>NC_054485.1:3487434-4687434 GCF_017639515.1 Carcharodon carcharias
TTTAAACTGAAGTCGCAAGTGCAAATGGAACATACCACAAATTAACATTACAGTGAACGTACCTAAAACTGATACCCATGTATAACAATGTTCAATACAATTTCACAAGATGGTTAGGATTTATCTCAAACACCATCACTAGGCAAATGGCACTTTGGTACTGCAGTTAGCAAAACCTTTTTCTTCAAAGAATGAGGTGAGCTGGCATCACTGAATTGTAGAATAGTCTCAGTTCTTGGGCAAAGTGCAGCTCTCTATGTGGATATTTAACTCCACTCAAGAATATGTTTATAAAGTGAATGAAGATCCGTGTTATTAATTTTTATTAAAATACAAATGGAGACAGAAAGAAAGACTTGTACAACGATAAAATTATAGACTTTGTTTTGCAATCTATAGTCCTGTGAATGTACCTGATTTGTTTTACACATGGCTTCATAGTTGTGAACCTTTAGAGTGCAACGAATACCAAGAACCTTTGTTTTCGTCACAGTTCTGCTCCCTGCAAGATGTACATGTGCTTAATGCTGCACCTACCCATATGCACAGCATTGTACTTATTGAAGTTAACTACATGAGCGCCCTCACAGTGTCTGATGGTACCATTTTCTGACTCCCTCACGGGTTCCCAGCTAAAAGCACTCATCATGATGGTTCTGCTTGGAACAGAAAATAACCAAAGACTCAGAGGTCGGGGTTTTCCAGCCCCGTTGTGGGTGGGACCCACTGCGGGCAAAGCGGCGGCCCAGCCAGATATCCAGTGATTTGCAGCGGGACCAGAAGATTACAGCAGTGGGCAGTTGTGGAAAGTCCCGCCCTCTGTGTCATCCCAATTACCTTTTCTTATAGGTCATTGGCCTGAAATGTTAACTCTCTTTCTCTACCCACAGATGCTACGTGGCCTGAGCTTTGCCAGCGTTTTCTGTTTTTATTTCAGGTTTCCAGCATCCACAGTATTTTGCTTTTGCCTTATCTTATATCTGCATTTAATACATCCAACAAACAGAAGGATTCAAATGGAACCATTCTTTGTAAATTTCTTTTGAGTTGTAGTTAACATCTGAATTTGATCTGTTTTGTGATGTATTTATAGACATATCACCGACACCCTTAAAATTTACTGAACATGATTTTACACATGAAATATGCAGTGGAGTAAAAGAATTGTACTTTGGATTCACAGTTCTCGGAGCAATGGATATGTCACTTTTGTTTTGATCTGCGACAAATAGTCTAAAGTATTGAACATTAATCTGCTGCCATAATAAATATTGCACAAAGGTAATAAATTCTCTCCTTTTGAAATAAAAGCACTAGCTAATCAGTACAGTTGCTTAATAAGTTATAAGGGACAGACTGATAATGTTAAAAAAAGTCAGGTGTTTCAGAACAAGTAGCTCAATTGCAAGAAGTATTAGTTTGAGGTCACATCACCTTGATTGAAATCAATGCAGCACACTTCCAGAGCACTCCTTCAATTCATGTTGCTGCAAAGGCAGTGCTAACATGCAGAAAAATTCTAAACTTCATTAACTTTTGAATCGGCACATTATGTTTACCAGAATGTGCTCAATGCAGAATGGTAGTTCTCCCTGGTGCGAAGTTATGTTTAAATTTCACTTCCATTTCTTTGAAATGGGAAGGATAATTTACAGACTGGCACTAGAATAATGTGTAGATCTAGCGCTTTCAATACAAAAGTGTGAGTTTAGCCATATACTTCATCAATAATTTTCCTTCTCATTAAAATTCATTGCTACCTTTACCATACCTTGATGGTGAACATACCTGTCAAGAGCTGACATCTGCCACAGGCTTTGCTCATAAGCACAACAATGGAACCAGAACTACACAGTTCTTCAAAAAATAATGTTGCTATATTATCTTTCTGAATTAGATTTTTAAAAGGTCATGTATTGTGAAATTATAATAGAACTGGTTCCAAAAGGAACTTTGTCCTTATCATTGGACTTGAGATTAAACAGTGTACAATATGATATGAAGAACATCTCTGAGCTCGAGGAGAGACAGCTTACCTGGGCTCAGGTTATTGCTTGTAAGCAAAATCTAAATCAGGTCCAGGTTGCCTGGGTGGCTTGTCAGATTTGGGAAATGATAATGCATTTCAATTTACCACTGTGGAAAGAAACAAATCAGGGTGACTGTCCATCCCAGTCCAAAAGCCTGTGTTAACTGTGGCCCAGTTGATAGCCTCTGAAGCAGAAGATTGATGGGTTCAAGATCCACCTCAGAACTTGAGGATAAATATCAAGGCTGACACTCCAGTGATTTTTCAATATAAGAATATCCTCTTCAAGGGGTAAAGAAAACCTGCAACTGGGGCATCCTGAGTCCTGATTGTGTAACCCTTGCAGCTAATGATCTTCTGTTCAGACCTCTACAACATTTACCGTTCTGTATCCAAGAGCCTAAAAATCAATAGAAGTCTGACCAACCATTACTATTGTTCAATGATTTTAAATATTACACTTCAGCGACCGGAGACATTTGTAAAGTTCCCCTGTCAAAGAGCACCCTCCTGTTCCTTAGCTGTGGATGTGTAAAACCTTGACATTGACTGTTGGCAACCAGGGAGCATCATAGGACAGAACACCAGAGTATTGCCTCTGCCCAACACTCATGGCAGTGGTTGGGAGGTCACTGGATAGCAATCAAAAATAGGAGCTGGCTGCTTTTTCCCTTCCCTAATCAAGGAGTGTTTAAGTCAGATGTAGTATCTCTACTGTCACAAAAGCTAAGAATTGCTAAATTGTTAGAACAAAAAATTCAGCAACGAGCACTGGGTGAACCAGAGAAATACGCAGACTGTATAGCTCAGGTAACCACTCAATAGACTTACTGAGCTAAAAAAAAACAAAAACAGAATTACCTGGAAAAACTCAGCAGGTCTGGCAGCATGGGCGGAGAAGGAAAGAGTTGACTCTTTTCTTCTCCGCCGATGCTGCCAGACCTGCTGAGTTTTTCCAGGTAATTCTGTTTTTGTTTTTTTTTGGATTTCCAGCATCCGCAGTTTTTTTGTTTTTATCTCCAGACTTACTGAGCTAGTGAGGACATTGGGTGTATTTTGTTAATTACCTTGCCATTGTGTGCAGGATAGGAAGGAAGAATGTGAAATCACTCTCAATATAGGGTAGGTGATTCAGCGCTAAAATTATAAATATCAGAAACAGAAAGAAGACCTTTCATGCTTCTCGTGATACAAAAGCAGTTTTATTAATTTTACAGTTAACTAAAGAGCAAAATTCAAGTTCTCCAGTCCTAGAGAATAAATCAAGCTTCCTAATCAGCGTCTATGGACACCAATCTGTGTAATTCATGAACTGGAACTGAAATGTTATCCTCTTTCTCTTACAAATGCTGTTGCACCTTCTGTGTATTTCCAGCATCTTCTGTTTCTTTTTCAAATTTCCAACATTTGCAATTTTTTTTCTTTTTATTCCAACCTTCCAGTGAACCTAAACAATACCTGCAGCCAACATCAATAAAGAACATTTAATTTTCTGGCAGACAACAGAGCAGATTTTAAGTAAACAATTATTCTTCACCAGTAAATGGATTCTAAAATCTATAATCTCTAAAATCACAAGAGTAAGGAGTTTAAATTGAAACTATTTCCCTCCCACAGGCACTTGCTTCTTTAATTTGTGTACAATTATCAAGAAATATATTGCGTAGTAATTTAATTTATTTTTAATTCCATATTTTTAGCTGATAAAATGAAAGTCTATTCCATGTGAAATTTTTAACCAAACGATAAAAAAATGTTCCCCAAAGCCCTGCGAATGACCTACAACAACTATGTGAATTTATACAGCACCTTCATTGAGGAAAAGGATCCTTATGTGCTTCAGAGAAAAAAATAGATGAAGACAGACCATGTGCATTATTCCGTCTTGCATACTTTAACCTTTCACTCCCTTCCAGCGTCTCTTACTTATCCAATCAGAGGCACAGCATTTCAACCAATGGCTTCTTCTCCTACAGCAACACCAATGTCTCTTGAGCCTTCTGCGAATCTTTCACCACTCCCCCCACTCCCCTTTACACACAAGCTGTCCCTTGGCAGCACCATCCAAAAATGCAATGTCATTTTCCACATGTACACTGTCAACAATCAGCTCTACATCTCCACCCCGTGTCCAAGGACTCCACTCCCTCTCTTTTGTCAAACTACAAGAAAGTAGATAAGAGCAGAAGTTATGGAACTCCAGAGACATTTTTCTCAAGTACCAACATAATAAAAGTGTGTGTTTTCCTCTCCTTGGATTACCACAATTTTCTTCAGGTAAATATTAGAAGCACTGAAACAATCATTTTCTGTCCCACCATAAACTCTGTATCATTGTCACCAATTCTATTCCCCTCCCTACCATCTCACATTAGGCCAGATTGCTTGTAACCTCAGCAGGACACAGCAGACAGGCCTCATAACCTCTCCAGCACAAGGCTTACTACCTCTGCAACATTGACCAAATCCATCCCATCTGAGTCCTCCTTCAATCCTTAGTCTCCTCCAGACTTAATGATTCCAAAGCTCTCCTGGGTGACTCTCCATCCTCCATGCTCTGTAAGCTTTAACCCATCAAAAACTCTATTGCTCTTATCCTATCATGGGGGAAGCAGTCATAATTCAATGTCGAGACTAACAGTCCATTCAATGACTTCAGCTGACGCAATGTGAATGGTTGGGATGTCCCCAGGAATGGATCTCTCAGGGCAGGAGTTCAGTATGTGGGCGATGGCCTGATTTGGATGGCTACAGTCACAATGTGAGCTGTTCCTCATGTTTCACTTGTGGAGATAGTGGCCACATCTTCCCTGACCCATCCTCAAGGGGTTGAAGGTTGTCCAGATTTTCCGTGGATGGTTGATACCTGGGAGTTAACCACTCGGTCAGTTCTGGTTGCAGTTGGCAGTTGACCAATTGCTACCAAGACTGTCACTTCAGCCTTCCACCTGAATAACCCAAAGGCCAGGAAAGAACTTCATGTCCAGTTCTGCAGACGACCACTCACCCACGACCCAATACCAAAATACCTTGGCGTCAATCTTCACCGTACATTGACCTACCAGAGCACCGGAGCCAATGTCAAGGCAAGTGAATCTCGTGGAAACTGATGGGTGCTACCTGAGACAACAGAGGCAACACACAACACACTGCTTCACTTGCTCTGGTCTAACCAACAGCAGAGTATTGTTGCTCAACCTGGCTCAGGAGTCCCACACAAACGTGTTAGATAGCTACCTCTGAGAAGCCTTGAGGATAATTTTAGGAATGTTGAGACCAACACAATTCAAGTGGTTTCCTGTGCCAGCACATATTGAACCTCCTCATGTACACAGGGAAATCATCCTCCTCAAAGAACACCACTGGCTGACAGCGAACAAAACACTCCAGTAGACACAGGACCTCAAAAAACACCCCACGCAGCCATCTGAAATCCCATAACCCCTACTGGGGCACACTCCAAACTCTACAAACTGACGACAGCCACACCTCCCAAAGGTGTTCCTGATTGATACCCGGTGATCTGTGTCCATGTGCAAATGTCGAATAAGAACAAGATTAGGCTCAACTTTGATACCCTAAACTGGAGATTCAGTTCCAAGGATGTTGGAACCCATCTATGCTCAGATATAAAGTGAATGCCAGCAGATGATTGAACCATTGAGAGCATGACAGTGGAGCCGAATTCTGTTCCTCCCCAGCAATCATGTAGATACAATATCAAATAGGAATTTTCCCCTCCTTATAGACCAGGGACATGAGAACATTGGCTCCCCAAGCTGAGGTCAGGTAATGAAATTGACAAGTGTTTGATTTCCATCCCTGAGGGGTATGAAATCAAAATTATTTATTGAGATTTTATTTTCCATCCTGCTAGAAAAGCTTTATGAAGTTCTTTGTGTGACACAAGTACAGAACATATCATTGTTGGAATCTGTAGGATGCCATACTACAGGCTTTCAGATCAAGTCTCAAACTCCATTAAGTGACTTAAGGCAGGGTTCCAACCTAGCTTGTGCCCCTCCCATTTAAAATGAGCAAGTGACAGGGGAATAGCCCCAACCCACTTTGGAGCAATTGCTAAATCAAGGTCACTGGTGTTTCACTGAACGTCCAAGATTATTTTTTGCGACTCTCAGCATTTATTTATTCCTGCTTTGAATATCTTGGATACTTTGCCTTCCCTGTGAATTTCTGCCTTTTAGCCAAAGCAGTCAGTTTCCCTGCCAACAGGTTTCTGGATTCTGGCCAATTGCTGCTGCTGCACACAGAGCTGTGAGAATAGGAACCTATTGTATGGCACAGAATCAAAGGTGACCCTTTCCACCACCCACAAAATTTCTCTCTCCCACTTCCTTTACATCTTTAAAGTGCAGTGTCCAGAATTGCACACAGTTCTCCAGTTGTGGCTGAACTAATGATTTCTGGATTTTGTACCCTATGCCTGGGATCCCATATCCTTTAGTAACTGATTGGTTAACTTGTCCAGATTTGTTAACCTGTCCTGCCACCTTCAAAGATTTGTGCACAGACAGAAGGGATAGCGACAGGCAAAATATATTTAATGCCACAGCTTTGAAAGAGTCTGCAGGCACCTATGGGCTCGTGTACATAGACCTTTGAATGTGGCAGGACAAATTGAGAGAGTAGTCGGCAAAGTATCTGGGATCTTGGGCTCCATAAATAGAGGTATTGAATACAAAAGCAGGGAAGAAATGTTGAATATGCATAAAGCTCCGGTCAGGCCACAATTAGAGGGTTGTGCAGACAAAGAAAAGCTGATGGTACACAGATTTCAGGGGGGATATGAAGAGTACTTTTTACAAAGAAAGTGGCATTGACCTGGAACTTGCTGCCTCGGAGGAAGTGGAGACAATGAATTATTTCAGAAGGGAATTGGGTTGCACAAGGAAAATAAACTTTCAGGGTGAAGGGAAAGAATGAATTTGGATGGGACTGGCCGGATTGTTCCACGTTCAGCTGGCATGGACTCAATTATCCCAAATTGCCTCCTTTGGTACCGAAGGGCAGGATTTTCGGGTGGTCAGTCAGGAGCGGCGGGCAGGCTCAATAGCGGCCGGGAAACAGTCCGCCCACCATGATTGACACCCCCGACCGGGATTTCACGCTGGCTGGCTAATTAACGGCGCTGCCAGCATGAAACATGCGCTGAGAGCCTCAGCGCTGACAGGGTAGGAGAGCGGGCGCAAAAGTCTGCGCACGTGCGGGACAGTGCGCTCTGAAGTGTCCCGGAGGCCGGGAACTTCCTCAGGGAGCTGAACAATTGTAAAATCAACAACAAAGACCTATAAAGTCTGGAAAAAATTGGGACTCACTCACAATAACATCAGCAGATTAAAAATTCCGCCCAAAAAACGCATATTTCTTTTCTATTTAATTGTGGAAACCTCATCCCACCCCAAGGGTGAGGTTTGCTAAAAAAAAAGAATCAAAAGGCGGCCTGGCCGATTCACCCACCTGCCAGCCACGAGGCAGTGAAAAATAGGTTTTATTGAATTGTTTAGGGACCTTCACGGGCCTCTGAATTGTCTCGCGTGCACCCACTGACCGAAATATCGCACGAGTGCTCGATGATATCGGGATGTTCACCCGACATCGTTGCGCACTGTTTTACGCTTAATCGAGTTGGGCGCGTGCCTGCCCTTGGGACATAAAATCCTGTCCACGAGGCGGAATTTAATCCAGGAGGACAGGGGTCTCGCCCACCAGCTGGAGAGACAGCGAGAGCCTTGCCTCGCCTCCTTTGGGGAAGACCCACCATATTAAGTGCCAATCAGGAACTCAAGTGGCCAGTGGTGGGCCTTACCCGGGACCAAGGACCAACCGGGATGCGAGTGAAAATCTAGGGAGGAGGCCATGAGGCTACCTCACTGATACCCAAGGCCTGCTGTTTAAATCAGGGTCCGGAACTGGTTGTAGGATCCCATTGAAATGTTCAGGCTCGGGTAGAGTTCATGACCAGACAGGCTCCACCCAGTAATACCAGATGCTGAACGGTGAACCGGGTGTCCTTAAAGGAATCACTGGCAGCCAATTCAAAAATGACTCAGGAAGCTTTTAATTTTTTTTTTGTGTATGTGTGTGTGAGTCTGAGAGGAGGAGATTGCTCCTTCTGGCCTGCCAAAAAACTCTAGCTTTCTGCCACCCTGTTCAAAGTTCCCCACAAAGATCACCTACCCTGTCCCCTTTTCAGACCTGACCAGTCACCAGCTCAGTTTGGGCTCAGACTATTTCCTTCTCTCCCGGTAGCATTGAGCTGCAGCGGGTCTCCAAAGCTTATCGGTGAGATGTGGCTGAGGCTGGCGGGATTTCAAATGGCTCAAGTCTGACACCAACACAAACAGGCAGACACCAATTTTGCACCTGCCAGAGGAACTACTTAAAAATCATCTCTTCGTTTACACATCAAAACCCTGGATCTGCCAACATTATAGCGCCATGTGAATATCTTAACACAACAAATTGTTCCTCTTCAAGTGTCTTACCATCCTGACTTGGAAATATATTGGCCGTTCCTTCACTGTCGCTGGGTCAAAATCCTGGAACTCCCTCCCTAACAGCACTGTGGGTGTACCTACACCACATAGATTGCAGCGGCTCAAGAAGGCAGCTCACCACCACCTTCTCAAGGGTAATTGGAGATTGGCAATAAATGCTGGCTCAGCCAGTGCCACCCGCAACCTGAGGAATTCTTTTTAAATTTCCCATTATGTGCTGCATCAGACTGTAATGTGATATTGGATTTTCAGTATTGAGATGTTAATTATCATAAGCTCCGGGTGACAATGAATTAAGGGATTCTTCTCGACAATTAGGATTTGCCTACATAACAACAGTGAATAATATGAAGCAAAAACAAAACAATGATAACTTATAATTAATTTGCATCATAAATGTAGCAGAATGTCCCAAGGTGCTTCACAGGAGCATTAAAAATACAAATTAGACACTGAGCCACATTTTTAAAAATGTATTCACAGGATGTGGGCTTTGCTGGCTGGGCCAGCATTTATTGCCCATCCCTAATTGCCCTTGAGAAGGTGGTGGTGAGCTGCCTTCTTGAACCGCTGCAGTCCATGTGGTGCAGGCACACCCACAGTGCTGTTAGGGAGAGAGTTCCAGGATTTTGACCCAGCAACAATGAAGGAACGGCGATATATTTCCAGGTCAGGATGGTGAGTGGCTTGGAGGGGAACTTCCAGGTGGTGGTGTTCCCATCTATCTGCCATCCTTGTCCTTCGAGGTGGTAGCGGTCGTGGGTTTGGAAGGAGCTGCCTAAGGAGCCTTGGTGAATTCCTGCAGTGCATCTAGTAGATGGTACACACTGTGGCCGCTATGCGTCGATGGTGGAGGGAGTAAATGTTTGTGGATGTGGTGCCAATCAAGTGGTCTGCTTTGTCCTGGATGGTGTCAAGTTTCTTGAGTGATGTGGGAGCTGCACTCATCTAGGCAAGTGGGGAGTACTCCATCATCACCTGACTTGTACCTTGTAGATGGTGGACAGGCTTTGGGGAGTCAGGAGGTGAGTTACCTGCTGCAGGATTCCTAGCCTCTGACCTGCTCTTGTAGCCACAGTAGTTACATGGCTAGTCCAGTTCTGATTCTGGTCGAAGGTAACCCCCAGGTTGCTGATACTGGGGGATTCAGTGATGGCAATGCCATTGAATGTCAATGGTTAGATTCTCTCTTGTTGGAGATGGTCATTGCCTGGCACTTGTGCGGCGTGAATATTACATGCCACTTGTCAGCCCATGCCCTTCAGAAGGTGGTGGTGAGCTGCCTTCTTGAACAGCTGCAGTCCATGTAGTGTAGGTACACCCACTGTGCTGTTAGGGAGGGAATTCCATATTAGGACAGCTGACCAAAGCTTGGTCAAAGTACTAAGTTTTAAGAAAGTCTCTTAAAGGAGTAAAGGAAGATGAGGTAGTGGAGAGGTTGAGGAGGGAATTCCAGAGCTGCAGGCCCAGGTAGGCTGAGACAGGGACAAAGTTGGGCATTATTACAGTGGTAGAAATGGACAGTCTTAGTGATGGCGCAAATATATGATCAGAAGCTCTTCCTGGGGTTCACGTATGACATAATGTTTGTGAACAGACTGGTTTAGTCTCAGGCAGTTGCTAAGAAGAGGAATGGAGTCAGTGACACTTAGACATTTGCAGGACATGTTAAGATTCTTTAAAAATGCAAACACTTTCCACAGAAATTCAACCAACTGTTATAATAAAACTATTGCAGCCAAACAGATCTACACTCTACAAAAGGGATGCTGATTTTACTTTGAAATCCATATGTACCCATACAGCAAAACCATTCACATGATTGCTATTAGAAACAGATTGTCCAAATTTGCCTTTTTAATATTTTAAGTCTGGTTGAGTACTGGACTTTTCTGTATGTATGTCACTGAAGCCACCTTTATTCCACAATGACTAGTCGCAGAGAAAATACTGCCTGAGAAGTCAGTGTGGGCTGTTCACAGTGAAGAGAATGCTAGTGTGGGAGACATATCAATATCTCCTGTACATGTGTACACGCTAATTATTCACAGACACAGGTTGTATCGATATTATCCACAGACACGGAATTACTGTTCGCTTTTTTCTGATCATATGTGATTTCTCAACAAACATCTTCAGGAATTAAACAGCAGGATTCCATTGCAATTTTTTTGAATTGTACAACGTACAGGATTTTTGATAAGGGGAGAGAAACAGGATTTCCTGATGGGGGGAGGGGTTTTTGCTCTTGTTAGGAGCAGCATCTCCTTCATTAGAATTTAATTAAAATCCTTCTAATTATCTGCTCTGGAAATTCTTTCCTGTGAGTGGTTGCATTTATGTTTATCCAGTTGTTGGGCAGGTATGGTGGACTAAGGATATTAACTCTTAATGTGCTGGCTTTTGCTGCACCTTTCAATTCTACACAACAGAACCAATTTGTATTTTCAATTTGAAACCTCAATACAGGTGTATAAGATTTTCTAAAGAGCTTTTCAAAATATCCTGTCAAATGAAAAAAATACATGCTATAAATTAAATGCCATGCAATAACTCAGTGCTGTAATGCAGGAAGGCACCAGTCTAGCTGATCTTGAAAGGGTCTGTGTGGTTGGTATTTCAGAATATTGCTTTCAAATAGTGTAAAAGGGGAAAATATCCATTTCAAATTCTCTTACAAATTAAGAATATCCAGGAATTTCACAAGGGAGAAGTTCAGGTGGAAATGTTTCTTGGTTTTCTTGAATACTTCATTGCCAAGTTCCCCTCCCCCCCAACCTTCCTCCATATCTTCCATTCCCCATCCCCCGCTCTCTGGGGATTACAAAGAGCGAGTGCATAATAGCTTTGTATTCAACTGAACACAGCAAAAGATTTAACTGATCCATGGTTTGGGGGTTGGGGGTGGTCACTAGACCTAAACTGGCGAGAGTACACTTGTACAGAATGACTGAATTTATCTATGTCAGTTTTCTAAAAAAATCATTTAAAAAAAAGCATAAAGTCAGATACAAAACATATAAATTGCACCCATTAAGCATGTTCAAACATTCCATGGCTATTTGCATTACCCTGCTGTTCTCCAATGTTAAATTTGCACAATTGTAAAGGATTTCTTTTCACATCTGAGATGTGGATTAGAATCGAGTCTAAACACGAAGGATGAAAATATCCTTCAAATTCAGTTTCAAAGGAGCCTGCAGCACAATCATTTATCACCAGTTTTACGTGAAGAGGCCACAAGGATAGAGAATGGTGAATGGAAACATCACAGACATGGAGCAAAGTGGGTCATGTAATGTTGGGGCTGTGGTGCATTAGTGGAACAGTTAAGACAAGGTCTTAGCAATGCCTTTGGTCTGGAAACCTGAGAGAGTTGACAAGGGGAGGGGGGGAGCATAAGACCATAAGACTTGGGGGCAGAAATTAGGCCATTCAGCCCATCGAGTCTGCTCCGCCATTCAATCATGGCTGATAAGTTTCTCAATCCCATTCTCCCGCCTTCTCCCCATAACCTTTGATCCCCTTACCAATCAAGAACCTATCTATCTCAGTCTTAAATACACTCAATGACCTGGCCTCCACAGCCTTCTAGGCAATGAATTCCATAGATTCACCACTCTCTGACTAAAGAAGTTTCTCCTCATCTCTGTTCTAAAAGGTCTTCCCTTTACTCTGAGGCTGGGCCCGTGGGCCCTAGTCTCTCCTACTAATGGAAACATCTTCCCCACGTCCCCTCTATCCAGGCCTTTCAGTATTCTGTAAGTTTCAATCAGATCCCCCCTCATCCTTCTAAACTCCATCGAGTATAGACCCAGAGTCCTCAAACGTTCCTCATATGTTAAGCCTTTCATTCCTGGGATCGTTCTCATGAACCTCCTCTGGATTCTCTCCAGGGCCAGAACATCCTTCCTGAGATACAGGGCCCAAAATTGCTCACAATATTCTAAATGTGGTCTGACCAGAGCCTTATAAAACCTCAGCAGCACATCCCTGCTTTTATATTCTAGTCCTCTCGAAATAAATGCCAACGTTGTATTTGCCTTCCTAACTCCTGACTCAACCTGCAAGTTAACCTTAAGAGAATCCTGGACTAGGACTCCCAAGTCCCTTTGCACTCCAGATTTCTGAATTCTCTCCTTATTTAGAAAATAGTCTATGCCTCTATTCTTCCTACCAAAGTGCATGACCTCACACTTCCCCACGTTGTATTCCATCTGCCACTTCTTTGCCCATTCTCCTAACCTGTCCAAATCTTTCTGCAGCCTCCCCGCCTCCTCGATACTGCCTGTCTCTCCACCTATCTTTGTATCATCTGCAAACTTAGCCAGGATGCCCTTAGTTCCTTCATCTAGATCATTAAGTGAAAAGTTGTGGTCCCAACACTGAACCTTGCGGAACTCCACTAGTCACCGGCTGCCATCCTGAGAAGGACCCCCTTATCCCCACTCTCTGCCTCCTGCCAGACAGCCAATCTTCTATCCATGCTAGTACCTTGCCTCTAACACCATGGGCTCTTATCTTACTGAGCAGCGTCCTGTGCGGCACCTTATCAAAGGCCTTCTGGATGTCCAAGTAGATAACATCCATTGGCTCTCCTTTGTCTAACCTACTCATTACCTCCTCAAAGAATTCTAACAGATTTGTCAGGCATGGCCTCCCCTTGATGAAACCATACTGACTTTGCCCTATTTTACCATGCATTTCCAAGTATTCTGAAATCTCATCCTTAATAATGGACTCTAAGATCTTACCAACGACCAAGGTCAGGCTAATCGGCCTGTAAGTTCCCCCCTTCTTAAACAGGGGGGTTACATTAGTGATTTTCCAGTCCTCTGGGACCCTCTCTGACTCCAGTGATTCCTGAAAGATCACCACTAACGCCTCCACTATCTCTTCAGCTATCTCCTTCAAAACTCTGTGGTTTAATCTATCTAGTCCAAGTGATTTATCCACCTTCAGACATTTCAGTTTTCCTAGCACCTTCTCCTTGGTAATGGCCACCATACTCACCTCTGCCCCCGAATCTCTTGAACTTTGGGGATGTTACTCGTGTCTTCCACTGTGAAGACTGACGCAAATTACCTATTCAGTTTCTCCGCCATTTCTTTGTTCCCCACTACTACTTCTCCAGCGTCATTTTCCAGCGGCCCAATGTCCACTTTTGCCTCTCTCTTATCCTTTATATATCTAAAAATAACTCTTGCAATTTTTTTATATTACTGGCTAGTTTACCCTCATATTTAATCTTCTCCCTCCTTATTTCTTTTTTAGTTGTCCTCTGTTGGTCTTTGTAGGCTTCCCAATCCCCTGTGTGATTTCCCACTGCTCTTCACCACATTGTATGCTTTCTCTTTAGCTTTTATGCTGTCCCTGACTTCCCTTGTCAGCCATGGTTGCCTCGTCCTCCCTTTAGTATGCTTCTTCTTCCTAGGGATGAATTTTTGCTGTGTCTCCCAAATTACTCCCAGAAACTCCTGCCTTTGCTGTTCCACTGTCTTTCCTGCTAGGCTCATCTCCCAGTCAATTCTGGCCAGCTCCTCCCTCATGCCTCTGTAGTTGCCTTTATTCAACTGTAATACTGTTACATCTGATTCCAACTTTTTCCTCTCAAATTGCAGGGTAAAATCTATCATATTATGGTCACTTCCTCCTAAGGGTTCCTTCACCTTAAGCTCCCTTATCAAATCTGCCTCATTACACATCACTAAATCTAGAATTGTCTGTTCCCTAGTGGGCTCCACCACAAGCTACTCCAAAAAGCCATCTCGTAGACATTCCACAAATTCCTTTTCTTGGGATCCTCTACCAACCTGATTTTCCCAGTCTACCTGCATATTCAAATCCCCCATGATCACTGTAACCTTGCCTTTCTTACACGCCTTTTCTATCTCCTGGTGTATCTTGTGCCCCACATCCTGACTACTGTGCGGAGGCCTGTACATAACTCCCATTATGGTTTTTTTACCTTTGCGGTTCCTCAACTCTACCCACACAGATTCTACATCATCTGATCCTACGTCATTTCTTACTATCGATTTAATTTCATTTCTTACTAACAAAGCAACACCCCCCCCTCTGCCAACCTGCCTATCTTTTCGATAGGATGTATGTCCTTGGATATTTAGCTCCCAGTCCTGATCCCCTTGCAGCCATGTCTCTGTGATGCCCACCACATCATACCTGCCAATTTCAATCTGCGCCACAAGCTCATTTACCTTATTTCGTATACTGCGTGCATTCAGACACACCTTCATTCCTGTATTTCCCATCCCCTTTCTCATTGTCATCCCTTTATCTGATGTGCTTGAAGTTAGATTTCTAGCCCTTTCCAAACACTCTGTCCTATTTTGTGTTCTGGAGACTTTAATAGCCTCTCCTGGGCTCTCCTTTCTTTTCAGTTTTTTCATAATTTTCCATGAAGTTGAATCCATCCCCCCACACGCTAACCTGCTGCTTTGTTTCCCATTAGTCATACTTCTTGGAGTTTTACCCTTCCCTCCCACCTCCCCCCCCTTGAGTTGACAAGGGGATGGGGGGAGCATTACATCCTTATGATTGTCAAAGCGAATTGTCAAAGTGGTTGATGCACTGGACTCTCAACTCTTATTCCTGCTACAGAAGATTTTCATTTTCTTCCTGTCAATTGTTTCTCACATTTTCCTGCAGATTTTACATTTAGAATAAATAATTTATTAACACTTTGAGGGCTGGATTCTCTTTGCAGGTTTGAAAACATGCACATTATCAAAACAGCATTGAAGATCAGAAATTGTGTTATGTTAATGCTCAGGGTTATAAACAGGAATGATAACCATATAAAACCACAACACTTTCTTATATTCAAACTACATAAAAAAACTTAGGGTTTTATTTCTTTCCTGCTGTGAAACCATAGACAGGCCCAGTCTAATTCGATTGATCCTGATGGCTCCTTCAGCCACATTTGTGTTCAGGCTTTGTCACGAAAATTAGATTTTTTTCCTTTCCTTTCACCAATCTTTCCAGACTTCCTAAGGGTCAGGGAACAGTTCCACTGTACCAGGGACTCTTTGGCACCTCATCCCATGCATATCAGTAAGCTATTTGATCACAGACAAGCCGAGCTCCATCCTTTACCTGGTCTTATTCATTGTACAATTCCATTTGAAAGTGTGCAGTTCATGTGGGTGGTCAATTACCCTTCGGTGATGGGGTCCCATTGGAGACTCAGTGCAGACCTATCAGCTGCATAAGGTTCAACTCAGCTACTCACTGATACGATATATTCTCTAATCGAGGACGTTTGGGGCAGCGGTGGGGTGGTGGGTGAGGGATGGATGTTGGTTAACTCAGTTGACCAGATGGTTAGAATGTGGTACAGAATGACGCCAACAGAATGGGTTCAATCGTCATACTGCCTGCCTCCTTCCATTTCCCCAAGCTTCAGGTGGAGTGGTGCTCCTCAAGCTTTATTACAGATTGTCTCTTTCCAATGAAGAGAGATGCCAAGGGTCCTTCATGGACTATGGCTAATTACCCAAGTAAATCTTTGATACATCATTTTTTGGTGAATTTATCCTCAAGGAGCCACAAATATCTTTTATATAATTAATTATTTCATTCTGGAAATATTTATTTTTAAAACACAAAAACAATCTCAGTTAAGGAGCTCACATGATGGCTGAAGGGGCACGTGGAGAATTATCAAACTGATCTTCTAGAATATTGCCTTTCTCTGGTTGGGACTGAGCAGTAGTGGAGATTTTATACAAGAGGTAGGCACCAGATATTATGTCCCACTGTTTTATTGATACTGTACTCGTGCCTAACTGCCCCCAATGTAGCCAGAGGAATGAGAATGCACTTTGTGCACTAGGAGTGCAGCATCTGCCATATTTGTGCAGTTACCCATGTCTGTGCCTGAGTCATGTGCATATAGGGGGCTCATGCCTGTTTTGGACCAGTTCCCAAAATTGGGCTGTTCTGAATGGCAACGCCCTGACTGTCTATAGGATAACGAAGCCTACACGTGGTTATAACAAGCAAGGCCGAAAAAATAAGATTTAAGAAAATGTTTCTCTGAATGTGGTTCGGAAGGAGGAGCATAGTTCCTCCTTAATCCACAACAGCTTTGTCCCCTCCCAATTCCCCCTCCCTCTTAACCATTCTCTCGCCCTCCTAATTACTCCTCACTGGTTCACCCCCACAATCAGCCCAGCACCCCTCCCAAGACCTACCTGAGGTCACATTGTCACATGAGGGGACATGTCAGGGAAATTTTATTTTTCTATTTTTATCTTTTTTACATGTAGAGCCGATCTCCCTGTGGCAGCACCTAGCCTCGGGGAGATGAGTGCACTCTTTCGTGCGCATGCGTGAAAGAGTGCACTCTCGATTTTGGGATTCCCCCCCACACAGGGAACGCATAGCGCTTCTGTGCGGATGCCACGCTGGGCGGCCTTTAATTGGCCCGCCCACGTAAAATGGTGGCACACCTCCGATCAGGGGCACTGAATGGAAGCGCACCTGTACGCCCATCAACATTTCCCCGCCCCCCAGCGGGGGGAAAACTCAGCCCATGAAGGGTTTAAAATTGTTAAGGAGGTGCTATTGGATAGGCTGTCTGCATTTCAATTTAATAAGGCACAGGGGCTGGATGAGATGCATCCAAGGATACTGAGGGGAGTGAGACTGGAAATTGAAGGGGCACTGGCCATAATTTTTCAGTCTTCCACAGACTCAGGGGAGGTGCCAGAGGGCTGGAGAATTGCAAACTTTATGCCCTTGTTCAAAAAAGGCTGTAAAGATAAGTCCAGCACCTACAGGCCAGTCAGATTAACTTCGGTGGTGTTGAAACTTACAGAAACAATAATTTGGGACAAAATTAATAGACTGACAATCTTAAATTGGTTGTCAGTGTAATTTTTAGCACACTGAGGATTATTTAGCAATTGGTGTCCAATCGTGGAATCACACCTAATGTTGGACACCGTGTTTTGTGTTTTGTGTTTTGCAAACATGGGCTGGTTGGGTACAGTCTGTACCCCGCCCATTCAAGCAGCAGAAGAGACATGGGGCAGAATTTTTCTGTTGGCGATTTGGGGGTGGGGGCCCGCTCGCCGATGCAGGATGATGTTGGGGGGAACCCCTGACGTCATCCCACCCCCCATTTAAATATTCAGGAAAGCGGGCGGACAGTGAGGTCAGTTGTCCGCCTGCCAACCTGTCAGTGGCCAATTGAGACCATTGACAGGGTAGTTAAACCAATTAAAGACCCTGCCCGTCCAACCTTAAGGCTGGCGGGCAGGCCAGGAGCCCCAGGGGCCTTCTGAAAAAACATGAAACCTCATCTGCTGGAGGGATGAGGTTTCATGTCCGTTTTTAAAAAATTTTAATAAAGTTATTGTGATATTTATTAACATGACATTGTCACATGAGGAGGACATATTAATAATTTTTTTATTATTCTATTTTTGAAGTTTGAAACATTGTCAGTGATCTCCCTGAGTCAGCACTTAGCCTCAGGGAGATGTGCGTACTCTGACAGTTGGGGAATCCACCCCCCCCCCTGCACAGGGAGTGCATAGCGCTTCCCATTGGGCAGCCCCTATTTATGAGGTTGCCAATAAGGCCAATCTTATAACACATATGATTCAGCGATGGACGACATTTGCTAAATAATCCTCAGTGTGTTAAAGACTACGCTGACAACCAATTGAAGATGATTAATTGGGCTCGCAGTGTACTGGAAGCTACATATATTAATACACAGGGCCCTGTTCTTTGCAGACAGAAAGAACATGTGCACACATTGTGCCTGTTTCAGCCAAACAAAATAAGTGACAGCCATTCACTGGCTCATCTGTCAGGGCGATGACTTAACCAATCAGAGTCAAGCTGCCTGGTTTAAATTTCAAACAATGCTTGGCAGTTAACTGTCAGTCACCATTAACTGGTGGATTCTCCATGGCAACGCCTCTATCAATCAGAGTCCACTTGCCAACCAGTCAGCACTCTCTTCTCATACAGTGTAAATTTGTTGCTTCCCTTGACATTGGTATTCTTGTGATTGTCCTGATGAGTTTTGACAAAATATCTTTTTTCAGCAATACTGTTCTGCATTACCAAAGGACTATTAGAAATAGGGATATTGGGAAAATACTCCAAAATTTTATTAAATGCATTTGGTGGCTAACACTCAGTGAAATGGCACAAATTGTACCTAACTATAGCCTTAGCAATGCACTGTCACAGCAAACTGAGTCCTTCCTCTTCTGCGCAAGTGAATGAATGCATGATAATTACAGTCACTTCCAAGCTAAGGATATTGGCAAACTGACACCTCTTCTTTCGGAAATTGTTAAGACCTCTGGGCACGTTACCAATTAATGTCTGCATATATATATATATATATGCCTCATGTGGAGATTTTTTAAAGGCCTTTTGAATCTAAACTACATATTATTTAAGAAAGGGCAAAAATGAATTGAATTAATATTTTACTGCCTCGTTTTGGCCATTTGTTTTTATGCTTTAAGGGATTATCTGGTATTTTAACCTCAGTGCCACTTTCAGTGTGAACAACAATGAAGGAGAAATTGGGATGCCTTATAACCGATCCCTGTCTAAAAACTAAGTTGCCAACTTGGAGGTGAATGGGGGAGCAACTTAACAGCAGCAAGCGTGTTGTTACTATGGAACGACATTTCTATCAATCACTTAGACTCTTGAGCAGCAGTGGCCTATGCTCCACACCACCAATGTACACTTCAAACAATGTGGTCGATGTATTTGTGATTCTGTATAATTATCCTGATGTAAATAAATCTGACTACTGTGTTAGCTTTGCCTGAATATGACAGCTTTACAAAGAAGTATTCACTTTAGCATTTCAGCGTAGAAAGGTGAACACAGTGGGCATCCCACATGATCTCCAATGCAGCACATCATAGGTAACTGTAAGATAGGGCCTGATTTTAACTCTAAGTGAATGGGTTTTAGAGCAAGTTAAAATCTTGCCCATAGGAACATGAAGTGACCATTCAGTCCCTCAGGCCTGTTCCACAATTCAATTAGATCATGGTTGATCTGTATCTCCGCTCTATGGCACACGATCCTGCTCATAAATTGAATAAGGGGGGCAAGGCTTATGAATTGTGAGACACTCAGTTTGCTTATGGAACCTCCCTTTTTCCCTTCAACACAAGTTCAAAAGAGTTGGAAGAAAGTTCAAATCCTGACATCTGAACATCACTGAGCCTTTGATCTTGGACTGATCGTTGTGAAGAGCCAATAAGCAGGGGAGCAGGAGATTCTTGCCGGGGAAGTAAAAATAACAGAGTGAGTCATTCCCAAGCTGCACTCACATACCTTCAAGTCTGCGGTTAACTAACAACAACTTCTATTTATAGACCTTTGTACAGAAAAGAATCACTCAGAGCTTTTCACATGGTGGAGAGCAGATTGGTGAGCAACAGGCAGGAAAGATTAAGGGAAGTAATTAAAGATGTACAATTTACTGTTGAAGGGAGGGAGAGAGGCAGTAAGGAAGATTGGTTTTGGGGGAGAGGTGTAAACAGCCATGCACAATAGTCCTGAAGCATCAGTTTCTGAAGGTGGAGTAGACGGACTTGGAGACATGTAATGATCCAGAGAGTGAGGTCTGGGAGCTAATGACATCAGATAAGACCTGGAAACTGGCTGCTTGTCTAGTGTCTAGGCCACTATTAGATCTTAGCAACAGGGGAGAAAAACTGAGGGATTGTATTCTCAAATTTTTCATAAATTAAACAATGTGCTTTGTTTTCTAAAGTTTACATTTCCCATCAATTCTGTATGCCATTTTCAACAAAGCTACACAAGTTTCTACAGAAAAACAGAAAACTCATTTTGATAGATTTGTTTTTGGAACATAGCACTGTTGCATCAAATCACACTGCATAATTTAAATTATAGAAGTATCAGAATGTAATGCAGTTTGATGTTGAATATTTACAAATTAAAACATTGAATTAGCGTGTTAAAATAGATAGATCATTGGAAAGAATTAAGCAGCTTTATTTAATTTAATGTTTGCAAAGAATTTAATACTGAATAATTTTTAAATGCATTTGCTGGTAACATTTTGTAATATTTTACATTCTCTAATTTTTTTTGTACTTTGATTACAAAATTTTCAAAATGAAATGCTACGTTTTCCTTTGTTCACTAGATCTAAACAAAAAACTAAATGTGAGCAAATAGAGAGCGTGTGCATTGGTAGAAATTGTCAAAACATTTCATGCAGATAAACTCTAAAGTATACATTTTTAGTTTTGTGCATGCCTTGTCTTAATTGCTAACATGTGCAAGGATGTAATTTGCAAGGCATCACTCGGCCTAAGTGGATGAATATGTATTTACTCTAGATGTTTTTTGGTCAGGAAAGGAGAAAGATAAGTTAAAAGGAACACGGACAAAAGATAAGACAAAGAAATACAAATTAGTTTTAGTTTAATAAAGAAGTAACTGAGAGAACTGAAGCTGATACAAACTAGCTGTTGTTTTCACAGGTTGAGGTGCTATCTTGTAATGCCATGTTTATTGGTATCTCTGGCTCTTTTATGGATGATTTCCACAAGTTTACACACTGCTGTCTTTGTCTGAAGGCTGTTTCATGCGACTCAAAATGTGGAATAAAATCACCACCACCACCATCATTTCCAGGCCATCCCCACCAGTTCAGCTGAGCAAAGGGAAGATCAGATTTTGGAGCCAGACCATGATACGTGTGTGCTGCTGACACTTTGGACAAATTCTAATCCTAAAACTCTGTCATTGTTGGTAGCTAATGTCGTGTGTATGTGAAGGACTGACGGAAGAATTACATTAATGAGGAGAGTTGAAGAACCTTCAGTCCAGGACAGCTGAAAGATTGAAAAGACATAAAGAGAGTATGTATTTATCATGATACATGTAGTCATGCTCAGGGTAACAAGAAGCTTTAGAAAAACTGTGGACGTTTAAAATGTTTTCCTAATCTTTGGGTTTGATATGATAATAAATTATAGAAACAAAGGACTGAGTAAGCCTTCCTGCCATCATGATTATTGCAATGATATTCAGGTTATTATTTGAAGTCTATGAAAATTAAAGAGATACAAAAAGACAGGAAAAAATATGAAGAAAAATGAAAGATGGAAGCCAGAAAGAAAAAAAAGGATTCAAAAAGTACTGAAGATTTCCACATTTCCAAGGACAAGATTGAAAACTATTCTCTGTTTTCTTTCCATTATCTTCCAAACACGATAACGGAGTTGTTTCTTACCGGAGAAGCATTGCTAATAATGACAATTGTAAACATTATAGGAGACTATGTTTACCTTAAAGATGCTGTGTTTCTTGTATATATTGAGGACATGAAATATCACCAAAATATTCCAATAATATTTATTAATATTCAACAATCAAATGTTTCACAATACAGTATAATAACTCTATGTAACTTCTGGAAGAAGAACAGCTACAAATAAAGGGGTTTCATGCCTCTGTTCAAATGGCAGAAAGGAAATTTTGAAATGAATGCAGTAGGTGACCCCACACTAGTCAAGGGGCCTCACACACAGCCAGCAAAGAAAGTAAAATCACAGGCACACCCTCCATGATTTTCTATCTATCCATAAGTTGTGTCCCTGAGATTTTACCCCATGCCCATTGGACAAGCAATTTCCACAAATCTTTCCCCACAATCTCGAATAATGCAGCATGAAAAAAACCAATAATATTTTGAAAGGGTTACTTTCATTGGATACCAAAGATGGTTTTCCTATAAAGAGAAGGCTTCACTCTCCACTAACAGAATTACCTGGAAAAACTCAGCAGGTCTGGCAGCATCGGCGGAGAAGAAAAGAGTTGACGTTTCGAGTCCTCATGACCCTTCGACAGAACTTGAGTTCGAGTCCAGGAAAGAGCTGAAATATAAGCTGGTTTAAGGTGTGTGTGTGGGGGGCGGAGAGATAGAGAGACAGAGAGGTGGAGGGGGTTGGTGTGGTTGTAGGCACAAGCTGCTTCTATCACTGCTTGTTTGTCCCTACAACCACACCAACCCCCTCCACCTCTCTGTCTCTCTATCTCTCCGCCCCCCACACACACACCTTAAACCAGCTTGTATTTCAGCTCTTTCCTGGACTCGAACTCAAGTTCTGTCGAAGGGTCATGAGGACTCGAAACGTCAACTCTTTTCTTCTCCGCCGATGCTGCCAGACCTGCTGAGTTTTTCCAGGTAATTCTGTTTTTGTTTTGGATTTCCAGCATCCGCAGTTTTTTTGTTTTTTTCACTCTCCACTATTTGTACAAGGTCACTTTACAGACTGAAAATGAACCAACTTGTGCAGTGAGTAAACTTTAGGAATTTGCAAGAGAATTGCATCCTTCCACACTAGGGAACTGGGAACACTGACTCATATCAACACACAAATTTTCTTACCTGATTGTGCATCAAACCATTTAGCACAAATAGTATACTTGGCACAGCTGGAATTCAGCTCTTTATACCAGTTATATTCTGCCATGTAGCTGTGTTAAAATACCATTCTCTGAGTTTTTCTCATTTCTTCTATTGACATTTCACGAAGTGCACATTTCCTACAATTTTGTTAATATGTCAATTTTTTTTCTCTCTCATCCACTTACAACCAATAGGAAATCGAGCTTCCTCTAAAGTTTGTATTTTTCTACCTCAAAACAACACAATGTGCTTACATCAAATTTCAATGCGTTCATTGGACAAGTTGAACTAAACCACACTTCATCCTCACTCAGCAAGTACCTTTTTTCTCAGAAATCATTTCCTAAAATGACTTTTGCTTGTTTCCATGTGAGATTTTGAATTTCTTATCCAATTTAGAATCCCTGTCTCAATGCAAACTTGTAACACAAAGCTACTCATCCATGGGAAATTAGACAGCAATTATTATTAAAAGTTACAAAAAAAAAAGCTAAGATGTTGGACGTTTTTGAGAATAGACCTAAAACCAATCAGACTCACCAAAATTCAGCTTGCGTATCCCCACAACTGATACTAGGTAAATAAGAGAACACAATAAGTAAGCTTGTGTCACAAAAAGAGTCTCCATATTATTTTGTAGAAGTGCAGAAGTTTTAAACATCAAGCTCAACTTGGCTATTGAAGGAGCAGCAAAGGAGTCTGTGGAACAGCAACCCATCCTCCCCAATCATCCATCTCACAGAATGGTGCAGAAGGAGTGGGGGAGGGGAGGGTTTCTTATTCAAACCACAAGTTCATGCTGCAATAGGACCTGAAGCCATTATACCAGGAATGCTGCTCCTTTATCTCCATGTAAATTGCCAACCAGAAGGGTCGTAGTGCAGGGTTACAAATGCTGAGGGCAAGTCATCCTGCTGTTTAGGGGCCATCCATAAATATGTACTCCCAAAAGTGGGTTTGGATGTGAAAATGTATTGAAGCATCCTCTGTAGAAACCTGAGGAAAGCATTTATCTTAAATTGTGAACAATTAATCCAGTGATCTGATTATATAGCAAGTTTGTTTTTCCTCTCTACATTTTTCTGATTATATTTGTATTATTGTTCATATTTCCATTTTTAGTTCTGGAGAAGGATCTACCAAATCATTAACCTTCCCTTCCTCCCAATAGTTGCTGATTGACCTGTGTATCTTCAATTTTCTGTGCCTTTTTCAAATGTGACAAATTTTCTACTTAAACTCTGATGAAAAATGTAATGATACATTAGAAGCACCTTAAGATGTTATAACTAGATAATATTTTTTGAAAGATTGTAAATACTGTCTGTATGATTTCGTAATCTTTTCCCCTCCCAACCACTGCCCACCACTGAGGATGTTTTGCTGCACATTTTCAAACCCCAACCCCACGATTGTGTGTGCACACTTTATGGACTGCCCCTGGACTGCAGGGAGGTTTGTCCCCCCTCTTTGTTACCTACTCAGATGGTCAACAATTTACATGCATGATCTCTTTATTCAGTAGCTCGGTTGCTTTGCTCAAGTAAGTCAGATGGTTACAGGGTGAAATTTGTTACTTATCAATAGCAATATTTAGGTGGAAAAGTAAATAAAACTGACTGGAAAAGGATTGGTTTCTCTTCTATTCCGCAAAGGTCTCACAAAACCCATATAAATCATATTGTTTACCCATGCTACACTTTCACAAATAAGTTTCCTTAACACAAAGTAATATATAGGTTATATATTTAAGATTGGGTTTTTAATATTATGTTCTAAGTATTACAAAGTAAGAGGCAATGGAGCTTTTTTCTTTCCAGTTTGGGGCGCGCAGGCACAGAGGTTCATTGTCTGCATCATGTCACTTCATTTGTAGTCCAGCCTATTCTCCCACAACTCCAACAGAATGATATAGTATTGCACGGCAGGTAAAATGCTTGATATCTCTCAAAACACTGGATCAATCTAGAAGCTGGTACCTTAAATCAACCTTTTTTTGCTGAATGCTTTCCTACTACTTTCCAACCCATTTAATTTAATGAGTTTAATTGTTGATTATTTCTTTGTGCAATGAAATGTCACAGAATTCACACCCATTCTTTAGAGCAAAACAATCATATGATACAGTGAATTGTACAGTCAACTATTTATAATAAGGTAAAAACAAAAAAACAAAAAACAAAAACCAGACCTGCTGAGTTTTTCCAGGTAATTCTGTTTTTATTTATAATAAGGATTCATCTTAAAGTACTACAGTGTATTGATAATTGATTTTACATTATTTGAATGTTATGAGTTCTGTGCAATGTGTGAACTGTATATATTGCTATTTTCTTTGCAACTTAAGTGCTTTATGATTTTTCAGTGAACAATTAAAATAAAGGTTACCATGACCTTCACACTCTAATGGACTTTGCCACTGACATAAGTATGTACAGCTCATGTATCTATGCTGCATCATCCCATTGTCATGACTGAGTGCTTTGTAGCACTGTATATTTTTAACTTTAGGATTCTTCCACAATTGTAATAATATTGACGATTTTAACTTATGTTCAACTTTTTAAAAATCTGTTTCCATTTTTCTTAAATCTCAGGTGGGGTTTTTTATCCCATTCTTAAGACTGGACCAAAACAGCTTATTTATTAGGCACAGTGTATAAATTGATACCAGGGTGGTTAATCCGATGTCTGACTGGAAGGGATCTATTCGTGGTCATTCAGACGTAGACAACCCTTCTTGTCCTTGAAACAAAATGAAAAATTAATAGATATGAATGAAAACAGGGAACCAGATGGTTCCTATTAAAATTCCCATCCTCTTTACCCATTAAATCATTCTAATTTTTTGAACAAGAATGGTCTTAGGATTGATCCCCAATATGTACTGAGTTAGTGGCTCTCTGATGGAATGGTACAGGTGGTAAAGTGAGAAACTAGACACTAATCTAATTATATATTATACCTTCTCCCAAATCAACCTCCAATGTACCAGAAGTCTCTCTTTACATGTGCTCAAACAAATTAATCAATCAATACCCTCCCCCTGTATATCCTTAACTTTAACAATACAATTAACACACAGGGGTGCTACAGTTGGCATCAGCATCCTTACATTAGGGAAGACAAGGTCAGACAGTGTTTCCACTCCAGAATCTTATCTGGTGACCTTTGATGCAAGTAGGTGCTGGTTGAGGACAGTTACTGTTATGCCCATGTGATTGAATAGTCTATAGATTCTCACTCACAAGTTCATGTAAAGTGCCAGACAATGCCTGAAGAAGTAAACCTCAACAAGAAAAGATGCAGCGGGAAAACAATGGGAGCAAATAAAAATAAAATCTGATCTTCTGACTGCTCTATCTGACATCCCTTTCAAGGATTCTCATCCATATGAAAAATCAAATGAAAAATCAAAATCCAACTATAAACTGCTACTACCCCACACAAAATACTGTAGGGAATAAATAGACTTGTACTTTCTGTGTTAGCTGCAGCTCAGTTGCTAGCACTCTTGCCTCTAGATCAGAGAGTTCTGGGTTTAAGTCCCATTCCAGGCCTTGAGAACAAAAGTCTAGGCTGACCCTTCAGCGCAGCACTGGTGAGTCAGAGGATGGAGGATTCAACCTCACCGCAGGTTTGAATCCATAATCTCACTGACAATTCAATGCAGTACTCAGGGGGTGCTGCAATATCAGAGGGGCTCTCTCCCAGATGAGATGATGAACCAAAATTCCTTTTGAAGAAGGAGGACAGTTCTGCTGGGGTCCAGGCCAATATTTATTCCTCAGCTAACCAACATTAATTGGCTGCAACATTTGCTAACATAATAATAGAGACTGCACCTCAAAAATAAATCATTGGCTGAACTTCTTTGGTATGACCCGAATACGCGAAAGCTGCTGTATCGCCCACGTTATTTTATTCCTTTTATCAGGGGCTGGAGGAAATTGTAACTAAGGTAATAATTGTAACCACTTGAGTTGTATGACCATGATTTTAAGATTTATACAATGGGTTCAGAAGGTATCAAAGCATTTAAATTTTGAAACTTTAAGTGCAAAATTTACCACAATTGAAATAAAATCTAATTCTCAGTCTTATTATACCACTCATATTGTGGTTGTTTTATTTTAGTTCACTGTTGTAGTCTTGCTGTGTACAAATTGGTTGCTGTGTTTTTTATGTTACAACGGTAACTACGGCCAGGATTTTCCCGGCGGCGATTTGGAGGCGGGGCCTGCTCGCCGAGGGGAAAATGACACGGCATGATGTCGGGAGGAACACCCAACGTCATCCCGGTCCCTTTAAATTTTCAGGAAGGCGCGCGGACAGCGAAATCAGCTGTCCGCCTGCCGACCTGTCAATGGCCAATTGAGGCCGTTGACAGGCTTATTAAAGTAACTAAAGACCCTGCCCGTCCAAGCTTAAGGCTGGTGGGCAGGCCAGGAGCCCCAGGGGGCTTCTGATAATACATCAAACCTCATCCACTGGCAGGACGAGGTTTCATGTTCCTTTTTAAAAACTTTAATGAATGTCATGTGAAATTTATTAACATGTCCCACCTCGTGTGACATTGTCACATGAGGGGAGCATGTTAATAATATTTTTATTTCCCTATCTTTTACATTTTTGACAGTGTCACTAATCTCCCTGAGACAGCACTTTGCCTCAGGGAGCAGTGCGCACTTTGACAGATGGGGAATCCCTCCCCTCCGCCCTTCGCACAGGAAGCGCTATGCTGGGCAGGCCGCTGGGTGGGCCTTAATTGGCCCACCCACTCGAAAGTGGCGGCGGACCGCGTTTCGGAGACGGGGGTCGGCTGTCCACCCACTGCGGAGCCGGTGGGGCCCGCACACCCACCCAAGGGCAAAATTCTGCCCCATATTTCAAAAGTACATAATTGGCTGTAAAGTGCTTTGGGATGTTCTGTGGTTGTGAAAGTCACTATACAAATGCACTTCTTCCTTTCTTGATGAACACTCTAATAAAGATGTGTTTGTCAGGTAGCATATATGTTTGGAAAATAGGTTTAGCTTTTAATCCTGTTTTTAGGGATGCTAATTTTCAGATTTCTTTGCAGTAATTTGGTAACAATAATTTAAAAGGTGTAAATACAAATTAGAAATGAATTTTCCTGAAGATTAAATAGGGCTAATTATCAAAAGCATCATTCTTCAAATTGCGAGTAAATGATTTGAAACACGGTGGACCAATTTTGAAATTATATCCCAGTCACTAATACTGAAATTAATTTTGTATGGATTAACAAGGCATTATTTTCCTAAATAATAGGGAAAGATTCAATGGTATAGGGTAAAAAAGTTTTTTTTTTGCATTATCAGACCAATCATCTGCAATTAATCCTGACTGATGTATTCAGAAGAAGGAGTATATTTAATAAGATAATCATCCTTTTGTTGGGCTTCCCAGGCCAAATTGGAAAATTACAAAGCAAACATAAATAGCGAGTGCAGGAACAGAGAGAGCTGGGGGGTGAATGTACTGAGATCTTTGAAGGTACAGGACAAGTAGAGAGGCTATTAAAAAGCATTTGGATTCTTGTCCTTATTAATAAATGTATAAAGTATGACAGCAAGGAGGTTATGTCAAACCTTTATTAAAGGTTAGGCCTCAGTTGGAGCAGTTGGTTTGATTCTGGGTGCTACATTTCAGGCCTTGGAGAGGGTGCAGGAGAGATTTACTGGAATGGTATCTGAGATGAGGGTCTTCAGTTATGTAAAGAGATTACAAAGCTAGTTTTCCCCTTAGAATGAGGAAGGTTAAGAGGAGATTGGACAGAGGTGTTCAAAATCATGAACAGTTTTGTGTCTTTAGTGGCAAAAAGATTGGTAGCCAAAGGAAGCAGATTTAAGGTGATTATAAAAAGAACCATAGACAACAGGAGAAAAATTCTTTTGCTCAGCGAGTTGTTGCAACTGGAATGCACTGTCTGAAAGGGAGGTGAAAGTAACTTTCAAAAGGGAATTGGACAAATATTTAAAGGGGAGAAAATTGCAGAGCTATGTGGAAAGGTTGGGGAAATGGGTCAAGTTTGATTACTCTTTCAAAGCCAGTAAATGCATGATGGGCTGAATGGTCTCCTTATGTTATTTATCATTCTATGATTCTATTCCGCCTCAGGATTAATGGGGTATAATGCTTTATCTCACCAATGAAGAAGACTCCATAGTCAATAATAATAGGATATAAAAGTCTCTCAGAATCCACTATTTCCCATTTATTGCTTCTATTTGAATTATAAAGGCAGCCAGAACATTTGATTAAGTTGCATGCAACCTTGTGGCAATTGCAACCTCCAGTGTTTCCACATGTCCCACACAATGGCCAAGATTAGCTGCAGGTAGAGGAAGGTCAAGGTGCCCTTTTATTTGATGAATTGAGGTGTCACAGGTCAGAATTTTGGACAGATCCATTTTCCATGTAGCATTTGTGCCCAAACAGCACAGGTTCCCAGCCAGACCTGGCCAGGTCTGAGTTAAAGATGTGCCTCATGGATCCTAAACCATTTATGTTATGCCAGCATCCCTGAACGATCCAGAGCAACTTGCATCAAACTTTTAAGGTAAGAAATATCACAAGGTGCTTCACGGAAAAGGAAGAGAAAAAATTAGATGAGGGAATAAGAGAACAGACCGTAAGGCATGAGGACTGATTTTAACCCAGAACAGAGTGGACGAGGTGTGACAAGTGGACAATGTTCCAGAGCACAGCAGCATGTGGCCTGGGTGATTTTAACCACCAGTCAGGTGTCCCCCAACACAGCAGCTGGCTGTAAGGCAGCAGTGAACTGTTTGGTGACTGGAGACTGCCACCCAGGACCAGTAGAGCAGCCGCTGGCAGTGAGTCACGGGGAAGGGGATTCCCGAGGGTCTTGCTTTCAGCAGTGAGAGGAGAATCTGCCACAGGCAAAGAGTAAAGCGTCAGCAGAGATTTTGTCAGGGCCCATAGGCTTTTCTGAATCCAGTGCCCTCAGCCATTTCTTCATATAATGTAGAGTGAATCAAACTGCCTGAAGAGACCTCAGGATGAGGCCAATGGAACTTCCACAATGTTGCAAATACTTCAGCCTTGTCTTCCACATTAATATGCTATTCTCTCCTATCAGGACAGGGAAGTTTTTGGACACTCCTCCTCTCGTTCCTTGTTTAATTCTCCACCACCATTTACAACTGGATGTAACAGGACTGCAAAGCTTTGATCTGAACTTTTGGTTGTGCCATTGTTTAATTCTGTACATAGTGTGGTGCTTCTGCTACTTAGCATGCATGTGGTCTACATCAGAGATACTGGGATTGACTGAAAAGCCTAGTTCATTGTTTGCAATTCTATCGTGAGTTTGAAGGAGGCAAATTTCTCAAGTTCTGATCAATGAAAATACAAATCAAAATTATTATAAATAATCAGTGAAGAGGAAGATCCAGATAAGCAATTGTTCTACAACTTGTTATTTTTAAACACTGTTTTTGACAATTACCCATTAAAAATAGCATTTCAAACTATGTGTCACAAATGTGGGTTTGTTATTTAGTTTCACTCAGGAATACAAAGTTTGTTAATCTTGGATAAGTTATTTTGTTTATGATAAATCTATCTTTAAAAAATATGTTGAAACAATAGTTTTAATATATAAGGTCTTCTTTTGGTTAATGCAACAAAACAAAAGCCAGTATATATACACATGTGCATAGAAGTTGGGGCTATGACAGGATCATAGTAATAAGTAATTAGTTGCAATAAGAATATAAAACCTTGCTTTGTTACATATTTAGAAAAGTAATTCAGCAAATTTCATTCTAATCACTTGGTACCGAATCTACTTGTAGAAAGATTCTAACTTGTACATCTATTAATCTGGAAATAAAATGTTATATTTTTCAAATATACCTGTACAATGGCCATAATATATGGAGGAGGAAGTGGATTTTTTACAGAAAAATCTATCACTAGAGTCCTCAGACGTAGACCCTGTGACAGCTTCAATAGATAGATGTTCTGTACAATATTTTAAATGAAAACTTTACTTGATTGAAATTCTGATTTAGGAAAATCTCTAAGGTACGTAACAGTTCCTTGGATCCAAATTATTTTAGCGATATTTAACCAGCTTTTTTATATGTAAAGTTTGATTAAATGCAATCTCTGTTGTATAAATAACATTTACCAAGCTGGAGTGGTGGCAGTCTGTGTAGAAGACAGCAATACATACAGAGTATACGGAAAAAACCAGGAGCTGTCTTCACTCAAATGGTGGATTGTACATTTTATTCCTGGCAACATTTTCTAAACAACTGCATAGTTAAATAAGACAGTGAGTTTCTTACATACTGTAAAATTTATGTCCTGCTTTTGTTTCTTTTTGTCTCTTTAATCTTGCTCAGGTCATTTTTTCATGTCTTATTCTTAATTATCTAACTCTTGTTTTCAAGTTTTTACTGCATCCCATTTCTATAAATTTTTTATGTTACATTTTCTAATCTGCTTCTGTTTTACTTTGTTTTGTGTTTATGATTTCTCTTGCATGTGTGTGTGAGAACTTCTCCAATACCAGGCTTAGCTGTTCACAAAGCAAAGCTTTAATTAGCATTCTCTTTCCTGATTTCTTTCACTTCTCTGCTCTTTTTGTGAGTTACTCTTTGGTTGTCAAACATGTTTGGAATTTTTCTGTTTCTATTGTTACTTGGCCTTGCAATCTCTATTTTATTTTTCATCCCCCTTTTTCAAGGCTGAAACGTATACCTTTCTCCCCTGAAGATCATGTGATTTTATTCAAAGCTCAGTCTCTTTCAGCATCCTGTTTTAGTTTCCCTTCCTCTCTGTGTAAATGTATATACCACGGGTCACTCACCCTCACAGCCTGCTCCTTAGTTCTATTTTCCAGCCCATTCACTGGTGCTGAATTTCTCAAATTTATCTTGTTTTCTGCCTCTAAAGTTATTGACAATTTTCTTGATCCTGACTCTTCATTCAGAAAATTGCACAAAATAAACACAATGGGAGGAATTTTCCCAGAATTGCACTAAGTGCAGTAGCTGGGGTTTGGAGGGGGGGGTGGGGGGAGATGGGGCGGGGGGTAAAATGGAGCCCTATCCGCCGACGAAAATGGCAGGTTTCCCTGCCATATCGAACCGACCCCACCTCATTATTTATTCACTCCAGCGAAACACGCCATTTCCATGGCAGGCAGGCTCTCATTCACCCGTCCACCATCGCCCTGTGATTACATCGTGATGGCTGTCATCCTTAAAAGGCAGCCACCAGCAAAGTGTGATTTCCACCAGCTCACCACCGCTGCCCGGGGGACATGGTGAGCGTAGGAAAAAAGACTGCAGCCCCCCCCCAACCGCTTCAACGACGGGTTCCTCAAGTGACTGCTGGATGCTGTGAAGGACCACCGGGATGTGTCCTTTCCCCGCTCTGGCTGCACGATGGGTAGCAAAGTCACCAACCCGGCTTGAGAGGCGGTGGTCAGTGCAAACGCCCAGCAGAGGGGGACAGCCACCCAGTGCCGCAAGAGGATGAATGATCTCCTCCATTCTGCCAGGGTAAGTCACTCTTCTCAACACTCCCAACTCACACACTCACAAACGCCTCACACACCCACAGGGCCCTCACTCACTGCCAGTGCAAGAGACATCACCATTCACTCTCTCACACACACCGTCATTGTCGTCATCCCGTCCATGGGACCACTCACCACCCACACAGACCAGGCAAACTTATCATCTGCAACTTAAACAGAATTACCTGGAAAAACTCAGCAGGACTGGCAGCATCGGCGGAGAAGAAAAGAGTTGATGTTTCGAGTCCTCATGACCCTTCAACAGAACTGAGTGAATCCAAGGAAGAGGTGAAATTTAAGCTGGTTTAAGGTGTGTGTGTGTGTGTGTGTGTGTGTGTGTGTGTGTGTGTGTGTGTGTGTGTGTGTGTGTGTGGAGAAGTGGTGGGGGGGGGGTGTGGTTGTAGGGACAAGCAAGCAGTGATAGATATTTATACTTATATTTATACTTATCATCTGGCCAGGCAGGAGTCCTGATACACTCTCCCCATTCTACCCATGTAGGGCAAACTGGTTCACAACAGGAGGGAAAGGTCACAGACAGGTGGAGGGATGCTGGAGATCAAAGTTCTGACAGAATTTGAAAACAGAGCCATCCAGCTGGTCGGTGATGACCAGGACCAGTCCTGTGCTGACGGTGAGGTTGGTGCTGCTCTACCAAGTGAGGGTCCAGCAGTGCAACATCCATCAGACAACCATGCTGTGTGTGATGTGTCCTCTTTCACAGACCACTGCCAGGCACTAATTATCTCCCCTTGCTTTCACAGGTACACCTGGGAAACAGCCGACAGAGTCCATGACCCAGGGCCTCCAATCAAGCTCAGAGAAACCCCAGAATGAAATCTGAAGACACCCTCCCTGAAGTCCCATCACAGCGATCACCTCTTCCGTTCCCCAGGGTAAGTTACTCTTCTCATCACTCCCGACTCACACACAGTGCTCACCCACACCCTCCACCAGAGACACACACCTCGCTGGGCCCTGGCTTTAGAGTAGCCTCAGGATCACAATCTGCTGAGCACATCGCACTGTCTTATCCACAGCAGGTGGAGGCAGGGACTTCCCAGGTCCCCGGCACTCGGAGGGCTGCTGGAGGACAGAACGTTGCTGAGTCCGAGTCAGATGAGGAGCCTCTGGACTCGGTCATGTCACAGTTGCTGGAGCTGCAAAGGCAAGCTCGGGAACATCAGGAAGGAATGTCCGCTGCACTCCTCAGATTGCAAGGCACGATGGAGGAGTCTGTCTGCCTTCAGTCTGAGGTGATAGTGCCGGCATTGCAACACACCGAGGTCAACGCTGGCAGGATGGCAGCCTCCATGGAGACCTTGGTCCAGGTCATCACTCCTGCACTGCTGTGCTAACTCCATCACTGATGCCATAGTTGGCCTCCAGCTACCCCTTCCGCTCACAGACTCAGCCAGGGGCCCTCGGGCTCCCATAGGGAGGAGGATCAGCAGGTGCACACTCCAGGCCCATCCACCCAGGTGACTCTGGGAGCGTCTGGGCCATCTGAATCCCCTCTTCTTGTGACCTCAGCAGCTCCAGCTCCACAGGCCGAGGAGGGCGACACTGCCACACAGCAGGCTGTGGCCCACCAGGTCTCGGCCCTCCAGAGGACGCCCACCAAAGTCATCACAGACAGAGTGTCACAGTCAGCAGGCTGCCCCAACCTCTGCTGTGGATGTCTGGGGAGCACCAAGACGTAGTGGCAGGGTTAGGAAAGCTTGGTAAATATAGTTGCACAGCCTGGGCATGGGTGTTGGTCATTTGTACATAATGTTCACTATTGTCAATAAACTCCTAAGAATGTCTCCCTGCCTGTGGCTCCTTGTTCTGATGAGCCGTGTTCTTGTCACTCAGATGTGAATCCTTTCTACACAAGATAAAGGCAGGTGTCTCAGTCCAGGGCCTCTTCCCTGTGTCTGTGCAGCCTTCAGACCACAGTGATGGTCCAGCCTCACACTCCCCAGACACATTACTGATGCCTGCACCTCGATGGTGCTGGTCATTGCTGCCAGAATGTAGTGGGCAGGCACCACAGAGTTCTCTCATTCTCTCTGTGTGCTCTCAGCATCTTTAAGGTGGGACTGGCCCCCATCACACCAGCATCTGTGACCAGTGATGCTGTGCACCAGCTCCTGAAGGGCTGATGTGCTGAAGGCGGACACAGCATCAGATGCTTCTAAAATTTCATGGCTGTGTCTCTGAGATGACCCTGATTACGGAGCGCATGCGAGCTGCCCTTGGCCAGACAGGAGTCAGACATTCTCAGAGGCTGTGTGAAGATCTATGGAGTGTCCTCACTGCATGTTGTCATCATCCTCCTAGAATCAAGTGACTGTTAGGGCCTCCAGCGCATCTCCATGACAGGAGCATTCTCACAGAGGGTATTGGCGCTGCCATAAGCCAGACTGGAGTCAAACGTTCACAACTGTGATGTGAGGACATACAGGGACACCTCACTACAGGTCGCCATCATCCTCCACAAACCTGGCAGCTATGAGGGCCTCCCTAGTGCGCCTGCCTCCGCTGGTCAGTGTGAGAACCTCATCCCTGTTATCGTCATCACTGAAGACCTCCTCACCCTCATCCCCGTCGGCATCCTCTTTGTCGGAGGAGATGTATAGTTCCTCCATCTCCTCCTCAGCCAGCTCATCTCCCAGTTGCAGCACCAGGTTGTAAAGGGTACAGCAGACACCCTCTGTGGACTGTATTGCAGGGCTCCACCAGACCGGTCCAGGCACCGGAACCTCATCTTCAGCATCCCGATGGTCTGCTCCACCAAGTAGTGAGCTGCTGCATGAGCCTCATTACAACGTCGCTCTGCTGCAGTCTGAGGCTGCTGCATGGGTGTCATCAGCCACGGTCTCTGTGGGTAACTCTTGTTCCTGAGGAGCCAACGCTGCAGCTTCTGTGGATCTGCGAGTGACTCAGGAAGTAGGCATCGTGCACACTCCCTGGAAACTGTGTGCAGACCTGCAGGGTGCGTTTCTGTTGGTTGCACACCAGCTGCATGTTCTGTGAGTGAAAGCCCTTGCGGTTGATGAAGTCACTGAGTGTTGCAGCGGAGACCTGAGCACCACATGAGCGCAGTCAGTCACACCCTGTACCTGTGGGAATCCTGAGATCAGGGCAAATCCAATGGCCCTTGTACCCTGGCTGTCCCAGTCCCAGGTGAAGTGCACAAAGTTGTTGCCATGGAGAAGATGGCATCCCTGATCTCATGGATGTATTTGTGGGCGGTGGATTGTGAAATCCCACAGAGGTCACCTGTGGAGCTCTGAAAGGAGCCACTGGCATAGAAACCGAGCACCACGGTCACTTTCACAGCCACACTCCATGTCTCCTTGGCACCAAGTCCTGCAGTAAGTGGCAGATGTGAGACACCAGCTCCATAGACATGAGCAGTCGTCAGTGATACTGGTTCTCAGTCATCTGCAGGAATGGCAGGCGGCGTCTATAGACCCTGGGTGTTGCTAGGCGCCAGCCAGCCACGGCTCCTGGGCAGGAGCCCCTGCTGCCCCTTCTTCATGAGGTTGCTGCTCCTGCCTTTGTGTGGCCAAGAGCCTCTCCTCTGTCTTCTATGGTCTCTGTCGGCCATCAGGCTAGGTCACCAGGATCCATGATCCTGACGTGGTCCTCCTGTCTGCATGGACAGGCTAGGAAACACACCCCAATCACATCACTGTGGCTGCGTCTGATCTGTCTCAGTTGCTGAGACATGGTCAGTGTACACAGGTGTCCCTAAGGCGTGGCCACTTCCCTCGCTTACCCTGCCCCCCACCTCAATTGCCTGTGCGCGGGATGTGGCGCCTAGTAACACCCAAGGTTACAGACGCCTCCTGCTATTCCTGCAGATGACTGAGAAGCAGTGTCGTCAATGACTGGGCATGTCTAGAGACGTGACTGGACTTGACCCCCCCACCAAAAACGGTCGCCTCCGAGGCTGGCCAGTATTTGCCCCTGGACATCCTCCCCCCTCAGCAGTCGCCTCTGAGGTGGGCCAGCACTTGCGTCCGGACACCCCCCACCCCTCAGCATTTACCTCCGAGGCCAGGCATCAGTTGCCCCTGTCCCCCCAGCACCCCTGAGGTCTGTAAATAACAGGCGAGCTTTGGAGAACGCTGCTGCTCACTCACCTCAGTTCCCCCACAGTGAAGGCCGCCAAGTGCACGTCCCCTGGGTGCTGTTGTGAAACACGTCGGTGTGCTTTCCCGGGGGGTTCCAAGAGCCTGGCAGGATGACCTTTTAATTATACCCTGATGTATTACAATTAGCTCCCCACCATCCAATAGCGGGAAATGCGGCCTGCCGTTGGCAGGCTGAGCGGACGATCGCGACAGAGACCTGCCTTCACACTGTCCTGAAGACTGGTCACATCATATTTTCCACACTCACCATCCATCATGCCCATGCCAGAGGGCTCGGAAAATTCCACCTAATATCTGACTGAGATTGCTAAACATGAAAAGCTTCCATACTCACTCATGTAAAAACCATTGTATTAGTACACGCAATTAAAATATGTAATCTAATTATCTAATCACAGTGCAGAAGATGTCCTTCGACTATCGAGTCTGCACCGACAATCTTGAAGAGTCTCCTTTAAAGAAAATTGTATTCTGGAAATGGCAGCATCAAAAGAGTTGAAGCTGAATTCTCAAAAGTGAAAAGGGGGTTTGGGCCTCTCTGATTCATGACGATATGGTTTACACTAGATAGCTCAATGGATTCATCGAATGGAGATATGGCAGATGTGGTTGAGGTTGAAGGAAGAGGAGGAGATTCCCCATCGGGATCCCACTTAATAGATTGTTTTATGTGAGGTACCATACCCTTGATATTAAAAATCCAGTCATCAAAGCATCTCCTTCTAGCCTAGAGCAGGCTACTTGAATAATGAGGGAGCAATTACACAGGACAGACAGAACTCATTTGTAGTTTAGCTCAGAGAGAATGATTGTGGGTAAGAAGACATTTTGAGAGACTGGAAGGAACATTGGAGGTGTTAATGTAGATAGAATCTGAACATCATTTCTAATTGTCAGATGAGATTTTTAATACACAAAGTCAATTTCCTTCATACCTGTAAATTAGATATTGTATGTTGCAGCTGAGGGAAGAAATGCAATATAAATGAGAATAATGCAAATAGCTATAATTGGGAAAAGCAAACACAGGCAAGAGCCCCTTTCCATATTCAGGGCTTTTGGTTTTTGATCTGTCAAGAGTTCAATGGTTGATGCTACCACAGGCAGTTGCCAAAAGTTTTTCTATATGTTTACAATTAAACTTCTGGCAGTCAGTAAAATATTGCTACGTATGACATCTTAGAAAAACCCAAGGCTCAACCAATCAAAGATTCTATGAAGGGTTTATTTCATTTCCCCCTCCATTTAATCCACATAAATGTTCTTTTAAATTCATTCCTGGTGTGTGAGCATCACCATCAAGTGTTTTTATTGCCCAGCCCCAATTAATCCTCGAGAATGTGGTGGTGAGCCACCTTTTTGAACTGCTGCAGACTGTGTGGTGTAGGTACGCCCACGGTACTGTTAGGAAGAGAGTACCAGGTCTTTGACCAGCGACAGTTGACATCATTCCAAGTCAGGATGGTGTGTGACTTGGAGGGGAATTTGGAGGTGGTGGTGTTCCCGTATATCTGCTACCCTTGCTCCTCTAGGTGTAGAGGTCACAGGTTTGGAAGGTGCTGTCAAAGGAGCCTTGGCGAGTTGCTGCTATGCATCTTGTACATGGATACACTACTACCAATGTGTATGAGTGGCGGAGGGAGTGAATTTCTAGATGGTAGATGGGGTGCCGACCAATTGGACTGTTTTGTCCTGGATGAAATCTTTGTATACTCACTGATGTTATCAGGTCAAGGTAAATAAATATTTGCAGATGAGTTGGGAATATATAGTTTCTGTGCCTTTACAGTGAATGCGTTGAATGAATTCCAATGCAGTTGTTGTGTGGAGTTGTGTCCTCTGTTATCCCAGAGTTTATATCCTGGGAGAATAGTCTCAAATTCCAACCTTCCAAATTCAAAGAAATATCCCATTGCTTTGCCTTGGCAAAGTAAGGGAAACGTTTGCTATGTTCCTGCACTTGTGGAGTCAAATATTCCAAAATGTCCTGAATTTTCATGATTCAGTGTCATACACATTACAAGGTGATACTGTATTTACCATTAGAAAGTTATCATTGCTGAGTACAATTGCCATAGGAGCCCAGAAAATGCAAAATTTGTAAGTAGTGAAGCAGAAATCAGGCCTTTTAAAAATGTACTTTCTTCATTCCCCCAAAATAATACAACTGTTATCCACAGAATGTTCCATTTTTTTAATGAGCAAAAATTCATCATAACCTTAAAACCAGTGGAATTTCCCTTATCCAGAGATGGTACAAAGAGGTATAGAGGAAAACAGACTAGGAGGAATGTAAACACAAATATCATGACTATTTGAAATACGAAAGACAATTTGTAATGCATGCGACACTTAGTGAAATAATTGTAATTTAATTTTAATCTTTATTATATTGTAAGCACTGATTGCCACTAGCATAATCGAATTGTTATGAAGACATTAAGCAGTGGCATGCATCCAAAAGAACAGTATGATTATGTGGTTTATGTGTACAACTGAAATTGTGTTTCTTCTTCCCTCTGGGCCAATCTGTAATTAAACAAAGTCCAATAAAATGATAATTGAAAGGAGAAATACCACATCAGGAGGAAACTAGAAAGTAACTTTAAATAGAAGGACAAACTTTCCAGATTCTGTGACGGGGTGGCCATTTTTCCTGTTAATTTTCAATTAGACACAATCGTCAGAAATGAGCCCCACTCCTGCTTGAATCAACAGACAGTTCTCACACCCTGTCGGTAAGTGTCAGCATCTTGTTTTTAATAAAGAAATAACATGTTTTTTATTCTGACTGCCAATCGTCCCACTGGTGATGCTTCCCTGACAGCCATGGCTCAGTTGGTAGCACTGTGAGTCACAAGGTTGTAGGTTCAAACCCCATTCCAGGATTTAGGCACAAAAATCAAGGTCTCAGTGCAATACTGAGGGAGTGCTGCACTGTTAAAGGTACAGTTTTTTGGATGAGACCTTAAATTGAGGACCCTTCTGCCCTCACAGTTATATGTAAAAGATTCTATGATGCTATTTCAAAGAGAATCAGGAGATTTGTCGCCAGTGTTCATTCCTCAATCAACATCACAAAAACAAATTATCTGGCCATTATCACATTGCTGTATGTGGGAGCTTGCTGTGCATAACTTGGTTATCCTGTTTCCTACTTCACAAGAGTGACTTTTCTTCAAAAGTATGTGATTGGCTGTAATTTTGTTTTAGGGTGTCCCAAGCCAGTGGAAGGCACTATATAACTAACAGTCTTTCTTCGTTTGATTGGGTCATGTGTAACGGTTTAGTTGTGTCCTTCTCAGGCTGAGGGGACACTTACATTGATTCGTGCCCCGGTAATAGGAGGAGTAACCTGCCCATGGGCAGATCCTCTCCTCGTTTCCGTCGCGCTCTCGCACTTTCCTCCAGTAGCTTCTGTTTACAACTTCAATCCACAACATGACTTGGGAACATGGGGTAGTTTCCTGTTGAAATCCTAATGTGTGCTTAAAGGAAACACAAGTCCTCATCTTGAGGGGTCCTCCTCCTGGAAGCAGTCGTTGTCCCTTGAGGTTCCAGCTCTTCCACCACCGTCACCGAAAAATCGGACAGGAGCACAGTTAACGTTTCGAGTCCGAATGACCCTTCAACAGAACTAAGTTCTGTTGAAGGGTCATTCGGACTCGAAACATTAACTGTGCTCCTCTCCGCAGATGCTGCCAGACCTGCTGAGTTTTTCCAGGTGTTTTTGTTTTTGTTTTGGATTTCCAGCATCTGCAGTTTTTTGCTTTTATCACCGAAAATTCTGTCATTGGCCATAAATGGTAATCCTGAGCATGGCAACTTTACCTGGGCCTGGGGCGACTCAACTAAAAAAGGCTGGGATGACCCCCCTTGAGGCCTCAATGACCCTGCTATCCTACTTTCACCTTTGATCCCATGAAAATGGTCAAAGCCAAATGTTATTTATTATTAAAGAAAAATACTGCGGATGCTGGAAATCTGAAATAAATGCAGAAAATGCTGGAAAAACTCAGCAGGTCTGACAGCATCGGTGGAGAGAGAAACAAGTTAACGTTTCCAGCCTGTATGACTCTGTAGGAGCTCTGAAGGAGAGTCATACGGACTCGAAACGTTAACTCTTCTTTCTCTCGCCACAGATGCTGTCAGACTTGCTGAGTTTTTCCAGCGTTTTCCGTTTTTATTTATTATTATTATTGTTATTTCTTATTGTTATTTATTATTGTTATTTTCTGGCCGTACATTTTACACAAATGACCCATTCATTGATAAAAACAAAAAAACTGCGGATGCTGGAAATCCAAAACAAAAACAGAATTACCTGGAAAAACTCAGCAGGTCTGGCAGCATCGGCGGAGAAGAAAAGAGTTGATGTTTTGAGTCCTCATGACCCTTCAACAGAACTAGGTGAATCCAAGGAAGGGGTGAAATATAAAAACAAAAAAACTGTGGATGCTGGAAATCCAAAACAAAAACAGAATTACCTGGAAAAACTCAGCAGGTCTGGCAGCATCGGCGGAGAAGAAAAGAGTTGACGTTTCGAGTCCTCATGACCCTTCCACAGAACTTGAGTTCGAGTCCAAGAAAGAGTTGAAATATAAGCTGGTTTAAGGTGTGTGTGTGTGTGGGGGGGGGGGGGGGTGGGGGTGGGGAGGGGGGGGGGGGGGGTTGGCGGAGAGAGAGAGGGAGAGAGAGAGAGGTGGAGGGGGTTGGTGTGGTTGTAGGGACAAACAAGCAGTGATAGAAGCAGATCATCAAAAGATGTCAACAACAATAGAACAAAAGAACACATAGGTGTTAAAGTTGGTGATATTATCTAAACGAATGTGCTAATTAAGAATGGATGGTAGGGCACTCAAGGTATAGCTCTAGTGGGGGTGGGGAGAGCATAAAAGATTTTAAAATATTTAAAAATAATGGAAATAGGTGGGAAAAGAAAAATCTATATAATTTATTGGAAAAAAAACAAAAGGAAGGGGGAAGCAGAAAGGGGGTGGGGATGGGGGAGGGAGCTCAAGACCTAAAGTTGTTGAATTCAATATTCAGTCCGGAAGGCTGTAAAGTGCCTAGTCGGAAGATGAGGTGTTGTTCCTCCAGTTTGCATTGGGCTTCACTGGAACAATGCAGCAAGCCAAGGACAGACATGTGGGCAAGAGAGCAGGGTGGAGTGTTAAAATGGCAAGCGACAGGGAGGTTTGAGTCATTCCCGTGGACAGACCACAGGTGTTCTGCAAAGCGGTCGCCCAGTTTACGTTTGGTCTCTCCAATGTAGAGGAGACCAGGGGTGAAATATAAACTGGTTTAAGGTCTGTGTGTGTGTGTGTGTGTGTGTGTGGGGGGGGGGGGGGGGGGGGGGGGGGGGGTGGTGGTGGGTTTGGGCTGGGGGAGAGAAGTGGAGGGGGTGGGGTGTGGTTGTAGGGACAAACAAGCAGTGATAGAAGCAGATCATCAAAATATCAAAAGATGTCACAGACAACAGAACAAAAGAACACATAGGTGTTAAAGTTGGTGATATTATTTAAACGAATGTGCTAATTAAGAATGGATAGGTGAGAATGAATAGGTGGGAAAAGAAAAATCTATATAATTTATTGGAAAAAACAATGACCCATTCATTGATTCAGTCCTGGTGAGTCTGCCAATGTGAAGGGTTCAGTCCCCGAGCGCTGATTGGGTTGGTTTGGGAGTGATGTCATGGACCCGGGGAGAAGCCACGCCCTTGTGCCGTGATTGGTGAGGCCGGGGTGTTCCGATTGGCTGGGAGACACGTCAATCAGTGAAACTGTATCCATCCCGCGCGGCCGCGATGTGGGGACAGAAATTGACGCAGAAATTGATGAGGGGATGAGCTGTGAGCGGCTGCGCTGAAGGCTCGCTGCTGCAATAAAGGGGGTTTTTATACAGAAACATTATTATTTTTTAAAGTTGCATGATTTTCTTCACCCCCCCCCCCCCCACTGTTTAAAATGGTGCAACAAACAAAGAGTTCGGAAAGTAAAAGCAGCAGCAACAGCTGCAGGGAAGCGGCAGACAGTGGGATTAGTGATATGAGCGCAGCTTCCAGCCCGAATCCCGGCTTCTCCGCTCATTCTGGGGAAGCTCCCTGGACCAGTGCCTCTGTCAAAGCCGAGGAGGAGGCGAGCTGTAACCCAGACTGGTGCAAAACCCCCACCGGGCACATCAAAAGGCCCATGAACGCTTTCATGGTCTGGTCTCAGATCGAGAGGAAAAAGATCATGGAGCAGGTCCCGGACATGCACAACGCCGAGATCTCCAAACGCCTGGGCAAGAAGTGGAAGATGCTGAAGGACAATGAGAAGACCCCGTTCATCAGAGAGGCGGAGCGCCTGAGGCTGAAGCATATGGCAGATTATCCCGATTACAAATACAGACCCAGGAAGAAGGTCAGGTCGGAGTCCGGAGCAGGAGCGGACGAGAGAAGCTGCAGGAAGGAGGTGAAATCTTTCAAGAAGCACAGCCGGCCCCAGAAGGGTGACTTCACACGTCTCAGTCCCATGTACTGGAATCCCTCTGCCTCCTACCTCCTCCTCTTCCTTTAATAACTTCAATAAAACCCAATTTTTTTCCAAGATTTTTGGTCGCTTATCCTAATTTCTCTTTCTTTGGTTCGATGGTCACCTTTGACTGGTTGTGTCTCTTTCAAGCGGCCTTGAGATGTGTTTCTACATTAAAGATGCTACATCAGTGCAGCTTTTGTTGATTGGAACGGAGGCCAAGCCTTCGTGGGGTAGTTAAGGTAGCTGAGAAAGTTTGACCACAGAGAAATGGAGAAAGTGAAGATTAGGATGGGAGAGTAAGGTGAAGGCAATAAAAAGGACCCAGAGGAGAGAGCAGAGATTATTGTCATAATCATCCGAGAAATGGAAATTGTTCCATTGATTTGGAGAGTAGCCAAGAGGAGAGGAAAGGATAAAGATATAACCAATTAAACTTTAGTTAGTCTAATGTCAGTTCTGGGCAATCACCTGAATTCCACAATTTGAGTTAAAATTAGTGAACATTTAAAAATGAGTGGGTTAGTCAAGGATAGCCAATGTGTCTTTGACAAATTTAGTAGATTTTTGAATAAATTCCCAATTGGATAAATAAAAAGAGCCCAGTAAATGTATGCATTTTCAGAAGACACCTCATAGAAATCGTAGGAATTTACAGCATGGAAGGAGGCCATTTGGCCCATCATATTTGCACTGGCCAACTAGCAGCCATTCAGCCTAATCTCACTTTCCAGTTCTTGGTCCATTGTCCTGTAGGTCATGGCATTTGAAGTGCAAATATACATACAAACATAGAAATTAGGAGCAGGAATAGGCCACTTGGCCCTTCCAATCTGCTCCGACATTCAGTGAGATCATGGTAACCACCTGCCTATTCCCAACAACCTTTCACCTCCTTGCTTATCAAGAATCTATCCAGCTCTGCTTAAAAATATTCAAAGATTCTGCTTCCACTGCCTTTTTAAAGAGAGCTCCAAAGACTTACAACCTTCTAGACAAAAAAAGTTCTCCTCATCTCTGTCTTTGATAGGTGGCCCCTTATTTTTAAACGGTGGCCCCCAGTTCTAGATTCTCCCACAAGAGGAAACATCCTCTCTACACCCACCCTATCAAGACCCATCTTATATGTTTCAATCAAATCACCTCTTCCTCTTCTAAACTCCAGCAGATACAAGCCTAACCTGTCCAACCTTTCCTCATATCCAAGTTTATTTTAAAGTGGTATCAGGGTTCCTGCCTCTATCACCCTTTTAGGCAGTGAGTTCCAGATTCCCAGCATCCTTGGTGTTAAAACATTTTCCCCTTTAGTCTCCTCTGATCTCCTAAATTTATGCCCCTGGTTATGGCCCCTCAGCAAAGGGGAATGGGACATTCCAATTCAGTTTATCTGGACCCCTTATAATTTTATACACTTTCTATTAGGTATCCCCTCAGCCTCATCCATTCCAAAGTAAACAACCTCAGCCTATCCAATCTTTCCTCATAACTAAAATTCTCTAGCCTTGCAACATCTTCATAAATCTCCTCTGTATCGTCTCTGGTGCAATCACAGCTTTCCCATAGTGTGGTGGCCAGAACTGCACACAGTAATCCAGCATTGGCCTAACCAACATTGCACACAGTTCCAGCATAACCTCCCAACTCTCATAACTTATACTTCAGACAATAAAGGCAAGTATCCTGCTGTCAGACCTGCTGAGTTTTTCCAGGTATTTTTGTTTTTGTTCTAGATGTCCAGCATCTGCAGTGTTTTGCTTTTATCTTAAGGCAAGTATCCGGGTGCTCCGAGGTCCTCCTGTTCCTCCACACATCTCAGAATCCTACCATTTATTGTGGGTTCTCTTACCTTGTTAGCCTTTCCCAAATGCATCACATCACACTCTCTGGATTGAACTCTATTTGCCACTGTCCCGCCCACCTGACTAATCCATTGATATCTTACTGCAGTCTACAGCTTTCTACTTCACAATCAATCAAATTTTTGTACTGTCTGCAACCTTCTTAATTATAGGCCCCCATAGTCAAATCTAAATCATTTGTATATACCACAAAAAGCAAGAGACCTAGTACCAAACCTTGCAAAGTCCCACTGGAAACAGCCTTTCAGTCACAAAAACACCCATTGACACTTTGTTTCCTGCCTCTGAGTTAATTTTGGATCCAAATTGCCATTTTGCCTTGGACACAATGGACTTTTACTTTCAAGCCCAGTCTACCATATGAGACGTTGGCAAAAGCCTTGCTAAAATCCGTATAGACTACATCAAAAACATGTCCCTCATTCACACTTCTTGTTACTACTTCAAAAAATTCAATCATGTTAGTCAGACACAACTTTCATTAACAAATCCTTGCTGGTCTTTGAGTAAAACCTTCCTGAATGAAGATTTATTATGGTTCTCAAAATTTTTTCAATCATTTTTCCACCACTGCGGTTTTACTGACTGGCCTGCAATGACTTGGCCCATCCCTTTCTTTTTAAACAAGTGTGCAATGTTAGCTGTCCTGCAGTCCTCTGGAACCATACCTGTTGCCAGAGATGATTAGAAAATGATGGCCAGAGCCTCTGCTAATTCTTTACTTGATTCACTGAACACATAGGGTACATTTCATCTGGACCTAGTGATATATCCATTTTCAAAGATGCTAAACCACTTAATATTTCCTCTCTCACTGTGTTAATTTAATCTAATACTTCATATCCGTCCTACCTGATTGCAAAATCTGCATCATCCCTCTCTTTTATGAAAACAGATGCAAAATATTCATTAAGAAACATACCAACATATTCCACCTTCAGGTGATCTTTATGATCCCTAATAGGACATATAGTTTCTTTAGTTATCCTCTTGTTCATTATGTATTTCTAAAAGTTTTAAGATTTTCATTGATTTTACTTACCAATATTGTTTCATGCCCGCTCTTTGTTTTCCTAATATCCTTTTTAATTTCATCTTTATACTTTTTATGGGTTTTCTGCAGCACCTTTGGTCTTTGTTTCCCTTTCTTTCTTTATTCTCTTTAAGCTCCTTGGCATCCAGGGAGCTCTGGAATTCTCAGTCCTACACTTTTTCTTTAAGGGAACATATTTGCTCTGAACCCCTCGCTACCCCTTCCTTGAATACCTCCTGCTGATCTACCATCAGGTAGCTGTTTCCAGTCCACTTTAGCTAAATCACCTCTTAGTTTAGTAAAATTAGCTTTTCCCCAATTAAGAACTTTTATTCCTGATCTATCGTTGCCCTTTTTCATAAGTCTAACTGAATTATGATCACATACACCAAAGTGTTCTCCAACTGATACCCTTCCAACTGACCAGCTTCATTCTCTAAAACTAAGTCAAGAACCATGCCCTCTCTTGTTAGGCTTGCTACACACTGACACAAAAAAAAGAAACTTGCTCCCTCAGTGCCTTTCACCTAATTCCATCCCAATTAATATTTGAAACAAAAACAGAATTACCTGGAAAAACTCAGCAGGTCTGGCAGCATCGGCGGAGAAGAAAAGAGTTGACGTTTCGAGTCCTCATGACCCTTCGACAGAACTTGAGTTCGAGTCCAGGAAAGAGCTGAAATATAAGCTGGTTTAAGGTGTGTGTGTGGGGGGCGGAGAGATAGAGAGACAGAGAGGTGGAGGGGGTTGGTGTGGTTGTAGGCACAAGCTGCTTCTATCACTGCTTGTTTGTCCCTACAACCACACCAACCCCCTCCACCTCTCTGTCTCTCTATCTCTCCGCCCCCCACACACACACCTTAAACCAGCTTATATTTCAGCTCTTTCCTGGACTCGAACTCAAGTTCTGTCGAAGGGTCATGAGGACTCGAAACGTCAACTCTTTTCTTCTCCGCCGATGCTGCCAGACCTGCTGAGTTTTTCCAGGTAATTCTGTTTTTGTTTTGGATTTCCAGCATCCGCAGTTTTTTTGTTTTTACCAATTAATATTTGGGTGGTTGAAATCCCCCACTATTCTTTTGGGAGTATTTAGTTGCACCCAGTAGTGTCATTGCTTTTTTTCATCCTTCAGTTCAACCCATATAACCTCATTTGATGATCTTTCTACCATATCCCTCCTCACAACTATCACTTGATCGAGTGTCTCATAAGAGGCTTGACTGGAAAAGATCACACCTATGGCATCAGATGGAATGGAGCAGCCTAGATAAATGTGATTAATCGAGTTGAAATAGAGAGTTAGGGTAAGTGAATGTTGTTCGGATTGAGGAAGAGTTGGAAGTGATGTGTCCTGTGATCTGTGCTATATCCACTTTTGTTCTTTGTGTATATAAATGATTTAGACTTGGGTACAGGGAAATCAAAATTGGCTGATTTCACAAAAATAAGAAGCTTGACAATCAGCAAAGATTTTAAACAATGTCAAGGAGACACAGATGTTAAAAAAATGGACAGACAGGTAGAAGATACAATTTAATTTGGATATAAGTACAGTTTGGTACAAAATGAACTGGAAATGTGGTAGAGAAATCAAGAGTTGAGGCTGCAAAAGAATGGGTTAAGATTTGAGTGACATTTGGGGAGAAATAGTGGTGGAGATGAACCTAGTGTGTAAAAGACATTGGTTAAGTATTAACTCATACATGATTAAGATTCAATTCCTCAACTCCTGAGGGAGATGATCTCAGTTGTCATAGTAAAATTGAATTTTACCTAGGACAGATAGAATATTTCTGCTCCTGATTGATACCCGGTGATCTGTGTCCATGTGCAAATGTCAAATAAGAACAAGATTAGGCACAACTTTGATACCCTCAACTGGAGATTCAGTTCCAAGGATGTTGGAACCCCAGTGGCCATACCATCTATGCTCAGATATAAAGTGAATGCCAGCAGATGATTGAACCATTGAGAGCTTGACAGTGGAGCTGAATTCTGTTCTCCCCCAGCATTCATGCAGATACAATATCAAACAGGAATTTCCCCCTCCCCATAGACCAGGGACATGAGGACATTGGCTCCCAAAGCTGAGATCAGGTAATGAAAGTTGCCAGTATTTTACTTTCTACTTGACATTTTGAAGACTTTTTTCCATCCTGCTAGAAAATAAACAGGTTAAATTTTATGAAGCCCTTTGTGTGACACAAGTGCAGAACATATCATTGTTGCAATCTGTAGGATGCCGTACTACAAATCAAGTGTCAAACTCCATTAAGTGACTTAAGGAAGGCTTCCAACCTAGCTTGTGCCCCTCCCATGTAAAATGGGCAAGTGACAGGGGAATAGCCCCAGCCCACTTTGGAGCAATTACTAAATCAAGGTCACTGGTGTTTCACTGAACATCCAAGATTATTTTTTGCAACTCTCAGCATTTATTTATTCCTGCTTTGAATATCTTGAACACTTTGCCTTCCCTGTGAATTTCTGCCTTTTAGCCAAAGCAATCAGTTTCCCTGCCAACAGGTTTCTGGAATCTGGCCAATTGCTGCTGCTGCACACAGAGCTGTGAGAATGTGAATATATCGTGTGGAAGCTTTTATAGCATTGTATGAATTGGATGAGAGACACTGATTCATAATGACCTTCATCTCCCCATAACATCGGCCAGGCTGTGCACTTTTCACAAGCATTCAACTTAACCTCAGCTGAACTTGGCCATATTTCTAAGTGCGGTTATTTTGAACATCTGTGGAAAATATCGGATGAAGTTATGACTCAAAGTTGACACTCATTCGAAATCAGGAAATTATGGGCAACGTAAATTCAGATTGGTTCTTAGATCTGCTGGTTTCAATCCCAACCTACAGCCCTGCTGCACTGAACACTAGCTGAGGAGGAAGTTGCCAACTGTCACTTTGTGGAATTATTCAATCTCAAAGGGCAGCTCTGTAATTTTTCACACATTCACTTTCCATGCAGAGTCTTTGTGGCAGGTGCAATCATTGGGAACTGAAAGAGGTGACTCTATCCTCTTTTCCTCTCACTGGTGTGCCAGGAAAATTGGCAGAACATTTTCACAAGGTATATTTATTGCCATCAACACCCAAGGACCCACAGTTTGGAACCATACCACTAGCACATGAGTTTATCAGAAGAGACCAGCTTGTGCTGGCATTACATCACTGTGGAGGCAATCACTAAGGTGCAGCATTTGCTTTGAGGTGATTTTTTTAGGCAGATTCAGTGACCATGAAGGAATATGGTGTAGCAACTTCTAAATCATTTTCTAGCATTCTCCCAATTGTACACATGATGTTGAGACTCTGTTGCTCTCTTTAGCTTCTCCAGCAGAATAATTGCTGACAATTCCTCTTTAAGAGCAAGCAGCAGCCCCACAAAACTTGTTGGCTTGGTCCACCCTATGTTTTGCAGCCAACCAGCGTTCATGCTAAACTTCCTGTGCACATTTTTCATGCTGAATTTGAATGAAGAAAATTTCAAAGCCAGCACCCCAGGCTAACATTGTGCCAAATTGGGGCTTGTATAGCAGAAGTTATCAGTGTGATAAAACACACTGAAACATCGGATCACATACTGGAGTCACTTATGAAATAAGCAACAAAATCATGAACTATTGTACATGCACAACTTCATCCAGTGCTGTAATTAGATATTCCTTTTACATTTCACGATAAGCAACAAGCTGACATTGATTTTGTTCGAGTCTTCCAAGGGGCCACTGATATCGTAAATATATTCTCAAGAGCTAAGAAGACAGTCTTTTTACAAGTACATGAAGCAGCTCCCATCCAATACTTCATTATTGCAACTGCAACACTAAAGCCCGGGAATCACACTGTGTCAATATTATTGTATGAATACTTAGTACATTCTTACCAAATTCCTGCGTGTGTTAACTCAAAAGTGACATTTAAAATAAATGGGTTAGAACCTCAAGTAAATTCCATATCAAGTTGGAGAGCAACATATTCGATTTCAAAACCGGAATCTTAAAATTAAACAATGCCAAGTATATACTTCCGAGGGGAGAGTAATGGCAACATGAGGGAAAACTTTCAAACAGTGAGTGATTAGGATCTGGAATGCACTGTCTGAGAATGTGGTGGAGGTACAATCGAGGCATTCAAGTGGGGAATTAGATTGTTATCCGAAAAGGAAGAATGTGCAGACCATAAGACCATAAGATGTAGAAGCAGAGGTAGGCCATTCAGCCCATCGAGTCTGCTCCAATTTCAATGAGATCATGACTGATCTGATAATCCTCCACTCCACTTTCCTGCCTTTCCCCCATAACCCTTGATTCCCTTACTGATTAAAAATCTGTCTATCTCAACCTTGAACATATCCAACAGTGCGTTCTACATTGCAACAACAAGCCCATTTTATTTTTATTGCTGATAATGTACGCAGAAGATTCCCTTCAGTAACTGAAGGGCTGTCACCAACGGTGGAGCAACTAAAATTGGGGATGCAAGACACCAGAATTTGATGAGTGTAGATACCTCAGAGGGTTGTGTGGCTGAAGGACATTACATGGAGGGACTTGAAAACAAAGGTGATAATTTTAAAATCAAGGCTTTGCTTGGCCGGGAGCCAACGTAGGTCAAAGAGCACAGGGGTGATAGGGGAACGGGACTTGCTGCGAGTTGAGAATCAGGCAGCAGAGTTTCGGGTGACCTCAAGTTTATGGAGGATAGAATGTTGGAGACCAGTGTAGGAATAGCAGAGTCTAGAGGAAAAAAAAGCATGGCTGGGGGTTTCAGCAGCAGGTGCACTAGGGTTCCTTGGCAGCACGCTCCAAAGTGGTGAGCTCATGCAAGTAGAAGGATAAGGCCCAAGAAGCTATGGCATCAGCTGTGCTTGCTGGTGCCCTCTATGCCAGACCACCCCCTTCTACAATATGAACTCTCTGTGTGGCAGGGTCAATGACCCACAGTCATATCTCTACCTGCAGACTACATGGACTGCAGTATGGCCAAGAGGCATCAACGCATCACGTTGAGAAGATGGTGATCACATATGATGATCTAGCCTTTGAGGCCCATGTCCCAGTTTCTACTCTGTGAGATGAGTCTGAGCAGTAAAGGGTTTACTTATCCTGGCAGCGTGGATGAGGTCATTCATCTTTTTTCTGCACTGCAGGGCTGTCCTCTGGTGCATACTGTTGGCACTCACCACCATGGTGACTGCCACCCATGCATGGTTGGTGAGTCAGGTGGACCTCCTCTTTCCATCCCTACGGTAGAGGGTGTCTCTCCTGTCCTCCCCTGTATTCATTCATTCATTCCAGGGATGAATCGTTGAATCTGGATGCGGGTGCTGCTGGAGACCTTTGAGTCATTTCTTGGCGTGCAGTTCAGAGTGGGATAAAGCAGCAGCTGTCTGAGTGCCTTTTAAATATGGTGCCCAGATGATGCTCGCCCCACCACTAACACAGTCGGGAATCCCCAGCTGCATAATTAATAAGCCCAACATCGCGCGATTTCCCAAAGGGCTCCAAGGAGGGAAATACTCTTGCCTTCCACCCCCGCCATGGGACTTAGGCCTGAAGCAGTAAATCCTGGACTTTGGATAACTTCTCTCAATGAGCTGCAAACTGCATTAGTTCCAAACTGCAACTAAAAAACTCTCCCAGCAAACAGCCGTAAAATTGAAACCAGAGAGCCTTCTTAAACTCCACCCATCTCCATGATGATGTAGTCTGTTCTGGGTTATTCTTAAACTGACCTTTGGGGTCGAATGGCCTACTCTTGCTCCTTGCTCATTTGTATGTTTGTATTTATGTAAGTTTATTATCCCTTATTTACAATTTATTTTTTTTATCTGAGTAAGTAAATGGGTTTTAAAACCTTTTTGGAGTCATTGAATGTTTTGAAAATAATTTAGCTCAAACTCCTAAAACAAGAACATCCCTCAGGACTGCACTTCCTTACATGCGGTGGAGACATCACGTCTCCACTTCTCCAATTAGGTAAGCCCACCTGCTCCTTTATGATCTTAATGGACTCCAGGCTGCTTTAATTGCATTTATCCTATTTCTAGAGTTAAACTTTAATTTCTAAAGTATAAGTTATATAAGAAAACTGTTATGAGAATGGGAGGTGATCTTATTGAAACATATAAGACCCTGAGGGGATTTGACAGGGTGGATGCTGAAAGGATGCTTCCCCTTGTGGGAGAGACAAGAACTGGGGGAACGCAGTTTGAAAATAAGGACGGAGATGAGGAAAAACTTTTTCTCTCAGAGGGTTCTGAGTCTTTGGAACTCTCTTCCCGGAGAGCAGTGGAGGCCGGGTCATTGAATATTTTTAAGGCAGAGGTAGATTTACTCCCTTATTAGTCAAGAATCTAAGGTTACTGTGGGCAGGGAATGCGAATTTGAGGCCACAATCAGATCAGCTATGATCTTATTGAATGTTGGAGCAGGCTCAAGGGGCCGAATGACTTACTCCTGCTCCTAAATCATTTGTTCATACCTATGAACCACGAACTAAATATTCACAACAACAGGTTAAGTGAATCGAAAACAAGTTGGCAAATGGGGAAATGTAAAGTTATTCACTGTGAAAGCAAGAATAGAAAATGAGAATTTTTTTTTAAAGGCTTGAAATTTCTAAATGTTGACATCCAGAAAGTACAAGAATAAGGAGGTCTTGTGGCAATTGTATAGGGTTTAGGTGAGATCAAATCTGGAGTACTGAGTGGAGTTTTCATCTCCATATCGTAGGAATGATATGGAGATCAAATGCAATCTGACAGCTTCTCTCTCCACAGGTGCTGTCTGACCTGATGAATATTTCCAGCATTTTCAGTTTTTATTTCAGATTTCCAGCACCTGCATTATTTTGCTTTTAGTAAAAAATGACATACTTGCAATGGAGGCGGTACAGTGCAGGTTCACTAGATTGTTTCCTGGGACGAGAGGGTTGTTCTATGATGTGAGGTTGAGTGAATTAAATCTATACGCTCTGCAGTTTAGAAGAATGAAAGTTGATCTCATTGAAAATAGAAGATTCTGAAGGAGCTTAACAGGGTTGTTTCCCTGACTGGGGAATCTCAACCACGGGGGCAGAGTCTCAGGGTTGATCATTTAGGACTGTAATGAGGAGAAATTTCTTCATTGAGAGGATTGTGAACCTTTGGAACTCTTTACCCCAGAGAATTGTGGAGGTTTCATCTTATGGAATCAAGGGACATGGAAAGCAGATTTGAGACAGAAGATCAGCTCGGGTCATATTGAATGGTGGAGCAGGCTCAAACAGGATAGATGGTCTACTCATGTTCCCATTTCTTATGTTCTTAAATTCTTATAGTGAACTTAGGAATTTTGACAGAAAGTGAATATCATGTTGTAACTTCTGGGTTTATACAATATTCAACAGTTTACACAATGATTCACCATCAATTTGCCCATCAATCTATTTAAATAAAGGTACCATGCCACTGAAATATATTTAGTTTGAGGAGTTGAATGGCTTTTTCTTGTAACATGGATTCCAATATGTTCCCAAACATTTTTCTGTGTATTAAATACTTATAAACACAAACAAAAATCTCTCTGTTAGTCAATGAGGTGGTGTATAGTGGTATTGTCCCTGGACTAGTATTCCAGAGACCCAGGGTAATGCTCTGGGGATCTGGGTTCAGATCTTGCCACAGCAGATGGTGAAATTTAAATTCAATAAAAGTCCGATGATGATCATGTTGGTTGTTGTAAAAGCCCGTCTGATTCTTTAGGGAAGGAAATCTGCCATCCTTACCTGGTCTGGCCTACATGTGACTCCAGAATCACAGCAATGTCGTTGACTCTTAAAAATGCCCCTGAACAAGGGCAATTAGGGGTGGGCAAAAGATGCTAGCCCAGCCAGCGACACCCACATCCCATTAATGACTTTTTAAAAATACATACATGAGCCAATAGAATGTTGGTTCCGAAGCAAGAAATGAAGAGGAAGCCAGAAAACAGCTAACTGCTTTTTGAAAGTATTGCAATAAGACTGTTTAAGTAACATATTTACATATTGCTGCCTTTTATTTTCCAGCAGGTTATTTATTATTAATTTAATTTAAATAATGGGCATTTTCACACATTAAAAATCTATTCTCAAATATAAGTACTGATGATCCATCTACCTCATCCTTATATAGAAATTCATGATTCCTGATATATTGATAAATAATAAGGATTATAATTAAATGTAAGTAACTTTTTTATTTCTGTTGTTGACACTGCAGGAGAGTTTTCTTGTTTTACACTTATTACCCCCTTCTTTTTAATGTTAATGTTGAATATAATCTATAAATAATTTTCAATGAAACCAACTGATAAGTAAATTTGACATTTTTCATGCCAATTCCTCCTGTGCTAAACAGTCATTGTTAATAAAGTGAAGGAACAATTTTTTTAAATTCCTTCACAGGATGTGGGTTTCTCTGGCTAGGCAAGTATTTATTGCCCATCAATATCTGCCTTTGAGAAAGGGCAACTAGGGATGGGCAATAAATGCTGAAAAAGTGGTTTCTTGGACCTTACAAAATGTTTAATTATATCAGTAATATTTGTTTATAAGAGGCCTTTGGAAATAAACATTGCAAGATTAAACTGGGTTCAATAGATTCCATTTAAAAAGAGCAAGCATCCTGTCATGTTGGAGCAGGCAGAGTGACACATTCTGGCAGTTATAAAATTCACTTCCCATTCTGCACCACACAAACATGACCACCGCACTCATTAATCTTTCCGTTGAGAAGGATGCTGACAGCTATCCAGATATCAAGAGAGTACCACAGACTAAACAGGCTGTCATGGTCTCAAGTTACCAGCTGGCCAATGAGCGTAACCTTTATTTTATCATTAGAACTCATGGCTTATGAGGCAAAAGTATTTAAACCTGAAAGGCAAGCTTTTCAATATGATTGTAAGGTGGAGAACGCTCAAAAATAAAACACAGATTAAAGTCCAAATTTTATAATTGCAGTAAGGTCTGATACACTGGGGCTGAATTTCTCTGATGCAGCACCATAAACAATTTTTGTGGTAATAATTTTATACTCTTTAACGTTTCTGCTGAGTCTCCCCATTTGCAGCAGGTTCTGTGGGGATCCAATGTTCAAGATTCATCCTTTGCACTAACACTAAACAAGACCTCCTGTCATTACTTAAGACAAGGAACATAGGGCAAAATTATTAACAACACTGAATTTTGTCTAATTTGTATTAAAATCCAGTTTTACAGGCTCTTGTTCTTTTCTAATAGTATGTAAATGAATACAATCATTCGCTTCCCCAAGATGATCAAAGGATACATAATAGAATGGGAAGTTTTTTTTCTATTTGAATGGTTATGTAGCACTGAAAATTATGGTCTGTTCATTTAGATGCTTCCATTGAGTGTTCAGTAGAAGTATACAAAGAGGTTAGTCACCAACTTTGTGGTTAATGGCTTTTACACTAGGATCATACCAGAGGGTACCCTCCTCTGTTGATGCTACTGGATTTCATGGGATTAGTAGAAGGGAAACTCATTAGGATGGGGCTGTTGGATGCCCATACCAGATCACAGGGGACTATAACATTCTGCCAAAGTTACAGTGAGAATCTGTTGCAATTTACAAGGAATTGAAGGCAAATTATTCACCTGGTTAGGAAATTAGCTGAGCAGCAGGAAACAGAGAGTAGGAACTGTAATTGATGTGACTCTTCACCATGGACGTCCAATCCCTCTACACCTCCATCCCCCACCGGGATGGTCTGAATGCTCTCCGCTTCTTCCTCGAACAGAGGCCCAAGCAATCCCCATCTACCACCACTCTCCTCCATCTGGCTGAACTTGTTCTCTCACTGAACAATTTCTCCTTAAACTCCTCTCACTTCCTCCAAATAAAAGGTGTGGCTATGGGTACCCGCATGGGCCCCAGTTATGCCTGTCTCTTTATGGGGTATGTGGAACATTCCTTGTTCCAGTCCTACTTCGGCCCCGTCCCACAACTCTTTCTCTGGTACATCGATGATTACTTCGGTGCTGCTTCATGCTCTCATCTGGACCTGGAAAAATTTATTAATTTTGCTTCCAATTTCCATACCTCCATCATTGTCATTTTGCCGTCAGCAAGCGGGTCCCACCCTCCTGCCCGCCACCAGCAAAGCCCCATGATGTTAAAATCCTGCAAGCTGCTTGCTTACAGTGAGCTTGACTGTCTACTTCCCTACAATTAACACACTTGCCCAATTTTCCATGTTACTAATGGTGCTCATACTATTTGCAAATCAATGAAGATTTGCTTTAGGGGGATGCATTTAAATCAAATAACACACAAAAGTGTTGATCAATACTTATAGGTGCTTGTGTGCCTCAGACAGCCCAATGATGTGGCGGATATCTAGATGTGTAGAGGCATTGGTTGAACTCTTCTCTTCTCATCTAATTCCAGTCTTGAATTACCCAGATTTCACTTTTCCAGGCAAAGGTTTTAAATTTCTCTCAATTCTCTCAAAAGACAAATTGGAGCATCATTTTTCCTGGATTTACACAGTTGAGGAAGTATGTTGCCGGACTGAATCAGCAGATAACCAAGTGTTAGGCTAGGCCAGTCTGCTCCTGTCAGCAATGTAAGCTTGCCTGAGGGCATTGGTAACTATGGAAACTAAGAGATCAGTCATGCAACAAGGTGATATTACACAGCCGATTGCTGCCAATCAATAAATACTATCTATTTATAATCTACAAATCCAGAATACCAATTCCAGCTCTGAGTTTGACCATGAGGTTGAACAGGTCACGATCCCTGCATAAGCATTAAAGCTGAACATGGCCCTGAATTTCAGGAGTTCATAGAACAGGAGTAGGGCATTTGGCCCATCAAACCTGTTCCCTTATTCAATGAGATCATAGCTGAACATGTGAACATATGAATTGGAAACAGGAGTAGGCCATTCGGCCCCTTGAGAATAAACATGAGGGACAAAATCCTTTAGATCCCACTTAACAGTTGCCAGAGAGAATAGATTCCATCCTTTTTGTGCTTGATTTGAACTGAGTGCTCAAATAATGAAAGTTAGTGCTTTAAATAGCGTCTAACATGCCGGGCCTCTATCATACTCATTAGATACAGTAGGCGCATGAAAAATCTTAATAAAACACTGATGCCTCTGGGTAATTGAGATTATAGACCTGAGCATTGTAAACTGCAGATTCTAAATCTTGCATGAAAGCTCAGTTCTTAGTCTCACAGTTGCCAGGTTGAAAAGAGTTCTGGTCAATGTTTCTACACAGCGTTTGACAGGTGACAGAGTTCAGATGTAATATGGTACCTTTATAAAGTGCAGTAATTGGTATTACAGCTTTAGACCCCTCAAATGCAGTCAAAACCTTTTGACATGACCCCTTTGGCAAATGTCACAGGGCAGTTAGAGGCAGATGTGAGATGCAGGACCAACTTGTCCAAATATGTCCTTAGATTCTGATCATAAATTGAATTTATATTGAATGTGGAATTGGAGATATAGATGTATGTCATTTCCAACAATTTAAATCACTGACGATAGAACCATTACAATAAGGGTGGAAGTGTTCACGTGTATGAAACCTGAATGACAAAACAAGTTGCAGAATATTATGTATTATATCAATATATAGTCACACATGCCAGGTGGATGTATTGTAGAATGTAAAATTCATCAGGATAACTCAACATAAATTTCTTGATGGATGGTAGATTCTCCATATAAAAGTAAACATTTACATCTATTTTGCCTTTCTTGTATTAATGTCCAACTGTCGAGCAATAATTGATGGAAGTCAGAACAATATGGAACTAAAGCAGATTGTTGTTTTCCTTAACCTACTTCTGACTTTGGCCTCACAGAGCCAAGTGTTCAAAGATAGTCCTGTTGGGACATTTTGTAGGAAAACCTTATATTTCACAAATGCATTATGGACTTTCAAACACTTCAAAAATTCTTGACTCCATCCTCTCTCCCCTTGTACAGTCTCTTCCCACCTACATCCGCGATTCCTCTGATGCCCTACATCATATCAACAATTTCCAGTTCAAGAAACAACAAAGAACAAAGAAAAGTACAGCACAGGAACAGGCCCTTCGGCCCTCCAAGCCTGCGCTGATCATATTGCCCGTCAATTAAAACATTTTGCACTTCCGGGGTCCGTATCTCTCTATTCCCATTCTATTCATGCATTTGTCAAGCTGCCTTTTAAACACCACTATCGTACCTGCTTCCACCACCTCCTCTGGCAGCGAATTCCAGACACTCACTACCCTCTGCGTAAAAAACTTGCCCCGCACATGTCCTCTATAGTTTTCTCCTCTCACCTTAAACCTATGTCCCCTAGTAATTGACTCTTCCACCCTGGGAAAAGCTTCTGACTATCTACTCTGTCCATGCCACTCATAATTTTGTAAACTTCTATCAAGTCGCCCCTCAATCTCCATCACCCTAGTGAGAACAATCCGAGTTTCTCCAACCTCTCCTCATAGCTAATAACCTCCAGACCAGGCAGCATCCTGGTAAACCTCCTCTGTACCCTCTCCAATGCCTCCATATCCTTCTGATAATATGGTGACCACAATTGCACGCAATATTCCAAGTGTGGCCTAACCAAAGTTCTATACAGCTGCAGCATGACTTCCCAGCTTTTATACTCAATACCCCTGCCAATGAAGGCAAGCATGCCATATGCCTTCCTGACTACCTTATCCACCTGCGTTGCCGCTTTCAGTGACCTGTGGACCTGTACACCCAGATCCCTCTGCCCGTCAATGTACTTAAGGGTTCTGCCATTTACTGTATAATTCCTGCCTGTATTAGACCTTCATAAATACATTACCTCACATTTGTCTGGATTAAACTCCATCTGCCATTTCTCTGCCCAAGTCTCCAACCAATCTATGTCCCGCTGTATCCTTTGACAATCCTCTTCACTATCTGCAACTCCTCCAACCTTAGTGTCATCTGCAAACTTACTAATTAGCCCAGTTATATTTTCCTCTAAATCATTTATCTATACTACAAACAACAAAGGTCCCAGCACTGATCCCTGTGAAACTCCACTAGTCACAGCTCTCCATTCAGAAATACACGGTTCCACTGCTACCCTCAGTCTTCTATGACCAAGCCAATTCTGTATCCATATTGCCAGCTCACCTCTGATCCCGTGCGACTTAACCTTCTGTACCAGTCTGCCCTGAGGGACCTTGTCAAAGGCCTTTCTGAAATCCATGTATATAATATCCACTGCCCTTCCATCGTCAATCATTGTCACTTCCTCGAAAAACTCGATCATGTTAGTGAGACACGACCTCCCCTTCACAAAACCATGCTGCCTCTCACTAATACGCCCATTTGCTTCCACATGGTAGTAAATCCTGTCATGAAGAATCTTCTCCAATAATTTCCCTGCCACTGATGTAAGGCTCACCAGCCTGTAATTTCCTGGATTATCCCAGCTACCCTGGCCCCAACCACCTCCTCTTCACCATGGATGTCCAATCCCTCTACACCTCCATCCCCCACCAGGGTGATCTGAGGGCTCTTTGCTTCTTCCTTGAACAGAGGCCCGAACAATCCCCATCCACCACCACTCTCCTCCATCTGGCTAAACTTGTTCTCTCACTGAACAATTTCTCCTTAAACTCTTTTCACTTCCTCCAAATAAAAGGTGTGGCTATGGGTACCCGCATGGGCCCCAGTTATGCCTGTCTCTTTATGGGGTATGTGGAACATTCCTTGTTCCAATCCTACTCAGGCCCCCTCCCACAACTCTTTCTCTGGTACATCGATGATTGCTTCGGTGCCGCTTCATGCTCTTGTCTGGACCTGGAAAAATTTATTAATTTTGCTTCCAATTTCCATACCTCCATCATTTTCACATGATCCATCTCTGACATTTCCTTTCCCTTCCTTGACCTGTCTGTCTCAATTTTTGGTGATAGACTGTCCACCAATATCCATTACAAGCCTACCGACTCCCACAGCTATCTCGACTACAGCTCCTCACACCCTGCTTCCTGTAAGGACTCCATCCCATTCTCTCAATTTCTTCGCCTCCGTCGCATCTGTTCTGATGATGCCACTTTTCCTTCTTCCTTAACCGAGGTTTTCCACCCACAGTGGTTGACAGGGCCCTCAACCGTGTCCGGCCCATCTCCCACGCATCTGCCCTCACACCTTCTCCTCCCTCCCAGAACCATGATAGGGTCCCCCTTGTCCTCACTTATTACCCCACCAGTCTCTGCATTCAAAGGATCATCCTCCGCCATTTTTGCCAACTCCAGCATGATGCCACCACCAAACACATCTTCCCTTCACCCCCTCCTTTCAGCATTCCATAGGGACTGTTCCCTCCAGGTTCCCTGGTCCACTCCTCCATCACCTCCTACACCTCAACCCCCTCCCACGGCACCTTCCGATGCAATCACAGAAGGTGCAACACCTGCCCCTTTACTTCCCCCCTCCTCACCGTCCAAGGGCCCAAACACTCCTTTCAAGTGAAGCAGCATTTCACTTGCACTTCCCTCAATTTAGTCTACTGCATTTGTTAATCCCAATGCGGTTTCCTCTACTTTGGAGAGACCAAACGCAGACTGGGTGACCGCTTTGCAGAACACCTTCGGTCTGTCCACATGATAACCCTGAACTCCCTGTCGCTTGCCATTTCAACACTCCACCCTGCTCTCATGCCCACATGTCCGTCCTTGGCCTGCTGCATTGTTCCAGTGAAGCTCAACGCAAACTGGAGGAACAGCACCTCATCTTCTGACTAGGCACTTTACAGCCTTCCGGACTGAATATTGAGCTCAACACCTTCAGTTCATGAACTCTCTCCTCCATCCTCACCCCCTTTTTGATCCCCTTTTTTCTAATAATTATTATATATTTCTTTTTGTTTCCCACCTATTTCCATTATTATTTTAAAAATTTATTTCCATCCATTGTTTTATCTCCACCTTTTAGCCCATTTCGATCCCTTCCCCCAACCCCACCCCCACTAGGGGTATCTGCCACTTGCTCATCCTCCTTTCTACCCTTAATGTCACCATTAGCACATTCCTTAGCTAATTTCACTACCGTCAACACCCTTTGATCTTTTGTCTATGACATCTTTGGCAACCTCTCCTTTGCCTCCATCTATCGCTGTCCCTCTATCCAGCTCCATGTGTCTTACCCTCCCTCCTTAAACAGCTTATACTTCACCACATTTCTATTTCTCTTTAGTTCTGATGAAGAGTCACACGGACTCAAAACATCAACTCTATTTTTGTTTTTGTTTCAGATTTCCGGCATCTGCAATATTTTGCTTTTAACTTCAAAAATTAGTCATTGTGAAAGTTGAACTCTTGGAAGGCCTGGTATTGTGATGAAACTCAAAGACTTAACTAAATTTGAGTTTGAGAGTTAGAGGTTGGAATTTAGGACCTTCAGGAAGTGGCTGCACATGTGCAGTTTGGGGTTTTTTTTTAAATGTAGTTTGGGCCTTTCATGTATGCACTGGCTGGGAAAGGGCTGCACATGCACAGACTGTAGTTCTTTCTACATTCTTTAAGCCAGGAACCAGCCCTGTGCACCTGCACAGAAGGTAAAGAAGAAAAAGAAGTGAAACGGCACAAAACTGCAGGTCAGGTGACCTGAACCGGAGTAACATTCCAGAAAAGGTGTCCCAGGGAGCAGGACACGGGGAGGGAAACAGGGAGAAGGTCCCAAACCAAGGAGTTGGACAGATTAAAGGTCCCAGGCAGGGCAAAGACAGGGAGCAGTGACAGATTCCACTGAGTCAAGAAAAATGACAGGAGCAGAGAAAAAGGCTCCAAGTTAAAGAAAGAGCTGCAGGAGCAGACTTGAAGACAAGTAGGCTTGAGAGAAGCCTGAAGATCCGAGGAGGCAGCCAAAGGTTGGTGACTCCTTACTTTGGGCCTTTTGGAGCAGTGGGGTCCTGCTTGGCGCAGCTGAAGATCTGAAAGTGTGTGTTATGTTCTACTGTGGGGTCGGTTTTCTCATGAGCCGGTTGCACGTTTCTCTGTCGGCAGGTGAGTCAATTACAGTATATGGCAGACACAGAGACCAATATGAAATGAATCACAAGCTATTTATTTACAGAGATAACAGAGCACTAACATGATGTGCGCTTCTCCAACCAGACCCTGCTGTAGACTAGCATTAACATGGTAGCCTGCTATTGGGTCTTACAGTCATATGGTCAATCTGCTTACATTCTCTTAGAAGTGTATTACACCTCAGCTTTCCACAGTGTACTTGGAAGGTGAAGTTCACGTGTATTCAGAGATCCAGGGGAAAGGCATCTTGGAAGGCAAGATTGAAACTCTGGAGGTGGATCTTTGTGGAAGGTGTTCGAGTGGGAGCGACTTTTGGAAAGAATTCCAAGGCGAGTTCTTCAAAAGTGGAGATTGGAAACCTTTGTGAGAAAGACAGAGCTTCAGTGATACTGGTTGGCTCACAGTGTGACAAGCTTTGGTTGCATCAATCATTTATTTTTGAGTGTGTTGTGTCTGACCACAGTTCGTCTATTAATTTACATGCACCACATGCTTCCCTGAATATTAGAGTATAAGATAGACATGGTAATTTGTTTTATTTTTCTGAATTTATTTGTGTCCATAAAGATATAGCTGGGGTAAAGGAATAGTGAATATTTGAATCATCTTCTTGTGTTGGCATTGAAATTTTTTCCAACCTTTTTGTCTGGTGTTATGTAATTCATTTTTTTTTGTTTAATAAATGCTTTGTTCGTTGTGTTAAAAGTTCATCAGCAGACTCCTGTGAATTTGTTCAGTAACTTTCCTCCACGGTTTCAAAAAAAAATTAGGATCTATCAAGCCAGATTTCCCTCTGGAATCTGACCTGTACAGTAGTAACATCAGCTGGGATCATAACAAACATATAGTTTTGAGTAAAGCATAAAAATAATCAGCGCAGAAAGATGCCATTCAACCAGTCCTGTATACTGGCTCTATGAAAGGATCTAATTAGTCAAACTCCTGTGCTCTTTCCCCATCACCCTGCAAAATTCTCCTTTTCAAGTGTATGTCCAATTTCTTTAGAATAGTGGTTATCTTCCACCGGTCAGACTCAGCAATCAAGGGTCGGGAAACAGGGATTTAAGCCCATTTGCAAAACACACCCAAGAGCGATTTCTTTTTGGGATTTTCAGCACTGATAACTCCTGGTCAATCTCAGCTGCAGCTTCACTTACACACACATCCAGCATGCTAATGAGTGTCTTGGACAAATCTGTTCACATTTTTAATAATGTGAAAGAACTTTTGCCTTTCTTCTTCTCCAAGAAACAGGTACTAAAGGGATGCTGGTTAAAGCTGAAATTAAAAATGGGACAGAATAAAACTATCCAGTTCTGTTTTATTTTTTAGCTAATATTTATGCGGATGTAACAGCCAATGTTAGGCCTCATCTGGAGTATCCCTTCCAGTTCTGGGTGCCATGCTTGAGAAAGGATGTGAAGGCTTTGGAGCAAGTGCAGAGGAGATTCAAAAGAATAACTCTAGTGATAAAGGACTGTAGCTATGAGGATAGATTGGAGAGCTTGGGCCTCTATTCGTTGGAGAAAAGGAGGCTGAGAGGAGACTTGAAAGAGTTATTCTGGATCCTGAGGAACATGGACAGGGCAAATAGTGAGAAAACATTCCCACTCAGGAGAACATCAAGAACTAGAGGGCACAAATTCAAAATAAATGGCAAAAGGAATAAATGTGACGTGAGGGATTTTTTTTTCACCCAGGGGGTGATTGGAGTCTGGAACAAACTACCTGAAAGAGTGTTGGAGGCAGGTTCGATCAAGGTATTCAAAAGGGAATTGGATTGCTACCTGAAGAGAGAAAACGTGCAAGGTTACGGGGATAAGGCAGGGGAGCGGGACTGGGTGGAATGCTCTTTCAGAGAGCCAGTGCAGACTCGATGGGCCAAATGGCCTCCTTATTCACTGTGAAGATTCTGTGATATTGTTCACAGCATCCATAATTTTTTGTAGATAGTGTTAAAGAATACTTCCTTGTATCTCAGATAATCATGGAGGAAATGTTTATGAAATAAGAGCAGTTAAATTATTGTTATCAATATCACGGAAATTGATTGGACAAGAACTCCTGCTATTCAGAAATAACTTAAAGGAGACAAGATTGGAAGAGTATCTATTACAATACTGCTAGGCTTTTGTCAGTAATTAGTGGGAAGCTAAGTACAGTGTCTTTACTTTAAAAGCAACCCAGAGTATTTCCTGCTTTACATATTCCTACATAAAGAAAGATACATGACAGAGAGATCAGTAAGCAGCAAAGCTAATTGAAGTCTCAAGGTTTTAGCTCAAACAACACCATAGAAATCTCATATTGATCACCAAATTCTGCCTCTGCCAACTGTTGTATCAATAATTCCTTCACGTTGAATATAACATGGAGGATGTTATGATGAAAGAAGGAGCATAGAATGTACCCTGGAGAGGTGATCTCATGACCACTGACAATTATGGCTCAGTTCTGCTGCCAGTGAGTGAGTTGGCCAAGTCCTGAAAGGCTTAGTTACCAGATGGCCCCACCACATTTGATGAAAGAATCAACATGTGATAGTAACCTACTTTTCTTTAACCATTTATGGGATTTGAACATTTGCTGGCTAGGCCAGCATTTATTGTCCATCCCTAATTGCCCTTGAGAAGATGGTGGTGATGAGCCATGCACTTGAACTCCTGCAGTCTATCTGGTGTAGGTACACTCACAGTGCTGTTAAGGAGGGGGCTCCAGGATTCTGATCCAGCAACAGTGAAGAAATGGCAAGTTCCGAGTCTGGAGGGTCTGATTTTGAGGGAAAGTTGCAGTTGATGGTGTTCAGACGCATCTGCTGTCCTTGTCCTTCCAGCTAGCAGAGGTCGTGGGTTTGGAAGGTTCTGTCAAAGGAGCCTTGTTGTGTTGCTGCAGTGCATCTTGTAGATGGTGCACATTGCTACACTGTGCATTGGTGGTGGAGGGAATAAAATTTTAAGATGAAGGATGGAGTGCCGATCACACGGACTGCTTTGTCCTGGATGGTGACAAACAGCTTCAGTGTTGCTGGAGCTAGACTTGTCCGGGCAAATTCTCTTGTCCTCATTGACAAATCTGTGGTAGACCATCTTTGTGAAGACAAAGGGACTTATTTCAGTGAAAGGATGAAAGGGTGCAAATTGCACTGTGAGTAAATAAGGCTTGCCTGTTTGAAAGTCAGAATACGATGTCCTCCTCAAACCTCCAGAAGCAAATGAACAGTAAAAGGTGATTTGCCTTTAGATAGCACTCAAAATCCTTCATAACAACTTGTTTACTTTCAATCAGCTGGTTACAGTCAGAAGGCCATGTTAGGACAAGTGAAATCCATCAAATCGCCATACAGCCTTGTTAATGAGTTTTAGCGGCAATTTTAGTGTCAGTCAACCCCTTAGTGAGAAATGTGATAAGTCTAAATTTAACTGTTTTACTGTAGCCTTATGTGTTTAAGTTTTCTTTCTTTTGATAACAAATGTTTTAATTTAATATTTAAGATCTTCAAAAATGGGAGGGGAATCTTCACTTCTGACATCAGTGCACATGCCTTCTCATAATAAAAATACGAATGGCAAATCGTTGTGATAGCTTGGCCAAGTTTCCCTTTTGGATTTGTTCAGCCTGGTAACTACCACCTGCCATATCATAACACTGGCAACAAAAATGTAAGTACAAATTTGGCTGTGTACTGGGCAAATGACTTAACATGACTGCCTACCACCTTTTCCGCCAGTTCTTGCAGGTATTGCCACAGTGCTACGCCTTGCCAGCTTTGCTACGATCCTAATCTTTGGAGAGAGTGCCCTGAAGTGCCAGATGGGGCAGGTCTCTTCTCACTCACCTCATGCAGCCAGCTCATCACTTTACAACTGTTTTTTTCTGTTTCCATTTTTGGCTGACAATATTTTACCATAAATGGTCTTTGCAGCAGGAATTATAAACATTGAAGTTAGATTTGCTGCTTAATCATTAAATGAAATGCAAACAGTCAACTGGGAGCCAGTGTCACATGCGCCTGGCACTCCTGATATCCTAGATTGATTGCAAGTTGAATGTATTGTGGTTTCTTCAGCTTCTAAGACATATGAGTTATGGAAGTCACATTACAGATGTCTTGGAACATAGAAACTAGGAGTAGGCCATTCAGCCCTTCGAGCCTGCTCCCTCATTCAATATGATCACGGCTGATCCTCTCTCTCAAAGCCATATTCCCGTTTTCTCTTCATTGCCCTGTGTGCCCCTAATATCCAAAGATTTATAAATTTCTTCCTTGAATATACTCAGTGACCCGGCCTCTACAGCCTCTGTGGTAGAGAATTCCACTTGTTGACCACCCTCTGAGTGAAGAAATGTTTCCTCATCTCAATCCTAAATGGCCCACCCTGTATCCTGAGACTGTGACCCCTGGTTCTAGACCCCCCGACCAGGGGAAACATCCTCCCTGCATCCAGTCTGCCTAACCCTGTTAGAATTTTATATGTTTCAATCAGATCCCCTCTCATTCTTCTAAACTCTAGTGAATACAGGCCCAGTCAAACTATCATTTCCACATATGACAGTCCTGCCATCCCTGGTATCAGCCTAGTGAACCTGCGCAGCACTCAGTCCGTGGCAAGTATATCCTTTTTTTAGGTGGGGAGACCAAAACTACAAACAATACTCCAGGTGTGGTCTCATCAAGGCCCTGTATAAGTGCAGTAAGACATCCCTGCTTCTGAACTCAAATCCTCTTGCAATGAAGACCAACATACCATTTGCCTTCCTAACTGCTTGCTGCACCTGCCTATTTTCTTTCATTGACTGGTGTACAAGGACACCCAGATCCCATTGTACATCCACATTTCCCAATATATCACCATTTAAATAATACTCTGCATTTCTGTTTTTCACACTGAAGCATATAACTTCACATTTATCCACATTATACTGCATCTGCCATGTGTTTGCCCATACACACAACTTATCTAAATCACCCTGAAGCCTCCTTGCATCCTCCTCACAACTCACAACCCCACCCAGTTTTGTGTTGTCAGCAAACTTGGAAATATTGCATTTGGCTTCCTTATCCAAGTCAGTTATATAAATGGCAAATAGCTGGGGTCCAAGCACTGATTCCTGCGGTACACCACTAGTCACCACCTGCCATCCGGAAAAAGACCCATTTATTAACACACCCTGTTTCTGGTCTGTCAACCAATTCTCAATCCATGCCAGTATATTGCTCCCAATCTCATGTGCTTTAATTTCACCCACTAGCCTCTTATGTGGGACCTTATCAAAAGCCTTCTTGAAATCCAAATACACCACATCCACTGGTTCTCCCTTATCTATTCTACTAGTTGCATCCTCAAAAAACTCCAATAGATTAATTAAGCACAATTTCCCTTACATAAACCCATGCTAACTTTGGCTAATCCCGTTAATGCTTTCCAAGTGTTCTGTTGTCACGTCTTTTATAATAGACTCTAGCATTTCCCCATGACTGATGTTAGGCTAATTGGCCTGTAATTCTCTGTATTTTCTCTCCCTGCTTTTTTTTAAATAGTGGGGTTACATTTCCCATCTTCCAATCTGTAGGAACTGCTCCAGAGTCTATAGAATTTTGGAAGATGACCACCAATGCATCCAATATTTCCAGGGCCTCTTCCTTTAGTACCTGGGATATAGATTATCAGGCCCTGGGGATTTTTCAGCCTTTAACCCCATTAATTTCTCTAGCACCATTTTTTTTACTAATACTGATTTTCTTCAATTCCTCCCTCTCACTAGACCCTTGGTTCCCTAACATTTCTGGGAAATTATTTGTGTCCTCTTTTGTGAAGATGGAACCAAAATATGGGCTCCATACTTCTGCCATTTCTTTGTTCCCCATTATAATTTCCCCCATTTCTGACAGTATGGGACCTAAGTTTGTCTTCACTAACCTTTTTCTCTTCACATATTTATAGAAGCTTTTGCAGTCAGTTTTTATTTCCTTGCAAGTTTACTCTCATATTCCATTTTGCCCTTCTTGATCAATCTTTTTGTCCACTTTTGCTGAATTCTAAACTGCTCCCAATTCTCAGGCTTGCTGCTTTTCCTAGCAATTTTATGGGAAGAATTTTCCCCCTGTAGGGTGGGGGGGGATATTCAGGAGCAGGCCCGCCCCAATTGGGGGCGCGCCGCCATTTTACGTGGGCCGGCAAATTAAGGCCCACCCAGCGTGACATCTGCCAGGAAGCGCTATGCGCAACCTGTGTGGGCTTCGGGGGGTGGGGGGGGGATTCCCAAAGCTGGGAGTGTGCTCTTTCACGCACTCATCTCCCTGAGGCTAAGTGCTGCCTCAGGGAGATCAGTGCCAAGTTTAGAAATGGTTCATGTAGAGAAATGAAATTTCCCTGACATGTCCCCTCATGTGACACTGTCACATGAGTTGGGACATGTCCATCACTTTTAAGTAAACTTTTATTAAATTTTAAAAAACCTATATGAAACCTCATCCCGCCCGTGGATGAGGTTGGATGCTTTTTCTTGAAGCCCGCCAGGGCTCCCAGCCTGACTGCCAACCATAAGGCTGGATGGGCAGGTCTATTGACCAGTCTAATTACCTTTTAAATGGCCTCAATTGGCCGTTGACAGGTGGGCGGGCCCACAGCTGATTCGGCTGAGCCCCTGCCGACCTGAAAATGGAAATGATGGGGGGGTATCAGCGGGAGTTCTGCCCAACATCATCCCGCATCATTTTTACACATCGGCAAGAGGGTCCCGCCCCCCTGCTCACCAACCACAATATCCTGCCCTATATGTCTTTGGATTTAATACTATCCCTAATTTCTTTTGTAAGCCATGGTTGAGCCACCTTTCCTGTTTTATTTTTGTGCCAGACAATAATGAATAATTGTTGTAATTCATGCTTACATTCCTTGAAAATTAGCCATTGCCTATCCGCTGTCAACTCTTTTGGTAACGTTCCCCAACATATCATTGTCAACTCGTGCCTCATACCCTTGTAGTTCCCTTTATTTATATTCAGGACCCTAGTTTTGAATTCAATTGCTTCACTATCCATCTTAATGAACAATTCCATCATTTTATGGTCACTCTTCCCCAAGGGACCCTGCACAACAAGATTGTTAATTAATCCTCTCTCATTGCACAATATCCAATCTAGGATAACCTGCTCTCTAGTTGGTTCCTCAATGTATTGGTTTAAAAATTCATCATGCACACACTCCAGGAAATCCTCCACAGTATTAGTGCTAGTTTGGTTTGTCCAATCCATATGTAGATTAAAGTCACCTATAATCACTGTTATTGCATTATTGCATGTGTCTCTACTTTCCTGCTTAATGCCTTCCCTTACACCTCTATTACTGTTTGGGGGCCTGCAGACAATGCCCACCAACGTTTTCTGCCTTTTGGTGTTTCTTATCTCGACCCAAACAGATTGCACATCATGATTTTCCAAGCCAATATCCGTCCTCACTATTGCATTGATTTCCTCCTTTACTAAGAATGCTACCCCACCTCCTTTCTCTATCTGTCTGTCCTTCCTAAATACTGACTACCCCTGGATGTTCAGTTCCTATCCTTGGTCACCCTGCAGTCATGTCTCCATAACTGTAACTATATCGTAACCGTTTATATCTATTTGCACTGTTAATTCATCGACCTTATTATGAATACTCCACGCATTATGATACAATGCCTTTAGACTCGTCTTTTTAACCTTGTTAGTCATTGTTTTATTTTGCACTATGACCCATTTGTTTCTCAGCCTTGTTTTTCCTGCCTTCCACTTTTGCTTCTTACTTTTCTGTCTTTTGCTTCTATCCTTGTTACCCCCTCCCCTGTCTCCCTGCTCAAGTTCCCATCCTCCTGCCATTCTAGTTTAAGTGTGCTCTTAAAAAAAAAGGACATGCGCTGTCACATTGCGTTTGTTCATGAGGACTCGAAACGTCAACTGTGCTCTCCTCCGCCGATGCTGCCAGACCTGCTGAGTTTTTCCAGGTAGTTCACCTTTTTAGTCTTAATGCCTTTTTCAGCATTGAAATAGGGGGGAGAATTTTTCCTATGGTGGGTGGGCCGCCAGCGATTGGCTGTGCGCTGTCATTTTACGCGGGCAGGCCAGTTAAGGTCCACCCAGCGTAACAGGTGGCTGGTAGCACTCAGCACCCCCTGTGTAGGTTGGGGGGGGGGAGGGGGTAGAGGAGGGAGAGTTGGGGCCAGCGGTCTTTTTGTGCATGTGCGCAAAAGAGAGCAGCAATCTCCTTGAGGCACAGAGCCTCAAGTAAAAATTTATTTAAACATGTCCCCTCAGGCGATAGTGTCACATGAGCTGGCAAATGTTGGTGAAGTTTGGAAAATTAATTAATTTATTTCATACAAGCTTCAGGAAACCCCATCCCGCCCGTGGATGAGGTTTCCTGCAAAACACAAAAGCTGCTTGGGCTCTTCGCCTGCCGCCAGCCTTAAGGTTGGACGGGCAACGTTCTTAACAACTTTAATTGCTGTTTTAATGGCCTTAATAAGGCCGTTGACATTTCGGTGGGTGCGCAGCCACCTCCACCGCGTGCCCGCCCGACGAAATATCGCGATGACACGTGATGATGTCGGGACGCACGCCCGATGTCAGCGTGAGTCACTTTACGTGTCAGCGTGTCAGGCCCCACCCCACACGCCAACAGCAAAATTCTGCCCATGGGCCTCGTTTCACTCTGCAAGAAGTGATTTTCTGGACATTTTCACAAGGGACCGATTAGGCTAGAATCTCTGCCAGCTGTAAGGTTTATACATGAAAAAAAATGTACATGGTTCTATCCCAATTCCTGGTAAGCATTAGCCCACAACACAAAATTTCTTGCTAAATTGGCAGATTCATGGGGAAAAAAACCAGAAAGCTGGTTTTTGAGTAAAGCTGGATTATAGAAATAGTGCTTTACAAAGGTCTGGGGCAAAAGGACTTTCATCCTGCATCTGATCAGTGCTCTGTCTTGCCCTAGAATACAATTATGAGCATGAAAACTCTGAACTGGTGCATAAAGTGCTGATGAATTTATTCTGAAAGGAGACATATGGTCTACAGTTTGGATGCTTTATTAAAATAAATTATGCTCTCATGTATTACAGACTGTAGTACACCCTGGAGATTTGGTGGAGATCATGGATCACCCAAGCTTCAGTCTCAGTTTATCACATTCTCGAATAAGTTATCTGTGATGCACTCCCAATCACCATTTATTTTATATAATATGTAGGATTGGTGGGTGTATTGGCAGTGCTGCCTCTACTCCCACTGGCGCTGCCTCTGATTGGACAGCAGTTTTCAGGAGACCTTGATGCCAAGGAAGGGCCACCACTGGCTGATATTTCTAGCAGCGTTCCTCAAAGTGTGCAACATGAGGCTCTCACTGGTTCCCCCGCTGACAGGAGAGACCCCGGTTGCCTCACTTAAATACCACCCACTCTAGGGGGTCCTTTTAAGCTAAGGTGATCAGCGGAAACAGGGAGTGTTTGGATGCCTGAATTAAATTTCTCTCCGCCCCCACCCCACCCATAATTACTCTCTATCAAAGGCAATGGGACAGAATTTTAAGTAGGCAACGGGGGTCTCAGAAGCCAACAAGAGCCCTGCCTCGCTTCTTTTCAGGAAGGAAGGCCTAAGACAATCAAGCACTTAACTGAGCAGCGATAGGCCTTAACCAAGATTAGGGACCCTGGAAGCTGAAGTCCCACCCACCAAGAGCTACTGGCCAATCAAAGGCCGGATGCCCCTCATTGCTCAGCAGCGTCACTGGAGGGGTGATGGTTGCTGTCAGTTTATGCACCTTCCAGAGGCCCAGGATCAGTGAGGGCTACAAAGTGAGTGATGGCGAGCGCCGTGTTGCACGGGAGAGGGAGGGGGAATTGGCATCAAGGCCAGCGGGGTGATTCTCAATCGGTGTCCCACTTCCTGATGCTGGGTCCCTCGATCTTGCACCAAAGGACCGGCCTGGAAGCTCACAAGCAACCTCAACAGGGTTTGCTCCTCAGGCCTCCTGCATGGTGAGTCCCTCACCCACGAAAAGGGCCTCAGTTAATGATAGGTAGGAAGGCCGTCCACACTCCTACCTGATTAAATTCTGCTCCTGCCACCAAGCTCACCTCAGGGGAGGGCATTAAAACTTCACCCAGGTGATGTAAAATGAGGTGGCATGTAATGTTTTGACTCAAACCTGCCCCCTTCCTGCTGGGTGCATTAGGTTACAAATACCCCCTGGTTGTGCAATCATTTAAGGGAACTCGAGGGCATTTTTTCCACATTCCAAAAATTCAACCTTGGACCAAAGCAATTTAACACAACAATGATATTATATTTTTGACCAAAAAATTTCTGAACCATCAGTTAAAAGCAACATGCAAATCTGCTCATTCAACGCAGATAACGCGTTGCAATGCAATGCATTGAGCCTTCCAGGGCAAGATAGAGCACTGATCAGATGCAGGATAAAGGTCCCTTTTTCCCAGACCTTTGCAAAGCACTCTGTACAACATTAGTGTGAGGTTTTTACTCAGTTTTACAATCCAGCTTTATTCAAAAGCCAGCTTTCTGTTTCTTTCGATGAATGTTTTTTCCTATAAAAGGTGGAGATAGGGCAGAGGTCCAGTATGGAACAAAGCTGGAGATTTTGAAAAAGATATCAATTGTTTCAGTGTGTACAGCAGAACAGGTGTATCCACTAAATCTTACTTTGCCAGACAAACCGTTAAGAAATGATGAGTATGTATAAGTACAAACTGCAAAGTAAGACAAGGGAGTTGAGGCCATTGGAGAGGTCAACCAGTAGAATCCAATATTATTCCAGACAGTTATCTACTGCTAGTGATACAACTCTCTGAAGTTCACCAGGAAAAGAGCAGGACACTTGCAAGGATCAATCAATTTGTAACTCACCATTGTACTAACCTGGGTCACAGAAACTATGGTATGAGATGATGGTGAACATATTAAAATTAGCAGCAGGAGAAGGAGTAAGTTTTATTTTGAAAGAGATGGGATTCCAAGGTAGACGACACCATTGACTGATTGACTGAACAGATAGGTACAATCATCTGTGCAACATTTGCCAGCATCCGTGAACAGGAAAGGGATACCATTTGATGAATGTCCAAATGATGCATGCACATCAATGCTTTCCAAGAAGAACCCGCACAGCTATATTTTAGATAAATATAGAAATATATTAAAATGTAAGTAACTTATGGATCCTGATGTTGAATAATTGGTTCATTGCAGATATGGGTTACTACTCTAAATCCAGTTCATAACAGTGCAACATAACCCGCTATGCTCCATGAACAACAGGCGCCTGAGAGGCAGAAATATCACTAAGCAGATATCTGGCAAGTTAAAACATTTCTAGTGTTTTGATCACCTGAGTGAGGCAGAGGGGAGAGAATGTTCTCGTCAAAAATGTTCTAGAGAGATGGCAGAATGGTGTTCTCTGTGCACACAACCTGACTATGGCAAAAGAATGTGTCAGTCTATGGAGAATAAATATAACAATTCTCAGTGCAGAGGAAACCATTATAGGAAGCAGCACCTGTTTGACTCATTCTATTCATGAGATTTGCATTTTTGTTCAAATGGAAAATTAGTTTCTTTATGCAACACTCTACAGGTCTACAGATTTTTTTTTAAATTCATTCATGGGATGGTGGTTAGCACTTATTGCTCATCCCTAATTGCCCTTGAGAATGGAGTGGCTTGCTAGACCACTTTGCTGTGGGTCAGAAGTCACATATAGGCCAGACCAGGTAAGGACTACACAAACAGTAATTTCATTCCTACTTTATAATAATTGAAAACCACTTGATAAACACCTGCTGTATTTTTACTATAGCAAATACCATATTTACAGATCTTGACAGGAAGTAATTTACTTTTATTCAAATTTATATCAAATACAAGTTTCAAAGTTTTCAGTGGTAGTAGCTGTGGATTTTCACAGTGCAGATGAACAAACTGTAAAACAGTAGTCTCTTCCACACTGAAATGGGGGTCAGAGGGACCTGGTAGGGTGGGAGGGTGAGGGTGCGTCAGTAGCAGTAGAGGGGACAGCGAGGATGGTTGGCTGGGACTCGGAGGTAGATGGACTCTGAGGGTGGGAAGGAGGAGGTCAATGTGGATGGGGGTTTCTCAGAAAGTTGGGGAACATGCACATTCACCTGGAATTCCTGGACTGACAAAGGTTCGGGTTGGTAGGTGATGGTGGGGAGGTGGAAGGTGATGCCAGAGGGTCAACAGTGATGAGGGAAAGGAAATGAGTGACTGGGGAAGGGAAAGGACAGGGGAGCTGACAAAATATTTGACCACGACCATAGTTGTTGAAATCAAAAGTGAGCGGAGCCTCATGTTGGACGGGCACAGGTGCTGCATGGGAGTGTGGTCAGTCGGTGGGCAGAGACGCAGGTCAGCTCAGATGGACAACTGACAGAGAACCCCAGCAGGCAGCATTGAAAATGCTCAGGACACTGAGATGAGTGTGATGGATGAAGGCTCCGCGTGTCTGGGAGAGTGCTTGCATGAGGCTCTGAAAGGCCCTGTCACACACACACTTCCCCCTCCAGAATCACTCATGGTCCACCCTGCATGGAGCTGAACTGATAGTGGGGGGAGGGATGCAGAGGGAGGGCTCCCAAAGCCTGTCAATGAAGCTGAAAGACAACATTACACATTATTCAGTGAAAGTGAATATATTTTCAGATTATAAAGTGACAAAATGTGTTCACCTGTCCAACCGCATGTCATCAGAATTTCTAACTTTTCTAGGCCTACCACTTCTTGTAGGTGCTGCCCTGACATCTGCAGGAGGGGTGGAGACAACCTGTACAATGGTTATCCCTGTTGCCTCTGATGGCCTTTGACATGTGTCCTTTGGCGAGCCGAGACCTTGACGGCACCGGCTTGCTTTGGCTGTCCTCTTGTGAGTCAGCAGCTTCCTCTGCAGGGACAGAGGATGAGGTTGAGGGGGGTCACAGGGACTTAGAGGGAAAGGCAGCCTCTGAGATTCCTAAGTGAATGACCCAGGAGTGTACAGCTGCCGCTCCCCCTCCCCTCAGGTGCCCGAGGGCCCCAAACCCGACTCCTTGAGAGGATGGAGCACCTGGAGGGATGTCGAGGTGCCCCAGTTCCCTCTTATGTTGCCACTGCAGGAACTCGCCCATGGCTACCACCATGGATTCCTGTCTGCGTGCATCTGTGTTTTACTGGGGCCAGGGTCTCCATGGCATTTGCCAGCCTTCTCATGGAGACCTCCATATGTGCACACGTGGGCGCCGCTTCATCAGAGAGCAGGCAGCCTCACCCCTCTGACTCACTTGCCACTCTGCGTGATGTTCCCCCACCTTCTGCTGACTCCACAATGAGTTGGGAGGCCAAATCCAGAGGTTCGTGTTCTGACTCGGACCTCACAGATTGCTCTTCCCCGAGTGCCAGGGAGCTCGGCTGAACCTGCCTCCTCCTGCTGCGGACACGTGTCCGTGCGGTGACCACCAGATTGTGAACTCGAGCTTGCTCTAGATCCAGGTCCAACCGAGGTGTGAGTCTCTGCGCTGGTGCAGGGTGTGGTTAAGCGCTGTGACAGGTCTTCCAGGCTGCTTATTTCCAGCTCTTCAATAGGGGAGGTGTCTGCTTGGCTGGAGGTAGGGATGTGGGTGGATCTGAGGGACTGGTTGGCTGAGGGTGTCGGTCACTTGCAGAGCTCCCTGTGAACCAAAGTAGAGAGAATTAGTGCCTGGCAGCAGAGTCAAAAGCAGGAGAGAGAGGGAGCACTCACAGCCACATTGAGAGAGGGATGATGTGGTGCAGGATCCTCAGGTGGGTGTTCACCACCAACCCCACCGTCACCGTGGGCAGGGTCCACACCCTCACCAGTCAGTGTGATGGTCACTCCTCAGAGTGAGTGAGGGGCCCAATGTGGACCACTCTACCCCCAGTCTGGGGCCTCTCCCTGCTGTTGTGAGCCAGCTTCTCCTGCATGGAAACAGACAGAGAGTGTGAGCAGGACACACGGCACTGAGTGGAATGTTTGTGTGGTGAGCGGAGCCATGGACAGGATGAGGACGTGAGCTCCAGAGGGTATGAGCCTGATGGGGATGTGAGGGTGTGTGTGAGAGTTAGTGGTGTTGTCCCTTGAGGTGTGAGATCCCTGTGGGTGTGTGATCCCAAACCCGAGTGTGTGAAAATGGAGTGTGATGAGGTGGTTCACGTGGCAGAACAGATGAGATGATTCAGCCTCTTCCTGCACTGGCTGTTTGACCTCTTTTGTGCTCTGGTGATGCTGACTGCCCCTGCCAACACCTCCCAGGCTAGAGATTGGTGACTCTGGTAGACCTCCTGCAGCCAGAGCTGGGATCAAGGACATCACCACAGCCTTTCATTGCATCCTGCAAACACCCCAGAGAGGTGTCAGTAAATTTAGGGACTGCTGTCTCCTTTGCTGTCAGGGCCACCTGTCGCCTGGAGCAGTCCTGCTCTGTAGACATGAAGTCGGCTGTGCTCTGGTGCGCTTGAAGCATGGTGCCTGGAGTGAGGAAGCGCTGACGTTACAGCGGGCCAAGCAAATCCAAACCCACCCGCCAGCGATCCGGTGTTTCCTGTGAATGCGTTATTAAAAATTGCACCGGGAAGGGTGTGATACAGTTCGAAAATCTGCCATTGCAGCTGGCTGGTAAAACGTTGTTTCCACCCCCTCCTCCACTGAGTGCAAACCTGGGATGATTCCAGCAAAAAAATTTCAATTTCTAAATTTCAGTGATATAGTCAAAAATAAGGTCCATCACTGAAGATGACCCTACAATAAATGCTGAACTGACGATTCAGGGATGGTTGTATCTATATTCTTTGCATCTATTTTAGGTCTTTTTATCGTCAATGGGGCTTTGTATTGCCAGGTGTATTGCAAGAGCATTGTGTTGCAGACTAAGAGATGAGACGACTGCCTAGGGGGGGATTGTATGTGTAACTTCTTGTAACATATTTGAACATTTATTGTAAGTGCTAAATAGCCCATAGTAGAATAGAGCTTCACATTATGCTTTAGGTGTCTAGGTAAGCTATTAATTCTTTATATCTGACTCAGAGATTTAAATGTGCCTTATTATTTTCATCATTCTCTGGTTCAAGTTAAGCAGAGAGACTGTTTGTCTTACAAAATATTTCAACATCCATGTGGCGTGAACACTCTAGAAACATCATTTAAACAGTTCATTTTTGGCTTCTTCCTCAGAAGCAGCTCGGTGCAATGTTGATGTTTTAATGTTCTAACTGCAGCAACAAAATGTACACCTGCCTCTGACAAAGGATTTAATAGTGAGGTTTCTGTGCCTTTTAAGCTTCCTCCATGCCTCCTCCCGACTTTGCTATTTTGCTAAAAAAGGGGAAATTGGACAATAGCACTCAAACTTTGAAAGCCCTTTTTAAATGGGCTTGTGGGTAAGTGTGAGATCATTCACTTTGGTAGGAAGAATAGAGGCATAGACTATTTTTTAAATGGGGATTGAATTCAGAAATCTGGAGTGCAAAGGGACTTGGGAGTCCTAGTCTAGAATTCTCTTAAGGTTAACTTGCAGGTTGAGTCAGTAGTTAGGAAGGCAAATGCAATGTTGGCATTTATTTCGAGAGGACTAGAATATAAAAGCAGGGATGTGCTGCTGTGGCTTTATAAGGCTCTGGTCAGACCACATTTAGAATATTGTGAGCAATTTTGGGCCCTGTATCTCAGGAAGGATGTGCTGGCCCTGGAGAGGGTCCAGAGGAGGTTCATGAGAATGATCCCAGGAATGAAAGGCTTAACATATGAGGAACGTTTGAGGATTCTGGGTCTATACTCGATGGAGTTTAGAAGGATGAGGGGGGAACTGATTGAAACTTACAGAATACTGAAAGGCCTGGATAGAGTGGACGTGGGGAAGATGTTTCCATTAGTAGGAGAGACTAGGACCCGAGGGCACAGCCTCAGAGTAAAGGGAAGACCTTTTAGAACAGAGATGAAGAGAAACTTCTTTAGCCAGAGATTGGTGAATCTATGGAATTCATTGTCACAGAAGGCTGTGGAGGCCAGGTCATTGAGTGTATTTAAGACCAAGATAGATAGGTTCTTGATTGATAAGGGGGTCAAAGGTTACGAGGAGAAGGCGGGAGAATGGGGTTGAGAAACTTATCAACCATGATTGAATGGCGGAGCAGACTCGATGGGCCGAATGGCCTAATTTCTGCTCCTATGTCTTATGGTCTTATGGTCTAAATGTACCAGATAATCTCTTATCTAACAAACTCTAACAAGAGGCAACAAGAGCAGGCCAGAGGCTCAGAATCCTACAGCAAGTAACTCCCCTCTTGACCACCACACCCTCTGCACCCCACCCCCACCACCCTCAAAGCTGGCCCACCAACTACAAGGCACAAGTCAGGAGTGTGATGGAATACTCTCCAATTGCCTGGATGAGTGCAGCTCCCACAACACTCAAGAAGCTCAACACCATCCAGGACAAAGCAGCCCACTTGATTGGCACCCCATCCACAAACATTCACTCCCTCCACCACTGACACACAGTAGCAGCAGTGTGTACCATCTACAAGGTGCACTGCAGGAACTCACCAAGGCTCCTTAGGCAGCACCTGCCAAACCCACAACAACTACCATCTAGAAGGACAAGGGCAGCAGACACATGGGAACACCACCACATGGAAGTTCCCCTCCGAGTTACTGACCATCCTGAATATATCACCGTGCCTTCACCGTTGCTGGGTCAAAATCCTGGAACTCCCTCCCTAAGAGCACAGTGGGTGTACCTACACCACATGGACTGCAGCGGCTCAAGAAGGCAGCTCACCACTACCTTCTCAAGGTCAATTAGGGATGGGCAATAAACGCTGGCCCAGCCAGCGACACCCACATCCCATGAACGAGTATAAAAAAAACCACTCTGCTCTTAGAATGGTTTGCAAAAACACATGAATGCGTGTGTGTACACACACACACACACGAAAGTGAGACCCGCCCCTGCACATACACAGGTACCAGGCCCTGCACACACTCCCATGCATGCACACATGCATCCCAGGAACCATAAGTAGTGTAGGGATGTCGAAAAGTAGTCATCTTCACTACATTTTTATTTCAAACAATTTCAGGTTTGGTAAGCGGCACGGGTGTAATTGGATTCAATGCTGTATATCTGGAGCTCATGTGAAGGACAAGTGGTAACATCGGTTGGGCTGAAAATCCAGTTTCCATGTTGCAATTCCAAGCAATTCATTTCTTATTTTACAACTGAAGGAAGTTAATCTCCAGCCACACAAATTCCCCATTTCAAATTAGCATGTGAAGCATCACCAGAGTCTTCAGAAGTGACTGCTCCTATTCTCATCTGTGCTCGTTTAACAGGATTTGAATCTTTTCATTTTGATATTGCTTTATATGTTTGATGGCTTTGAGAAGTGACAATTAAAGGGATGATAGTTTTTGTCTGCCAAAGGGGACTTCACTTTCCAATTAAAATCTGCAGGCTTCTGAAAAATAAATCTTTACTCTTTCCTAATAGATGATTCATTAAAATCCAACACAGGTACAAGTCAGAATCCTCCACAGTCAACACAGGTAGGCAAGGGTGGAATCATCAGTCTGTTCTAAAATCCAACATATTCTGAGACATTTTTGTGCTGCAATTTTGTTTTTTTTAATATTAATAGAAATATCCCAGCCATATTCTCTAGATTTATTATTCCGATTTATTCAATCAATTCCAATTTTCCATGCTGTGACTAAGAACATTAGACAATTTTATATAAAATGATTCACAGGAGTTATCCAGCAGAGCTTTATGATTAGATATGATGCCACAATGGGTGCCATATTTTTACCCAAATTAAAACCAAATTGCTTACCTTACAGCTGATCGAGGTAATGACATACTGGAGAAGGATTGTTTAAAAAAATCACAATATTGCTTGGATTTAAAAAGTAAAATTGAATACTCAATATATAACTTGCTTTAGAAGCACAAATTTGAAAAGCAGTTTTGACTGCGTTCTGAATATTCTATCAGAATTCAACTTTAAACAAGAATCACTTCATTTTCTCTAAAGGAAATTGTTTAGAAATGAATTTATTTCCTAATTTTTTGTCTTTTTATTCATTCATGTGACGTGGGCTTCACTGGCTGGGTCAGCATTTATTGCCCATCCCCAGTTGTCCTTGGGAAGGTGGTGGTGAGCTGCCTTCTTGAACCGCTGCAGTCCATGTGGTGCAGGTACACCCACAATGCTGTTAGGGTAAGAGTTCCAGGATTTTGGCCCAGTGACAGTGAAGGAACAACGATATATTTCCAAGTCAGGACGGTGAGTGGCTTGGAGGAGAACTTCCAGGTGGTGGTGTTCTCATGCATCTGCTGCTCTTGTCCTTCCAGATGGTAGCGATTGTGGGTTTGGAAGGTGCTGCCTAAGGAGCCTTGGTGAGTTCCTGCAGTGCATCTTGTAGTTGGTACACAGTGCTGTGTCTTGAAGAGATACTAATGTATATAATGTTACTGGAAATTATTTTTTAAAATAGAGTTCTAGTGGGATCTGTGACTGTGTGTGTGTTATACTTGGATTAAAGCTAGCTAGCCTGGGTGCTTTGATGTATAGTGGTTTTGAGATGTTAATTAGGTAAACATAAGGTGGGTAGAAGGTAAAGTGTAAATTTGCATTTGTTAAAAAAACCCATTGAAGACTGCAGGTGAAATCGTACACCTAGTTAGAAGACGCCAAGCAATGTGTTCATTTTTTTCAGCTTACCACTAAAATAGGTGGGATGAAAGGATGTTATTGTTAGAAGAGGTAAAGTTAAAAGCCTAGTGATACAATGGAAAATTTACATTCAAAGAGAATGATATGTATAAAAGAGAAAGGAGATTGTGTGTAAAGTAGAGGGATTTTAAAATCCAACAATGTGAGAAGCCTCCAACCTATAAGCCTCAAGTGTGTCTGTCTGAAAAAAAACTAATTTTGAATGCGATTGTCCAGGGTGTACTTTGTCTGTTAAATCTATGAGTTTTACTGTTGCCTTACCGAGGGTGTAATTGAGGGTCAGATTAATTAGGGGATTTTTGTAGTTATTATAGTAGTAATTTTATAGACATATGTACATGTTTACAATCTTTCTTGTATTGATAAATGCTTAATTAAATTTTATAAAAACCTCTTGAGACTTGGTGTTCTTATTACTACTGAATTCAAAGCCTGAATCTTGAAACATACAAATTGCAAAAAATGGGTTAGGACAGTTGTTTCAAGTTTCCCTCTGGGATTTGAACAACTCAGACTTTATCATCGGCTGGGTAATAATAGCTGCCACTGTGCGTCAGTAGAGGAGTGAGTCAATGTTTGTGGATGTGGTGCCAATCAAGCGGGTTGCTTTCTCCTGGATGTTGTTGAGCTTCTAGTGTTGTTGGAGCTGCACTCAGCCAGGCAAGTGGAGAATATTCCATCACACTCCTGACTTGTGCCAATAAGGTGGTGGACAGGCTTTGGGGAGACAGGAGGTGAGTTACTCACTGCAGGATTCCTAGCCTCTGACCTGCTCTTGTAGCCACAGTATTTATATGGCTAGTCCAGTTCAGTTTCTAGCCAATGGTAACCCCCAAGATGTTGATAGAGGAAGATTCAGTGATAGTAATGTCAGTGAATGTCAAGTGGTGATGGTCAGATTCTCTCTTTTTGGAGATACTCAGTGCTTGGCACTTATGTGGCATGAATGTTATTTGCAGTGGCTATTCAGCTACTATTCCCTCACAGCTGTTTACTCCTCAAATTTCTTCACTGAAAACAGAATACACTTTAACTGGATGAGCTGAGCTGAATATTTCCAGGAAGAGCTCCCTCTTCAGATTTTACTGCTCATTACAAACCAGCCAAAGTGGGTCTGAAAATAAGATCACAATCCATAAACAACATCAAACACTATTGAATGGATTGCAATTAATTGAAACAATATAACATACTTTTCCAAAACAAACAAATGCAGATATAATGTAGGAAAGATTGCTTTTCATATGCCTTTTTAAATCTTCAATTGTCTGAAATAAATGTGCATGATTTATTAACAGAATAGCTCATTGAATAATAACAGGAAATCTACACTGATAAACCTGATAGGTTTTGCACACACTAAATCATTCCTGTCCTGTTAGGTCCATTGACGAATGATAGCTAGTAGTCCTCTTGGAAATGCAATTAAAAATATTTTTAAAAAACATTCTCTAAGCACTAATTCAGTCTGTTTTATTGCCACAATAACAGTTTTACCTTAACAAAAGAGATAATCAAATTCTAAAATATGAAACCAATATAATCTTCAAAATATTGTGGAAAAAATGAGCTTCTTGCAATACAACAAAAGAATTGAGCTCTTATCTCTGCCAGCAAGTCACTAGTAAAGCATAACTGAACCATGCTTAGGAAATAATTGTGAAGGCTGCTGTGTATTCTTTTGACAAAATAATTGTTAACTGACTTTGCTAATTGAAGGGCACTTTTCTTTTCCTCTTGAATCTTGCACTGTGATTTTTTTCAGTGTTTGCCCTATCCTTCCATTAACATTAACGACAATTACAGGCAAGAGTAAAAAGAATAACTGGATGTATTTGTAGCAGTCCCGAAATATCAGCTCTCACCTTTGCTATCACCAGTGGTGATGGCGTAGTGGTATGGTTGTTGGATAATATTCCTGAGACCCAGAGTATTGCTCCAGAGACCTGGGTTCAAATCCCACCACAACAAATGGTGGAATTTGAATTCAATAAAAATCTGGAATTAAAAGAGATGACCATGAAATTATTGTTGCAAAAAGCCATCTGGTTCACTAATGCCCTTTAGGAAAGGAAATCTACTGTCCTTACCTGGCCTACATGTGACTGCAGACCCCAGCAATATGATTGACTCTTAAAATGCACTCTGAAAAGGGCAATAAATGCTGGCCTAGCCAGTGACACCCACATCCCATAAATACATTTTTTTAAAGTCATCTGCTGTTTTATTCTTCTCTGCATTCTGGCTTCTTACTCTAAAAAGCAAAGGATGATTTTGAATTGTTCTGAAGTTTGAATATATATGTTCTTTCCCATCTCCCTACAATATTCCCCCTTACTCTTCTAAAGGCATGGTCTCCAATTGCATTATAATTGCACTTCACCCAAGTGGCTGTTATTCATGCATGAGACTAAACAGTGAGCATTGACAAGTTATATATTGGCCTTGGTGGGCGATGGGTAGATGGAGTTCAGAGGTGCACTGCAGATTCACCAGAATTATAGTGGGGCTGAGCAGTTCAAATGTAAAAGGATAGTTTGCTAAACTTGCCTTGTATTCCCTTGAGTATTGGAGATTGAGGAACGTCCTGATTGAAGTGATTAAAATGTTGAATGGGCTTGGCAGCATAAATGCTGAGAAACAATTTCCTCTGCTGGGGGAAATCAAGAATATTAGGGACATCATTTTAAATTCAGAACAAAGCTGTTCAGGACCAAAATTAGGAAGAAAGTTTTCCATTCCAAACGTGGTAGAAATCTGGATACTTTTCCCCAAAGAGTCAGGGAAAATTGGAATTTTCAAGATTGACAGAAATAGATTTTTGTCCAGTAATGGCACCAAGGGATGTGGAGGAAACAAAGGGAAAATGAATTTTGAAGTACAATCAACAATAGTTTAATTGAAACAAAAACAAAAATAGCTGGAAAACCTCCACAGGTATGACAGCATCTGCGGAGAGGAACACAGTTAATGTTTCGAGTCCGTATGACTCTTCATCAGAACTGTTTAGTCTCACACATGAATAACAGCCACTTGGGTGAAGTGCAATTATAATACAATTTGAGACCATGCCTTTAGTTCTGATGAAGAGTCATACGGACTCGAAACATTAACTGTGTTCCTCTCCGCAGATGCTGTCAGACCTGCTGCGTTTTTCCAGCTATTTTTGTTTTTGTTTGAGATTTCCAGCATCCGCAATATTTTGCTTTAATTGCTTTATGGTTTAATTGAACTGTGGGGCTGAATGGCTTCCTCCTGTTTCTAATGTTACTGTTCTGCCAATGAAAACGAAGAGCATCAGAGCCCAGCCTGGTCCTGTCCTCACTCAACATCCACACAGCTCCCAGTAAGGATAGCAATCAGGAGAAGGGATGGCCAAAGAAATACTGACGCCAACTGAAGCACCTTTAAGTACAGGCTGGGAATTTTCTGCTTTCGGCTGTTCATTTACCAATCCAGTCATCTGGGAAGCTAAAGAAAATACTATTTTAAAATAAACCATTCAATGTTAATAGTACATCACTAGATTCCTCAGAACAGCAGGATAACTGTAAACTGTTTGAAAAGCAGTTGCTTACAGCCTGTATTTCCTGACTCAGTGTTCTCTTCAATACTAATGCTGTCCACCCACAGGTGCGGAGATGCGCTGGGAGGAGAAAGTCACAAAAAGCAGCACTTTGAGATACACTATAGCATTGCATGAATTCATATCTTGTCCCTTTCTCCCAAAGATAAATATATGGGCTTCCAAAATGATAGTCATATTACTGTGTTTCTTACAAGTATAACCAATTAAATTTTAATGCTAAAACTATGGACTTTAAAGTTGTGTAGAGGCATCTGGGTTTTTACTTTATTTTAAAATGTTGACTTTTATAACGTTTACTATGCTTTATTATAATTTGGGTTCCAAACAGATTTTAAAATGCTACAATAGCACCTTTAATAAATTAGTATTGGGTCTATAAGCAAGTGATGTACTTCAATTTTAAATAAACTATTCAGCTGTTAACTACTTTTATAAATCATAACTAGCTGTTTCACTACAGCCAGGAATCAAAACGATTTAATAGTATGGTTTCATAATGGTCTCACATTGTTAATATGGCTCCTGTTAAATAAACTTCTTTATTACTACAACTAAATCTGTTTTCAATTTATCTTTGTAACATAGATCTGGTGTGTACCACTCAGCTGAAAACTTTTTTTTCAATGACTGTGGACAAGTGAAGAACAGCAAACAAGGGTACCTTTAAAAACACCAAGAAATCCTGAAAACTCTTCACAGGAGTGACACCAAAATTAAAAAAACACAGATTTGTACGGTCCATTAATTTAGCAATGTCCAAGCTTTTTTGTCTTCATTGGTCACTTGTGTGTAAACCAAGGAGTCCCATGGGACACGTATAAAATCTAAATCAATGTTCTCATTAATTTGCATACATCCTGAGCTGCTGCAATGAACAGAGCTTCCTGTTTGGATTTTGGGCTTGTCCACCAATGAGGCAACAGCACTAACTACAGCCTTTCTTAACACTTCAAACTCATGGAAATCAAACAAGAAATACCAGCAAATAATATATATGAGCACAAAGACAGCAGAATTACTTGGGCTTTCTGAACTAAATTAGACTTGGTCCAAATTCAAGTTAACAATAATCAGTTATTTTCAACTGTTTATTCAAGAACGATTGAAATGATGTGGTATACTGCATGTGATACATATGTGGTTGGTCACAGATTCATTTCTTAGCTGAGACAAAGAACAGAATATCAGATGCCTCCTCAAAGGCAGGAGAGACAGACAGTATGAGAGAGAAAGAGAAAGAGAGAGAAGGCATGCCACATGACAGAGAGACACCTCTTGGTTAGTCTTTTACTGCTCCTTATATCTGATTCAGAGTGGCAATGACTGAGACCAAGCAGCAACCTGTCTGACCAATCCTTTCACTGCAATTGTTATTCATTGATGTTTGACCAATGGCGAACAGCTGGAGAATGTTAATGGAGAAAAATAACAGGAGGAATGTTGGGCTGAGAGTGTTGTCCTATGAAGAAGATTGAGTAGAATGGATAAAAATAAAATACTGCGGATAATGGAAATCTGAAACAAAAACAAAAATACCTGGAAAAACTCAGCAGGTCTGACAGCATCTGCAGAGAGGAACACAGTTAACGTTTCAAGTCTGTATGACTCTTAATCAGAACTAAGGAAATAGAGAAATTAGGTGAAATATAAGCTGATTGAGGGGGGGTGGGACAGGTAGAGCTGGATAGAGGGCTAGTGATAAGTGGAGGCAAAGAAGAAATTGCTGAAGATGTCATAGACAAAAGGATAAAGGGGTATTGACAGTGCTGATATTATCTAAGGAATGTGCTAAAGGGGACATTAAGGGTAGCAAGCAGGACAAGCTAGTGGCAGATGGCCCTAGTGGGGGTGGGATGGAGTGAAGGGATCAAAATGGGCTAAAAGGTGGAGATAAAACAATAGATCAAAATAAATTGTAAAATAGGTGGGAAAAGAAATTTTTTTTTTAAATTATAAATTATTGGAAAAAGTGGGGTCGGAAAGGGGGTGGAGATGGAGGAGATAATTCAGGATCTGAAATTGTTGAACTCAATATTAAGTCTGGAAGGCTGTAAAGTGCCTAATCGGATGATGAGGTGCTGTTCCTCCAGTTTGCGTTGAGCTTCACTGGAACGTTGCAGCAGGCCAAGGGTGGACATGTGGGCATGAGAGGAGGGTGGAGCGTTGAAATGGCAAGCGACAGGGAAGTCTGGGTCATGCTTGCGGATAGACTGAAGGATGGATTTGTTTTTTATAGGGTTAAGAGGAATGAGAGGTGATCCTATTGAAAGGATAAGTGGGCCTGTCAGGGTAGATGCTGAGACAACGTTTTCCCTGCTTGGAGATTCTAAAATTAGAGGTCACAATCCCAGGGAAAAAGGTTGTTTAAGACTGAGGATAGGAGAAATTTCTTCACTTCATGGGTTGTGAATCTTTGGCATTATCTACCTGAGAGATCTGTAGATGCTCAGTCATTGTGTATATTCAAGATTGAGATCAAAAGGTTTTTAGACACTAAGGGAATCAAGGGATATGGGGATATGATAGGAAATGGAGTTGATGTTGAAGATCAGCTAAGTTTTTATTGAATTCCATCTTATCAGAGTAGGGGGGTGGAGGGATGAGTAGAACCTCCTCTGCTCCAAGTTATTATGAATCTACTTTCATGTCTCCTCAAAAAAAGGCAACAAAAGGAATCTTTGATCACAAAGCAGCAATTGTATTACTTTTATGACTCTACAGCTTCCCAAAAATAAGAGGTATCACCCCTAACCCAGATGTCAGCCTCTGATTGTACTTACTGGCCACCCTCTGCTATCCTCGCCAAATAACCCTTTATTCATGAGTACAGATAATGAGCATTAGAAATCTATTTAACCATGGTGGGTTCACAGAAAAGCCTAATCGGATATAGAGACTCTCCTGCAAAAATCATTGGATCAACCAGAAGTCGTGTCCGGTCGGACAGTCCTTTATACTAATCAAGAAAAATTGAGGTCCATCACAGCGGCCTCACTACAACTCCTACTGAGTTCACTAATTTAGCACAGGATGGAAATCTACCCTGGCACCCCTGATCTGATACCCCTTGCCTTACAACTGAGCCAGTGGAGAAATTTGTACATTTACAAGTGTATTGTACAAGGGAGAAGCACATTGAGAGGGTTCTCATTTGGCATGTTGAGGTGTAGCTTTTCATTTTGAAAAATGAGTGAGGCTGAATCTTGGAAGCCTGAAGGTTATAGGAAGAAGCAAAGATGAAAATAAAGAATTCCATAGGCTGGAGGTGCTGGGAATGAGTAGGGCACTGTACAATGATCTTTGATTTCAATGCAGTGGGAATCCATAGGGAGGAAGTTCAAGGGAAATTGCTTGAAGCTTCAAACAGTATGAGACCAAAGTTCAAGGTGTACTGTTCATAGCATAAAGATTGAGACAGTAAGAGTTTCGTAATTGAGAAGTTTGAATGAGAAGCTATTTCTTGTCTGTTAACCAAGAGTTGGAGAGATTTGTTGGAAGCTGTGTGTTAGCAGTCTATGTTTAGTAGAGGTTTTGTTCTCATTAAGATACCTTCTCAAAGTATAGGAATTTAAATTGGAAACATGCTCATCTAACAAACATTAGTATTTAATTGTACTGATCTACTGCTTAATCAAGTGTTGGGACATTTTATTCATGTTAAGTTCGACAGACATTTATTTGACAATATCATCTGTTGACTCACATTGGTCCCTGAGGTCATCTGTCAGTTTTCTAGTGCTTCCTGCAGTAACATTCTGTACTAAATACAGATGTTTTACTTGTTTAGACTCAGATCCATCAGTGATGACAAGTAAACCTGTCACTATAGTGCAGCTTGATCTGATGGAGTGCTGACATTTCATCCACTCAGAATCTGTTAGTCAAGCAAATAAGTCCTTTGCAGTCCCTGGGACCGTCCAAATGGATATAGAGGTAGCCAGCTTCTTGCCAGATAATTCATCATATTGATTTAATGGGTTTCTATTAGTTCTTATCAATATTGATGTCTTTTGTTAAAGAATAAATTTATAGCACTTTTGTTGAACCAATTGTGTGTCAGCTGTTTCTCACTGGGTAATACAAGCACCTCTTGAGTCAGAAGGTTGTAGGTTCAAGTCCCACTCCAGGGTTTTGAGTAGAACCAAAAATCAAGGTGCAAACTAGTACAGTACTGAGGGTGTCCTGCACTGTTAGAGGTGCTGTCTTTCTAATGAATTCCTATCTGTGCTCTTGGGTGAATGCAAAACATCCAACGGCACTATTTTGAAGAAGAGCAGGGGAGTTATCCCTGGTGTCCTAGTCAATTAACACCAGACTAACAGATTATCTGGTCATTATTACATTTCTGTCTGTAGGGGCTTCCTCTACACAAATTGGCTGCTGTATTGCTTACTTTACAACAGGAATTAACTTCAAAAGGTACTTTATTGTCTCTAAAGCCCTCTGAGATGTCCTGGGGTTGTGAAAGGTGCTATGGAAATGCAGCTGTTCCTTTTTATTTTCAGTTTCTTTCAAAATCTTGGAACGATAAAATACTTTTGCAATGATTTCAAACAGGAAACAAACTTCAGTGATAGAAAAGCCCTCCTAATAATATCAAGGTTTTAAACCCTACTTCAAACAATACTACATTCTACTTTCTCTGATAATGCCAGCATTCTTCCCACCTTTCCTGCAGGGACCAGAATTAACCATTCTTTACCGGTGTGAACGTTAACAGCAGTCTCTTCAACTTAGAGGGCATCATGTGTAAATCATATCTTCTCTTCGCTTGATGTTTCTGTTCCACTATAAACCACTCCACAGCAATCCAAGTCAAGCACCTTGCATGAATCTTCCCTTCTTAGCTGAGCAATGCTGTGGTGATCTCCAATTACCATCCTTACTGAGATCTATTAACTCAAAGAAATCAAATCGGAAACAGTTTGGTGGAGATTATTTAATCCTATACCAGGCAGCGTCCTGTACAACTGGCCAATGGAGCCCCAGATAAACACTTTCACAGCTGCTCAGTCTGATTGGTTCTAAATTGCTTGGTCAGTAATTATTAACACCTGACAATAAGCAACTAAAACTCTGACTTGTCTTTTTAAACTGACCAATCAGGACAACATAGAGTTGCCCCAGTGCTGTCACTCAAAACAAAAGTATCAAAAAAATAAATTCCCGAATCATAAAAAAGGAAACTTATTAAATTAAATAAGGATATTACTCCCTGTGTCAACTGTGTATTACAGATCCTGCAGTTTCAATAAAACCCTGCATGAAAATGGATTAGCATCCCAAACCCTGTTTTACAATGAATGGAAAACTTCCCCAAATACTTTTGGGCTTGGAAAAATGAAAGCTGTTTTTTTTTTCATGCTCAAGATGTGGACATTAGTATGGCTGAGAAAGGAGACAATTTTTGTCGAAGCTTTTCATCTTGCACTCATCAGGACAATTCACAAGAAAATACCAATGTCAGGGGAAACAACATATTTATACTGTATGAGAAGAGCATGCTGATTGGTTGGCAAGTGGACTCTGATTGATAGAGGCATTGCCATGGAGGATGCCCCCAGTTGATGGTGACTGACAATTAACTGCCAAGCATTGTTTGAAATTTAAACCAGGCACATTGACTCTGATTGGTCAAGGCATTGCCCTGAAGAATAAGTCAGCAAATGGCTGTCACTTATTTTGTTTGGCTGAAACAGGCGCAATGTGTGTACATGTTCTTTCTGTCTGCAATGAACAGTGTCATTTGTATTAATATATGTAGCTTCCAGTACATGTAAATGTACCACATTGTGAGCCCAACTGACAATCTTAAATTGGTTGTCAGCATAATTCTTAGCACATTGAGGTTTATTTAGCAAATGTTGTCCAATCACGGAATCAAATCGAATGTTGGACACTTTTGAGTTTTGCTAGTATGGGCTGGTTGGGTACGGTCTGTACCCTGCTCATTGCGAACAGCGGCTGGGACATGCTGTTTGATATGATCCACCAGCCTTTGGGACATACGGCCTACATACCTAACATCACACTGGCACTGAAATTCATAACCACATTACTCATTTGTGTGATAGGCAAAATGTCTTTTTGGCTTGGCAACAGCATCCTGTTAGTGGAGAATACCACTCGTGTTGCTACTGGATAGTTAGCTTCACCTGTTGCTCAACTTTTTGAGATACCTTGCCCTTCCAGGGTAATCTGAAGTAGACTGGGAACTTTTCAGAGCTGAAAGTAATGGCCTCAGGCCTGTTTGCATGATATACAGCATGAAATGATCTGAGCAGGGGTAGCCATTATCCCACAGAATTGTGCCCAATTTCAGCATTAAGCTTGTATGGTGAGAAAATGGCTTGGACCCTATTTATGAGGCTGCCGATAAGACCAATCTTATAGCGCGTGGAACTGTAAGAATCCCAACATGTGTATTGACCAGTGAAGGTAGGCTTGAGGTAGATTGTGGGAGAGAACCCCTCTGGCAGATTTCTCAACTAGTACATCAATGAAAGGGATTTCATTTAACTGCTCCATTTCAAAGATGAATTTGAGCACAGGATGGGGTCAATTAAGACATGTAAGAAAATTATTACATGCAGCTGCGGATTTAAATATAGCAAACGTATCATCCACATATAGAAATGTACAGTTCTCACACAGTATAAATATGTTGTTTCTCCTGACATTGGTATTTTCTTGTGAATTGCCCTGATGAGTGCAAGACGAAAAGCTTCGACATCATATGTCCCTTCTTTTTCAGCAATATCCACGTTCTACATGTCTACACGGACATCACTGGAAAAGCTAAGATTTATTGGTCACCCTGAGTTGCTCAGAGTTTGATACAAACTTCTTGCCTTGCTAGACTCCATCAGAGGACAGGTAAGAGTCAACGACATTGGTGTAGCAATGGGGTCATACGGAACATGGGGCAGACTTTTCTTAAAAAAACACTAAATTAAATTATTTTGGGTTATTTCAGTCTCTAAATTTTACCTGATCAGTTGATATTGGCTTGCATGCAGCTATCTGAGATAAATCAGAGATCTGGTTTGTCTTTGATCATAACAGACTGATCTGGGGCCAATGTTCCAGCTCTGTTACACTTTTCTAAAATAAAGATATGCATATAATTAAAGAGACCTGGTTGAATAAAGGCACATAAATTCTAACATCGTTTGGAAAGTTCCAAAAACCTTATCAAGACTGAAGAGAGAGGGTTAAAAAGTGTCGAACAAAAATAAATGGAGAAACTAAAAATAAAGAAGTATTTAAAGACTTTTTCTTTGATGATATGTACCTAGCAATTGAACCCCTTCAATATTAGTGAACCAATGTTCAACCAATTGCATGAAATGTGTTAATGGAGTAACATTCAATTTAAAATAGCTTTGAGATTTAAAGTCATTTATTTATTAGTCAGTCAAGAACTGAAACATGTTTAACACTTGAGCCTCAGTCACTGCCCTTGGAGACCTAAGAACTTGATTCCTTTCAGCCTGCAACTGACTTAAATTGGAGTTGCCCACTAGAATTGAATGTGAAATGACAGCAAAAGTCAGCTTTATGCTAAAAAACAAAAAAAAAACTCTTGGGTTTGAAGTCCAGCCCAGAGAAATTATATGAAATTTGTCTTTTTATGACAGTATTGAAACCACCAGTGCCATTTTTGGCAGCTCATTGAAATGAAGTCCTAGTTTTATCAACACATTCTGCAGACACTATTTGCTACAAGGTCTAATTCTTGTAGCTTCACATTAGCGCAGAATATCCTATTTCCTTATGAATTGTCTCCTTTTGTTTCTGCTGAAGGTATTGACTCCTTTTTACTGTGTGCCTGCACAGGGCCCCTCTGGTACCTTGACCAAATGTTTGAGGCTTAACCGTGAGTGTCAGGAAGCTATTTGATCTTGCCCAAGAACATAAACAAACCCAGGGCTTTCTTCATCTTACTTGCAGCAAGGGTTGCTATGGCAATCAGTTCAATTTTTCCCTGCCTAACCCAGAGGAACAGAGGCCTGTTTTAGTACCTCTACCAGTGCCCCAGATATGGTCAATGAATTCAGCCTTGATCAGGATTTAACAGGGGACCATTCTGTATGATGTTACTCAATTCCTAAACAGGATCCTAAACATTATCTCAAGACGAATTGTATATTGAAACTCAGGTTCCAGTTCCCCTTAAATAGTCCTATAATACTATATTATCGCAAATAATAAAATTTCGATATTATCCTTTCTGATATTAACAGGCTAATGATTTATGCATTTGTATGACATTGCTTCTCATAAAGAGTGGAGAAATGATGAGCCTATTCAAAATAAGCAGGTTAAAACCTGCTTTAATTCAAGTGGAGCTCCATAGGTCAAATTGGCATATATTCTGTCATATATTCTAGATATTCTGTATGATATCATATATTCTGTCTTATAACCTATATACCCTAGATATTCTATAACCCCATTTTTTTCAGTTTACAGTCTATTTACATTCCAGGAATTGTTTTTTAATTCTATACCTTGCTCCCTTTTGAAGGGCAATGATGAGCTCAGGTTCCCATTCCTGACTGCAAACTGCAATCCTATGATTTCTGTTAGGATTCATGTGCATGTGGACGTTGCTTGAGGACAGGATGATGATCGGGATCAGCTGTGATGTCCTGCTCAGGCTAATAGGTTTTTTTTTTATTCATTTATGGAATGTGGGCTTCGCTGGCTGGGCCAGCATTTATTGCCCATTCCTAATTGCCCTTGAGAAGGTGGCGATGAACTGCCTTTTTGAACCGCTGCAGTCCATGTGGTGTAGTTACACCCACAGTGCTGTTAGGGAGGGAGCTCCAGGATTTTGACACAGCAACTGTGAAGGAACGGCGATATATTTCCAAGTCAGGATGGTGAGTGGCTTGGAGGGGAACCTCCAGGTGGGTGGTGTTCCCATCTATCTGCTGCTCTTGTCCATCTAGGTGGTAGAGGTCGCTGGTTTGGGAGGTGCTGTTGAAGGAGCCTTGGTAAGTTTCTGTAGTGCATCTGCAGACACTGTGTGTCAGTGGTGGAGGGAGTAGATGTTGAAGGTCAGGTGCCAATCAAGTCGGCTACTTTGTCCTGGATGATGTTGAACTTCTTGAGTGTTGTGGGAGTTGCACTCATCCAAGCAAGTGGAGTGTATTCCATCACACTCCTGAATTGTGCCTTGTAGAGATGATGGACAGGCTCTGGGGAGTCAGGAGGTGAGTTACTCCTCACACGATTCCTAGCCTCTGTCCTGCTCTTGTAGCTACAGTATTTATATAGCTGGTCCAGTTCAGTTTCTGGTCAATGGTAACCCTCAGGATGTTGATAGTCTACTTGCACTAATGTTTAAATTCACAGATGAAGAGACCATCATCAAGGGCAGAATTAATCCTCATTGGAGAAACATGGGTTACAAAGGACAGTCATTGTGGATTTGTGAATGACAAATCAAGACTGATTCACCTGATTGGAGATTTTGATCGTGTAACAGCAACTTAATGAAGGCAGTGCAGGAGATGCTGTGTATCTAGACTTTCAAAGGTATTTGATAAAGTACCACATGACAGACTTAATTAAAAAATAGAGGCACATGACATTAAATGAATGGCAGTAAGTTGAGTAGATAATTGGCTAAGGGATGGAAAACAGAGTAGTGGTGAATGGATGTTTTTCTCATTGGAGTGAAGCATACAGATGGCTCCTCTAGGGGTCAGTATCAGGACCACTGATTTCATTGTTACATGTAAATGACCTTATGGTACAGGGAATTCAATTTCAAAGTTTGCGGATGATACAAAACTTGGCAATGTGGTAAATAATGAACATGTGAGTAGCAGACATCAGGAGAATATGGGTTGATTGGTGATTTGGACAGGAACATGGCAGATGCAATTTAATGCAGCTAATTGTGAAGTAATGCATTTTGGGAAGAACATCATGGAGTGGCAATATAATCTTCATGGCAACTTTATAGAAGGAGGGTGCAAAAGCAGGAGGACCCTGGGATGCCTATTCACAAATCTTCAATGATGGCAGAACAAGTCAATAAGGCAGTTAAGAAAGCTTATGGAATATTTGAGTTCATAATTCGGGGCATTGAATGCAAAATCAAGAAAGTTGTGCTACATCTTTATGAATCACTGGATAGGCCTCAGCGGTAGTATTGAGCTGAATTTTCAATGCAGGATCAGGATCCCAATACCCAGATGAATTCTGAGTCCTGCAGCAGAGATGTCATTCTTGTGGCACTATTTTACAACAAAAAAACTGATGTAAGCTACTTAAGTAAAAGTGGTAAAGCTGTTAAGTAAAAAAATATATAAATTTTAAAACGCAGATAAAGAAAAAATATATTTAAAGTTGCAATTTCAAATCTGTCTCTGAGATACTGTTGTGGGCCGTTGATTGAATTCTTTCATTTTGAAGTGAAGGGGTTGAAACTTGAGGGTTTTTTTAGAAGCTGCGATGGGCTCTGCAGATGAACGTTCAAAGGTTTGCCTTCTCAGGTGGACTCAGCAGGTCAGCAGATTTTTGGGAGAGAGAGGTTTCCTATTCCTCATTAATTCTGTGGTTACGACACTTGGAGATTGCCTGGACTCTTTAGGCAGGATAACAGTTGATTTCTTAACACCTTCCTCTTTGTCCTCCCTTGGACAAGAACCCTCCCTGATGTTGTAGCTCAGAGGTCTTCCAGGGGGTTCTGCAACAAAATTCTCAGCCAGACTTTATACAGTTCAAAAAACACAAAAATGGTTGCTATGTCAATATTTGAGGAGTCATTGTTTCACCAGACAAAGAAATTAATTATGTTGAGGTCCTTGGAAGTCCCTTCCTGTCTCCTATTCCCCCAGAAGTAAGAGTGTTTTTCACACCTTTGGAGGATTCATCCCTGGCGGAGTCTTTTGCATTTTAATAATTCTTCATGGCCATCTCTAGAAATACGAGTCTGAAAAGGTTTGAGCTAATGTTGAAAAGTTGCAAGTTGTGTTCCATACTTGCATTTTGAAAAAGGCATTTAAACACAATGTAAAGATTTGCAAACAGAACTATACCTTTAAAACAGTTGTCCTTAAAATATCATAATTACACTCTCGTGACACACTCTCGACTTTTTGCCAATTATTTTAGACCTGTGACTTCTGGTTATCAATCCACCTGCCAGAGGAAACATCCCGCTTGCTCCATCAAAACCCCTCATAATTTTGTAAACCTCTATTAGGTCACTCCTTCCCTGCTTTAAGGAGAACAATCCTAGTTTCTCCAGTCTCTAATCCCTGCTATTATCCTGACAAACCTCACCAGTACCCTCTTTAAGGCCTTATATCCTCCCCATAGTGAGGTGCTCAGTATTAAACATATTGGGCCAGATTTTCAAAGGGATGTGGGATCTGGACCTGGAGCGGGTGGCAATTAAAAATCATGGTCCTGGAGGTTGTCTCGAGATCCCAACACCTCCTGAACAGTATTATGTAATGAGAAAAAGCTAATTAAGAATCATCTTGTAAAAGAACCTTTAGGGATAAGTGACCACAATATGATAGGATTTTATATTATGTTTGAAATGAGGTAGTTCACTCTGAAGCAATGGTGTTGAAGTTTAATAAAGGAAATTATGAAGGCATGATGGACAAATTGGCTGAGGTGGATTGGGAAAATACATTCAAAGGTATGACTGTATATAGGCAATGGATAGTCTTCAAGTAACTATCACATAGCTTACAGCACCTCTACATTCCTTCAAGGTGCAAAACCCCCCAAAAATTCAGTCAACCGTGGCTAACAAAGGAAGTTAAAGATTGTATAAGATTAAAAGAAGAGACTTATGATGTTGCCAGAAGTAGTTGTAAACCTCAGGATTGGGAGGTTTTTAGAAACAGCAAAGGAAGATCAAGAAACTGGTAAAGAAAGGGAGAATAGAAGATGAATACAATCTAGCAAAAAACATAAAAATGGACTGTAAAAGCTTCTATAGATATATAAAAAGGGAACATTTGGCTAAGACAAATGTGGGTCCATTACAGGCAGAGTCAGGAAAATTCATAATGGGGAATAGAGAAATGACAGAGAAGCTAAATGATTACTGTGTTTATTTTCACTGAGGGAGATACAGGAAATCTCCCAGATTTAGAGATCCAAGGGATTAGGGAGAATGAGGAGTTGAAAGAAATTAGTGTAAGTAAGAAGGTTGTATTGGAGAAATTAATGGGACTGAAAGTTGCTAAGTCCCCAGGACCTGATATTCTGCATCCCAGAGTGTTGATAGAGGTTGCTATAGAGACAGTGGGTGCATTGGTGATCATTTTCCAAAATTCTATAGATTCTGGAATGGTTCCTGAAGATTGAAAGTTAGCAAATGTCACTCCACTATTTAAGAAGGGAGGGAGAGAGAAAACAGGGAACTACAGGCCTGTTAGCCTTACAACTGTAGTAGGGAAAATGCTAGAATCTATTCTAAAGGATATGATAAAAGGATACCTGGATAATCATAATCTGACTGGGCATAGTCAGCATGGATTTGAGAATGAGAAATCATGTTTGACGAACTTGTTGGAGCTTTTTGAGGATGTTACTAGCAGAATTGATAGAGGAGTTGATGGTCGTAGTATACTTGGATTTTCAGAAGACTTTTGATCTGATAGAGATGTTCAAAGTTATGAAGGTAAATAGGTAAAAATTATGTCCACCGGTTGATGAATTAGTAATTAAAAGCATCATTAATAGAATAAAGCAAAAGGTTAGAAGACTTTTCTTTTGCAAAAGATTATTGGAATATAAAACATCCTAGCAGAAACAGCGATGGAAGCACTTTGGTGCACAGAAAGGAAAAGCAAAGTTGATAAATATTTGAAAAAGAAAAATTTACGAGAGTTTTTAAAATTTATTCGTTCACGGGATGTGGGTGTCACTGGCTAGACCAGCATTAATTGCCCATCCCTAATTGCACTCGAGAAGGTGGTTGTGAGCTGTCTTCTTGAACCGCTGCAGTCCATAGGAACACCCACAGTGTGGTTAGAATGGGGAAAATACAAGGAAGTGCACCTAAGTGGATCGATCTTCCAGAAAGTTGGCACTGATATGAAGGGCTGATTAGTCTTCCATAGTGAGATATACTATGATTCCACATTCCAAATTGCGTGCAAGCAGCTTCGCTCTGTTGAACACAAACAGGAATTTAAACAGCTGTGAAGTTTTTCACCTTACCCCCCCACCCAACTCTCAAAGACGCGACCTGTGAAGCAGCTAACAGAAACCTGCTAGGAAATGGATTTGCTTTTAAATGGATTTAATCTCTTTTGCCAGCATTTTGCTCCATGCTTTCTTTCATAAAATGCAATTTTGTGGGATCCCAGAGGTACAAAAGATATAACAAATAAAACATGAATCCGCAGCAGAAATTGTACTAAATATCACATTGCACTTTCATTCTGTAAGGCATCAATCTAGAGTGCAGTGATGGAAATTTCATCTCCGTTAGTAACAAACACTCACTGAGATTAAAGTGGAGGTCAATCTGAAACATACCTTACCTTTGTTACAAGATGGAAACCGTTCCTCAGCTATGTCAACCATAAATAAATAAATCGCAGCACATTTTAAAAATATTCTCAAGAATGAATGACGTTTGCCTCCTGTGTGCTCAGCACATGGAGGATATAGACGGCATATCTGGCCCCAAACAGCAGGAAGCAGGCCCATTCTGCTGTATTGACATGCTCAATATATCAGAACTGAGATACTGACAGCTGGGGAGGAGGAATTGCCAGATTTTAAACACTTACATTTTGGTTGAAAATCTTGCCTAGGAGATGTGGGTGGGTTGGCTGCAAGGACAAAGCACACTCATATTCACTGATAAAAAAATGCTTGATTTTCTCCTTGTGCAATGGTGTAGAATGTTGTTAGAGCATCAGCAACAAACTTTACATTTCTTCTAATTGAAATAAAAATCTACCCCATTGTGTTTGAGTCACCTCTGCCATTTTAACCCAGCAAGATGGAAATATGATTGTTAAGCTTATTATAGTTTTCTAAACTTTCTAACAAATTGAACTTGGTCAGTAATTTGCCTCTCCCACAATGTACAAAGTAAAAACAGTTTCTCCTGAAAACATTTGAAGCTCATTTTGAATAATTTTGATCCAGAGAGGGGCTCATTCTATCAGAAAGAAATCCTGGTGGACTCACTTGCAACGCAAAACTTCAACAATATAGCACCTTTAACCAGTTAGTTAACAAGCCAAGGTGTTTCACACAGAGAGTTAGTAAACAAGATTTGACCCTGAGCCACATAAGGAGTTAATAGGACAGGTGACCACAAGCATAGTCTAAGAGGTAAGTTTAAAGCAGCATCTTAATAGAGGACAGTGAGGTGAAGAGCCGGAGAGGTTTAGAGTCAGAATTCCAAAGCTTAGAGCCTCGCCAGCTCCACCCAAGGCTGCTGATAGTCGAGTGATTAAAACCAGAGATGCAGAAGGGACCAGAATTAGACAAATGCAAAGGCCTTGAAGATTTGTTGGACTGGAAGAGGTTATAGAGGTAGGGAGGGGTGAGGCCATGGTGGGATTTGTAAACAGGATGAGAATTTTAAAATCGCAGCAATACCAGCTTGGGAGACAATGTAGGTCAGCTAGCACAATGGTGATAAGTGAATAGGACGGTGGACGATAAAATCAGTTTTTGGATGTGTTCGAGTTCACGAAAGGTGATAAACAGAAGGATGGCCAGGTGGACACTGGAAAAGACAAGTCCAGAGGTAAGAAAATCTTGAATGAGGGCTTCAGCAACAATTGACAGGTGAAGTGAGCAAAGTTACTAAGGTAGAAGTAGACAACATTAATGATGACTATGTGTTTGGAAGCTTTTGGAGGCAGTAGCATAGTGGTATTGACAATGGACTATAAACCAAGGTAATGCTTTGGGGACTCAGGTTCAAATCCCACCAGGGCAAATGGCAGAATTTGAATTCAATAAAAGTCCAGAATTAAGAGTTTAATGGTGACCATGAAACTAGTGTTCATTGTTGTAAAAACCCACCTGGTTCACTACTGGCCTTTAGGGAAGGAAATCTGCCATCCTTACCTGGTCTGGCCTACATGTGACTCCAGTAATGTGGTTGCCTCTTAACTGCCCTCTGAAGTGGCCTAGCAAGCCATTCAGTTGTATCAAAGGAATTAAACCAGACAGACCACCTGGCACCAGAAATGATAATGGCAAACTCTGCCCTGTTGACCCTGCAAAGTCCTCCTTACTAACATGAGGGCTAGTGGCAAAACTGGGGGAGTTGTCTCACAGACTGGTCAAGCAACAGCCTGACATAGTCATCCTTATGGAATCATGGGGCAGAATTTTCTGCCTGTCGGGCGGGCGGGGAGACGATCCCTACCGGAGAAGCAGGTCCCATCCGGCGGGAAATGCTATGCTCTCCCTGTGCGGGTGGAGGGATTCACCAAAAGCGAGAGTGAGCTCTTTCACACATGTGCACGACAGAGTGCACACCTACCTGAGCCTGAGGCTAAGTGCAGCCTCAGGGAGATCGCTTCCACTTTGAAAGATATTAAAAATAGAAAAAAAATAGAAAAAAAAATCCTTAACATGTCCCCCTCATGTGACAATCCCTGCATGAAACCTCATCCCGCCGCTGGATGAGGTTTCACATTTTCTCTATTTGCCGCCGGGGTTCCTGACCTGTCCACCTGCCTTAATTGTTTAAATGCTCCTGTCAATGGCCTCAATTGGCCACTGACAGGTCGGGGGGCCCGCAGCTGATTTTGCTGCACCCCCGTCTTCCTGAAAATTTAAATGGGGCGTGGTGATGTCAGGGGTTCCGCCCAACATCATCCTGCATCATTTTATGCGTTGGTGAGCGGGCCCTGCCCCCTGCTGGCTGATGGCAAAATTCAGCCCCAGGATCTTACAAATAATGTTCCAGACAGCACCTTATATCCCGGGACAGGTACATCCTGTCCAACTGGCAGGACAGACCCAGTTAAAGTGGCGGCACAGTGGTATGCAGTCAGGATGGAGTTGCCCTGGGAGTTCTCAACATCGACTTGGGACCCCATGATGTCAAAGAAACCTCCTGATGATTACCACATACCATCCTCCACCCTCCCCCTTCGTCAGCTGATGAATCAGTGCTCCTCCATGTTGAACACCACTTGGAAGAAGCACTTAGGGTGGAAAGGGTACAGAATGTACTCTGGTTTGGGGACTTCAATGTCCATCACCAAAAGTGGCTCAGTAGCACCACTACTGACCGAGCTGGCCGAGTCCTAAAGGATATACCTGCTAGACTGGGTCTGTGGCAGGTGGTGAGTGAACCAACAAGAGGGAAAAACATACTTGACCTCATACTCATCAACCTGCCTGTCACAGATGCATCTATCCATTAAAGTATCTTTAGGAACGACCATCACACAGTCCTTGTGGAGATGAAGTCTTGTCTTCATGTTGAGAATACCTTCCATCTTGCTGTGCGGCACTACTACTGTGCTAAATGGGGTATATTTTGAACAGATCTAGCAACTCAAGGCTGGGCAACCATGAGACGCTGTGGGTCATCAGCAGCAACGGAATTATACTCAACCACCATCTATAACCTCATGGCCTGGTATATCCCCCACTCTACCATTACATCAAACCAGGGGATCAACCCTGGTTCAGTGAAGAGTGCAGGAGGGCATGTCAGGAGCAGCACCAGGCATACCTAAAAATGAGGTGTCAACCTGGGGAAGCTACAACACACCCCCTACATGTGTGCCAAACAGCAAAGGCAGCAAGTGATAGACAGAGGTAAGCGATTCCACAACCAACGGATCAGGTCTAAACTCTGCTGTCCTGCCACATCCAGTCATGAATGGTGCTGGACAATTAAACAACTCACTGGAGGAGGAGGCTCCACAAATATCCCCATCCTCAATGATATAGGAACCCAGCACATCAGTGCAAAAGATAAGGCTGAAGCGTTTGCAACAATCTTCAGCCAGAAGGAGGAGGTTGTGGCATTCTGGTATTGTCACCAGGACTATAAATCCAGTAACCCAGGGTAATGCTCTGGGGACCTGGGTTCAAATCCCCCACCATGGAATTTGAATTCAATAAAAATCTGGAATTAAAATTCTAACGATGACCATGAAACCATTGTCAGTTGTTGTTAAAAACCCATCTGGTTCCTCTGGTCTACATGTGACTCCAGACCCTCAATAATGTGGTTTACTCTTAAATGCCCACTGAACAAGGGCAGTTAAGAATGGGCAATAAATGCTATCTTGGCCAGAAATGCCCACATGCAATATACCATGTGATATCAAGAAATGAACACACTGGAGACTGCAATGGCTGTTGCCCCTGGCAATATTCTGGCAATAGTACTGAAGACTTGTGCTCCTGAACTTGCCACGCCCCTAATCCAAGCTGTTCCAGCACAGCTACAACACTGGCATCTACCCGGCTATGTGGAAAATTGCCCAGGTACGTCCTGTACACAAAAAGCAGGACAAATTGAACCTGGCCAATTACTGCCCCATCAGTTTACTCTCAATCATAAATAAAGTAATGGAAAGGGTCATCGACAGTGCTATCAAGTGGCACTTGCTTAGCAATAACCTGCTCACTGACTCAGTTTGGGTTCCGCCAGGGTCACTCAGCTCCTGACCTCATTACAGCCTTGCTCCAAACATGGACAAATCAGCTGAACTCCTGAGGTGAGGTGAGAGTGACTGCCCTTGACATCAAGGCAGCATTTGACCGAGTGTGGCATCAAGGAGCCCTAGCAAAACTGGAGTCAATGGGAATCAAGAGGAAAACTCTCCGCTGGTTGGAGTCATACCGAGCACAAAGGAAGATGGTTGTAGTTCTTGGAGGTCAGTCATCTCAGCTCCAGGACATCACTGCAGGAGTTCCTCAGGGTAGTGTCACTGGCCCAACCATCTTCAGCTGCTTCATCATTGACCTTCCTTCCATCATAAGGTCAGAAGTGGGGATGTTGGTTGATGATTTCACAATGTTCAGCACCATTCATGACTCCTCAGAGACTGAAGCAGATACTGATGGGTTGCATCCTAGGATATTAAAGGAAGTAGCTACAGAGATAGTGGATGCACTGGTAGTAATCTTCCAGGAATCTTTAGATTCTGGAAAAGTCCCAGAGGATTGGAAAAATGCTATTCAAAAAGGGAGGGAGACAAAAAACAAGTAACTATAGGTCAGTTAGCTTAACATCTGTCATTGGGAAAATATTAGAGTCTATTTTAAAGGATTGTTATGACTGTGCAGTTGATAAAGCTGAGTTATTTAAAAATCCCAGAGGGAAACTTTAAACAACTGCCATAACCAATAATTTTAAGTGTTGTGTTTAAGAGGCAACTCTAAATTCAGGAATCAGACCACTAGTTCTCAAGAGGTTTTATATTAAACGAAATGAATCATTTTTATTAATTTTCACAAGTTAAATATATACACATGGCTATAAATTACTACGATCATAACTTTTAACAATTCCCAAACTAATCTCCATTAAGGCAACAGCAACTCATAGACTTAACCAGACACCAGGCAAAGCATTTTCACCTTATAAATTCAGAATGAGGCTCTTTGCACTTTGGTTCCTGTGGAGACAGCTGGAGGCTTACAGCTGCTTTTGATCTCACATTGCCTCTGCTCTACACACACAAAACGGTTGTCTTGTTATACCTAGCACAGCCCATTGAATGTAAATTCTCATTGTATCACCAGCCTCTTCTAACAATAAAATCCTTTTCATAGTACCAATTTTATTAGCAATATAAACGCATTGTTTGGTCTGCTTGCTAGGTGCCCGAATTCACCCCATTTCTTGAATGCTCTAATCAAAAAATGCAAATGCATTCTATCTCTCTTACATATCAAAACTAGGACACATCAAAACACCCAGACTAGCTGGCTTTAATCCAATTAAGACACACCCACAGACTAAACCTCTATTTTAAAAGAAAATATTTTTCAATAATATTATCTTACATTAATAGTTTCATGACAAGGGTGTAATAGCAGAGCATTTAAAAATGTATAACATAATCAAACAGAGTCAGCATGGCTTCATGAAGGGGAAATCATGTATCATTAATTTATTAGAATTCTTTGAGGAGGTAACAAGCAGGATAGATAAAGGGGAACCAATTGATGTAATAAATTTGGATTTCCGAAAGGCGTTCGATAAGGTACCGCTCAGAGGCTATTTAATAAGATAAGAGCTCCTGGCGTTGGTGGTAATATATTAGCATGGATAGAGGATTGGCTACTCATAGAAGACAGAGAATTAGGAGAAGGGACATTTTCAGGATGGCAACCTGTAACTAGTGGAGTGCCATGGAGATCAGTGCTGGGGACACAATTATTTACAATATATTTTAATGACTTGGATGAGGGAAGCGAATGTTTGCAGATGACACAAAAATAGGTGGGAAGGCAAGTGGTGAGGATGACACAAAGAGTCATTACTCCAAAAATAAGTTCAGTCTCTCCAGCCCCATGCCATGATAATTTCAGCAATGACTTGCTGCATTTTATCTGTCAGCACCATATTCTGCCCACATGGAATATATTTTTGCTGCTGATTGTAAATTGAAAAGACTAGAGCTATTTACAGACCTTTAGACATTTACAGATGAGAAGCCATTCGTCTCAACTTCAGTTCATCCATTCAGAGCAAACCTACACTCTCAAACTTGTATCATCTAGTTGTTCCTCAAATTATTCCAGGTTTCTGTCGCTCTGCTGGGCAGAGTGGCAGTGCTAAAGTTACCTTTTACTAATTTGAATCTGGTCCTACTTCCATAGTTTAATTTGTTGTATTTTGAATTAATCTTTGTCATTCTATTTACTGTCATATATATTACCTCAGGTACATCCTCCCCAGGCTGAAAAGTTCAATATTCTCTTCATTACTCAGGCCCCAAACAGTAGCGTTCAGCCTCATGGTTTTTCTCAGTTTTGCAATACGCCTCCTTCATTTCCCAGCCACCAGAAATACGTAAGTTACTCAATGTGCGATAAAAACATTTTCAATCACTTCCAAAAGCAAATGTAGCTTCTAACCACTCAACATATGTTCCTGCTCCTTTCAGAACAGCTCTACATGCACCTTAAGGTACAGTTGGCACTGCACATAGATACAATTACCACAATTAACAATACGCTCAAGCTTCTATATCACAAAATAGAATCTCTCCACTGTGCTGTCTCCATAATTAGACCATGTGTTCAGCAGACTGATCCTTGATTGGTTAATATTCCTACCAATTACATTGTCTCTTCCTCCATGGAAACTGGGATATATTGCTGTTAAATTGCTCCCTCCCAACTCATTCTCCAAGTTGATAATTTGGGGCAGGATCCTGCACCCCCGCCCTGGCTAAAAAGTTAACACAGACCCACCCCGCTACAACAGGCTGCCCTGCAGCCATTTAATGTTTGGAGGGGTATTAATCGGCTTGAGGGGAGATTCTGTCTCCATCTGGGAAGGAGGAGCAGTGGCAACTGCTGCAGCTACATGGTCACCGGTGCCAGATAGGGAGGTGAGTGAGGGGACAGGGCTTGGAGGGGCCAGGATAAGAAGCCTGGGGCTTCCCTTGGGGAGGAGTGGAGGACATGCTGCAATGGCCATGGGGAGGGGGCCTCAGATGGCTCCAGAGGGCCTGTATAGACGGAATACCACCACCACCCCCCCCCCGCTTTCCTGCCAATAGCCCAAAGAGAGGGATCTGGTAGGCTTCAAACTGGGCTCCCTCCTCAACCAACCATATGCAAAATTGCAGTAGAGCAGGAAGAGGCCCTTAAGTGACCATTATTTGGCGTGCAAAATTGCGGGGAGGTGTGTTCGGGGGAGTCCTGGTAGCTGTCAGGAAAAACACCAATGGCATTACACCCAGATTTACATTCCATGCCATCCCCCTCCAGCAACCCACTCCCAGAGAAGTGTAAAATTCTGCCCTTACTTTTCAGACGGGGATTGGATATAAGGAATTCCAATTTCACCTTCATTGTTGTTCACACTGAAAGTGGCAATGAGATTAAAATACAACAACATAGCCCCTTAAAACATACAAACAAATGGCCAAAACAAGGCAGGAAAGGATTAATTCATTTCTACAAACCAAACTTCATTAAAGAGACATTGGTGACAAGTTGGAAATTTGCTAAACTCTAGTAATTATTCATGTTCTAATTCCTGTTGTGTTCTTGTGATTTTTTTCCCCCTTTTTAAAATAATATGTAGTTTGGTTTCAAAAGGCCTTTAAAAAATCTCCACATGAGACATATACATATGCAGACATTAATTGGTAACATGCCCAGAGGTCTTAACAATCTCCGAAAGATGAGGTGTCAATTTGCCAATGTCCTTAGAAATCAGCAGCTTGGAAGTGACTGTAATTATCATGCATTCATTCACTTGCGCTGAAGAGGAAGGACTCAGTTTGCTGTGACAGTGCATTGCTAAGGCTGTACTTCAACTAAATCCAGTCAGTCTATAGTTAGGTATGATTTGCACCATTTCACTGAGTATTAGTGTGCCTCCAAAGGCAAATGCATTTAATAAAATCTTGGGATAATTTTCCTAATATCCCTATTTCTGTTTTATTGTGTGAATTTTTCTGCTTATCGCGTTGAACTGGTGAATCGAATACTTTGGGGCTGAAAGTCTTGTCAGTAAGTTCCAGCATCTGTCCAGCTAGGAACTCCGCCACTGACCCCAGCACCATTTGCAGGTTCAGGGAGGTCACTTAATTTGCATTGCAATGGCAGGTGACTGGCCAGTGTTCTGGCAGAGGCTGCTGTTCTATTACAGTAGAATGTTGAATTCTCATCCTTGGAAAGCTGTTTGTAAGGGGGCTGCTCTGAGGAGCTGTGAGTAAAATAGATCTTTTCCTTAGACAACTGGGGCCACAATCCTAGCGTGGACCCTAACAGACCCCATTTCCACACTTTCTCAGCAGATGCACCAATGAAGACCCTGCATCAGGTCCCTCTGAAGGTCAGAGACATAGGAACGGCAAACTTTAAGCAGCCCCCACCCCCTCATGTTGCTGCCCTTGTTTGAGGTGGGTGAAGGTTCCATTTTAAGGTTCCATCCCACACAAGGCTACAGGAATCCTTGTGCGAGGATGGGACCCAGCGTGTCCAGCCACAAGCCTAATTTATGGTAAAAGTGCAACAGAAAATCCATGCATTTTCAGCTCAAAGGGCACTCAATATCAGTATCATGCACTCCCATTTTAAACATCGTATCGTTAGTTACAGAATAAATATAAGGACATAAAAATATAGGCTTGAATTTTTTGCCCATTGGGGCACGCGTGATCTGTGGGCTCGGGGAATGGGCCCCTGACCACCATCAGCCCCCAGCCATGATTTCACGCTGGCCAATTAATAGCCAGCCAGTGTGAAACACGCGCTGAGAAAGGCTCAGCACTGCCGGCCGGTGGGGGTGGGAAGAGGGCGGGCGCCAATGTCTCCACGGGCGCTGCTGAGCGCTTCCAGTGAGCTCCCTGAAGACAGACAGCTGCCCCAGGGAGCTACAGACCTCCACAGAATAAACCAAACAACACAAACGCTGCAAGATATGTCCATGCAGCACAATCAAGCGCCTGAAAGCAAACCTCTCAAAAAACCGGTCCCCAGATATCTCTTTTTATTTTGTTTCCCCACTGGGATGCCATCTGGCCCTGGATCGAGGTTCGAGCAAAAATGTAAAGGCCGCCTGGCCGATTGACCCGTCCACCAACCGGAGAAGTGGACGGGCCACTAAAAATCACTTTCAATTGCCTCCTTAACAAGAAATGGGAGCAGAAATAGGCCATTCAGACCCTTGCGTCTTCTCCGCCATTCAATAATATCAGGGCTGATCTTCTATCTCAACTCCACCTTCCTGCACTATTCCCATATCTCTTAATTCCCTTAGTACCCAAAAAGCTATCGATCTCAGTCTTGACTAAACTCAATGACCGAGCATCCACAGCTCTCTGGCATAAAGAATTTCAATGATTAACAACCCTCCGAGTGACGCCAAGATCACACTGGATAGGAAAAGACAAGCTGGTTCTCTAGCCAGTTCCATACAGGTGTGATACTTAAAGCATCAAATCAAGAGATTTCCTTACCTCACTATAGAACTCCATACTCTCGCCCGAGAGTCAGAAAAAGAGCAAAAACCAATAGCCAATTAGGAGGGAAAATCTGGAAAATTTCTTTCTGATCTCTCGACCACATTAACTGTAAATGATAGGGGATGAAATTGGATAGTAAAGGCCTGTCAGCATGGAACTTGCTGACGACGATCTTTGGGCCTGAGCTAAATTAAACTGGCAGGCTCTGGATACCAACTGCATATCCACACTGACCCTCAGGGAGGTCCTGGGAGGGGTGTTGGGCTGAATGTGAGGGTAAGGGGTGATAGGAAGGTGAGAGAACAATTGAGAGGGAGGGAGGGAGGATCAGGAGGGGTCCGAACTGCTGTGGATCAATGAAGAACACTGCTCCTCCTTCCAGCTCCACATTCAGAAAAATATATTTTTAAATCTTATTTTTTTAGTGGGTGGTCTTTAAGTCTGCCCATTAAACCACATGTAGACTTATGTTATGCCAATAAGACATAAAAAGAAATCAAAACTTTATGTATCAAAACTTGACTCTTTTTTGCTATTTTAAAATGGACTTCTGCTGAATCACAAAATGGCTGTTACAGGGCACACGACTCACAGGATTGGCCAGCTGTTCTGGAAGGTTGCAACAGAGACTATAAAAACAAAAGAGTTCCACTCCCATCCTCGTGGAATCTCACACCCCATTGAAGGCCACATCATAATCACAAACTAGACATCTAACAAAGGAATTGATTCCCCCCAGTCGGGATGCTAACAAAGAGACATTGAAACTCATTATACCTGAAGAAGCGTTAACAGCCATTATTTTGCTCCAAAGGGAAACAATGGATTTTGGCCAGGAGCACGGAAACTGCTTGCAAAGCTGCAGTTAACTCATTAATGGGCCACATCACATGATCCCATGCTTCCTGCCTTTTGGATCATTTAATATTTTATTTCTAGCCTCACAGCTCAGTCTGCTGTATTAACACCAACCGGAAAGAGCTCCAGCAGATCTCTGGGTTGACCCTGCTACCATCTCTCAACTCCTCGAAGTCTGTTGGATTTTAAAGATCTCTGATCGTTGTCTACCAAGTGGTCTAAGTGCTCAATGCCCATAGTACTGCAGCATCATTCATTTCAAGGGCTCTCCTGTTACTGTCTTCAACCAGGAACTCATCTGGAATGAATTCTGCCATGAAGGAAACACTCTGTGAACTTTGATTTCTCAGACTTTAGAAATCACATGAACTAATGTTCACTTCTGTGGCTTTTTTAATGTTGTTGACCATTTTTGTAAATCTTCTTCTTTTCTATCCCCCTTACTGTATATATTTATATATATGTGTGTGTGTGTGCGGCGCGCATGTGTGCGTGCACGTGTATGTGTGTGCGTGTGCGTGTGTGTGCGCGTGCGTGTGTGTGTGTGTGTGTGCATGTGTGTGTGTGTGTGTGAGTGTGTGTGTGTGTGTGTGCGTGCACATGTGTGTGTGTGAGTGTGTGTGTGTGTGCATGTGTGTGTGTGCGTGCGTGTGTGTGTGTGTGTGCGTGTGTGTGCGTGTGTGTGTGTGTGCGCGCGTGTGTGTGTGTTTGCATGCGTGTGTGCATGTGTGTGTGTGTGTGTGCGTGTGTATGTGTGTTTGTGTGTGTGTGCGTGTGTGTGTGTGTGTGTGCGTGTGTGTGTGTGTTTGTGTGTGTGTGCGTATATGTGTGTGTGTGTGTGTGCGTGTGTGTGTGTGTGTGCGCGTGCACGTGTGTGTGTGTGTGCGTGCGTGTGTGTGTGTGTGTGTGCGCGTCTGTGCGTGTGCGAGTGTGTGTGTGTGTGTGTGTATGTGTGCACGTGTGTGCGTGTGCATGTGTGTGTGTGTGTGTGTGTGAGTGTGTGGTTGCACCCCCATTGGGTTTGAATGTGAATACACTAACTTTCTGAGTTAATCATAATGCGAGTTTGCTGCGAGTTACTATTAAATTGGATCACACAAACTGAGGAATTCGGGAAACACACAGCAGTCTACTTTTAAAATAATTCAAAAACACCTCTGTTTCTGGACAGAGGATAAAGGAGTTCAGTTCCTCTCTCTCTTGTCCGTAATACTTTTTATCCTGTAGTGTAGGCTGTCAGACTGGTGCCATTCAGAACAACCCAATTTCAGGAAGGTGTCGGCACCCCATATGCACATGTTCCAGTCACAGACACTGGACACCTACATCAATATGGCAGATGCTGCACTCCCAGCAGGGAATATGCATTCTCATTCCTCCGGCTATAATGAGGAGTTAGGCCTGACTACAGCATCAATAAAACAGTGGGACATAATATCTGGTGCCTACCTCTTGTACAAAACCTCCACTATTGTTTAGTCCCAATCAGAGAAAGGCAATACTCTAGAAAATCAGTTTGATAATTCTCCACATGCCCCTTCAGCCATCATGTGAGCTCATTAATTGAGATTATTTTTTGTCTCTTAAAAATAAATAATTCCGTGATGAAATTATTAATTATGGTCAAAGATATTTGTGGCACCTTGAGGAAGAATTCACCAAAAAATGATGTATCAAAAACATCTCCCTCGATTAGAGAATATATCGTATCAGTGAGTAGCTGAGTTTAACCTTATGCAGCTGATAGGTCTGCACTGAGTCTCCAACGGGCCCCCATCACCGAAGGGTAATTGACCACCCACATGAACTGCACACTTTCAAATGGAATTGTACAATGAATAAGACCAGGTAAAGGATGGAGCTCGGCTTGTCTGTGATCAAATAGCTTACTGATATGCATGAGTAATGATCACTGGATGAGGTGCCAAAGAGTCTCTGGTACAGTGGAACTGTTCCCTGACCCTTAGGAAGTCTGGAAAGATTGGTGAAAGGAAAAAATCTAATTTTCATAACAAAGCCTGAACACAAATGTGGCTGAAGAAGCCAATAGGATCAATCGAATTAGACTGGGCCTGTCTATGGTCTCACAGCAGGAAGGAAATAAAACCCTAAGTTTTTTTATGTAGTTTGAATATAAGAAAGTGTTGTGGTTTTATATGTTTATCATTCCTGTTTATAACCCTGAACATTAACATAACACAATTTCTGATCTTTAATGCTGTTTTGATAATATGCACGTTTTCAAACCTGCAAAGAGAATCCAGCCCTCAAAGTGTTAATAAATTATTTATTCTAAATGTAAAATCTGCAGGAAAATGTGAGAAACAATTGACAGGAAGAAAATGAAAATCTTCTGTAGCTGGAATAAGAGTTGAGAGTCCATTGCATCAACCACTGACAATTTGCTTTGACGATCATAGGGATGTAATGCTCCCCCCATCCCCTTGTCAACTCTCTCAGGTTTCCAGACCAAAGGCATTGCTAAGACCTTGTCTTAACTGTTCCACTAATGCACCACAGCCCCAACCTTACATGACCCACTTTGCTCCATGTCTGTGATGTTTCCATTCACCATTCTCTATCCTTGTGGCCTCTTCACGTAAAACTGGTGATAAATGATTGTGCTGCAGGCTCCTTTGAAACTGAATTTGAAGGATATTTTCATCCTTCGTGTTTAGACTCGATTCTAATCCACATCTCAGATGTGAAAAGAAATCCTTTACAATTGTGCAAATTTAACATTAGAGAACAGCAGGGTAATGCAAATAGCCATGGAATGTTTGAACATGCTTAATGGGTGCAATTTATATGTTTTGTATCAGACTTTATGCTTTTTTGAACAATTTTTTCAGTAAACTGTGACATAGATAAATTCAGTCATTCTGTACAAGTGTACTCTCGCCAGTTTAGGTCTAGTGACCACCCCCAACCCCCAAACCATGGATCAGTTAAATCTTTTGCTGTGTTCAGTTGAATACAAAGCTATTATGCACTCGCTCTTTGTAATCCCCAGAGAGCGGGGGATGGGGAATGGAAGATATGGAGGAAGGTTGGGGGGAGGGGAACTTGGCAATGAAGTATTCAAGAAAACCAAGAAACATTTCCACCTGAACTTCTCCCTTGTGAAATTCCTGGATATTCTTAATTTGTAAGAGAATTTGAAATGGATATTTTCCCCTTTTACACTATTTGAAAGCAATATTCTGAAATACCAACCACACAGACCCTTTCAAGATCAGCTAGACTGGTGCCTTCCTGCATTACAGCACTCAGTTATTGCATGGCATTTAATTTATAGCATGTATTTTTTTCATTTGACAGGATATTTTGAAAAGCTCTTTAGAAAATCTTATACACCTGTATTGAGGTTTCAAATTGAAAATACAAATTGGTTCTGTTGTGTAGAATTGAAAGGTGCAGCAAAAGCCAGCACATTAAGAGTTAATATCCTTAGTCCACCATACCTGCCCAACAACTGGATAAACATAAATGCAACCACTCACAGGAAAGAATTTCCAGAGCAGATAATTAGAAAGATTTTAATTAAATTCTAATGAAAGAGATGCTGCTCCTAACAAGAGCAAAAACCCCTCCCCCATCAGGAAATCCTGTTTCTCTCCCCTTATCAAAAATCCTGTACGTTGTACAATTCAAAAAAAATGCAATGGAATCCTGCTGTTTAATTCCTGAAGATGTTTGTTGAGAAATCACATATGATCAGAAAAAAGCGAACAGTAATTCCGTGTCTGTGGATAATATCGATACAACCTGTGTCTGTGAATAATTAGCGTGTACACATGTACAGGAGATATTGATATGTCTCCCACACTAGCATTCTCTTCACTGTGAACAGCCCACACTGACTTCTCAGGCAGTATTTTCTCTGCGACTAGTCATTGTGGAATAAAGGTGGCTTCAGTGACATACATACAGAAAAGTCCAGTACTCAACCAGACTTAAAATATTAAAAAGGCAAATTTGGACAATCTGTTTCTAATACCAATCTTGTGAATGGTTTTGCTGTATACATGGATTTCAAAGTAAAATCAGCATCCCTTTTGTAGAGTGTAGATCTGTCTGGCTGCAATAGTTTTATTATAACAGTTGGTTGAATTTCTGTGGAAAGTGTTTGCATTTTTAAAGAACCTTAACATGTCCTGCAAATGTCTAAGTGTCACTGACTCCATTCCTCTTCTTAGCAACTGCCTGAGATTAAACCAGTCTGTTCACAAACATTATGTCATACTTGAGCCCCATGAAGAGCTTCAGATCATATATTTGCACCACCACTAAGACTGTCCATTTCTACCACTGTAATAATGCCCAAATTCGTTTCCTGCCTCAGCCTTTGTGCTGCTCAACCCTTTATCAAGGCCTTTGTTACTTTTAGACTTAACTATTCCAATGCACTTGTCACTGGCCTCCCACATCTTACCCGTTGCAAACTTAAAATCATCCAAAACTCTGCTGCCTATATACTTACTTGCACCAAGCCGTGTTTATGGATGACCCCTCTGCTTGCCAACCTACACTGACTCATACTCAAGCAAAACCTCGATTTTAAAATTCTCATCCTTCTTCTCAAATAACTTCATGGCCCCCTATCCCCTCATCTCTGTAATCTTGCCCAGTCCCCAGCCCTTGAGGTTTCTGTATTTATCTAATTGTGGCCTCTTGAACATTTCTGTTTGCAATTGCCCCTCCATTGTCAGCCATGCCCAAGTTTACCTGTTACCCAATCCCTGGAATTCCCTCCAGAACCTATTTTTATTCATTAATGGGATGTGGGCTTCGCTGGCTGGGCCAGCTTTTATTGCCCATCCCTAATTGCCCTTCAGAAGGTGGTGGTGAGCTGCCTTCTTGAACTGCTGCAGCCCATGTGGTGTAGGTACATCCACAGTGCTGTTAGGGAGGGAGTTCCAGGATATTAATCCAGCAGCAGTGAAAGAACGGCGATATATTTCAAAGTCAGGATGGTGAGTGTTTTGGAGAGGAACTTCCAGCTGGTGATGTTCCCATCTGTCTGCTGCCCTTGTCCTTCTAGATGGTAGTGGTCGTGGGTTTGGAAGGTGCTGTCCAAGAAGCCTTGATGAATTCCTGCAGCGCATTTTGTAGGTGGTACACACTGCTGCTACTGTGCGTCGTTTGTGGAGGAAGTGAATGTTCATGGATGTGGTGCCAATCAAGTGGGCTGCTTTGTCCTGGATGGTGTCAAGCTACTTGAGTGTTGTGGGAGCTGCACTCATCCAGGCAAGTGGAGGGTATTCCATCACACTCCTGACTTGTGCCTGGTAAATGGCAGACAGGCTTTGGGGAGTCAGGAGGTGAGTTACTCGCAGCAGGATTCCCAGCCTCTGACTTGCTCTTGTAGGCACTGTATTCATATGGCTAGTCTAGTTCAGTTTCTGGGTCAATGGTAACCCCCAGGGTTTTGATAGTGGGTGATTTTTTTTCTGGGTGAGAAGGAAATAGTCTGAGCCCAAACTGAGCTGGTGACTGGCCAGGTCTGAAAAGGGGATGGGGTAGGCGATCGTTGTGGGGAACTTTGAACAGGGTGGCAGAAAGCTAGAGTTTTTTGGCAGGCCAGAAGGAGCAATCTCCTCCTCTCAGACTCACACACACATACACAAAAAAAAATTAAAAGCTTCCTGAGTCATTTTTGAATTGGCTGCCAGTGATTCCTTTAAGGACACCCGGTTCACCGTTCAGCATCTGGTATTACTGGGTGGAGCCTGTCTGGTCATGAACTCTACCCGAGCCTGAACATTTCAATGGGATCCTACAACCAGTTCCGGACCCTGATTTAAACAGCAGGCCTTGGGTATCAGTGAGGTAGACTCATGGCCTCCTCCCTAGATTTTAAGTTGCTGCCCATTCTTCTTCCAGAAAAGAAAAGGGGTGGTCAACAGTTTAACATCCCTCCAGAAGGTTTTCAGTAAATATATTGATGTATTAACATGGAGATCTGCAGCAGTGCATGATGCAAGAGTGTGTCTCTCTATGCCAAAAGGATAAGTTTTGTCCTGACTCAAGACTAGAACATTTCTGTATTAAGTTTTTTTATTTGGAGTGGATGGTGGTGTAGTGGTAATGTCACTGGATTAATAACCTAGAGGCCTAAGCAGATGCTCTGGGTGACAGGTTCAAATCCCACCACGGCAGCTGGTGGAATTTATATTCAGTTAATAAATCCTGGAATTGACTGCTAGTCTCAGTAATGGTGACCATGAAATTATCATCAATCGTCATTAAAAACCCTTCTGGTTCACTAATGCCCTTTAGGGAAGGAAATTGGCCATCCTTACCCAGTTTGTCCTAAGTGTGATTCCAGATCAACAGCAATGTGGTTGGCTTTTATGTCCTCTGAAACAACCGAGCAAGCCACTCAGTTCAAAGGTGATTACAGATGGGCAACAAATGCTGGCTTTGTCAGTGATGCCCACATCCCATGAAGAGAATTTTTTAAAAATTTGAATCGTGTGACTTCAAGGCAACATAGACAGGCTAGTAGAATGGTTGGACAGTTGGCAGATGAAATTCAATGCAGAAAGGTTTGAGGTATTAAGTTTTGGTAAGAAAAATGAGGAGACAATACCTGCTAAATTGTACAGTTTCAATAGTTTTAAAGGGGGTGCTAGAACAGAGAAAACTGGGCATGTTTGTGCACAAATCTTTGAAGACAGCAAGATAAAGTAACAAGGCAGTTAATAAAGCATATGGGATCCTAAGCTTTATAAATAGAGGCGTACATCACGAAAGCCAGAAGATTATGCTAAACCTATATCAAACATTAGTTCAGCCACAACTGAAGTATTATGTCCAATTTTGAGTACTGCATTTGAGGAAGAGTATAACGGCTTTAAAGACAATCCAGGAGAACTTTACTAGCATGTTTCCAGGGATAGGGGATTATGTGGATAAACAGGAGAAGCTCGAATTTTTCTTCTTAGGACAGAGAAGGCTAAGAGAAAATTTGATAGACCTGTTTAAAATTATGATGGTGTTATGACACAGCAGGTGGTAAAAGCTGAATTATTTAAAATCCCAAAGGGAAACTTTAAACAACTGTCATAACCTATATTTTCAATTGGTGTGTTTGAGATGCAACTCTGAATTCAGAAATAAAACCACCAAGCCTCCAGAGGTTTTTTATATAAATTAAATTAAACATTTATTAATTTATAAGGAATTAAACACATACACATGTCCACAAATTACCACCATAATAACTTTTAACCAATCCCCAAATTACCCACTCCTGGGTAAACCTTCACTAAGGCAACAAAATCCCATAGACTTAAACAATCACGAGGCAAAGCACATTTTATCTTATGAATTCAAAATGAGGATCCTTTCAATTTGTTTCCTTTGCAGACAGTTGTAGGTTTACGGGCGGCTTAGAACTCACATGCCTCGGCCCCACACACAAAACTCTTTTTCTGTCTACACCTAGTCTTCCCTTTGAATGCAAATTCTTATTGCATCACCATGCCCTTTGAACTCCACCTCTTCTAATAATAAAACCGCTTTCATAGTACCAATTTTATTAGTAATATAAACATATTGCTTGGTGTCTCCTAGTTACGTGCAAGATTTCACCCCCAGTCTTTGAATGGTTTATTCAACAAAATGCAAATGTCCCCTCCACCTTACTGTTTAACACCTCAAAACTACTAAACATCAAAGCACCCAGACTAGCTGGCTTTAATCCAATTAACACACACACACACTCACACCCACAGACACAGACCCCACTACAAGTCCAATATAAAATAATTTCCAATAACATTATACACATTAATATCTTCATGACTGAAGTTAGACTAAATAAGGCGAAATTGTTTTCAACGGCTGAAGGGTCAATTATCAGAGAACACCAATTTAATCATGTTAACAGTCTTCCTCATAAGACTATGGTTTGCACCACGGTGATCAACTCTATGTTAAACTAATTTAAGTTAATTGGCAAAACAATCAGAAGTGACATAAATAAAATCTTTTTCATGCACCAAGTGTTTAGGATTTGGAATGCACTGCCCGATTGGGCAGAAGACCCAGCGCAGACTCAATGGGCGTCAGAGTCTCTGTCTGCTGTTCAATGATTTTTATGACTTTAGACACCAGTAAATATAGATTTAAAATTAGCTTTGCGTAATTCTATTTTTGGGCCAGAGAAGTCAACAGGACATTAAATTATCTTGATTCATCTACATTTTCAATGAGAATTATTTGGCTTTCCTTATTGTTTGTACTCAGGAGCTAATTACAGGTATATTTTATATCATTCTAGAAGCATTAATGGATACAAATTTATCTGGGGAGGGAAATCAATTCATTATTTCTGGTAGATGATACATTGGGGCAGACATGATTGGAAGATATTTAATAGTTAGATCTTAATACCTATGAGATGAAAGGCTTATTTTGACATAAAGATAGTGCACAATTTTAATTTACTTATTTAACACCATTTCGGTTTCTAGCATTTTCACTTGGACATCATGCAGTGGACAGAATATTTACTATAGCCGTAGACAAAGATCACATTGTAAGCTTACGGATTGTTTTATCCAAAAGTCTTGCAAATAATCTACCTTTATAAGTAAAGCACCCTGAAGAAAATATCTCCTGTAGACCAATTCTGCTTTTATTGTTTTCCAGCATCAGTATCTTGTGTTTTTTTTTCCGATGTTCATTCATGGGATGTGGGCGTTGCTGGCAAGGCCAGCATTTGTTACCCATCTCTAATTTCCCTTGAACTGAATGGTTTCATATGCCATTTCAAAAAGCTGTTAAGAGTTAACCGCCTTGTTACGACCGGTCCCCGGGCGAGGTTCCCCCAATTTGTGATGATCTCGGACGAGGTTCCGCAAGTTGTTATGCTCCCGGCTGAGGAGGGATGAACTGGTTCCCTTCCTTTATTCAACCCCTTCGGTTGGTCACAACAAGGTTAATTTAAAAAGGATCCCTTCCCTTGTGGATACCTTTTCCCAGTATAAATGCTTTAATTTAAAAGGAGCCAATTTAACCAGGCTTCCCTGAGTCAAAGAAAGGGTGAGTTTATTAGTTACTAATCGCGAGGAAAATAATAAAAACACAACACACATATGCACAGGTTAGAAATGAGAAATTGAGTTCAAAAATAAAAGTTAAAAAGATCTACAAATCAGTCGTTAGGCTTGTCCGTGGGGAGTAGATGGTGAAATGTTGCAGCTGTTAAGTTGGGGTGATTCCAGTAGTGCTGACTTTGGCAGTTAAGCAGTTGGGTTGGAGATTCTTGGTTCTGCGGATTGGCTCAAAGGAGTTGTCCTGTTTCCTTTTTGACTGTGGCTTTGCTGACTAGTGATTTACTTCCAGCAATCAGAGAGAAAGAGATTTTTACCTGCAAGTACAGAAATGCCCAGTTGGTGTTCTTCAGCTATGATCTTCACAGCACACACACCAGAATAGAACACTGGAGTAGCACACAGAACGAGGGTTGCACTTGGCTTTTTTAAACCTCTTATCCTGTGTGTTCCTAGAAGGGAAAAACAAACATGCCTTTCGCCCAGATCTGTTTACTTTTCAACTCAGTTCATGTTCACAGTCTGGAATATAACTCAACAGGAAGTGGTTTCTGCTGAGATGGTATTAAATTTTCCATTATCTCTGTAACCACAGGAGATTACAATTCAGTTTGCATTGTATCTTTTCTTTGAAGTGCCTCTGCCTGAAGGAGGCCCTGTCACACCTTTTAGGTGCGACATTCAGTTCTCTCTGAACTAGTTGGCCAAATAATTCACGTAGGAATTTTCCAGCAAGTGGTTACCTTACAGTCTCAGCCAGCTTTTACTTGTAGGTAAAAACGAAAAACTGCGGATGCTGGAAATCCAAAACAAAAACAGAATTACCTGGAAAAACTCAGCAGGTCTGGCAGCATCGGCGGAGAAGAAAAGAGTTGACGTTTCGAGTCCTCATGACCCTTCAATAGAACTGAGCGAATATTAGAAGAGGGGTGAAATATAAGCTGGTTTAAGGTGTGTGTGTGTGTGTGTGTGTGTGTGTGTGTGTGGTTGGGGGTGGCGGGGGGGTGGGGGGGGGCGTGGAGAGAAGTGGTGGGGGGTGGTGTGGTTGTAGGTGTGGTTTGCAGTGATAGGAGCAGATAATCAAAAGATGTCACAGGCAAAAGAACAAAAGAACACAGAGGTGTTGAAGGTGGTGATATTATCTAAATGAATGTGCTAATTAAGAATGGATGGCAGGGCACTCAAGGTACAGCTTTAGTGGGGGTGGGGTGGAAAGACTAGCAGGGCATACAAGATTTAAAAATAATGGAAATAGGTGGGAAAAGAAAAATCTATATAAATTATTGGAAAAAACAAAAGGAAGGGGGAAGAAACGGAAAGGGGGTGGGGATGGAGGAGGGAGTTCAAGATCTAAAGTTGTTGAATTCAATATTCAGTCCGGAAGGCTGTAAAGTGCCTAGTCGGAAGATGAGGTGCTGTTCCTCCAGTTTGCGTTGGGCTTCACTGGAACAATGCAGCAAGCCAAGGACAGACATGTGGGCAAGAGAGCAGGGTGGAGTGTTCAAATGGCAAGCGACAGGGAGGTTTGGGTCATTCTTGCGGACAGACCGCAGGTGTTCTGCAAAGCGGTCACCCAGTTTACGTTTGGTCTCTCCAATGTAGAGGAGACCGCATTGGGAGCAACGAATGCAGTGGACTAAGTTGGGGGCAATGCAAGTGAAATGCTGCTTCACTTGAAAGGAGTGTTTGGGCCCTTGGACGGTGAGGAGAGAGGAAGTGAAGGGACAGATGTTGCACCTTTTGCGTGGGCATGGGGTGGTGCCATAGGAGGGGGTTGAGGAGTAGGGGGTGATGGAGGAGTGGACCAGGGTGTCCCGGATGTTACTTGTAGATCCTATTTTTAAAAACACATATCTTACTTAAAAGTTCAATATGTCCATAAGTAATTGAGGGTTAGGATCCATGGTTGTGGACCTGGAGTCACATGTAGGTCAGACCAGGTAAGGATGGCATATTTACATCCCAAAAAGACATTAGTGGGCCAGATATGTTTTCATGACAATCAATGATAGCTGTCGCGAGACTAGTTCAGTATTCCAGATAATATTAATTGAATTTAAATTCCACCAGCTACCATGGTTAGATTTGAACCCTTGTCCCCAGAGCATTAGTCTGGTCCTCCTTATTACCAGTCTAATAACATTACCACTATGTCACCATCTCCACCATTCTGATTCTATATAGTTAACGTCTAAATAAATCGGACTTAGCTTTGCCTGAATAGGACAATTTTACAATGAAGTATTCATCTTAGGCTTTATTAATAGGGGCATAAAGTACAAGAGCAGGGAGGTTATGTTGAACCCGTTTAGGACACTGGTTTGGCTTCAGCTGGAATATTGCATCCAGTTCTGGGAGCTGCACTTTAGGGAGGATGTGGAGGCATTGGAAAGAGTGTAGAAAAGATTCACAAGAATGGTTCCAGGGATGAGGAACTTCAGTTATGAAGATAGATTGGATAAACTGGGACTGTTTTCCTTGGAGAGGAGAGGGCTGAGAGGGGATTTGATAGAGGTGTTCAAAATCATGAGGGGTCTGGAGAGAGTAGGTAGGGAGAAACTGTTCCCACTTGTGCGAGGATTGAGAATGAGAGGGCACAGATTTAAAGTGATTTGCAAAAGAAGCAAAAGCGACAAGAGAAAAAACTGTATCACACAGCGAGTGGTTAAGGCCTAGAATGCACTGCCTCAGAGTGTGGTGGAGACAGGATCAATTGAAGCATTCAAAAGACAGTTACCTGAAAAGGAAGAATGTGCAGGGTTACAGGGAGAAGACGGGGGAAAGGGACTAGGTGAAATGCTCATTTGGAGGGCCGGTGCAGACACAATGACCTGAATGGCCTCCTGTACTGTAACAATCCTGTGATTCATTTCAGAGTAGAAAGGTGAACACAATGGGCATCCCACATGATCTCCAATGCAGCTCACCATAGGTGACTGTAAGATAGGGCCTGATCTTAACTCTAAGTGAATGGGTTTTAGAGCAAGTTAAAAGCTTGCCCATAGGAACATGAAGTGACCATTCAGTCCCTCAGGCCTGTTCCACAATTCAATTAGATCATGGTTGATCTGTATCTCCGCTCTATGGCACACGATCCTGCTCATAAATTGAATAAGGGGGGCAAGGCTTATGAATTGTGAAATGCTCAGTTTGCTTTTGGAACTTCCCTTTTTCCCATCAACACAAGTTCAAAAGAGTTGGGAGAAAGTTCAAATCCTGACATCTGAACATTACTGAGTCTTTGATCTTGGACTGATCGTTGTGAAGAGCCAATAAGCAGGGGAGCAGGAGATTCTTGCCGGGGAAGTAAAAATAACAGAGTGAGTCATTCCCAAGCTGCACTCACATACCTTCAAGTCTGCGGTTAACTAACAACAACTTCTATTTATAGACCTTTGTACAGAAAAGAATCACTCAGAGCTTTTCACATGGTGGAGAGCAGAATGGTGAGCAACAGGCAGGAAAGATTAAGGGAAGTAATTAAAGATGTACAATTTACTGTTGAAGGGAGGGAGAGAGGCAGTAAGGAAGATTGGTTTTGGGAGAGAGGTGTAAACAGCCATGCACAATAGTCCTGAAGCATCAGTTTCTGAAGGTGGAGTAGACAGATTTGGAGACATGTAATGATCCAGAGAGTGAGGTCTGGGAGCTAATGACATCAGATAAGACCTGGAAACTGGCTGCTTGTCTAGTGTCTAGGCCACTATTAGTGCTTAGCAACAGGGGAGAAAAACTGGGGGATTGCATTCTCAATGTTTTAAAAAATGAGTAAGTATAGAGTCAATGAGTAGAACCCTTTGGTCCCACCAGCAGCAGCAAGTGTGGTGGGTGGGTAAACATAATTTGGCAGAAAGCCAAAAATCATTTTCCCGAAGGCAGGGTGAACTTTTGCAATTCCGTTCTCGGTACTTTAAAGATAGGATGAGCTTCCTAATGAACAATGTCGGGAAGCCCCTCTCCATGCGTTAGCATGTGGTGCACGCTCATTAAAAGGCCACCTCACCAGGATTAAGTGCCCACTCCAGGCTCCCCACCAGGAAGGAATTAGAACGTTCACTTTTATGAGTGTATATAAGAAGTGTACACCTCTCAATGGTGAGTTGGCATGACATTGCCCTCTTTGGGGAGTGCCTGTAAATGCCAGCCTAAGCTTCAGCCTGGGTGGTGGCAGTGGAGGGATGACCAAAGGAGGGATGAAGGGACGCAGGCTTAGCGGAGAAGAGTGGAACAGGGGCCAGGCATAGGTGGAAGGGATAGTGCAAGCTGTCCAGGAGGGAGAGTGCAGGTTGTCCATGAGGGAGAGTGTCCGGGGAGGGAGAGTGCAGGATGTCCGGGGAGGGAGAGTGCAGGATGTCCGGGAGGGAGAGTGCAGGGTGTCCGGGAGGGAGAGTGCAGGGTGTCCGGGAGGGAGAGTGCAGGGTGTCCGGGAGGGAGAGTGTCCGGGGAGGGAGAGTGCAGGGTGTCCAGGAGGGAGAATGCAGGATGTCCGGGGAGGGAGAGTGCAGGATGTGCGGGGAGGGAGAGTGCAGGATGTGCGGGCCAAGTGAGGCAGGCTGATCCTCTCAAGCAGGCTTTTGGTTGGGGTAGGAGCTGTTCGGGCATTGATCGAAACGGAGGGAAGCATCTAAAGGGCGGAGCCATGTATGTCGAGGTTTGGGCCCCGAGTCTTAAGATTAGGGTATGGAGACAGACAGTACAGTGAGGTGACAGGGGGAAGGTGCATCTGGTAGTGTGACAGTGGCAGTGTCATGGTCAGATACTGTAGGGTTTCATGGGGGGCAGTCATAAACTGTCAGGTTAACGGTGGCCTCAAGGACAGGAGGGGTCAGGGTCAGAGTGGACATCTGTACATGGACGGTTAAGGGCTCAGCGGGGAGAGAGGAGATAAAGACATTGTAGTAATTATGGTTTTATTTAGTGCGTAATGTATCTTTAAGAATAATATGTTAGGGAAGATCATGTGATCTGTAGTAACCATTGGGGGAATAGCTTGAGCTGTCTCAGCAGTCAGTGTAGAGTTATAAAGAGTTGGAGTTGAAAGCACACCTGTAGTTGCTGCTGATTATATTGTAAATAAACTTAATGTTTCCACCCAAGGAGCGTCTGCAGATCAACTCTATTATTAATAGCACAACTCGGCCACCCTACAACAGACATGAAGTATTATAGGGTTAAGAGTAATGGGGGAGGTGCATGGCGAATGGGGTGAGATGAAGGATAATGTGGCATTGGTGAGGAAGTTAGGGGGAACTTGGTGGGTAACAGGGGGAGGGTAGAAGGTAGTAGACCTTCATAGATAGGCGATGCACGCTATTGTTTAACTTGTAGTGTCGCAACACAGTCCCATGGTGAGATCCAGGAGTGGGAGGAGGGTCTTCAGTGGCGGCTGGAGTTAATGCTGTGCTTAATGGGCCAAATAAAGGGGCTGCCTAATAATCATTAGTCAACTGGATGGAGAACCATGCACAGGTCTGCTCTCACCTCTATGGCCAAACCCCCCACCCCCCGAAGACAGCAGCAGCATTCCTCGATAACTCAGGGGTCTCATTGCTGCATCATTCCACAAGGTCTGGAGCAGCCGTGAAGCTTGAGCTGAAGGCTGTCTCCTCTTGACCAAGGAAGGGATGGCCGAAGTGGGAGAGGGAAGTAGAGATTCACGGGGCCCGTTTGGGGGATGGCACCAATGTGGAACCTTGAGGTATCTGGGTAGATAATAAGGGCAGTTAAGGGGAGGGTGTTACGTTTATGATGGCAAGAACAGGGTCTATGGAATGTGTCTCAAGGGTTTTGGATGGAAGCTCAATTGTGCCTGAGGGAGGGTGTGTGGACAAATCTTTCATGACCCCGGTCCAGGCAGCCTGTATCCATGTACATGGGTGTCTGAACAAGAGAAGCACTCATCCTTGTTGCTCGAGTGTGGGCTTCACCATGCTGGGGCATGGGTGGGGGTTGGGGGAGTGGAGCCAGGGGTAGAACAATGCTAGGATCAGGCCTTCCCATTGGCTGAATTGATCAGGGACAGAATTTTCAAACAATGTGATAACTCCATTGGTCATGACAACGTGTTCACAGAGCACCTGAGACACCCCGGATGAAGGTAACTTTGCCATTTTGCTAGCCGAGGTGCAACTAAGGAGGGACTGGTGCAGGGTGGTCCAGTGCCAGACAAGGCAACGGCCAGAGCAGCAAGAAGCAGCGGCTGCAGAAGCTGCTCCAAAAGCATTGGAATTCTCACTGGAATCTCTAATCAGGTCACCAGTACCTGCTGGGTAGCCAGATTTGTACCTTGGCTTCAGCTCCAACAGTGATGCCCAAGGATGCCTCCTATACAGGTCAGGATCCTTATACCTTGCACAACAGATGATGTGAGACAATAAATGGTGATTGCATAGGCCCACACCATCCACGGGTACTTGGCAATGAAGAGCAATGCCGTAAATGCACACAATAATCTCAGCAACCAGCAGCATGATGAGAATACAACAGGCATAAACATGGTACAATTATACATCTGTTTACAATTGTGATTGATATTTACAGTGATTATACACCCGTACCACCTTTGTGCCCTTCGTGTTTCGTTGTCTTTCTTTTCCTAACATTACAGCTGGGAGAGTCTGGCCCTGCCAGCAATCGTCGTGGGCGGAAACAGTGCCTGCTGCTGGTGGGGCTGGAAAATCCCGCCCTATGTCTCTGTGCATCACCAACATCCACGGCTGAGCTGGAGACAGCCTGGCTGGCACTTCTCCACCTGTGGGTGCCCAATGACACCCCCCTGACCCTGGAGGGAGGTTGAGGTGCCCAGTTCCCCTGTCACCTGGCCACTGATGCACTGTACCAATGCCTAGAGCGACAGAGTGCGGTTCCGGGTGCATATCCAGCAGGAACTGTTCATTCTGCTGGACCTGGGTCTTCAAGGCGGCCGCCAACTGTTCCCTGGAGGCAGCCAAGTGCTCGCGTGCTGGAGCCAGAACATCAGACAGAACGTGGACGGACTCCTTCAGCCTTCGGTCTGGTCTGTGCTTGGCATCAGGCATCTCTGTCTCATGTCCCCCTGCCTGGCTCTGCATCTCCAACATATCTCTGAGGGCCAAGTCCAGAGGCTTATCATCGACATAGGGCTGAGCAGGGGCCTGGTCTTCAGCAGTGCTCTGAGTGTCAGAGACTCAACTGTCACTTCCTCCACCAGCCGTGAAGCCCCCGTCGGTGATGTGCTCACCAGATTGTGACCCCGAGCCTACTCTCGAATGTGCATCCACCGAGGTGAGTGTATCTGCGCTGGTGGAGGGTGCAGGTGAAAGCCAAGGTGAATGTGCATCCACCGAGGTGAGTGTATCTGCGCTGGTGGAGGGTGCAGGTGAAAGCCAGGGTGAATGTGCATCCACCGAGGTGAGTGTATCTGCGCTGGTGGAGGGTGCAGGTGAAAGCCAGGGTGAATGTGCATCCACCGAGGTGAGTGTATCTGCGCTGGTGGAGGGTGCAGGTGAAAGCCAGGGTGAATGTGCATCCTCTGAGGATTCTGAGGCATCCTCTACAGAGGTGGGTTTGGAGCTGGGGCTGTGGCTGGTCTGGGTTGCTGTTCACCTCTGTTTCTTGCTGGTACCTGGAATAGAGAAAAGAAAGATTTAGTGATTGAGTAAGCAGCGTCTTTAATTAAATAAATCTCTCACGGTGGGTGCAGCTGACAATTGCAGATTGAAGGCATCCTCACTGGCTTTCTGGGGGAATCCTGTCTCACCCTCAGCGCAGGCACAGTCCTGCTGCTCCCCAGCTAGCTCTGTAGCCATCTCCTCATGTGAGGTAAGGACTTTGATGTCTGGAATTCCACCTCCAGCTTTGACCTGCTTGTGCTTGTAGTGGGTGTTCTTCACCTGAAGAAAGACAGAAAGATCGATTCTCATGCCCATGGTTGCATGAGCAGTTTAGGAGCGTGCATGCCTCTGCCAGCTGCTGAGCCCTCCCCAGTGAGTGATTAGCAAGCAGGATGTCCTGCAACTGATAGAAGATTGAGAGCATGAAGTGGCTGGCACACATTCAGTGCACATGTCCCATCTGCTGCTGAGTCCTGCAACCCAATCTCCTGTCTGACATCCCTGTGCACTCAAACACTTGGACAGCCTGATGGCCTTATGAGTGTCAGTCTACAGTGAGTAGATGTTGCACTTACCCTGACGGAGCACTGCAGATCATTCATCCTCTTCCTGCACTGTTGGGTGTGGCTGCGCTGGATCCCATGGACACTAACCTCCTCTGTGACCACTGCCTAGGCTGCTGTGGTCAGACAGAATGACCTCCTGCTGATATTCTGGGGAAACAGGACCTCTCGCCTTTCCTGGACAACCTGGAGAAGAGTCTCCAGCGAGGCCTCGCTGAACCATGGGACCACACATTGTTCTCTTCTCTGGGACATTACAGACATGCAGACTAAAGCTCTTGGCCTGCATTGAGTGAATGGCTGTCCAGGTGCCCTGTAAGTATGGTGCCCAGACCTTTGAGCCCCTACAAGGCCATGGCAGGGACGATGACTCCCTGCACCCCACTGCCGTGAGACTCAACAAGCTCCTCGCAGCTGCCTAGTTGGTGAGCTGAGCAGCGCAAGATTGGGTGTAGCCAGCCCTCCCACCTCCCCAATGGGAATCAGTCCCACTTCCATGCCCGTCACCAAACTTAGACTTCAGAACAAAAGATTCCACCCAATGTATTTTCCTTTCTAGTGTTTGCATTTTCCATCAATTTGTCATCTTCAAGAAAGCTACACAAGTTTCACTGTAAACAAAAATCTCATTTTGATAGATTTGTTTTTGGAATCAAAAAACACTACGTAATTTACATTGTAAAAGTATCAGAATGCAATGCAGTTTTATGTTGAATATTTACAAATGTACAACATTAAATTAGCATCTTAAAATAAAAAGATCATTGGAAAGAATAAAGCAGTTTTAACTTACTTAATGTTTGCAGTGAATTTGATAGTGAATAATTTTAAAACGCATTTGCTTGTAACATTTTACATCCTGTGATTTTTTTTTGCATTTTGATTGCAAAAGTTTTGGAAATGAGAAGCTATATTTTCCTCTATTCACTTAATTTTAACAAAAAACTAAATGTGAGTAAATAGAGAGCAAGTACATTGGTAGAAATTGTTAAAATATTTCAGGCAGATAAACTCTAAAGTATACATTTTTAGTTCTGTGCATTTTGCTAACACGTGGAATTAATTTACAAGGCATCACTCAGATGCTTAAATGGGTGAGTACGTATTTACTATAGATTTTTTTTTGGTCATCAGTAAAAGAGAAAAACAAGTTAAAAGGAATATGGACAAAAGATAAGACAAATAAATACAAATTAGTTTTAGTTTAATAAAGAAATAACTGAGAGAACTGAAGCTGATACAAACTAGCTGTTGTTTTCACAGGTTGAGGTGCTATCTTGTAATGCCATGTTTATTGGTATCTCTGGCTCTTTTATGGATGATTTCCACAAGTTTACACACTGCTGTCTTTGTCTGAAGGTTTTTTCATGCGGCTCAAAATGTGGAATAAAATCACCACCACCACCATCATTTCCAGGCCATCCCCACCAGTTCAGCTGAGCAAAGGGAAGATCAGATTTTGGAGCCAGACCATGATAAGTGTGTGCTGCTGACACTTTGGACAAATTCTAAGCATATAAATTTGTCCAATGTTGGGAACCTGTACTGTATGTATATGGACGACTGACAAGAGAATTACATTAATGAGGGGAATTGAAGAACTTTCTGTACAGGATAACTGAAAGATTGAAAAGATATAAGGAGAGTATTTATTTGTCATGATACATGTGGTCATGCTTAGGTGACAAGAAGCTGGTATTTTAAAAAGTTTGCAGTCATTTTAGGTGTTCTGGGTTTGACATGATGACAAATTGTAGGAGCAAAGTATTGACCAAACCTTCCCATCACCATGATTAATGCAATGATATTCAGGTTATTATTTGAAGTGAATAAAAATTAAAGAGTTAAGAAGACAGGAAACAAATATGGATAAAAAATGAAAAATGGAAGCCAGAAAGAAAAACATTAAAGATTCTATAAATACTGAAGAGGTAAAAGAGTTAGGCTGAGATTTCCACTTTGCCATAGACAAGAATGAAAACAAATCTCTGTATTCTTTCCATTATCTTCCAATTTCAATAATGTAGATGTTTCTAGTAATAGTAACAATTGTAAACATTATGAGATGCTGGCATTTATATAAAAAAATAATGCTTTGCTTCTTGTATACCCTCTGGACATGAAATATCACCAACGTATTTCAAAAAGACTTATTAGTATTCAATAATCAAATGTTTCACCAAGAAAGCAGAATAATTATTTGTATTTTTTTTAACAAGAAAAATGCTTAAAGCAAAATGAGTTTCATGCCTCTGTTAAAATAACAGAAAGAAACATTTGATGCCAATGCTCTGTGTTCATATGATAACATCAGTAACAGTCATTTCTAAACTGTAAGGTTTAATAAAGGATTATCAACAAGAAAATCAAGAAGAAACATTTCATGTCGAAAATACATTGGAAAATGTATTTGTCAAGGGTTTGTATGAAAGGACTAGATGGAACTTTGGACACTTGTGGGTGTTTTTGTGAGACCCTGCAGGGGCTTCACACACAGCCAGCACAGAACGCAAGAAACACAGGCACGCCGTCCACAATCTTTTATCCATTCGTAAGCTGTGTACCTGAGACTTTACCACCCTTGCCTGCTGCGTAGAAAACCCCACTGGACAGGCAGATTTCAGAAAGCGTATCCCACAGTCTCTCTAATAACACAGTGTGAAAATAAATCAACAATACTTGTAAAAGGTTACTTTCATTGGATACCAAATAAAGCTTCCCAATAAAAAGGCTGCATCCTCCAGTGTTTCTGAAAACTCATTTTACAAACTAAAAACGAAGTGACTTGTGCAGCCAGTACGTTTTTTTAGGGATTAGAACGATACAGTAGCAAATGTCAAATAAAATTTTTGATATCCCTCAACACACTAGATAAATATATAATTACGTTGTTCAGCACAAGAGAGCTGTGAAAGCTCATCATATCGAAACGCAGCTGTTTCTACCTGAATTTACATTAAACCATTTAGCACAGATAATGTACCTCCACGGCTGGATTTCAGTTATTTGTGCCATGTAGCTGTGTTAAAATATCATTCTCTGAGTTTTTCCCATTTTTGCCATTGACATTTCAGGAAGTGCACATGTCCTACAATTTTTTTAAAAATTACAAGAAAAATGGGCTTTTCTTTCAATCTTTTCCAACCAGAGGGAAATCGAGCTCCCTCTAAAGTTTGTCTGTTTCTACCTCTAAACAACACAATGTGGTTACATCAAATTTCAATGCGTTTATTGGACAAGTTGAACTAAACCACACTTCATCCTCACTCAGCAAGTACCTTTTTTTTTCAGAAACCATTCCCTAAAATGACTTTTGCTTGTTTCCATGTGAGATTTTGAATTTCATATCCAATTTAGAATCCCTGTCTCAATGCAAACTTGTAACACAAAGCTACTCATCCATGGGAAATTAGACAGCAATTATAATTAAAAGTTACAAAAAAAAGCTAAGATGTTGGACATTTTTGAGAATACACCTAAAACCAATCAGACTCACCAAAATTCAGCTTGCGTATCCCCACAACAGATACTAGGTAAATAAGAGAACACAATAAGTAAGCTTGTGTCACAAAAAGAGTCTCCATATTATTTTGTAGAAGTGCAGAAGTTTTAAACATCAAGCTCAACTTGGCTATTGAAGGAGCAGCAAAGGAGTCTGTGAAACAGCAACCCATCCTCCCCAATCATCCATCTCACAGAATGGTGCAGAAGGAGTGGGGGAGGGGAGGGTTTCTTATTCAAACCACAAGTTCATGCTGCAATAGGACCTGAAGCCATTATACCAGGAATGCTGCTCCTTTATCTCCATGTAAATTGCCAACCAGAAGGGTCGTAGTGCAGGGTTACAAAGGCTGAGGGCAAGTCATCCTGCTGTTTAGGGGCCATCCATAAATATGTACTCCCAAAAGTGGGTTTGGATGTGAAAATGTATTGAAGCATCCTCTGTAGAAACCTGAGGAAAGCATTTATCTTAAATTGTGAACAATTAATCCAGTGATCTGAATATATAGCGAGTTTGTTTTTCCTCTCTACATTTTTCTGATTATATTTGTATTCTTGATCATATTTCCATTTTTAGTTCTGGAGAAGGATCTACCAAATCATTAACCTTCCCTTCCTCCCAATAGTTGCTGATTGACCTGCGTATCTTCAATTTTCTGTGCCTTTTTCAAATGTGACAAATTTTCTACTTGAACTCTGAAGAAAAATGTAATGATACATTAGAAGCACCTTAAGATGATATAACTAGATAATATTTTTTGAAAGATTGTAAATACTGTCTGTATGATTTCGTAATCTTTTCCCCTCCCAACCACTGCCCACCACTGAGGATGTTTTGCTGCACATTTTCAAACCCCAACCCCACGATTGTGTGTGCACACTTTACGGACTGCCCCTGGACTGCAGGGAGGTTTGTCCCCCCTCTTTGTTACCTACTCAGATGGTCAACAATTTACATGCATGATCTCTTTATTCAGTAGCTCGGTTGCTTTGCTCAAGTAAGTCAGATGGTTACAGGGTGAAATTTGTTACTTATCAATAGCAATATTTAGGTGGAAAAGTAAATAAAACTGACTGGAAAAAGATTGGTTTCTCTTCTATTCCGCAAAGGTCTCACAAAACTCATATAAATCACAATGTTTACCCATGCTACACTTTCACAAATGAGTTTCCTTAACACAAAGTAATATATAGGTTATATATTTAAGATTGGGTTTTTAATATTATGTTCTAGGTATTACAAAGTAGGAGGCAATGAAGCTTTTTTCTTTCCAGTTTGGGGCACGCAGGCACAGAGGTTCATTGTCTGCATCATGTCACTTCATTTGTAGTCCAGCCTATTCTCCCACAACTCCAACAGAATGATATAGTATTGCACGGCAGGTAAAATGTTTGATATCTCTCAACACACTGGATAAATCTAGAAGCTGGTACCTTAAATCAACCTTTTTTTGCTGAATGCTTTCCTACTACTTTCCATCCCATTTAGTTTAATGAGTTTAATTGTTGATTATTTCTTTGCACACTGAAATGTCACAGAATTCACACCCATTCTTTAGAGCAAAACAATCATATGATACATTGAACTATTTATCATAAGGATTCATCTTATAGTACTACAGTGTATTGATAATTGATTTTACATCATTTGAATGTTATGAGTTCTGTGCAATGTGTGAACTGTATATATTGCTATTTTCTTTGCAACTTAAGTGCTTTATGATTTTTCTGTGAACAATTAAAATAAAGGTTACAATGACCTTCACACCCTAATGGACTTTGCCACTGACATAAGTATGCACAGCTCATGTATCTATGCTGCATCATCCCATTGTCATGACTGAGTGCTTTGTAGCAATGTTTATTTAGGATTCTTCCACAATTGTAATAATATTGACGATTCTAACTTATGTTCAACTTTTAAAAAATCTGTTTCTTAAATCTCAGGTGGGTTTTTTTTATCCCATTCTTAAGACTGCACCAAAACAGCTTATTTATAAGGCAAAGTGTATGAATTGATACCAGGGTGATTAATCCGATGTCTGACTGGAAGGGATCTCTTCTTGGTCATTTAGGTTTGGACAACCCTTCTTGTCCTTGAAACAAAATGGAAAATTAATAGATATGAATGAAAACAGGGAACCAGATGATCCTCAGGAGTTTTGTTCAGTTTTAATTTTTTTTCAAATGATTCAATCCCATGAAACCCAATTCCAGAACCCGACTTTTTAAAATCCCATCCTCATTATCCAGTAAGTCGTTTGAATTTTACAGATTAGAACAGTCTCATGTTTGATCCCTAACATGTATTGAGTTTGTTGCTGTTGGATGGAGTGGCACAGGGATGCTATAGTTGGCATCAGCATCCTTACGTTAGGGAAGACAAGATCAGACAGAGTTTCCACTCCAGAATCTTATCCAGCGACCTTTGATGGAAGTGGGTGTTCGTAGATGCTGGTTGAGGACCGGACAGATTTTATTGTGATGCACCATGTAATTGAATAGCCTATAGCTGTTCATTCGCAAGGTTCATTTAAAGTGTCAGACAGTGCCTGCAGATGTGTGCCTCAGTAAAAAAAGATGATGCAGCCAGGAAACAGTGGGGGAGAGTAAAAAAATCTTATCCTCCTACTGCCCTATCTGAAAGCTCTTAAAAACTAATGTCATTTAAATGTATTCTAATCCAAAACAATGAAGCATCAAAATGCAGCTATTCACTGCTACCACCCAACTCAAAGCACCACAGAGAATAAATGGACTTGTACTTCCTGTGTCAGTTATGATTGGTAACACTTCTGTCTGTGATCAAGGATTGTGGATTCAAGTTCCATGAGCACAAAAGCTGAGGCTGACATGCCAGCGTAGTACTGAGGGAGTGCTGCACCTGTTGGAGGTGCTACCTCTCATGAGATGTTGAAACCAGATGTGTTGCCATCTCAGGTGGATGTAAAAGATTCCAGGACCCTATGCTGAAGCAAAGCAGCAGAACTATCCCTGCTGTCCCCTGGCCAATATTTATTTGTCAATCAATGTACTAAAGCAGATTATCTACTCATTGGCATATTATTGCTTGCTGGAGCTCGCTGTATGCAAACTAGCTGCTGTGTTACTTATGTTACAACACTAACCATGTTTCAAAAGTAATTCACTGGCTGTAAAGCACTTTGGGGTGTTCTGTGGTCATGAAAGTCATTATAGAAATGCAAGTCTTTCTTGATAATTGTTCTAATAACTATGTATTAGGCATGTTTTGTGTAAGCTTACAAAGGAGGTTTACCTTTTAACCTGTTTTTTAGTCATGTTAATTTCAGATTCCTTTACAGCAATGTGACAATGATAGTTAATGTAGAAATTAGAAATGAATTTTCCTGAAGATTAAATAGGGCTAATTATCAAAAGCATCATTCTTCAAATTGCGAGTAAATGATTTGAAACACGGTGGACCAATTTTGAAATTATATCCCAGTCACTAATATTGAAATTAATTTTGTATGGATTAACAAGGCATTATTTTCCTAAATAATAGGGAAAGATTCAATGGTATAGGGTAAAAAAGTTTTTTTTTGCATTATCAGACCAATCATCTGCAATTAATCCTGACTGATGTATTCAGAAGAAGGAGTATATTTAATAAGATAATCATCCTTTTGTTGGGCTTCCCAGGCCAAATTGGAAAATTACAAAGCAAACATAAATAGCGAATGCAGGAACAGAGAGAGCTGGGGGGTGAATGTACTGAGATCTTTGAAGGTACAGGACAAGTAGAGAGGCTATTAAAAAGCATTTGGATTCTTGTCCTTATTAATAAATGTATAAAGTATGACAGCAAGGAGGTTATGTCAAACCTTTATTAAAGGTTAGGCCTCAGTTGGAGCAGTTGGTTTGATTCTGGGTTTTACATTTCAGGCCTTGGAGAGGGTGCAGGAGAGATTTACTGGAATGGTATCTGAGATGAGGGTCTTCAGTTATGTAAAGAGATTACAAAGCTAGTTTTCCCCTTAGAATGAGGAAGGTTAAGAGGAGATTGGACAGAGGTGTTCAAAATCATGAACAGTTTTGTGTCTTTAGTGGCAAAAAGATTGGTAGCCAAAGGAAGCAGATTCAAGGTGATTATAAAAAGAACCATAGACAACAGGAGAAAAATTCTTTTGCTCAGCGAGTTGTTGCGACTGGAATGCACTGTCTGAAAGCGTGGTGAAAGTAACTTTCAAAAGGGAATTGGACAAATATTTAAAGGGGAGAAAATTGCAGAGCTATGTGGAAAGGGTGGGGGAGTGGGACAAGTTTGATTACTCTTTCAAAGAGCCAGTAAAGGCATGATGGGCTGAATGGTCTCCTTATGTTATTTATCATTCTAAGATTCTATTCCGCCTTGGGATTGATGGGGTATAATGCTTTGTTATGTGCCTTCTGATGGGTCATTTTTCTTGTGAACACATTTGCACGCCTATCTACCGGTAGGTGAGTTGGCAACAATATACCGCAGATGCAGAGACCAATATAACATGAAGCACATACCGTTTATGTACACAAGTAATGGAGCACAAACACAATGTGTGCTTCTCTAATCAGGCCCTATTCTAAACTACAGATGAACAGCAATTGGTCAATCTGGTCAAATTTTCCTAAAGGTGTATTGCATCTCAGATTACCACATCCCTCCCCATTTACTCGAAAGTACAATTTACAAACTTTACAATGTATCAACTATTTACATAAATAAAAAATTTACAAATTTTCAGTCTCTCTGGAGGCTTCTTCAAATGTGTCAAACATCGAAGTTCTACGAGTTTGGATGGTTTATCCGAGGCCTCCCTCTCAGGAGTTATCTATCCACTAGGTTCTCCAGTAAGAACCTGTGGGTTTCTTACTTTGGCACTCTTGGGCTCAACTGATCCTACAGGTACTTCCAAAGAAAGGGAAATTCCTTCTACATGTGGTGTAGACTCCAAAGGGAATGCTTGGCTCATCCTTTCTTGTAGATCTGTTTCCCTTTCCTGGGGTGCATACATGTCTCCTAATTATCCGACCTTCAACTGATATGTGAAAGGGCAGTGTCCCTGTTACTGCACTAACTTCACCTGATAGTCATTTGGGCCTATCTCTAAAGTTCTTTGCAAAAACTGCGTCTTCTACAGTGAAGTTTCTTTCACAACTGTGGTAATCGTATCTATTTTTCTGAGCCTCCTGACTTTTCTTTACCCTCCCCCGTAAATTCGGCCTTATGAGACTCAAACGTGTCCTGAGATGTCTCTTCAATAATAACTCTATGGGGGCAATACCAGTAGTCGTGTGTGGCCTAGTTCTATAGCTGAGTAGGAAACGTGATAATCTAGCTATCATAGAGTCTATATCCAGTTTTTTCATTCTGGGCTTGAAGGTCTGGACTGCCCTCTCGGCCAACCCATTGGATGCAGGATGGTACGGCGAGGTCTTAACATGTGTTATGCCATTGAGACTTGTAAATCTTTGGAACTCCCCGCTGGTGAATGCCATTCCATTATCTGCCACTATTATCTCTGGTAAACAGTGTATCACAAAACTCTAACACAATCTGTCTATGGTAGTGGCAGATGTGGGTCTCACCTCATATACATCCATCCACTTCGAGTGAGCGTCTATAATCAGGAGGAACATTGTGCCCAAAAAAGGCCCCATGTAGTCAACATGGAGGCAGACCTGTGTCTTCTGGACCATTCCCAAGAATGCAGTGGAGCAGAAGGGGGCAATTTCTGTATCTGTTGGCACTGCTTGCAGCTCTTGTCCATGTTTTCGATTTCAGTGTCCATCCCTGGACACCATAAGTAGCTGCGCACCAACATTTTCATTCTAGAGATGCCGGGGTGAGCACTATGCAATTCGGTCAATAATGGTTATCTTCCTCTCAGAGGCACAATGACTCTCACTCCCCACAGCAAGATGCCATCCTGGCAGGTGAGCTCATATCTCCTATTAAAATCGGGCTTCATTTCTTTAGACATTGGCTCATTAGACCACCCCTGCAAGACTTGTTCCCTAATGTGAGACAAAACTATATCGCAGTCTGGCCACTCTATTTGTTTGGCATGTACTGGTGACGAATCCAGGAAGTTTAATAACAAGACAAGTTCTTGGGGAATCGGTCAGTTCACATTGCTGTCCTTTAGGGGTAATCATCTCAGTGCATCGGCATTTGTAATCTGGCTTCCCGGCCGGCAGATGAAAGCACATTCATATGCAACAAGAATCAATGCCCACCTTTGGATGTGTGCTGAGGCAATTGGCCCAAACAAGCCAAGTATTGGCTTGTGATCAGATACAATGGTGAAGTGGTGACCATGGATGCCTTGGTGGAACTTCTTAATGCCAAGTACAATGGATAAGCCTCATTTCTCTATTTGTGAGTATCTTCATTCTGCAACACTGAGTGTTCTTGAGACGTAACCAATGGGCCATTTGGAGGCATCAGCCATTGGGTGGGGGAGTACTGCTCCTACTCCGTAAAGGGGTGCATCGCAGGTTAAAATGAATTCTTTGGGTCAAATGGTACCAACAGGTCCGATGAATGTAGCAACTGCTTTACTGTCGCAAAAGCCTGTTGTTGTGGAGTTTGTCAGGACCACCTATGGTTTTTCTTGAGCAGCCCATATAATGGAGCCAGTACTGTTGACAAATTTGGGAGAAAATGGCCATAATAGTTAATTATTCCCAAGAAGGACTTGAGTTCTGTGACGTTTCTCGGTGCTGGTGCCTCACGAATAGCTCTCACCTGGTCTCCTACTGGGTGAAGGCCCTGCAAATCAACCCTATGATCCAGGTAAACCTCTTCTTTTGCTTGGAAGATACATTTTTCTCTTTTCAAACGTACTCTGGCTTGTGAGAATACCTCTTCAATACCTCTTCCACCTTAGCCATGTGTTCTCCATCAGTTAGTCCTGTTACTAGGACATTATCCAGATAAACTGCCACATGGGACAGATCTTGGAGTAAATTTTACATAGTCCATTGGAAAATGGGACAAGCCAATGAGACTCCGAAGGGTAACCTGGTAAATTGGTATAACCCCTTATGTGTGCTGATAGTCACAAAATCCCGAGAGGCCTTTTCTAGCTCGACTTGCTGGTAAACGTGGTTCATGTTGAGTTTCATATACACGGTTCCCACTGCCAGCTAGGAGTACAATTCATCAGTTTTCGGTATAGGATGCTTGTCAAGTCTGCCCACTTAGTTAACAGTTAATTTATAATCCCCGTATATTCGCACACTCTGGTCAGTCTTTAGCACTGGAACTATGGGCATTGCCCATTTGGAAATTTGTACAGGTTGTTGGACTTCCAACCTTCCCAGCCTGTCCAATGTGACATCACCTTTTTCTCGAAATGCATAGAGGACTGATCTCGCCTTCAGGAATCTGGGGGTTACCCTGGGATACACATGGATTTTAGCTTGCAGCCCCTGAATCTTCCCGAGCTCTTCCCTGAGCACAGAGGCATATTTCTGTAATAATTCCTGCAGACCTTTCATTCTGAGCTGAAAAATCTCGGTCCACTCCAACTTTATTTCCTTAAGCCAGTTCTGACCAAGTAAACTTGGACCCTCCCCTGCTACCACCATTGGGGGTAAATTAACAGACTGGCTTTCACACTGTACTGGAACCTTGCATATACCTTTTACTAGTATGTCTTCACCAGTAGACGTCTTTAATTTAGCATCTGAATTTTCCAGCTTTAGTGAGTAGCGTCCTCCATTCAGATATTTGAACATATGTTCCCCTATGACTATCGCGGATGCCCCTGTATCCACCTCCAATCGAATGGGTTTCCCATTGACATCCACTGTCACGTAGATTGGCTCTGTTTTACCCATTTTTAAGTTGTATAGTGAGTAGATATCTGACTCTGTTTCTTCTGGTTCCTCTATTATATAAATTTCACGGCTTCTGCCTTTTAGTTTGAAATTTTGTCTCAATCTGTCTTTACAATATCGCACAATGTGCCCATTATGATGGCAGTAAAGACACTTGGTTCTTTTAAATAGTCAATAGTTTGCAGGCTGTCTGGTTCCATTTCTGCCATTATTATTGTGGGTTTCTCTGTTAAACCATTGCTTTTTGCTGGTCTGTTAATAGTGGCTGTTTCTCGCTTTTCTGCGGAGCCCTGAGCTTCTGCGCCATTTCTAACCGGTGCTTCCCTCCTGACACGATGGACGGTGCCATTTTGTGCTCCCTGGATTGCTTCTGAATCTCTGACTGCGTCTCCATTGCAAGCACCAGCTCCAGCACCTTACTGAAATCTAAATTCATTTCTGTCAACAACCTTTTTTGAATGGCCTCTTCACTAACCCCACATACGAATCGGTCTCTTAACATATCGTTAATCGATGTCCTGAACTCACAGTGCTCGGACAGTTGTTTTAAGGCTGCTACTTAGCAAGCGACTGTCTGTCCAGGGGCACGACACCTTGAATTAAATTAAAATTGTTGCATTGTTAATGAGGGTTTCGGCTGGAAGTGGCTTTTCACAAAATTCACCAATTCATCAAAGTTCTTGGAATCTGAGACGTTGGGTGCCATTGGACTACGAATTAGGCCGTATGTTTTACTGCCACAGGTCGATAGGAGGATCACTCGCCTCTTCTCCTCCCCCTGTTAAGGCCATTAAATAAGCAATTTAATTAATTTTTTTGCTGCCTGCCCAACCTAACGGTTGGTGGGCAGGTGAAAAGGCCAAACGGCCTTTGCATTTTTTTGGAAACCTCATCCACGTCCAAGGATGAGGTTTCCAAAAATAAATAAAAATAAAATAAAAGTTTGAAAATTTCATTAATATCATGTCCCTGCTCATGTGACAGAGTCACTTGTTTCGTGACATGTTTATTTTTTAAATTAATTTTAAAAATATCTCTTCCTCTCCCTGGGGCAGCTCTGTGCCTCACGGAGATTATGCAGCTTTCACTCATGCCCGTGCGTGAAGATCGTGCTGGACCCACTCGCCCTCCTCCCCCGCCCCTCCCCCTCACAGTCAGCGCTCAGGGCTGCCCCTCGTGTTTCACACTGGACAGGCCTTAATTGGCCCGCCAATGTGAAATCGGGGTGTGTGCCAATTGTGGTCGTCTTCCTGCCCATCCCCACCGAGCACCCCCGCCAAGGGGGTGCAATTCTGCCCAATGTGTGCTTCTCAAACCAGACCCCATTCTAAACTACTCACTAACATTGTAGCCCACGCTACACAGCAATTGGGTAATGCAATCACGTGCTCAATCTGCTTACATTCTCTTAAAGGTGTATTACACCTCAGATTACCTCATGCTTTATCTCACCAGTGAAGAAAACTGCATAGTCAATAATAATAGGATATAAAAGTCTCTCAGAATCCATTATTTCCCATTTATTGCTTCTATTTGAATTATAAAGGCAGCCAGAACATTTGATTAAGTTGCATGCAACCTTGTGGCAATTGCAACCTCCAGTGTTTCCACATGTCTCACACAATGGCCAAGATTAGCTGCAGGTAGAGGAAGGTCAAGGTGCCCTTTTATTTGATGAATTGAGGTGTCACAGGTCGGAATTTTGGACAGGTCCATTTTCCATGTAGCATTTGTGCCCAAACAGCACAGGTTCCCAGCCAGACCTGGCCAGGTCTGAGTTAAAGATGTGCCTCATGGATCCTAAACCATTCATGTTATGCCAGCTTCCCTGAACGATCCAGGGCAACTTGCATCAAACTTTTAAGGTAGGAAATATCACAAGGTGCTTCACGGAAAAGGAAGAAAAAAAATAGATGAGGGAATAAGAGAACAGACCGTAAGGCATGAGGACTGATTTTAACCCAGAACAGAGTGGACGAGGTGTGACAAGTGGACAATGTTCCAGAGCACAGCAGCATGTGGCCTGGGCGATTTTAACCACCAGTCAGGTGTCCCCCAACACAGCAGCTGGCTGTAAGGCAGCAGTGAACTGTTTGGTGACTGGAGACTGCCACCCAGGACCAGTAGAGCAGCCGCTGGCAGTGAGTCACGGGGAAGGGGATTCCCGAGGGTCTTGCTTTCAGCAGTGGTAGGACAATCTGGCACAGGGGCAGGGAATGCGTAAACTTTTCTTGCAGAACCCAGACAAGCACACCTGGTCCTTCTATCCTCACAAGGAGAAATAAAATTAATAAAAGTAATTGAGATGTTGATGCCTTAATTTTCTGCTTTGCTTCCCCCTCAGTTCCTGTTGCCTTCGCCTAGTGTGAAAGACACAATTGCTTCACCGCTCAGGCCAGAAGTTAAAAGTATATTCGAGGCTCTCTGGTGTCATTAAACCCGGATCTGCATATTTAAAGCAGAATCCCAAACTCAAGTGAGTGAAAGTTGAAGACAGTGGAAATGGAATGAGATGTCGCCGGGGAATTGTCTCAGCTGATTTAATGGCATGTCCCACCCATTTCCTATCCCCTGAGAGTCAGGAGTAGTGACCAAAGCTTGGGAGTCAATGGGGCTTTTGCCTGACTTTGTTAAAGGCTTGAAGTATGAGAGAGCTCGTGACAGTCTATGAATAGTACCACTTCGTTACTGCATGCTAAATGGAAGAAAGATTATCCCTGTCTCAACAACATTAATGAGAAGATCAACATACTCAGTGTGACAGTCTACCAGGCAGCTAGAGAGAAAGGGTGGGAGGAAATATCCTTGAATAACATTTGGGGCTGATAATGCCATCAGGTATTGCCCACACCTGTACCCAAATGAGCTAACCTTACCTCTCAATGCTCTTTCAGTCGTATTTTGGACATATCCAGTACATGGTGCTCAAAACACTGGGTGTGCCAGGGTGGTAGGAAACTGGAAATGTCCAGTTCCAATAGCAATGTAAGGCCTACTTGCTGCTCAACAGTGACACCAGCTTTCTCCTGCACATACTCACAAGGAACGCAAACCTTGTAGGATTTGGCCAACAAAGAGCAAAAGGTCAGGGATGCAGTTAAAAATGTATAAGCATATAGAGGTCCCACCAACCTCACCTGAAGGGATTGTTCACACCAGAAATTGAGTAACTGAAGCACTCCTGCAATGTCCCAGTTGCATAGTGAAGACAGTTTCTAATTTAAATATTCACTGATGCCCTAATGATTTTCGCACATAGCTCGTTAATAGGCTTAGAAACACGGAATGATTCAGCAGACAAGGAGGCCATTCTGACCCATTTTGCCTGTACCGGCTCTCTGTAAGAGCTTTCCAATTAGTTCCATTCCCTCCTCTTTCCTCATAGCCCTGCATTTTTCTACTTCAATTATGTATGTAATTCCCTTTTGAAAGCCTTAGCTTCCAATAAATGAACTGGTCGTATTTTAATACATTAAAAGCAAGTCAGGCATGTTGGAGGTTTAGGATCCTCATCCAATGGGTAGCATTTAATGGGTTTGACGATGGTCTTGCCCATTGGTTGGAACACTGAGGGGGAACTCCTAGTATTTCCGTGGCAGAGTCCCTGCTAGCAATGAACGCCTCCCCCCCACCCCCAACAACATCCAAGCCAGGGTCACGTGTGTGTCTTGGAGAGGATCTTGCAGGTGGTGGTGTTCTCATGTACCTGCTGCCCTTGTCTTTCTAGATGGTAGAGATCATGGGTTTGGAAGGTGCTGTTGAAGAAGCCATGATGAGTTGCTGCAGCGCATCTTGTAGATGGTACACACACTGCTGCTACTGTGCATCAGTGGTGGAGAAAGTGTATGTTTGTGGGTAGGGTGCCAATCAAGTGGGGCTGCTTTGTCCTGGACAGTGTCAGGCTTCTTCAATGCTGTGGGAGCTGCACTCATCCAGGCAAGTGGGAAGTATTCCATCACACTCCTGACTTGTGCCTTGTAGATGGTGGACAGGCTTTAGGGAGTCAGGAGATGAGATATTCACCACAACTTTCCCAGCCCCTGACCTGCTCTTGTAGGCACAGTATTTATATGGTTGGTCTAGTTCAGTTTCTGGTCAACCCCAGAAGTTGATAGTGGGGAAATGAATGACTGTAATGCTGCTGTAGGTCAAGAGAAGATCCTTATTGGAAATGGTCATTGCCTGGCGTTTGTGTGGCATGAATGTTATTTGTCAATTATCAGACCATGCCTGAATATTGTCCAAGCCTTACTGCATATGGCATGAACTGCTTCAGTATCTGAGGAGTTGATCTTGTATTGAACTTTCTGCAATCATCAGCAAACATCCCCACTTCTAACCTTAAGTTAGAGAGAAAATCATTGATGAAGCAGCTGAAGATGTTTGGGCCTAGGACACTACCCTGAGGAACTCCTGCAGTGATGTCCTGGAGCTGAGATGACTGACCTCCAACAATCACAATCATTTTCCTTTGTGCTAAGTAGGACTCCAGCCACTGGAGAGTTTTCTCCCTGATTCCCATTGCTGGGACATTACTGGGACTACTTGATGCTGCACTTGGTCAAATGCTGCCTTAATATCAAGGGCAGTCACTCTCACCTCACCACTTGATTTCAACTCTTTGGCCATTATTTGAACCAAGGCTGTAATGAGGTCAAGAGCTGAGTGGCCTGGTGTAACCCAAACTGAATGTCAGTGAGCAGGTTATTGCTGAGTAAGTGCAGCTTGATAGCACTGTCAACAACACCTTCCATCATGTTTCTGATGATCAAGAGGAGACTGATGGGCCAGCAATTGTCTGGATTGGATTTGTCCTGTTTTTTTGTGGATAGGACATACTTAGGTGATTTTCCTCTTGTTAGGTAGGTGACAGTGTTGTGCCATGCTGAACAGCTTGACTAAAGGTGCAGTTAGTTCAGGAGCACAAGTCTTCAGTCCCAGAGCTGAGATGTTGCCATGACTATTTACTCTTGCTAGATCCAGTACCTTCAGTCATTTTTGATATCATGTGGAGTGAATCACTGAATGACTGAAGACTGCCATCTGTGATGTTGGAGATCTCAGGAGAAGGCCAAGATAGATCACCCACTCTGCACTTGTGGCTGAAGATAGTTGCAAATTCTTCAGCCTTGCATCTTGTACTGATATGCTAGGGTTCCCAATCGTTGAGGATGGGGAGATTTTTGAAATCTTCTCCTCTGCTTATTTGTTTAATTTTCCAACACCATTCACAACTGGATGTGACAGGACTGCAGAGCTTTCATCTGATGTGTTGGTTATGGTATTGCATAGTTTTGTCTATAGTGTGCTGCTTTTGCTATTAAGCATGTGTGCAGCCTGCCTCACAGATACTGGGATCAACCGCAAAGCCTATCACTCGGCATGATGCTGAACTCTTCTGCCACCTTCATCTCCGTGCTCACTTCTTTGGGCAGGAGTCCTCCCCTGGTTCAAGGGATCCTTTCACCAGCCTCCTGTATTCTCCCTTCACCTGGACCCTTCCCTCTGGATTCTTACCTGCTCTTGATCTTTTCATTGAGAACTGTTGGCGTGACATCAGCCGTCTCAATTTCTCTGCTCCTCTCATCCATTCTAACCTGTCTCCTTTTAAATTTGCCACATTCCGTTCTCTCAGGTCCAACCCTGACTTTGTTATCAAAACTGCTGACAAGGGTGGTGCTGTTATTGTCTGGCGCACTGACCTCTACCTCACAGAGGCTGAGCGCCAACTCGCAGACACTTCCTGTACCTTCCCCTGGACCATGACCCCACCACCAAACATCAAGCCATTGTTTCCGGGACTGTCATTGACCTTGTCTTCTCTGGATATATTCCCTCCACATCTTCCAACCTGATAGTCTCCCAACCTCAGACAGCCCTCTTCTACCTCCTCCCCAAAATCCACAAATAGGACCGTACCGGTAGACATATCATGTCAGCCTGTTCCTGCCCCACAGAAATAACTTCTTCCTATCTTGATTCCGTTCTCTCTCCCCTTGTCCAGGCTCTTCCCACCCACATTGGTCATTCCTCTGACACCCTACATCATATCAACAATTTCCAGTTCCCTGGCCCCAACCGCCTCCTCTTCACCATGGACGTCCAATCCCTCTACACCTCCATCCCCCACCGGGATGGTCTGAGGGTTCTCCGCTTCTTCCTCGCAGAGGCCCACATAATCCCCATCCACCACCACTCTCCTCTGTCTGGCTAAACTTGGTCTCTCACTGAACAATTCCTCCTTAAACTTGTCTCACTTCCTCCAAATAAAAGGTGTGGCTATGGGTACCCACATGGGCCCCAGTTATGTCTGTCTCTTAATGGGATATGTGGAACATTCCTTGTTCCAGTCCTACTCAGGCCCCCTCCCACAAGTCTTTCTCCGGTACATCGATGACTGTTTCAGTGCCGCTTCATGCTCTTCTCTGGGCCTGGACAAAGTTATCAATTTTGCTTCCAACTTCCACCCCTCCACCACTTGCACATAGTCCATCTCTGACACTTCCCTTCCCTTCCTTGACCTCTCTGTCTCAATTTCTGGTAATAGACTGTCCACCAATATTCATTACAAGCCCACCGACTCCCACAGCTACCTCGACTACAGTTCCTCACACCCTGCTTCCTGTAAGGACTCCATCCCATTCTCTCAGTTCCTTTGTCTCTGTCGCATCTGTTCTGATAATGCCACTTTCCAAAACGGTTCTTCTTCCTTCTACCTTAATTGAGGTTTCCCACCCACTGTCGTTGACTGGGCCCTCAACTTGTCTTTTTTTAACAATTGTTTTTAACAATTACCTAAGAAAGATAGCATTTCAAACCATGTGTCACAAGTATGAGTTTGTTATTTAATTACATTTGGGAATACAAAGTCTGTTGATTTTGGGTGAGATATTTTATTTATAATAAATCCACATTTGCACAATATGTTTTTATTATTCATCCTTGGGACATGATGTTGCCAACAAGCTCAGCATTTATCGCCCATCCCTATTTGCCCTTGAGAAGGTGATGGTGAGCTGCCATCTTGGACAGCTACAGCCCACGTGGTGTAGATACACCCACTAGTGCTTTAATGTAATGGTTTGATACATTTCAGGGACACTAAAATAAAAGCAAAACACCACGGATGCTGGAAATCTGAAATAACAACAGAAAATGCTGGTAAAACTCAGCAGATCTGGCAGCATTGGTGGAGAGAGAAACAGAGCTAATGTTTCGAGTCCAATACTGTTTTTAACCAGCTTTTTTATGTGTAAAGTTTTATATTAAAGACAGTCTCTGTTATACAGGTTACATTTACCAAGCTGGAGTGGTGGCAGTCTATGTAGAAGACAGCAATGCATACAAAGTATACGAAAAACCAGGGGCTATCTTCACTCAAATGGTGGATTGTACATTTTATTCCTGGCAACTTTTTCAAAACAACTGCATTGTTAAATAAGACAGTGAATTTCTTATGTACTGTAAAAGTTATGGTCCTGCTTTCATTTCTTTTTCTCTCTTGACTCTTGCTCAGGGCATTTTTCCAAAGCCAGGATTTTCCATATATCGGGTGGGCTCGGCAGGTGAGGGCAGGGGTGGCCGGAGAGCCGACTGTCACCCACGATCGGCTCCATACCACAATTAACCCAATTTAAGGTCCGCCTTACGTGGATCGTGAGCGGTAGCGCTGAGCGCGACCTGAGCGGGCGGGGGAGGAGGGAGAGCCAGCCTGTGTCACATGAGATGGGACATGTTTTTAATTTCAAAGGAAGGTTTTTATTTAATTTGTATTAGCTTCAGGAAGCTTCATCCATCTCGTGGACGAGGCTTCATAAAAAACCTAAAGGCTGCTGCTTGGTCTTTACGCCTGCCTGCCAACTGGAAGGATGGACAGGCAGCATAAAATTCAGGTTAATCACCTGGTTAATGGCCTTAATAGGCCTTTCCACTATCTGCAGGTGCACAGCCGACTCCTGCGCATGCCCGCCGAACAAAATATCGCGCAACATTGCAATAACTTCGGGACGCACGCCCGACATCATCGCACATCATTTTATGTCCCAGCGTGCGGGAGCGTGCCCACACACCAAATGTAAAATTCTGCCCCATGTCTTATTCTTAATTATCTAACTCCTGTTTTCAACTTTTTACTGCATCCCATTTCTATAATTTTTTATGCTATATTTTCTAATCTGCTTCTGTTTTACTTTGTTTTGCGTTTATGATTTCTCTTGCATGTGTCTGTGAGAACTTCTCCAATACCAGGCTTAGCTGTTCACAAAGCAAAGCTTTAATTAGCATTCTCTATCCTGATTTCTTTCACTTCTCTGCTCTTTTTGTGAGTTACTCTTTGGTTGTCAAACATGTTTGGAATTTTTCTGTTTCTATTGTTACTTGGCCTTGCAATCTGTATTTTATTTTTCATCCACTTTTTCAAGGCTGAAACGTATACCTTTCTCCCCTGAAGATCATGTGATTTTATTCAAAGCTCAGTCTCTTTCAGCATCCTGTTTTAGTTTCCCTTCCTCTCTGTGTAAATGTATATACCACGGGTCACTCACCCTCACAGCCTGCTCCTTAGTTCTATTTTCCAGCCCATTCACTGGTGCTGAATTTCTCAAATTTATCTTGTTTTCTGCCTCTAAAGTTATTGACAATTTTCTTGATCCTGACTCTTCATTCAGAAAATTGCACAAAATCAACACTATATCTGACTGAGATTGCTGAATAAAACAGGAATAGAAATTAGGCCATTTGGCCCTTCGAGTCCACTCTGCCATTGGCTGATAAGTTTCTTAATCCCATTCTCCCTATAACCTTTGATCCCCTTACCAATCAAGAACCTATCTATCTCAGTCTTAAATACACTCAATGACCTGGCCTCCACAGCCTTCTGTGGCAATGAATTCCATAGATTCACCACTCTCTGGCTAGAGAAGTTTCTCCTCATCTCTGTTCTAAAAGGTCTTCCCTTTACTTTGAGGCTGTGTCCTTGGGTCCTAGTCTCTCCTACTAATGGAAATATCTTCCCCACGTCCACTCTATCCAGGCCTTTCAGTATTCTGTAAGCTTCAATCAGATCCCCCCTTCATCCTTCCAAACTCCATCGAGTATAGACCCAGAGTCCTAAAACGTTCCTCATATGTTAAGCCTTTCATTCCTGGGATCATTCTCGTGAACCTCCTCTGGACCCTCTCCAGGGCCAGAACATCCTTCTGAGATACAGGACCCAAAATTGCTCACAATATTCTAAATGTGGTCTGACCAGAGCCTTATAAAGCCTCAGCAGCACATCCCTGTTTTTATATTCTAGTCCTCTCGAAATAAATGCCAATATTGCATTTGCCTTCCTAACTACCAACTCAACCTGCAAGTTAACCTTAAGAGAATCCTGGACTAGGACTCCCAAGTCCCTCTGCACTCCAGATTTCTGAATTCTCTCCCCATTTAGAAAATAGTCTATGCCTCTATTCTTCCTACCAAAGTGCATGACCTCACACTTCCCCACGTTGTATTCCATCTGCCACTTCTTTGTCCATTCTCCTAACCTGTCTAAATCCTTCTGCAGCCTCCCCGCCTCCTCAATACTACCTGTCCCTCCACCTATCTTTGTATCATCTGCAAACTTAGCCAGGATGCCCTCAGTTCCTTCATCTAGATCATTAATGTGTAAAGTGAAAAGTTGTGGTCCCAACACTGACCCCTGCGGAACTCCACTAGTCACCAGCCGCCATCCTGAGAAGGACCCTCTTATCCTCACTCTCTGCCTCCTGCCAGCCAATCTTCTATCCATGCTAGTACCTTGCCTCTAACACCATGGGCTCTTATCTTACTGAGCAGCCTCCTGTGCGGCACCTTGTCAAAGGCCTTCTGGAAGTGCAAGTAGATAATATCCATTGGCTCTCCTTTGTACAACCTACTCGTTACCTCCTCAAAGAATTCTAACAGATTTGTCAGGCATGACCTCCCCTTGATGAAACCATGCTGACTTTGCCCGATCTTACCATGCACTTCCAAGTACTCTGAAATCTCATCCTTAATAATGGACTCTAAAATCTTACCAACGACCGAGGTCAGGCTAATCGGCCTGTAATTTCCCGACTTTTGCCTCATTCCCTTCTTAAACAGGGGGGTTACATTAGTGATTTTCCAGTCCTCTGGGACCCTCCCTGACTCCAGTGATTCCTGAAAGATCACCACTGTCGCCTCCACTATCTTTTCAGCTATCTCCTTCAGAACTCTGGGGTGTAATCCATCTGGTCCAGGTGATTTATCCACCTTCAGACCTTTCAGTTTTCCTAGCACCTTCTCCTTGGTAATGGCCACCATACTCACTCCTGCCCCCGGACTCTCTTGAGCTTTGGGGATGTCACTCGTGTCTTCCACTGTGATAATGCAAAGTACCTCACATAAAACAAATAGTTTATTCACATGAAAAATTCCATACTCACTCATGTAAGAACCATTGTATTAGTACAGGCAATTAAAATATGTAATCTAATTATCTATTATCAGTGCTGTCTATCAGTTCCAAGTCTTTTATTTTATATAGAAGTTGAAGAGTCTGCTTTAAAAAAATATATTCTAGAAATGGCAGCATCAAAAGAGTTGAAGCTGCATTCTCAAAAGTGAAAAGGGGGCTTGGGCCTCTCTGATTCATGACGATATGATTTACACTATACAGCTCAATGGATTCATCGAATGGAGATATGGCAGATGTGGTTGAGGTTGAAGGAGGAGGAGGAGATTCCCCATCGGGATCCCACTTAATAGATTGTTTTATGTGAGGTACCATGCCCTTGATATTAAAAATCCAGTCATCAAAGCATATCCTTCTAGCCTAGAGCAGGCTACTTGAATAATGAGGGAGCAATTACACAGGACAGACAGAACTCATCTGTAGTTTAGCTCAGAGAGAAAGATTGTGGGTAAGAAGACATTTTGAAAGACTGGGAGGAACATTGGAGGTGTTTATGTAGATGGAATCTGAACATTATTTCTAATTGTCAGTTGAGATTTTTAATACACAAAGTCAATTTCCTTCATACCTGTAAATTAGATATTGTATGTTGCAGCTGAGGGAAGAAATGCAATATAAATGAGAATAATGCAAATAGATATAATTGGGAAAAGCAAACACAAGCAAGAGCCCCTTTCCATATTCAGGGCTTTTGGTTTTTGATCTGTCAAGAGTTCAGTGGTGAGTGGTAATCTAGTCAGTCTCTGAAAATATTTTTAAGGTTAAAATTAAACCCCTGCTATTGGGTAAAATATGGCTAAATATGTTAATCATCAAAGAAAACTGAAGGGTCAGGCAACCAAAGATTCTACAAAGCCTTTATATCACTCCCCAGTTTTCGAACCCATATAAAGTTCTTTTAAATTCATTCATGGGATGTGAGCATCAATAGCTGGGCCAGAATTTATTGCCCATCCCTAACTGCCATGGAGAAGGTGGTGGTGAGCTGCCTTCTTGAACTGCTGCAGTCCATGCGGTGTAGATACGTCCACAGTGCTTTTAGGGAGGAGTGACAAGAAGTTGGGATGGAGTGTGACTTGGTGGAGAACTTGCTGGTTGTGGTCTTCCCATGCACCTGCTGTCTTTGTCCTTCTAGTGGTAGAATTCAAGGGTTTGGAAGGTGTTGTCAAAGGAGCCTTGGCGAGTTGCTGCTATGCATCTTGTACATGGATACACTAAAACCAATGTGTATGAGTGGCGGAGGGAATGAATGTCAAGTTGGTAGATGGGGTGCCGACCAATTGGACTGTTTTGTCCTGGATGAAATCTCTGTATACTCACTGATGTTATCAGGTCAAGGTAAATAAATATTTGCAGATGAGTTGGGAATATCCAGTTTCTGTGCCTTTACAGTGAATGCGTTGAATGAATTCCACTGCAGTTGTTGTGTGGAGTTGTGTCCTCTGTTATCCCAGATTTTATATCCTGGGAGAATAGTCTCAAATTCCAACCTTCCAAATTCAAAGAAATATCCCATTGCTTTGCCTTGGCAAAGTAAGGGAAACGTTTGCTATGTTCCTGCACTTGTGGAGTCAAATATTCCAAAATGTCCTGAATTTTCATGATTCAGTGTCATACACATTACAAGGTGATGCTGTATTTACCATTAGAAAGTTATCATTGCTGAGTACAATTGCCATAGGAGCCCAGAAAATGCAAAATTTGTAAGTAGCGAAGCAGAAATCAGGCCTTTTTAAAAATGTACATTCTTCATTCCCTCAAAATAATACAACTGTTATCCACAGAATGTTCCACATTGTTTTAATGAGCAAAAACTCATCATAACCTTAAAACCAGTGGAATTTCCCTTATCCAGAGACGGTACAAAGAGGTATAGAGGAAAACAGACTAGGAGGAATGTAAACACAAATATCATGACTATTTGAAATACGAAAGACAATTTGTAACGCATGCGACACACTTAGTGAAATAATTGTAATTTAATTTTAATCTTTATTATATTGTAAGCACTGATTGCCACTAGCATAATCGAATTGTTATGAAGACATTAAGCAGTGGCATGCATCCAAAAGAACAGTATGATTATGTGGTTTATGTGTACAACTGAAATTGTGTTTCTTCTTCCCTCTGGGCCAATCTGTAATTAAACAAAGTCCAATAAAATGATAATTGAAAGGAGAAATACCACATCAGGAGGAAACTAGAAAGTAACTTTAAATAGAAGGACAAACTTTCCAGATTCTGTGACGGGGTGGCCATTTTTCCTGTTAATTTTCAATTAGACACAATCGTCAGAAATGAGCCCCACTCCTGCTTGAATCAACAGACAGTTCTCACACCCTGTCGGTAAGTGTCAGCATCTTGTTTTTAATAAAGAAATAACATGTTTTTTATTCTGACTGCCAATCGTCCCACTGGTGATGCTTCCCTGACAGCCATGGCTCAGTTGGTAGCACTGTGAGTCACGAGGTTGTAGGTTCAAACCCCATTCCAGGATTTAGGCACAAAAATCAAGACTGACCCTCCAGTGCAAAATTATTGATAGAATTCTACACTTTTAAAAATTTGTTCTTTCTTGTGATGTGTCATCACTGGCTAGGCCATCATTTATTGTCCATCCCTTATTGCCTTGAGAAGGTGTTGGTGAGTGGCCTTTTTCAAGTGCTGAAGTCCATGTGGTGTAGGTACACACAGACAGTGCTGTTAAGGAGGGAGCCCTAGGATTTTGACCCAGTGACAGTGAAGGAACAGCAATATAGCTCCAAGTCAGGATGGTGTAGAACTCGGAGAGGGCCTTCTGATGCTGTCTTTCAAAAGAGAAGGAAAACTGAGACCCTGATTGCCCTCACAGGTGGACATAAAAAGATCCTGTGGCATTATTTCAAAGGAAAGCGGTGGATTTCTTCCCAGTTAACATTTATCTCTCAATCAACATCACAAAAACAGTTCATCTGTTCATTTTCACATTGCTGTTGTGCACAAATTGGCTGCAATATTTCCTGCATTGGAACAGTGACTACACATCAAAAGTGCTTCATTGTCAGTGAAGAGTTTTGGGTTGTCCTGAGGTTGTGAAAGGTGCTACATTAGGCAAGGCTTCATTTTTTCTGATATCATGAAGCCTTGGCTTTAATTGCTGGGCACAGTCTAACTGGTGAGATCTTCCCCTGCAGGTTTAAAAGAAATTGCCAAATTTCCCACCACTCTCTAAGAAATTTGCTTGTCAATGACCAGAGGGTGTGCTTAAGTTCCACACATCACCACTGGGAATAGCTTAACTAGACAGTCCAGGTTAAGCATCGATTCATCTTACCAACTAAACGTCATCAATGAGTTTCACATTTTGGTTACACCCCTTTAGAGCACCTTGGAATGTTTTTTCTACCTGAATGGTGCTATCTAAATGCAAGTTGCTTTTGTTCTGGCCTCAGGCTACCCAAGACCAACGCCACAGAAAACGAGCTAAACATCTTCTATCTGTGGGACCAACTGTCCCGGGTGGTGTATGTCAGCGAATTTGCTGTGTTCGCATCAGATTTCACCAATCACTCTTCAGAACGACGACTCTCACCCCCAACCCCCTACCTCATCCAGTCATCCCCACTCCTCGGAAGACAGTGGGAACTGGGGAAGCAAACAATTCAGAGGAAAGGCTAAGGGATCACAGGGTGAGTGATGCCAAGCTCCCACAAACAACCATTGGAAATATTACATTTGATCTGCAAGCAAATCTATTCTTGAACAACCTGTAATAATCCCTCAGTGTTGACAGCAACAGAAAAGTTTAATTACAAAGTATCTCACTGCACAAAAATCCATGCAGTATGCTTTTATTTATTAAACTGTTAATCAATTATATCACATTCTTATTTAAATTTATTTTTTCTATATTAGGTGTCATAAGAACAGAGTGTAGCTAGACAGCCAGCAGAAACTTTGAGAAGGACAGATGACTCACTTGCTTGGCTTTTGTGTTCACTGGGAGCACAAAAAGACTTCAAAATGGAGTGAGAATGGGCAAGACAGAGATTTCCTAAAGCCTAGCCTATTCCCATTTCACAAATAAAAACAGAAAATGCTGGAAAAACTCAGCAGGTCTGGCATGTCTGTGGAGAGAGAAACTGAGTTAATTGTTTCAAGTCCATATGACCCTTCTTCAGAGCTTCCGATTCTGCTTTTATTTTGCTCTCATTTAAGAAATGATGGTTAATTTTACACCTGAAACTCTGCTTACATGGGACCGATTTTCAGCTGATCCACAGAAGCTGTAGTGTGTGTTATCTGCACTTATACTTTACTCTGTGTCGATGAGCTGAGATGCAGCCACATCACTGCTCTTATCCCTAACCTACACATGGAGTTCCAGCTGAAGCATGTGTAACAATGGCTGTGCAATTCTGCTCACAATCTCAATGAAGACTGATAGCTAAAACTACAATTTGCAAATGTTTGAAAGGATGGTTTCTAGCATAGAATTGGTCATTCTACACTTGATCTTTACAATGTTCTGTTTGAACTCGACCCAGTTCCTTCCAACCTACATTTCAGCCCTTTTCACAGAATCACAGAATCACACAGTGCAGAAGAGGCCCTTCGGCCCATCAAATCTGCACCAACACATGAGAAACACCTGACCTACTTATCTAATCCCGTTTACGAGCACTTGGCCCATAGCCTTGAATGTTATGACGTGCCAAGTGCTCATCCAGGTAATTTTTAAAGGATGTGAGGCAACCCGCCTCCACCACCCTCCCAGGCAGTGCATTCCAGACCATCATCACCCTCTGGGTAAAAAAGTTTTTCTGCACATCCCCCCTAAACCTCCTGCCCCTCACCTTGAACTTATGCCTTCTGACTGACCCTTCAACTAAGGGGAACAGCTGTTCCCTATCCACCCTGTCCATGCCCCTCATAATCTTGTACACCTCGATCAGGTCGCCCTTCAGTCTTCTCTGCTCCAATGAAAACAACCCAAGTCTATCCAACCTCTCTTCATAACTTAAATGTTTCATCCCAGGCAACATCCTGGTGAATCTCCTCTGCACCCCCTCCAGTGCAATCACATCCTTCCTATAATGTAGCGACCAGAACTGCACACAGTACTCCAGCTGTGGCCTCACCAAGGTTCTATACAACTCCAACATGACCTCCCTAATTTTGTAATCTATGCCTCGATTGATAAAGGCAAGTGTCCCATATGCCTTTTTCACCACCCCACTAACATGCCCCTCCACCTTTTGGCCCTGAAAAGTTCCCAGTCTACCTCAGATCACCCTGGAAGGACAAGATATCTCAAAAATTTGAGCAACAGGTGAAGCTAGCTGTTTCACGCTGCTACTATGCAGTAGCAACATGAGTGGTGTTGGCCACTAACAGGGTGCTGCTGTCAAGCCAAAAAGATGTTCTGCCCATCTCACAAATTATGGTATATGAGTTTCAGTGCCAGTATGTAGGCTGTATGTCCCAAAGACTGGTGGATCGCATCAAACAGCATGTCCCAGCCACTGTTCACAACAGGCAGGGTACAGACTGTACCCAACCAGCCCATGTTCGCAAAACTCAAAACACAGTGTCCAACATTAGATTTGATTCTGTGATTGGACAACATTTGCTAAATAATCCTCAATGTGCTAGGAATTATACTGACAACCAATTTAAGATTGTCAGTCAGACTGACAATGTGGCTCATTTGCAAGTACTGGAAGCTACATATATTAATACACGGGGCCCTGTTCTTTGCAGACAGAAAGAACATGTACACACATTTCACCAGTTTCAGCTAAACAAAATGAGTGACAGCCATTTGTTGACTCATTCCTCAGGACAATGCCTCCACCAATCATGATCAAGCTGCCTGGTTTAAATTTCAAACAATACTTGGCAGTTAACTGTCAATCACCATTGACTGGTGCATTTTCCATGGCAATGCCACTTGCCAACCAATCAGCACCCTCTTCACATACAGTATAAATTGGTGTTTTCCCCCTTATATGAGTATTCTTGTGAGTGTCCTGATGCGTGCAAGACAAAAAGCTTAGACATATTTCTTTTTTTCAGCAATACTCAAGTTCTGTACCATGAAACAACTGTCCATATATTCTGCATTTGCAGAATCTATCATGCTCAAAATTACACTGCAGAAAATGCTGTTCAATGAGATCTGTATCCTAACTATCTATTCCTGCCTTAGCCACATGTACCCTGGTACCTTATGTTAACAAAAATCTACCAACTCAGATTTAAAATTAATAATTAATCTAGCATTAATTGCTGTTTGTGGAAGAGTTCCAAATTTGTGCCACCTCTTAGTGAAATGATACTGCTTTGTCACAAATACTCGTATATCTTCTTTTTCTGTCATGTGACATAATCGAGATCAAAGACAAACATGGAAGACAAGGCATTTATTACAAGGTCTTCCCTTCATTTCAGCTTCAGCCATACCTCAATGTATATGTTATATAGACAAGGAGCACTGTGGCTGCATCTCAACCGTCTACCTGGATCTAAAGCTCTGCAGTGGGGCCCATTTACCCCATTTTGGATGCCAGTGCATCTTATCTCATTGGCTGTACTGACCTGCAGTTACATTCTTATGGACCAGGGAAGTAGGAACACATACAATAGGGAGTTTCTGTTTCCAGCTGTGCCCCCTGCATTAGTGGTCTTGAAATTAAGGACCAATGCATCCAGCTCCCATCCATTTTTTGAGCTGTTCCACTGAGTTATGGAGGATGTCAGGCTGCACAGTGAGGGAGCTCAGCCTTGTGTACTTTGTAGTCCTCAGAAATCAGATCATAGCTGCAGTTGGTCCAACAATGATCCAATGTATCCACCTCCAGAGGTGTCAGGGATAGACAGTTTTAAAGAAAATATAAAATATTTGTTTTCATCCTTTCTTTTCCTCAAGGAGCTGGTTCCCTTTTGAAATGTGATTCCAAAGTTGTGGAAGTGGGGACACCATATGTATGAACATAGCAGGTGATTATCAACAATACAATCAACATGAGGGCATCATAGCCAAGTCTACCCTGTCCTCTCTAAATTTCCACAAACATGAGCCTTCCAGTAGGACTAGTGCATTGAAAGTCAGAGCAGGGACCCTGGCTGATTTTCTTCCCTCCCTCATGTTAGAGAACTGAACCAACCGTAATGCCCCACTCGGGCTTTGGTTGAGATCAGTTAACTCAGTATAAACAGGGGATTGAGCCTTGGACTATCTGAAGTGTTGGCTTAACCCCCACACAGCGTAGCATATTTACACATGAAGCCATTGAGGAGATCAATGGGGAAACTTGGCATTGTACATACCAAAGGCAATCCTTTGTCATTTTTTTGTCTGAATAGAAATCTCTTCTCAATCTAGTAGAACGTTGCAGTTCATATGCTCAATGTAACACATTCCAACCTCAAGTCAGAGACCCTCCTCATGGATCTGCTCCTTGTCTTCACCACAGGGCAAAAGAGCCATGGGATGGATCTGTCTGGCTGCCTAACTCTTTTCCATGAACTTGCCCATGCTCAGGTAGCCCTAGAGAAGGACCACATGGCATTTGCCAGTACACTCGAGTCATTTCACCACCAGTGGGCACCACAAAGCAGAAACTGTCTGAGCACTCATGTTCAGTTTAACCTCATGCTTCTTGTGTGTTTTTTGGATCAGGTGTTAAAGCAAGGTGCATGTAAAAGATCACATGACATGCTGCTTGTAAATTGAGTTCCAGCTGTGGCTCAGTGGGTCCACTCTTACCTGGGAGTTAAAAGGTTGTGGGTTCAAGTGTCACTTGAACACAAATTCAAGGCTGACACTCCAGTGCAGTATTGAAGGGGTGCTGCACAGTCAGAGGAGTCATGAGATGTTAAACTAATGTGCTGTCTACCCTCGCAGTGGATCAAAGAGATCCATGACAATATTTTGAAGAACAGGTGATTTTTCTATAATGTCTTGGAGCAATATTTATCCCTCATACAACAGCATAAAAAACATCATCGTGTTGCAGTTTGTGGAACCTTGCTGTGGGAGATTTGGGTGCCATGTTTGCTACATTACAGTAACAACGACATTTTAAGAGTATTTGCTTTTATTTACATTTTAAGAGCATTTCATTGGCCATAAAGGGCTTTGGGATGACCCAACGTCGTGGAAGGCGCTATAGAAATGCAAGCCTTTCTTTGATTATGTGTAACACTGATTGGTCGTGTCCTTCTCAGATTGAGGGGGCAGTCCTGAGTCCTGGTGACAGTGGGGGGGTTGCCTACTCCCACCTTTTCTTTCACCTTTGATCCAATGAAAATGGTCAGAGCCCAAGTGTTATTTATTATTGTTATTTTCTGGCCGTATATTTTACACAAATGACCCATTCATTGATTCAGTCCTGGTGAGTCTGCCAATGTGAAGGGTTCAGTCCCCGAGCGCTGATTGGGTTGGTTTGGGAGTGATGTCATGGACCCGGGGAGAAGCCACGCCCTCGTGCCGTGATTGGTGAGGCCGGGGTGTTCCGATTGGCTGGGAGACACGTCAATCAGTGAAACTGTATCCATCCCGCGCGGCCGCGATGTGGGGACAGAAATTGACGCAGAAATTGATGAGGGGATGAGCTGTGAGCGGCTGCACTGAAGGCTCGCTGCTGCAATAAAGGGGGTTTTTATACAGAAACATTATTATTTTTTAAAGTTGCATGATTTTCTTCACCCCCCCCCCCACTGTTTAAAATGGTGCAACAAACAAAGAGTTCGGAAAGTAAAAGCAGCAGCAACAGCTGCAGGGAAGCGGCAGACAGTGGGATTAGTGATATGAGCGCAGCTTCCAGCCCGAATCCCGGCTTCTCCGCTCATTCTGGGGAAGCTCCCTGGACCAGTGCCTCTGTCAAAGCCGAGGAGGAGGCGAGCTGTAACCCAGACTGGTGCAAAACCCCCACCGGGCACATCAAAAGGCCCATGAACGCTTTCATGGTCTGGTCTCAGATCGAGAGGAAAAAGATCATGGAGCAGGTCCCGGACATGCACAACGCCGAGATCTCCAAACGCCTGGGCAAGAAGTGGAAGATGCTGAAGGACAATGAGAAGACCCCGTTCATCAGAGAGGCGGAGCGCCTGAGGCTGAAGCATATGGCAGATTATCCCGATTACAAATACAGACCCAGGAAGAAGGTCAGGTCGGAGTCCGGAGCAGGAGCGGACGAGAGAAGCTGCAGGAAGGAGGTGAAATCTTTCAAGAAGCACAGCCGGCCCCAGAAGGCGAAACTGCACCTGGAGAGATCCAAGGCGAAGAAAGCCAAGATCGTCAGAGCAGCGGAGTGCGTGGACTCGCCGTCCGAATCGGAGCCGGAGCCGGCCAGTCCCTACAATCCGGATTGCAACGACAGTGACGGCTCCTGCACCGACATCTCGGGTTATTCCGGCAAAGACACCAGGCTGCCTTCCCCCGACCCCAAGAGGAGCGCCCAGCTCACGGCCGCTGTCTCCATGTCCACCCGCTCGGTCCCCGGGAGACCCCCGGAGGAATCGGACCACGAACTCTTACTTTTCGATTTGAGTTTGAACGTGGCGGCCGGCGCCGACCTGCTGGAGCTGAGCGCGGCCGGAGCGGGGAACCTGTCACTGGACAAGGACATCGACCCGCTGACCAGCGGCAGCAGCCCCGTATCCCACTTCGAATTTCCAGATTACGGGACCCCCGAGGTGCGGAAAATGATCTCAGGAGACTGGCTGGAGATTGAATCCGACATTTCCTATTAGAAGTAGCGGGTCCCGGGAAGAATGCATCTCCCAGTTGCTGTTCCTCTGGAGGGATATTTTAGATTACAAAGGACCGACCGACTCGAATATATTGGATGCAAATCTTATCTTGGGGGGAAGCGAGGCCTCCTCCTTTTATAATCAACCTTTCCTCTGACAAGTGGAAGTTGATCTTATCAGGGTGCTTTAGAGAAACGGCATTACTGGTTGTCACTGATGATAACGAGCACAATTAGTCAATGGAAGTGAAGAATTTCCTAATTTTAGTGATTGATTAAAAAGGGAGCCGCATATTATTGAATGTGACTGGGTTGGGGAGGGGGGGTGTTGGTTGGTTGGTTGGTTGGTTGGTGGGGGGGGTGGGGGTGGGGTGTTGGTGTGCGGAGAGAGAAATAAACAAAATCCCAATTGAGATCCTGAACGGGGTGGGGCAAAAATAATAAATCCGTCAATAAAAGGTTTTTAAAGGAAAAGATGGTCCCAGAAATGTTTATCCTTGCTTGGGGGGGGGGGGGGGGGGGGGGGGGGGGTGAAAAAAATAAGTTTAGGGTAACAAGGTTACAGCTGTAGTATCATGTGGTTTGTGCAGTGATTATGGAAAAGAGCGATAATAACTCATTGTGGTTCTAGTTTTACGAGTTAGTGTCATGTTGGTGATTTTAGCCCGTTTACGCTACACATGTAGATTCATTTCGGAGCGTGTCGCCCTCGATCCAGATCAAATGTGAATTTACAGTGGGGGTTGAGGGGGTTTTATAGTGTTGGCCTTGCCGTTAGCCTGTTTAGAAAAGCAACTAATAAAGTATTGATTATAAACTGATTTTTTTTTGTTATGTATCGAGACGAGCTGGTTACAAAATGGAAATGTGCAGAGGACTGATATCTTCACTAATATAAGCAGAAAAAAGATTTGTTTAAAATGTGTCTAAATGGTTTGCGGATTGACAAGAATGAGGCTGGGTTGTCAGGATATTACAATATGGATACAATTAATGTGGAACTTTTAGTGAAAACGTAGATGAAGTTGAGGAAGAAATAGAGTTTTATTGTGCCAATTTATTACAGTGTATCTATTATGACAGGGATGATTCTGAAGAAATTAAATTAACATGTTGTGGTCTATCAGTACCTCAATAAATCTTCGTGGCATTCTTAGTAGAAGAGTTGTGATTGCTAGGAGCTGACTGACACACAACGTAGCTTTCTGTATTCGTTTAAAGACGAACATTAAGATCATATGTACTGTAGTCTGGCAGTTCGTCTCAATGGGCTTTAGATCATTGTACGAAACTACTGTGAATTTGAAACCCTATGATTAGCCTCAGCTTCTTACCGCTCAGGACTATAGAATTCAGAGAATAGGGATGCTACCTTCAGGGTTCTTCTGAGCTTTTCAGGTTAAGCTTGCTTTCGAGGCAATGCTGCCGAACGCTATAGCATTCCCTCAGCTTCTTGTCGTGTCTAGCTCTATGTTGGTCGTCAAGCATTCGTACTGGATTCTAAATTAAAGGTTTACAGGCAGGTCTTACAAAAGGAAGTATAATTTCCTGCATTATGCACAGTATAAAACCCAGTACAGTTTTGTGGTACTGAAAATGTTCAATGCCCACCATTACTCCACTATCCATTCGTTAAATCATTTATTACAAGCATTGTGCTGAATTTTTTTTTTGAGAATCAATCAGAAAGGGAGGGGCAATTTTTGTTTCATTTATAATCGATGCAGCACAATCAAAGGGCCCATGAACGCAGCAAGAAAAAAAGAACAATCTTCCTTTTTCATTGGTCTGTACAAGGTGGATTTTAATATTTATCAAACTGAAAAAACGCACACGTTTATTGTTTGATTTATGCTTTCTTTGCCATAAGAATCAAGATATTGTACATAAATTTGGAATTGCAAAAAAAACCACAAACGTTTATTATCTTGAAATAACTGTAGGTCTTTTTTTTAAATTTGTGGTAAAGGATAAAATATTGAAAGGATGTTTCGATGCCTTGAATTGTTTTTCTAGCATTTTAAAACACAGTCCATAAAAGGGAAAAAGGAACATGGTTTCTGCTGTGTGCCAGCTTGGCAATGCTGCAACGTGGATCTATTATCATCAGTACCATTTCATTCATCTGTACAGCATGCTCAGCAGGCATTGTATCACAGGGTTACCTTATTACAAGGAAGTGAATGGGAGTGGGAAGCTGAGTGCCATGATACTGTAAATTGGGGCTTTTGCCATAGTCTGGTACAATGTCAGCCTCCATACAAACGAAAACAAAAATCCAACAGTAGTCCCTAAACTGGAGGTAAATGCGCAAAGGGAAGACCATTTTTCATTCTGAAGAATCTGCAATACAAAATATGAAAATATCCATCTTGTAAAAACATTTCAACAGTTCATCGTTTGGAATAACTGTTTTTACAAGCTGATATTGTTCAGTTTCTCAAATTTAAATTACTCCAGTGCAATATTTAGATGTTTGCAGGTTTGTATTGTGAAGGTTACTGGTCATGGACAATTATAGGGCAATATGATCAACAATACAGAGCCTAAAGGAAACAATATCAGCCTTGAATTGGAGTGATGCTGCAATAATTCTTGACTTTTCGCCTTTTATGAAATTAAATTCTTTCCTCAGATTGTAACAAATAATTGAGTGGTCATTTTTATATAGAATTATTGTGATATCACTCCAATGTGGTGAAATGATCACCTATCCAATAGTCTCCATAGGTAACTTTGTCACATTGTACCAGCCTGTGGAGGTCAAAAGATTCCAGTGAATTGCATTTTGTGTTAATGATTTAGAACTCTATCCAAAGACCAGCACATCATTCCTCAAACAACTGGCCTAAAATGGGACCATGCTCATTGATTTCAGGAAAAAAAGCCTTTATATTATGAATTTTCTGATGTGATTTTATTTTAATCCAAAAATTTCTGATACCAGCATTTTTTAGTTAACTGGTTGGTTCTGTGTGGATTTTAATTTATTTTTGCAGGGTGTGCTTGTTTAACTGCATGCATGTGTATAAGTATGTATAGAAATATGGTCACACATGTATATGTGTACCAGTGTATGTAGGTATATTTATACATTATAGCTTGACTGTTTAGACTTATTTTAAAAAGAAAGTTGTGATAGATTAAAACTAGTACCTTTTTTAACTAGCCTACATGTGCTCCATGGCCAAAATGATTCAAATGTTCAGGGGAAATAAAAGGTCAGTCTTGGGGCTCCCTACCACAAAACATTTAGGCTGCTATCCCAAGTAGGGAAATTAATAAAAGGTTGCTTCTCCATGCTGATAGAAGAGTTGGCTAAATTGAGTTGTACTAGGCTTAGAGAAAACTTCTGTGTATGAAAAAAGCCTGTTTTTAGACTGTTACAACAAATGGCATTATTTAGAAACTTCCTCCATATGTCTCTTTCTCCCACAAGTTGTGGAAATTATTTCTAGTACCTAGACCTCTTGAATTACGCAAATACATTGTGGACGCAGCAAAAGTCTTCCATGATGATTTTGTTTGTTGTGATTGCTAGTTCAAAAGTATATCTGTTCATATTCTGCACTCCAGACAATTTTCCAAAAATAAAGTTTCTGCAGTGTGTCAGTTTGCATGAAAAGTTACACCAGCTTTTAAGTTGGTTGAATGTTCAATGAGGGGGAAATGAAGAAATTACCCATGTAATGTATCTGGATACTGCAAATATTGGTCATTTGATTTGCACAAATTTAATGACCTTGCCCATGATTAAATCTTTCTTTTTTACATTTGATGAATAGAATTAGTTCAGCATCACAATTTAAATGCTTGGGGGTTTTTTTGGAAGATTTTGTAATATCCACCATGCATAAGAAAGAAAACACAAAAAGGAATTGGTTAAATATAGATCCCCAAACTGCTTCAAGTTTGACAGTTGCAGAACCTTGTTTCATATGTGGAAAAAAAATTGGAGTGTGTAATGAATTCTAACATTTTCACTTTGAAGGATGGGTGGTAGTTTTAACTTTTGCTGATTGGTATAAATGAGGAGATATGGGATTGTGTTGCTGTTACAAATCTCTCTTGATTCTAGCTAAACCTAAAATTAAGGAGGTGTGTAATGGGCAGCTGGTCTCATTAGCACTATTGCCAAAAGATTAACCCCCTACCCATGGTCTTTCTGAGAACCAGGATGGGCTAAATGGCCTCTTTCTGTGCTATAAATTCTATGTTTCCAAGCACCAGACGTGATCCAGATTTGCCTCAAATTATCTCTGGCTAGAAGGTAGATTCTCAAACAGTCCTTTAGCTTAGTAAATGGGAATATTGTATCCCATTTAAAATAACTTTCAAATACAGAGCTCATGTGTAGACCAGTTGAAATAGATGCTATTGAAACAAACGAACTGTACAAAAACGTGGCAAAATATAAGTAAAATGCCACGAAAAATATTTGATTAGAAATACTGTCATAATTACCATATATCTTTGGAAAATAATAGAGGTTCAAGTTTTAGTTGTGGCTTATTCTTTAGAACGATTGCTCCATGTGGGTTGTATTGCAAAAATATTTCCATTTGTTACACTTAGAAATTTTTAAACTGAGACTGCGTGAGATTTCTGATGGCAGACATTGCCATTGATCCACATGGACTCTTGCTATGGTGCAATTATGTTGGCTTCTTTTTCTGACACAGTGATGTAATTGTAGACAGAAGTATTCTGTTGCTAGCTCTTCCTGTACTAGAGACAATTGGCTGAAACTGTGAAGAATATGTTTTTGACGAGATGTTCTTGCCCATTAGAGGTACTTAGAGAACAAAATAATTCTTTACATGTGTAGGCACATCCCACTAAGTAAAAATCTTGTATTTACATTTAGTGACAGAAGGATGTTTTAATGCTGCAGTGCTGGTACTATCACACCACTGACGGCCAGTTTTTGGTCTTCAGAAAGCTTATGTCACCCCATATGCCTCAAATTATAAGGAATGTACATGGCTTTAGTGGGTTTTTTGCAAAAAAAAGTCGCCAAATGACTTTACTGTTCTGTACTTATTAAAAACCTGAGTGCCGGTACCATGCCTTTTTTCTGTCTGCCAACACAGGGTTCAAATTTAGCTGCCTGTTTTGACTGGCACAAATTTATGCCAAATTTTATTGTGTGAGCAAATGTGAACTAAATTCAGTGAAAACTGTCAATCAGTCACCATGGAGACTGGGCCAACTAGATTGCTGAAGGTAAGGGCCTTGAATCCAGGTGCCAATCCAAGAATAGCATTTCAAATATTTATCGTCAAGTATGATCTTCCTATTGGCAAATACTGGTGTGTCAAAGGTTACTGCTGCTGATACAGCATTGAGTTTGGCAATAATATAGACAGATTGAGTTTATTCATTTATTAATTAAATCTGATAAATCTATAAAATTGGATTGATGATTGGATTAGGATTATCACCAACACAGGTAACTAGTGCACCTGTATCATATCCTACTTAATTTTTTAAATAGTTAATTTTATTTACATGGGAATGGTTCTGTTTATATGTGACTGGTTCTAAAATTTATGACTATGACAGAGTGAAATTTCTCAATTGATTAACTATATTTAATGGATTGAATATTACAAACAGATAATTAAGGAATGTTTCTCGCTCCAATCAGGATATTAGTAAAAGAACATTGCTACCTTATTAGAACCATTTTGTAAACCAACTAAATTGCTGGAATAACCAGAACTACAATTTTAAAACCCCTCCAGGTTATTTTCCTTTGTATTTGATTCTGATCAAGGGTCTTGACAGATGCTGTGTCAAGCACCAATGCTTTTTTTAAAGTGCTACCTCAAATCAGAAATTGGAATGGGAGTTAATATGAAATGGTTGGTACATTGAACCTGCTGTTTAGATCAGTTGGATATTTTCTAAAGTTGACCATATGGTAAATGAAAATTATGGCGATATTTTAATAAGATGATTTCCATTCTAAACCTATTCAAAATTATTTTCATTTTGAAATCACAATAAAATCTCTGTCAATCAGCATTTCAATTATTACCAAACTTGTGGTTTATTAAGCAGCAGGAACCTTTCTCCTGTTGCCTTTTCTGACATATATGGAAGTAGGTGACCCAGGGGCATTAATGAATGGTTATGACAAAGATTTTCTACCCACTTACTGGGAATGAGTGGAAAGTCTAGGTGCAGCTGACATGATGGAAAGGCCTGAGTGACTTATCTTAATAAAATTAATAATTTTCACTCATAGAAGCCATGACAATAGGAATTTCATTGCCTATGAATTGAATTAGTAGATAATGGCTAGGTAATAGTGTAGTTCGTGTATATAGCTTCACTTTACCAATGGCATTGTTCTACCCTTGGTATCGAGGCCACTTCATTTTTGCTTATAATGGCTTTGTTTGAAGGTTCAAGTTTTTTTTTACCAATGTTACTAGCTTGGTATTTGACCTAGTGGCTTGGGACATGTTTGTACTGGGGTGCCTAATCCAAGCGAGAGGCAATTTTGACATGAGGCTGCATAAGACAGGTAGTGACTTGAGCAAGGTGACCTGAACAGACAGGTTAATTCAGCTGCTCCTTTGTCTCATGGAGCAGCACCAATCCCATAAAGTTCAACCAGTGAAACACCCAGCCTTTTTGTGGCTGGCACTTGTAATTAATGTGCCTTACTGGCAAAAGAAGGAGGCTTCCCACTCTTGGCTTTCATTATCCATAATGCTGATGACAAGATTTATATATGTTTACAGGACCTATCACGATCCTAAAATAAATCACACCTTTTAAGATATGAAACCAAAATAATCAGGGCACATTCCGATATGGCAATAAGACATACAAAATATTTTCAGTGGTTGCCTGTCATCGTAGATTGCCTCATTATAGATATTTAACCTGGAAGACAGTAGCCTCCTAGTTTTGTCAATAAGCTTTATTCGCGTGCATTTATGGGTTGCTTACTGTTAAATTCAAACCCTGCAATAGACTGTTAAACCTCTTCTCAGCTCAGAATTTAAACACAACAGACCTCAGACTGTTTTCTAGACACTTTCTATTTTCATTAATAATTTTCTACAGTAATGTGTAGCAGTACATAATAAAACTATTGGAGTTTTGCTCCTTTCCTCTGTCTTATACCGAGAATGTAACATTCCTGATCTACTTGTCAAAGTAAGAATGCAATCATTATAAAAAAAATCTGTATTTAATACATTGTGGTGTGTAACTGGTTATTATAGTCATTTTTGAACTAACTACTAAATTACCAATTCCTTGCATTTTCTTGTTCAGGAAATTTTAGGCAAAGGGAAATGCTCACTGCCCAAGTAATGGATGACAACTTCAAAAGGGTAACTGCCCATTAAACTATCCAAAATAGCCAGGATAATTAACATATCCAAATTGTACAATATGATTGCTGGATGTGGTGGCTACTCTGATGATGTAATTAGCTACTAGACATTTTTAGCTAACTGGGCACTTGATATATTCAAAGGGCTTTCCGTTATTTTGCTGTGTTGATTTGTCACAATTTTTAATGTTGCGATGATGTCAATATTTTGGATGTCATGCTATCATGATATATTGGGATGTGTAAACCCATAATAACATTGAAAACATCAATTTTGTCTTTATTATGATAGTTACAAACCATGATGGGCTGGAAAATCGGTATGAAGAAACCCTTAAATTAGGAGAGAAAGATTAAATACAGAATGAATGGTGATCTGTTCTACAGTACAGTATTACAACATCTGACACTTTGCTTACCAACAAGACTACTCACTATATTTGTCCTCCAAAGTTGTTAGACTGTGAACACAATCATACATGCGTTTTTACAGTAAGGCATTGCCTAGTCAAGGTTGTATTGTGGTAGGCATTTTTGACAAGCAGTACAGATACTAGATGGGCCAGCACCTCAGCCACTTTGACATGTTCCATTAAAATCCCACCATTTTTAGATGCTCAGTGAACTGTAAGTGAGAAGTGTGTCATGCAGCATGACTGAATCCTTCACAACAGATTGCGAGCATGCAAATTAAATGATGATTTATTAACATATTGTCAAAAAGATTATCTCCATTGCAAATGCAATGTGTTAGGATGTTCCTCCTCCTCATTTCTGATCGCGTTTGGGTAGCTCTACATGGTATATTCTCCTCCAGACAGGAGATGCTAATGGATTAAATTATGGATTTGCCCATAGGTGCCAATGACACTGGATAGATAGTGGACAGAAGTGTAAAACAAGTAGATTGGAAGGTTTTTCCCACTAGGGCAAAAAACCTGATGCCCAAATTTATGACCTGCCTGAGAACTAAATAAATTCATCTAAATGAGGCAAATAATTGAGACTTTTAGTGATAATAAATCACAATAAATTTGAATAATATAGTCATTAAACAATTTTCCTCTTCACCTCTTGAGAAGCAAGTTTAAAAATACATTCAGAAGGAATTGAGTATCACAGTTCCTTATCAACTGTAACTGTTTTTTTATAAATACTGTCTTGTCCTCTTTTATCTTCTCCTCTCCTGATGGCATGGATTTCTTGCTGAGGTCCACTGAGCTCCAGGCGCACCAGTGTTTTCAGTGCGATGGCTATTTATGGAGTTGGGCACCATTCATAGCTGAGCCTTGGTGGTGAAGGTTAGCAGTTTATTTAACTATTTTGGGCATCAATGCTAATCTCAATCCTGTCCTCACCTGTCATTGTGCAAGGTGAGCTTTGAGCAAGAGCCAGTAGATTAGGAATCCTGGCTGGTTTTTTTTCTCTACCTAAATTGATCAGGGGCCTCGCTCCCAAGATCAGTTAACTTAGTCAATGGATAAAAATGCTGAGTCATTAAGGATCACCTTTTTAATTTATTCTGAGAATATTTGAATTTTTTTTATCCTGCCTTCTTGAAATTCTATTTTCTAATGCGCAAACTTATTATTTCGCAGAGCATTAATTTTTTTTTACAAATGATCTGAAAGGACAGTAATGGAATCTTTTTTAAAAAAACTAAAACAAAACTATTATTGCTCTCTAACATTTGGTTCTTTTGTCCCTCTTGTTCTCCTGTTAAGTCAAACCAATTTTCAAACATGACAGCCTCGCCCTACAAGCTGCTCGGAATAAGACAAAGAGAGCATTGAGAAGACTAAAATTAAAGCATGGCAACAATTTTTGTCAAATTATAAAGAAAATCAAAACTACTAAGTTGTTTATTGGTTAGGAAAGTCAGAAGATGAAAGGTACAAGCCTATCAGTGGATGTGATATTAGCAGGTGAATATGAAATCATATGGGCCAGGATTTTTATGGCCCCTCCCGTCCGGTGGGATATTCTGGTCCCGCCAAACTGAATGAAGGTTTAAATGGTTCACCACATCCGCCGGGGGGAGACACGATGCAGCAGCAGGGCCATAAAATCCTGGCCATGAAATTCTTTGCTTTTTTTTTTAAAAAGTCATTTGCTATTTAAATTAAATGAGTTATTACCTCCATGTGAATAATGGACAAATGAATGTGATACAAACACATTCAAATTTTGTGGCCCTTACCGCCAGTGGGATTTTCCAATCCCACTGAAGTTAATGGAATTTTGGACGGCTTGCCGCATTTTCCGGCCTTGCGACGGGGGTTGTAAAATTCCACCCATTCAGCGTTCATCTGCTAATATTGCAAATGTTCATGTTCACCACTTCAGGATCTAAGCCACAGATGAGCATAGTCCTAGCATTCTAGTAGATCGTTCCATAGTACACAAGTCCATGCATAAGTTAAATTGTCAGGCCATAGGATACTTTCCTATTCCATACTGTTAGTCCATACCCATTAATAGTGATAGTATCATTCATAATGGGGAGAAGGGTGGACAGGATATTATTGTACTTGCATATTCTCTAATAGAAAACACGGCATCTATACATCTGTTTCTCATTAACAACCAGGGGCTGGATTTTACATTCTCCCACTGGTGGGTTTGAAGGTGGGTGGACATGTCAAATCCAGTCCTAGGTTACAAACTATTTGAAAACACACTAAAAGTTACTTTGCAACAATAATTTTTTTGTTTCTCGATCAACCAAATGGAATAAAACAATATCCAGAACTGCTCCATAGAACACCATTTAAAGGCACTTAGTGGCAAGACGATGTAAACCATGTTTTATCTTTGATTTAATGATGGTTCCATCCCAATACATCAATGTAAAAGAACTGGAATAGTATTCTGCAATGGTACATCATTCTCAACTACTAATTACATTTTTAAGATCCTTTCTGATATAGTTTTGAATTTAGGGGAGATAGGAGTTAACACTTCAGAACACAGATGGATCTGCTTGACATTGAAATGTTTGTATAAAAGATTTTTATGTGTACAGTGTAGACGTCCTTGTATGTTTAGAGGAGAAGTGTTGGTGTACTGAGTTATATTGATGTGTTCATAATTTATTTTGTGCCATAATAGATTTTTAAAAAATTTGTAGCAGATATACAATTGAACTGTTATTGAATTTTAAGCCTTTTGTTTGACTTTGAATATCTTTAATAAAATACTGAAAAAAAATCCTTTGGAAGGTAAATGAGCCATATTTTTTATGTATGTATGTGTGTATGTATTATATTTATAAACTATATGCTGGAACTAATCCCCAGAAAGATATTAGAAGTGGTTTTACGTTTCAATAAGAATTGCTCCTCCTTCCAAACATCCAAAACCACACAATTCAGATCGCTGAGAGAAAGCAACATAAACAAGTCATTAATGCAATGTAGAAAAATGATACTTGGTAGTGGGAGGCTTTTAAATCAAGCAGGCGGGTGCTGAGTGGAGACCCCACCACCTTCCCCACTCTGCCCCAATTAAATCTGTGGTGGGAAGGCTCATGGGTGGCCACCAATTGAGGACCTTAAGTGGGCAATTAATGCCCTTGATCCTGGGGAAGCCCTGCCTCTGACCAGTTAAGAGCCTCACTGGCACTTAATATGGTCGGCCTGCCTGAAAGGAAATTTAAAAAAAAAAATCAAATTTAAATTCACTGGCTCTCTGTGGGAGAGATCCCTGTTGCCTGCATTAAATTCTGCTCAACGCTTGCATTAGCAGCCTTTTTATTACATTTGAAAAGAAAAAAATTGTGTCACCTAAAGTGTTGTACCCTCATTGATGGAGAAAATAAATGAAGCAATTTTGTCTTATGGAGATTCAGCAGGGATAGTGAGAGTAGAATCAACACTGTCTCATTCCCTTTATTCAAAGATGCTTCATTCAGATTATTTGATCATTTATTTTTTGAACACTAAATACCCACTTTTTATTTACTTCGTGTAAGTGGATAATACATTTTGTTTTGCATAAAATCAACTTTGATTGGTCAGTTAGAGACTATGAAGACTTTTTGTAAATAATTTTTTTTTGAACAAGATGGGACTTGACACCATTTTAAAAGAATTGTAGGTATTTTGTATTCATTTTTATAAAAAAAGAGCAAAACATACCATTATCCTTTGCAGGATGTTATTTATTTACCATTGGTGTTGCTGAACAGTTATCTAACACACTAATCATATCTCCCTCCCAATCAGCCCTGGCGACAAATGCAATTTACCTATCACTTCCCAATCATTGCCAGGTAGGTAGAAAAGTAACTACAGGTGGACCAACCCTTCACATTCAAACTGCTGACTCTGGCAAGGTTATCAGACTGCCTTCCACTTGAAAGCAATGTTTAAAATCTATATTTTACATAAAATGTTTATATAATACCATCCATGTAGTTAGATAGTTCATGCTTAGAGTGTTTGTGATAGAATTTAATATTGATTTTATTGCAGATAATTAAAGTTAAATTGTGCACTTCCCTTTTTAGGTTTTCCCTTATACTGCACACTCATTTCGTCCCTGCCAACACCAAACCACAATTAGTGGGATCAGCCTGTTTGCTGTAAACACAGCAGAGACTACGAGAGCATGATCTGTGGTCTAGTTCCTTGGCAGAGGGTATTGTTTTACTAAAACCAACAAGGATATATACATTGTGTTTCAATTTCTTGCTCAACATTGAGGTCAAGCCAGTGAGATCTATTTTAGAGACGGTGCACTATAAAGACTCTTTCACTGTGTATACTTATAACAACAGCACAAAACATCCTGAGGAATCTTGGAGGCATAATCCGAGATACATGAAAGCTGAAAGAAAGCAGATATTAGGAACAATGACCAAAAGTTTGGACAAAGAGGTAGATCTAAAAGGAGAGGGCTGGGGAAGAGTGGATGGGTTTAGTCAGATAATTCCAGTCCAGAGCATAAGGAGATGGAGGTCACCAATGGGAAGAAGAGGTGGTACACAAAAGACCAGAACTGGATGAATGGAGAATTCAGAGGTGTTGTAGGTTACAGACATACAAAGGATCAAAGCCTGAAGCAAATTAAACATGAATGAAGACGAGAAGTTTAAATTGGAAGACCAGGTGCCAATGTAGACCGTCAAGAACACTGGTGCTAGATGAACATGATCTGGGCTGAATTTTACGTCAGTGGGATTTTACAGTCCCACCGAAGTCAATGGAGTTTAGAATGACTCGCCTCATTTTACAGCCCCCACCCCACCCCCACTGTGATGGGGCAGTTAAATTCCAGCCCAGGTGTGGGACAGGAGACAGGCAGCAGAGTTTTCTAAGAGCTGATATATGGAGATGGAGCGTGTGAGCCTAGTCAAGGTAATCTGGAGGTTGCAAAGGGATGGATGAGTTTCAGCAGCTGTTGGGCTAGGTAGGAGCAGACACAGATGACGTTACAGAGGTCAGTGCACCTTCATTGTGATGGAAAGAATATGGGGTTGGAAGCGCAACCTAATGTCTAATAAGACACTGAAATTATTAACAGTCTGGTTCATTCCCTGACTGTGTTTAAGGAGAAGAATGGAATGAATGATGAGGGTATGAGTTTGTGGCTCTTGGCTTCCCAATAGTTAACCAGAGGAAATTGTAGCTCATCCAAGACTTGATGTTGCATAAACACCAAGGCAGTAACAAAGTCAAGATAGGTTGATCCAAGTGTCATCAACATGTGGATGTCATGCTGCCCCTTGGTGATATTATCAGCAAACACATGAATGAGCAAGAAAAGGGAGCCTAGGACAGATCAACAGGGGATGCCAGAGATAATTTTTGGGATGGGAGTAGAAGCCATTGCTGGAGATGCCATGGTCACAATTGGTTAAGTAAGGGTAGAATCAAGTCATACTGACCTGAAATCAGAAGAGCGGCATTGGAAGATGATCGACTCTGTTAAAGGCTACAAAAGGCTTGAGGAGGATGAGGAGAGATAATATATTATGGCTACAGTCACAGAGGATGTCATTTGTGACTTTGGTTAGAACTGTTTTGATGCTGTGGAAAGGATGGAAGTCAAACTGGAGCAATTGAAAGAAAGGGTTGCTGGAAAGAAGCCAAGTAATTTGGGAGACGGCCACATATTCAAGAGCATTGGAGCAAAAACAAAGTTTGGAGATAGATGAGAGTTTGCAATGACCGAGGTAGATTGTTGAAGATTGGTTGAAGGAAACTGTGCCTGAGGAGAGAGAGGGAACCACTTTGTCAATTGGCATGGGTGGCCAGGAAGACAAGTTAAGTAGTTAGCAATTTATTGGCAATGGGATCAAAGGAGGAGGAGGTGGGTTCCATGGGTGAAGTGGAAAGTTAGGAGAAAAATTAGAGAAAGATGCTAGTTCAAAGCCAGGTGGGAGATTTGACAAGGGAAACAGAAACAGCACCAAGTAACAGAAGCAGCTGAAATGGGTGATCTCAATCTTAATGACAAGGCGGTTCATGATCCCCTCACATTTGTTACTGGAAGTTCCGAATTTCATCTTGTTCTAGAAAGGTAATAGGATAGATATTCATTTGGGCCTCAACTTGGTGTTGCACAAGCCCCAACCAGGAAGTTGGAATCTCACCCAAAATTGAGCCTTTGCTTTCATTAACACGTTATGGCCTGAATTTTTGTGTCGGTGGGCGAGCACGATCAGCACGTAGCCCGCACTGGAAAGCTCAGCGCTGCCGGGGTGGAGGGTGGGCAATGACCATTCTGCGGGCGCAGAGAGAAAGCCCCCTGAAGGCCGAGAGTTTCCCCAGGGAGCTGCAGATCCAAAAACGTTCCAATAAATTTTTTAAAAGCAGAACAAAAATGCTCGAGCATCACCATCAGGCACATGAAAATATAAAAGATAAAAATGCTGCCTACAGATTTTTATTTTTATTTTATTTCATAACAGAAACTTCATTCTGTCCTCGGATGAAGTGTCATGAAAAGTGTAAAGGCGGCCTGGCCAATTTGCCCTTCCACCAACCATATGGTTGGACGGGTGATGAAAAATAGCAGACGGTTAATGGGTTTAATTGCCCTTTTAATTGTCAGCAGGCGCACAACCAACTTCTGCGCGCACCCGCCAAGTGAAATATTGCGCGATATCTCACGCCCGCCCGATCAATGTAAAATTCAGCCCTATGTGTGGAGCTGTCGAGTCTCCATGGGTTGCTCACTCATTATAGATGCTGAACGTCACTCTCAACAGTGATAGCAGCCTAGAAGGTACATTCCAGGAGAACATTGGAGCAGACAATGGTTGGACAAATCGTGGCCACCGTAGAGTCAGAATAGCATTCCTGCTTCTCCTGGCAATAAATTTTAATAAACTTCCCTTTCATTGGGCAGTCAAAGGGGCCAATGAAGAACTGCGTGTGGGGCATACCCAGCACCTGCTTCACTTCATCGAAATCTGCAAACTGCACACACTAATCTGCTGAAGCTTGTAAGACAGGCACTGATTGAGTGTTGGACGTTGTGTTGAAATTGATTCTTTCTGCCCTTGTTTATCACTAAATTGTAGTTCCAGGCATTAAATTTCATTTGACATCTGTCTGTCCAAACACTTAACCTGCCTCTGTCCTCCTAAGGTTGCTTAAATTTCAATTCACAGCTAATCATGCTGTTTATTTTTCTATTGTCTACAAATTGAATCAGGGGTGAAAAGAGAGAAAAAGAATTATGCAGCAAATGGTTAGGATTTAGGATGCACTGCCTGATAAAAGTGGTGGTTACAGATTGAAAAAGTAACTTTCAAAACGGAATTGGAAAAATACTTGAAGTAAAATTGCAGGGATATGAAGGAAGAGCTCAGGGGTGGAACTAACTGGATTGCTCTTCTGAAGGGCTGGCACAGACTCAATGGGTTGAATGTCCTCTTTTTAACTGCTCTTTTCTCTGATTCTACCAACACTAATTTCTCTGATGATTTCCAGTTTACTTTCTCCAGTCTTAGTTGATTTAAACTCTCAAATCTGAAGACCAAGGTGGACCTTAAAATGAAAGGGTTGCCATGGTTAATAATGAAGTTTTATAGTGTTGAGCTACAAAAAGACAAATTCACAGGCATTTATCAGTTAATAAAAACAGCTGTACTAATCCTTGTTTACTGCTTTGCTATTTATTAAAGTAGCCTGACCCATGACTATTTACTGCATGTTAAGAGGGAGCATTGCATAATTCTGAATATGTGGCAATGCAGTGTGTTTCAATAGTAATTGAATTGTAGCAACGCCAGAATGTTGCTGTTGTCAATTGTGGAATACCTTCACTGGTCCTGTTTTTACCGGTTACAAGATCATTCACTGGAGTGAAATCTCCAGAGAACAAAACCCTGACATTCTAGCTCCAGGGTACTTGAGCTGTATAAGTGTGGCTCCACACAGGAAACCAGTAAAGCAACACATTAATATCCCACTAAAGTATTGAGTCTACACTGGACCTGAGCTAACATGTGCAAACAGATCAGAGCTGTTTGATGCATCATATTTAATGTTAAACATAAGTTAACAAGATCAACTTGGCTCAGTAAAGGTAAAAGACCATTTAAAATTGTAGAGATTTTTTTTTTTTTAAATGCTGGATTTCACAGTAGACCTGTCAACATCTGAAAGAGTAAGAGAGATTAACTTTACAGATTTAACCCCTTCACCAGATTTTGATGAAGGAATACACCCAGAACTTTTCAGCACCAGCCTTCAATCCTATGCAATGTCCCAACTGTGCTGGAGAAACAGGAACTCCAAGAGTAGGGAGTCCCTATCCCCAATTCTATTCCAACTGATATTACAGGCAGGAAAGGGATGTGTGGAAATTCGGCCTCTTATAAGACGGAGCAAAAAAACCCCCCAGAAATGGTGGCGGCCCAATGCAGCCATAATCCTAGCTTTTTCCGCTGGTTTCTTCTAGGGTCCTGTTATTTACTTATGGGTTTCACCAAACTCACACCGTAACACCGTTCACAATCCAGCAGAACCAGAAGGTAATTAGGGGCACTCACCTCCTGCTGACTGGCCCAGCCTGTACTACTCAACATTGGATCCCTTTCACCCTGGCAGAACATTGTTAATTCCTAAGAGATTTGACGTTGGCCGGAATTTTCTGGCCCCGCTGGCGTTGAACATCATGGCAGGTGGGGGGGTGGGGGTGGGGGTGTGGGGTGCAAAAAGCGTCGTGAAACCAGTTTGCGCTCCAACCGTCAATGGCTGGCCACGTTTCCCTCCACCACACGTCAGGATCCTAATTTCAGTGCTTTAGCATCTTATTATAAGCCCCTTTCACCAGAAATAAGCCCCCCCCCCCCCACACTGGATCATCCAGGTACGACAACGTGATTGTACATCAATGTGTTTCACAACCGTTTTTAAGCGACATAAGCTGCACTTTGCTCGGCGCTTCGAGGTTTGTTTGTCTACTTTGCTTCGGGCAGTTCTTGTGGTGATCAGCGCCAGGATTCACAGGCAGCAGGGAGCTCACTGGCAAGTCTCTACCTACCAGATCAGCCATAAGGCGGAGGTGGCTTTTCAACAGCTGCAGGGCCAGGGCTTGCTTGGGGAAGGGGGAGAAGTGGCCTCAGGCAAGGGAAGAGGCTGCACGGTGAGAGCTGTACTAGGGAAGGGGGGTATCCCAGGGTGTGTGTGGGGACACATGTTGATCTGTGCAAGTGACTTCAAGATGGTGAGGGCTGAGGAGGCAGTCTCCAGAGGAGATGAGGCCAGATGTAGGAGATGTGAGGGTGTGTGTGAGAGAGTGAGTGGTGATGTCCTTTGAGCTGGCAGTGAGTGAGATGCCAGTGAATGTGTGATGGGCTTGTGAGTGTGTGAGTTTGGAGTGATGAGATGGTTGCCTCACCCTGGCTGCACAGATGAGATCATTCATCCATTTTCTGATGCCAGAGCAGGGGTAGAGGGCATCGCAGGGGGCTTCCATGGCATCCAGAAGGCATTCCAGGGATGGGTCACTGAATTGGGGGGCTGGACTCCTCTTGGCTTTTGGGGCCATGTCTTCACCGGTACCCTACTGGGCTGCAGTATTAAGAAGTGTGCGTGCAGCTGCAGTTTAAATATGGCGTCCTGCGTGAGGATACAGCGAGGTAACAACATGACAGGCAAATTGGAGGCCTCCCACCAGTGAGACAGCGTGTGTCCCACGGCTGCACAATTAATGAGGCAGAAACGGGATGATACGGTGGGAAAAGCCACCATTGCAGCCGGCATGTAAAACGTCTTTTTTCCTGTTCACTACCGCGCCTTGTGCAAATCTGAGACAATTTGGCCCATTGACTAAATCATTGCTGATTCCAGCAAGATTGCGGCCGAGTTCATTTTTGAAAACTTGTTCATGGGGTTTGGGAGTCACTGGCTAGGCCAACATTTATTGCCCTTCCCATCAGCCTTTGAGAAAGTTGTGGATTGATGTAACACTTCATAGGCTGAACACAATAGCCATTCCTATTCCTGTCTTTTTATTATGAACCAGAGAAATACTTCATTGTATTTTATTAACAAAAATGTTACTGATTCTTCCAAACCTGACCCTACAAACAATTATCATTGGTTAGAGAAAAAAAACAGGAAGCCATCTCTGTTTCCCATTTCTCCCCATCTATAATTTCCACCCCGCTCTTGTCCTCTAGCCTAGGATCTTACCACAGTTCCACTGACAACAGCAGCCTCGGATACCTTACCTAATGGGAAACTCTGTTCTGTCCTCACCAATATCCAACTTGCACTTTGTGGTCAGATGACACTGGATAGCAATCAACAATAGGAATCCTGGTCAGATTCTCCCCAGCTGAGGCATTCTGAGGCCAAATACAACCATCCTCCATTGCTCACCCAACTGAGATAATCCCATTTATTATAAACTAGGCAATGGAGATGGGAGGTTTCTGATCCACATGAATGTGATAAGGTAATGCATCGGATCACACTAGTACCAGACCACAAAGTACAATTATTGACTAATTAGAGAGCTCAGAGAACTAAATCAGAACAATTTTCACCTTCAGCATCTGGAGGTAAATTGGCAGAACAGATTGGCCTCCTGTTGGAGAAACCATTCAAGTTTCACCCTGTTGAGAGCAATGGAATGAAAATCAGACAGCACCAATAAAGGGTGAACTAGCTGTTCTGTCAGGTTATGCACAGGCAGCCATGGTGAAAATGATCCCCAATGTTTTTAGTTTCCAAATAGAAATTGAAGATCTGAAACCATTTTCTTTGTTCTAAGAATTCGATCCATCTATACTCTTCATAATTCACTTGACCACAAACATATGCAGTTGAAAAAGTGGAGAGATTGCCTGTATTTTATTCCCTCAAATGTTCCCCATTCAATGAGATCATGTCTGATCTGCAACCTCAATCCATACATCTTCCTTTTCCCCATATCCCTTAATACCTTTAGTTAACAATAAAATGATCAGTCCCTGTTTGAAAATTAACAATTGATCCGGCATCAGTTGCCATTTGTGGAAGGGAGTTGTTAACTTCCACCATCCCTTTGTGTGAAGAAATGTTTCCCCTGAAATGTCCAGCTCTAATTTTTAGGCTCTGCCTCCCAGACCGAGATTCCTCAATCAGTGAAAATAGTTTTTCTCCAAATCACCCCCTAAGCTTGTAAGTTCCAGGGAATGAAACCCTGGTTTGTGTAATCTGTCCTCGTAAATTAATCTTTGGAGTCCAGGTTTCATTCTGGTAAATCTACACCGTTTTCACTCCAAGGCCGATATATCCTTCTTAAGGCTCAGTGCCCAGAGCTGCTCACAAAACTTCAGGTGTGGTCTAACCAGGACTTTTTACATCTACCTCTTGTATTCTAACCCTCTAGATTTAAAGGCCAGCACTCCATAAGCATTTCTGATTATTTTCATTTTCATCAAGAGAAATTCCCAAATGGCAGGGATCAGGAACTCTTGTTGAGTTGATGTTTCCAATTTCCCATAATGCAGCAACTTGAGGGGCCAATGCTCTGTTCTAGACTCACAGAATTTCTCATTAAATGAGCATTGTTAGTTGTGATTTATATATTCTGTCCTGTCCAGGTTCTACGTTTTGCCGGTTTTTGTTTTTAAATTAGACGGCACCTCAACAGAACCAACCTGAAGGCAACCATGAAAATCTGTCATTGGCCCAATCCCAGTGGTTTTCAGAAATCACAGGAAGGGTCAAATGGCAGAGATTTTCACTCAGTGGGTGGGCACGCACATGACCCCCTTGAACTAGTTCACCCAAGTGTGCCGACGTCAACGCGCAGTTGCGCAATAGTTCGGTCACAGGCACACACCAGAGCCTGCAGTGGGCCCACCGACAATTAAAATGTCTATTAAGGCCGTTAAGTTATCAGTTAATGTAAAGTTTTCACTGCTGGTCCAACCTAATGGTTGGTGGGCAGGTGAAATGGCCAAGCAGCCTTTGCATTTTTTTGGAAACCTCATCCATGGGCAGGATGAGGTTTCCAAAAGCAAATAAAAATTGAATTTTTTCATTTATAACATGTCCCTGCTCATGGGCAGAATTTTCTGCCTGTCGAGCGGGTGGACCTGACCCAATCTCTGGCGGGTGGGGAAATGATCCCCGCTGGAGAAGCAGGCCCCGCCGCCATTTTACGTGGGTGGGCCAATTAAAGACCACCCAGTGTGATGCCCGGCGGGAAGCGCTATGGGCTCCCTGTGCGGGTGAGGGGGGGATTCCCTAAGCAGGGAGTGCACTCTTTCACGCATGCGCACCTACCTGAGGCTAAGTGCAGCCTCAGGGAGATCGCTTCCACTTTGAAAAATATTAAAAATAGAAAAAAAAAATTCCCTAACATGTCCCCCTCATGTGACAATGTCACATGAGATGGGACATGTTCATAAATTTCACTAAAACTTTATTAAACTTTTTAAATCCCTACATGAAACCTCTTCCCACCGCTGGATGAGGTTTCATGTTTTCTCTATTCCCCGCCAGGGCTCCTGGTCTGTCCACCAGCCTTAAGGTTGGACGGGCAGGTCCTTTAATGGTTTTAATGATCCTGTCATTGGCCTTAATTGGCCATTGACAGGTCAGGGGGCCCACAGCTGATTTTACTGCACCCCTGCCTTCGTGAAAATTTAAATGGGGCGGGATGATGTCAGGGGTTCCGCCCAACATCATCCTGCATCATTTTACACACTTGCGAGCGGGCCCCACCCCCTGCTCGCCGACAGCAAAATTCTGCCCATGTGACAGAGTCACATGAGGGGCCATGTTTTGTTACATTTATATATATTTTTTTTAATATCTCTTCATATCCCTGAGACAGCTCCGTGCCTCAGGGAGATTATGCAGGGCTCAATCGCACGCATGTGCTAAGTTCTCACTCAGCCAGCTCATCGTTCCCCCAGTAATCAGCCCCCACCACCGCCCCCACCACCCCACACAGGCCACACTCAGCACTGCCACTCGTGTTTCACGCTCTCTGGGTCTTAATTGGCCCGCCAGCATGAAATCGCGGTGCGGTGCCAATCATGGGCAGTGGTCAGCTTCCCAACCACCCCTGCCGAGCACCCCTGCCAAGGGCAAAATTCTGCCCAAAGAATCTGTACTGGAGCTAACTGTGGGGAATAGCGGGATTGGCAAGGTTGAATGTGTGCTCCACCAACCCTGGTTACCAAGTAATGGTTAGTTCCATATTCAATGTTTTGCATACAAGAAACTAAGTTCTCGGCAGTGAATGTGTTTGGGGGAGACAGTTCCAGAAGCAAAAAAAGTGTGGGAATTTGTTGCTGCCATTCTGTGTGAACTTTGTGGATTGATGCAGGATAGAGAAGTGCAGCCAAGTGTTGCTGATATCTTGGAAGTTTAGCTTAAGCACTGGTTGGTTTTGTGATGCAGTTTAGATTATGATCATATAAATGACTGACAGTCACCTTACTCTGGTGCAGTGATGCCATAGACTTAGCTTCCTCACCCCCTCCACTAGTTTGTTTGACATTGGTGAAAGCAATAGATTATTATGGTAGCCTGCCAGATAGGTCTGCAAGTTTGTATCACTCCTCAAATTGTATTGTGGCATAACAGGAACAATAAATGCCTTTGTCTAGAATTCCTCTGCTGTTTTAACAGAGACATCAATTTACCTGAAAGAAAATTGGTGAACAATACGAAAATAGTGAAGAGAGGAATTTCAGACAAATGCATTGGTTATTCATACCTGCTAACTGAAGTGATGTCAGGAGCTGTATTTGTAGTTGCTGCTAATGATATGGCCACGTCTAATTCCTATTTTTACACAATCCTCCTAAACTTTCCCATCTGGCAAAATAATACCAAGACATAACTATGGCCAGTGAAAAGCTAATAATTTTAATTTAGTTTATTGTGCATCTTTGCAACTTTCAGATGCTACACAGCCATGTTGCCCTGACAATACTGCAACTTAAAAACAAATTATTCAGGCAATTACTGGCCCCTGCACTCCACTCCTGGCTGGTTTAATAACATGAAATGAACTTAACACTTAGAGTGTTAAACTTTTACAAGCTCATTATAGATTAAAACAAATTTTTTCATGCGAAATCACACAGTTGCCACCATTTCTTTAAATTACTTCTAAAGCAGGTCATCAACCTCCTGAGATTGAACATACATGAAAGAGATGACATCCTGTGGTTTACTATCTATTGAAACATCCGAATTGGTTGGATTTAAGCTTGTTACCATTGTAATTACAGTGTGTTACAAAGCATTTTTATGTAAATGATCATTTTCTTTGGGTGTCACTTTTTCCTCCTTCACTGTTAGATGAGAAACAGTAAATTATCTTCAAAGTGACCTTAATTTGTTGCTAAGAGAATTCGGTCTCTCATCTCCTCCATTTAAATCACATTTCTGCTGTACATAAACTACAACCTCTGGATTTATGACAAAAGGAATAATAAATTACAGCTGTTGGTGCGCATTTCATTTCATTTTATGCCTCTCCCAATTTTTGTTTTCCTACAGGAACTGCAGCAACGGTGGGGCTCACACAAGTCACAAGTCAGAGTTCTTTCACGGCCAGAACTTTATGTCCAGCAGGTGGGTGGGGGGGGGGGCGCGTCACCCGAACAGAGGTGAAATAGCACGGGATGACGTCAGGTGAGTGTCCTGACATCACTGCGCTCTCACGCGAAGATATCTCACTCGGTGGGTGTGCGCGGCAGTCAGAGGCAATTTAAGCTCATTCATGATGTAATTAACAGCGATTTTATGTGGCCCATCCACTTTTACAGTGGGCGGACAGGCCGTTATCCCAGGCGGCCTTCACATTTCTGCTCAAACCTCGATCCAGGGCGGGATGAAATAAAATAAACAGAGATATCCGGGGACTCTTTTTTTTTGTGAGGTACTTTCAGGTGCTTGATTGCGCTGCATGGAGATATTTTGCAGCAGTTTTGTCATTTTCCTTTATTCTGTGGAGGTCTGCAGCTCCCTGGAGCAGCTGTCTGCCTTTGGGGGAGCTCTCTCGAAGCGCTCACCCAGCACCCTCAGTTACATCAGCACCCGCTTTCTTCCTGCTCCCTCCACCCCCCCCTGCCCCGGCAGTGCTGAGCATTTCTCAGAGCGTGTTTCATGCTGGCTAGCTGTTAGTTGGCCAGCCAGTGTGAAATTGCATTTGGGGGGCCGATTGTGGCCAGAGGCCAAGTTCCCGTCCACTTCTGGGCCTGCTGATCGCTCACACCTGATGAACAAAAAATTCAAGTCCATATTTAAGCTGATAATAAATATTGGGAGGCAGGGGAGGGGCACACAACCAAGTCCTCTCTTGTCTTCAGTGACATCCATCTTTGTACACACTCCAACAGGGATCATTGGACAGCCATCATGTGCAAAGACTTTAGCTGATTTTCTCTCTTCCTAGACCAAAAGAACTGTGGTGAACCAAGACACCCTTACCTTACAACACAGAAACAGGATCATGACTCGAGTATGCTGTTTCAACATGTACTGTCAGTGCAAGCATATAGTCCTAATTACATTTACTCACCCTGTCCCATTTCGCTCCAACACTTTTTCCTTTGTCCAATCTAATCATGAATGTTCACTTAATTATTACCTCAACAACTATCCCTGGAAATAATTCACAACCTGGCAACTCCCTGTGTAAAGAAAATTTGCCTGGTCTTTATTCTAAATTTCCTGCATTTAATCTTGTAACTATGGCCCCTCGTTCTAACCATCTCAAGTGCACAGTCTGCTTCTATCTACCCTAAACCACCCTTTCATAAAACTGTTTCTAATATTATTTTTGAAGAAATATGTGGGATTTCTTCAGAAAATTGCTGATAGGAAAGGACACATGACAGATAGCTGTGGGGTGAGAACTCTGAGTCCATACAATATTTGAACGAGTTCACTAGTTCAATCCGTTAGTTTACTCTTTGGTTCAAAACCAATCGAATTAAACTGAACATTTTAAAAATGAATCGTTTGAGCTGAATATTTTAAACAACCTTAAACAATTTTAAACAATTGAATCATCCAAAAAACAGCCTTATTTGTATGAGTGTATTTAGCCGCCATTTCAAGAATTACCTACAGTGGGAATCAATGTAAGCATTCCCTTATAAAGCTAAGGCATGTTTTCCTCCAATGCAAACTCTTTCCTTATTTGGGAAAATATGAAATCCCACTCCACACTCTTGCGCCAACAGCTAGAATGGACATCTGAGGACAATCATTGTTTTAGGATCGCTCCAGGCACCGAATGGTTTTCGTATCGTGCATATACGCTCAGGGCCTTTGCAAATATGAGATACTCAAGGCCCATATTGCATTTGAACTGGGGAGTTATGATGCCCAGCTTGATTCAATACTTCCATCCATATTACCACACCCTCTGCATACTGACCTAATGCCTTGATTTCTTTAAATAAAAAGATTATTTTGTTGGTTCTTCCAGGTTAGAGATTTCGCAAAATTGTTAATTGAACTGGAAAATTACATGCGACATTTCATAAATATGCTTCCGTAAGAATATAAGAATAAACTTGTGTTTGTCTTCAATTCAAATTCAATTCAATTAAAATTGTTCACTAATTCTTCAGGGCGCTATGTTGTTAGTCTTCCTGCTAGTTGGTTTGCAGAGTATTGTAATTCAATAAACAATAGCGTGTTTTAAATGTTCCATATATTTTCTCCAAGCCTATTCTGAAAGCAGTGACTTGCTCTGAGGTATTAACAGCCCTTTGGTCCCTCATGTAATTGACTATTCTTCACAGGTAAGCCTTGGCAATAAATGTTGGCAGATTACTTAACTTTGGGGTTTTCTTATTATAGAAAGGGATGGGAGAGAACTGAATCCCTTGTACCCTTTCCCTTATTGACCATAATCAGTGTGTTTTGGAAAGGAAGGTTTGTGTGTTTCTCAACCCCTGAGTGTGTGGTCAATGTTTTAATAATCAGCAGTAAGCTTTTGTGGGTTTAAATAAAGATGATTATTTATTCACAAATTGAACCTGAATGTCCAATATCATGTCCATCACTCAGTACACACACATTCATGGACCCACTCACACACACACACATACACACACACACACACACACACACATACACACTCAAGAAAGAAATAGTTAGAGAGGAACTTTCTTGGCCTTTTACACATTGTAAACAAAAGAATAGGAATGCTCTAACAGCACTGTGGGTGTACCTACACTACATGGACTGCAGCGATTCAAGAAGCCAGCTCACCACCACCTTCTCAAGGGCAATTAGGGATGGGCAATAAATGCTGGCCCAACCAACGAAGCCCACATCCCGTGAACAAGGGGAAAAAATTCACATGTTTGGCTTGTCTTATTAAGAAGTAATTATTGCGGGCCTGTTGAAGTAGGCATTTTCATGTCTGAAGGGTTAGTCTGGGTAGATCCAAATGCCAGAGCCGTATGTCAGAATTGTTGCAGGATTCCCTTGAAGAAATGGATTTTTCTAGCAGGCCTTGAAATTGGTTACTTGGGGTTTTCTTACCAAGAGGTTAGGTTTCTGTACAGGTGGGCTTGAAATAGGAATCAGGCTTGGAGACTTTTAAGATGTAGCAGTCTTCAAGTTTAAAAAGGTCTGGGTCTACTGCCTTTTTATTCTATTGATATTCTACAGCTGAACGGTCTGTGTAGATTAACCAGTTTCTCTCTGGTTCTTGAGAAAAAAGAATTTGTGATCTGAAGCTGGTTTCAGTCACATGGTCAACTATTATTGTTCACTCAGAATGGTCTGGATGTCCGGAAGCCATTGCCACACAATGGGGGAAGAGATGCTGGCTATTCACAACTACTTGTGATTAACTGGTTTCTGCAACTCTCTTTTGTTAAATATCAAGCTCGGATCCTGGGAGTCTATAGATTTTGAGTTTTTGGTAAACCATAAACAATCACAGGAGTAAATCCCACAGATGGTTATTCAATCAGGAACTTTCAGGAGACTTGAAGCAGAAATCGGTAGTCATCTAAGCCGATTTATTAGTGTCCATCTTAAAATAAAAGACAGTTCCAGAAAATTATACAGTGAATGCAGTCCGTGTTTATTGTTATGAATAGGACATGCCTCTGCTAAGCATGACAATAAGAAGCGGGCACCACACCACGATGATTGGCAAAAGAGTCAGATGGGACAGGAGGGAAAACATTATTTCATGCAACAAGTGGTTAGGATTTGGAATGCACTGACCGATAGGGCGGTGGATACAGTTTTAATAGTAGCCTTCAGAAGATATTTAGATAGGTTCTTGAAGGAGAAAAAATGGCAGGGACATAGGGACAGAGCAGTGGTGTGATGCTAACTGGGCTACCTTTCAAAAGAGCCTGCACAGTCTTGATGGGCCAATAGACCAGCTTCTGTATTTTATATACATTCATATTAAGCCTCACTCCAGAACCTTGAGTATATAATCTAAGCGAACAGTTCAGAGAGTGAGTGCTGCACTGTTGGAGGTGCCATCTTTCAAATGAGACATTAAACGGGGACCCTCTCCTATGGATGGAAAAGATTCCATGGTGGAATTTTCCAGTCCCCCTCATGGCAGGGGGGGGGGTGGGGATGGGGGGGGTGGTGACAATGCAGCAGGAGTTGAAAAATCTGTTGCACACCATCGTTTTACACTGGCAAGACCTTCCGCTCCTGCCCAAATGGGGGGGTCACAATTCCACAATTCCCCTGCCAGAGGCCGATGTGAAGCCGATTTACTCAGAGGCAGATGTAGGCCCGACAGGGATCGCCCTCCCCCACCCCCACCCCCCACCCCCGCCCAGTCGGCTGCACCGCCAGCGTAAAATCACACCGGCCCAGGAGACGTCTGGACCAACGTGACATGTACATGTCAGCACTTAGCTGAAGAAAAGCCTGGGGCAGCTCGCGGAGGTGAGGAGAAGATGGAGGTCTCCACTGACTGGACCCTGCGGCACCATGCGCAACATTGGGTGGGGCATCAACAACCTGGACCTTCTCTGCACAGCAACATCCGGTGAGGCGGGTGGGGGTGGTGGGGGGGGGGGGGTCATTTTTGGTGCAGCAATTTCACCCAGGATTCGGATCTTCCAGCTGTGAATGGAAGGCTGCAGGTAGTATTGGTGGGTGGCTAGGGTCTGTGCTGGGGGGTGAATAGGCAGGGAGGAAAGGACTGAGCAGGTGGAGCGGGTGTAGGGGAAAGAGATTCAGCGGGGTCGTGCAATGGATAAGCCAGTACAAAGTGGGAGGGTGGGAAGGGCTGCGCTGTATTGTGGACAGGGGACGTACATGTGCAGGTGTGAAGGGTCATGGTGGGAGATTGCAGAGGAGAAATGATTCAGAGGGAGGGGTAAGTGGAATCAGTGGAGGATTCCTGGGGTGGGGGGCATTCTGAGGGTACCGGTGGTGACAGTTAAAGGGGGCAGTGGGAGCCGGAAGGATGGGAGGGTAAGGGTGCGCTGATGTTGAGTGGAGACGCGCTGAGGTCCTTTGGAGGGGATGCGAAAGGTGATACCGGAGGATCGGAAAGATGGGGTAGTAGGCATGTCTATCTGAATGGGGGTGGGATGTTCGGGAAGGTAAGGGACTTCTACATTTACCTGCACAGGGCAGAAGGTGATGGGAGAGGATTGAAGAACAATTGTGGGGAGGTCAAAAGCGATTCCTGGTGGGGGAGGGGGTCACCCTCCAACCATGCAACCTGTAATCGTGGCTGCTCGCAACTCTGCAGGGCCTCCTGGTGGAGATCTTGAGATGCTTCATGGGTCACCGGGGGGTGGGTGGAGATGCAGATCAGCTCAGCTGGACAACTAAGGGAAATCCCAGCATGTGGTATTTACAATGCTAGGGCCTTGGGACAGACGAGAGTGTAAAGGCTCAGTGTGCGCTGGAGACTTCTTGCACGTGGTTCACAAGGGTCCTGGCAAAGACCTTTGCCTCCCTGCACTTGCCTGATTCTGGGGATACATGGAGAGGTGGTGGCATAGTGGTATTGTCACTAGACTAGCTCTGGGGACTGGGGTTCAAATCCCACCATGGCAGATAGTGGAATTTGAATTCAATAAAAAAAATTCTGGAATTAAAAGACTGATGACAGTGTCAAATGAGCTGGGACGTGTCAATGAACTTTATTAAAAATTTGTATTAAACTTTAGAAACCTCATCCCACCCCCATGGATGAGGTTTCATGATAAATGCAAAGGCCGCCTGGGCTCTTTGCCTGCCCACTAACCTTAAGGTTGGACGTGCAGCTCAGTTAATCAGCTTAATTGGTCTTTAAATGGCCTTGATAGGCCTTTGACAGTTCGGCAGGTGCACAGCCGACTCCGGTACGTGCCCACCGAACTCAAGATCTGAATGATGCACGGTGACATTGGGACACATGCCCAACATCGCCACGTGCCCTGTTACACGTCGGTGAGCAGGCCCCACTCCCACTCGCCAACCTGAAAACTCTGGCCATAGTTAACGTTTCGAGCCTGTGGAGAGAAAATAAACAGAGTTAATGTTTCAATTCCGTATGAGTCGCCCAGACTCGAAAATTTAGCTCTGTCTTTCTCGCCACAGAAGCTTTTAGGTCTGTTGAGGTTTTTTGCAGCACTTTCTGTTTTTGTTTCAGATTTCCAGCATCTGCAGCATTTTGCTTTTACCTGAGGGTTCCCTTATCCTGGCAGCGCGGGTGAGATGATCCACCCTTTCTCAGCACAGCAGGACAGTCCTCTGCTGGAGGCCCTGGGCACTGACTGCCCTGGACCCTGGAGACCTGCTCCCACTCAGGGTTCGTATTCCTGGCTCGGTCTCCTCCTCCGATCCAGTGGAAAGAGGGCGTCCCTCCTGACCTGCACTTGGTTGAGCAGGATGCCCAGGGAGGCATTCATGAACTTGAGCACCAGAGCCCCGGGTCCTCTTCTGGCCACCTCCTCAATCAGTGGGATGGATGAGCAGCTGTCCAGCTGCCTTTTAAATATGGCGCCTGGATATTGTGGTGGAGCGTGTGTCACCCAGCCCATCCTTCCACAAAAATCTTCGGGAAACCCCTGACTGCAGAATTGACGAGGCTGGGATCGCACAATATGATGCAAATTCCCGGCGGGAAATATTCCTGTCCTCACCACCACCCCCCACCCCCCGACATCCCTCCCTCACCCCACCATGGAACTTAGTCCCGGAAGGGGAAATTCCATCCCATGGTACTATCTGCAAAGTTCTCCCTGGTATTTTGACCAGTATTTACCCCTCATTTGTGGGCCCTTCCTGTGCTCAAATTGGTTGCTGCATTTCCTACATTAGGAACACTTCAAAAAGGGCATGATCAGGTCTTTGGGACATCCTGGAGTCAGGAAAGACGCCAATCTTTATTTCTGCCTTGCTGAACTGTTGATGTTACCACGTTTTGGATGAGATGTTAAAACTGAAACTCCGTATGCTTTCGAAGCTGTTCGTAATCACTCCCACTAGTCAAAAAAGAACATGAATTGTCCCAGGTAATATTTATTTCTTCACCAAAAGCAAATTGTCAAATCATTACTTTGTTTTATTCTCTCGTGGGAAGTGGGTGTCACTGGCTGGGTCAGCATTTATTGCCCATCCCTAATCGCCCTTGCCCAGGGGGCATTTAAGAGTCAACCACATCACCGTGGGTCTGGAGTCACATGTAGGCCAGACCAGGTAAAGACAGCAGATTTCCTTCCCTAAAGGACATTAGTGAACCATTTGGGTTTTTAACAATCATCAGCAATGGTTTCATGGTCATCGTCAGACATCCAATTCCAAATTTTTATTGAATTCAAATTTCACCATCTGCCATGGTGGGATTCGAACCCAGGTCCCCAAAGCATTACCCTGGGTCTCTAACATACCAGTCCAGTGACAACACCACTTCACCACTGCCTCCCCAAATTATCTCACTGGTTGTGGGATCTTGCTGTGCACAAGTGGGCTGCCACATTTTGTCACATTACAGCAACGTCTATACATCCAAATATTTCAGTGGCTGTGAAGCGTTTTGAGGCATCTCGAGATTGTGAATTGCTCCATTCCAAGGCAGGTTTGTTCTTTATCCATAGCTGTGTAATTTCCAGCTCAGGCTCGTGATCAGGAGTTTGAAGATTAATTGTGGCCCCCATCACAGTCCAATCTGAAATTAGCTAACTCAGCAAGGTTGAAATCCAAATTATACGTTCCTTCATTTATGCAGAAAGTTTATTTTTGTTGATGACGTTGTAACCTGAATGCTGCTTTTGGGCATTATTTGCTGCTACAAGTTAGTAAATACGGGGAGCAATCAACGATAGTGGGAAAAGGTAACAGGCGGAATTCTCCCATCCTGCCTGTGGCAGGTTTCGTGGCGGGTGGGAGTGGAGAACCAAAAAGTTGGAAAGCCGCCGGTGTAAAAGCAGTTTGCAATTCTCCTGATGGCGGGTCCCGCTGACTAGTGGCACCAACGCAATTTGCATTCGTTACCATCTCACGAATGCTCATTAGATGAGCTGCTCGCTGGAATCACGTGCCGCCTTCCAATCTTGCATCACGCCAGCGGGAAACCATATCGGCCTGAATCACGCGTGAAATATTCTGGCGTGTAGCGGTCAGACCTCACTTCGCTTGCAGCTCCGGGGTGAGTGCAACATTCATAGCCCAGCTGCCTCAGCACTGCGCTGGTCTCGTTGCGGTGCCAGTGAAACGCCACACTGCCAGGGGTGCAGGGTTGGTCTGCTTCTGATGGGTGCCTCCATAGTCATGCAGGACACCACTGGCACTCAGACAAGGCTGAACATTCGACCAGGGTTGGGGGTGGGAAGGATAACAAACTCATGGGGGTGGGGGGGGGGGGGCGGCAAAGGTGCATGGTGAGGGGTTGGGGGGAGGGGGAATGATGGAAGGCATGAGGGGCAGGAAGGCATTGCAAGGGGATAGAGGACGAGGGGAAACGATGATAGGTAAAGGGGAGGCCAAGGGGTGGGAAGATGGAGCCCGACAAGGGAAACTGAAATGCTGACAAACAAGGGGTTGGATGGGATGCAATGTGCAGGAACGGGAGGGGATGCACGCAGACTCTGAAATAGGAAAGGGGGATTGTTTCAGTGTGTCCCAAGTAGGATGGGTCGCACTGAGACTCATAATGGGGGTGTTGGGAAGGGAGACAGTGCAGTGTTCAGTCATGAGGACAATGGGGAACTCTATGAAAGTTAACGTCCTTGGTCTGGGGGCTAGAAGGCCGGAGTCAGAAAGTAGAGACAGCCCTGGGGCTCTGTGGACCTCACAGTCAAGAGTAAGAGAGTTGAGGCAGTCATGGGATGCAGCGGGCCCTGCCAAAGGGCTGTGCATCATACTTACACTGTACTCCCGCTCCAGGGAGGGGCAAGGGCTGTGTGCTGAGTTGGCGGCCATTTGCAGAGGCTCATCATCTGTCTTGGACTGAGCAGGTGGCTGTTCACCAGCAGCCCTCTGAGTGCCAGAGATCTGGGCTGTCCCTGCCTTTGACTGAGCCCAGAGATCTGGGCTGTCCCTGCCTTTGACTGAGCCCAGAGATCTGGGCTGTCCCTGCCTTTGACTGAGCCCAGAGATCTGGGCTGTCCCTGCCTTTGACTGAGCCCAGAGATCTGGGCTGTCCCTGCCTTTGACTGAGCCCAGAGATCTGGGCTGTCCCTGCCTTTGACTGAGCCCAGAGATCTGGGCTGTCCCTGCCTTTGACTGAGCCCAGAGATCTGGGCTGTCCCTGCCTTTGACTGAGCCCAGAGATCTGGGCTGTCCCTGCCTTTGACTGCTGTCGAGATGTGTCAGTCAGGTGACCCTGAGCTATGACCCATTGAGGTGTGTGTCTCTGCACTGGTGGAGAGTGCTGGTGAGCGCAGTGATGCTTCTTCCTCTTTGGTTTCCTCAACTTCCTCAGCCAAGGCGGTCTGGAGGCTGGGGCTTATGTTGGCCATGCTCAGCTGCCTAAGAGAGAGAAGAGAGTTTTAGTTCGTGAACAGGCAGATTACAAGATTGCACGTCACTCACTGTGAATGACAGGATGTGATGAGCTCATGGAGGTGTCGTCCGTATCAGGTTGGCTGGGACAAGCTGATCTCCCCTTCTCCACAGGAGTGACCCCTGTCCTCCCCAGCCAGCTCAGCAGCACCCTTCCCAAACTGGGTGAGAGGAACAATGTCAGCTGTCTCCTCCCCCCCAACCCCCGCTCTGGGATCTTTCATGTCTGTTGTTGGCCAGGTTGTCCTGGATGAAGACAAAAGAAAAGAATGTGATGAGAAGGGATGGAGCAGAGATTGGGAACGATGTTGAGCAGGAGAGGCTGACGATGGAGAGTGAGCAGCATGATAGATGGGATAGTGGCGATGTGAAAGTTTCTCTGAGACAGTGGGAAATGTGTCCCCCACTAAAGGTTGTGTGAGATCCCAGAAGGAAATAGCCCTTTGAGTACATGATGCCACGATGAGAATTTGATATTTGAGGGAGTTGAACCTGGTGGAGTGGATGAGATCATTCATCCTCTTCCTACACTGGGTGACATTGTGTGTGTGTGTGTTGGCCAGCCTCGCTGACCTCCTCTGTGATGGCCTCCCAGGCCAGGGAGGAGGCTGGTGTGCTTTCTGGAGTCGTCCCTCAGGTAAAGCACATCCCTATGCTCACCCACTCCTCACCCCAAAGCCTGGAGGGCATCCGGGCAGAACCAGGTGGCAGCCTTCTTCTTATTTCTTGCAGCCTTCTTCCTCTGGTCACCAGACATCTGTGTGTGTGTCCTGGAGACAGCTGGGCTGGAGAGAGTGAGGTGTGTGCGCTCAGGTGGCATTTAAATATGGCGCCCAGACCTTCAACACCATCAGGTAACAGCGGGCTGGAGGAATCAGCTCCCGACCTGCCAGGTGATTCGGAGAGATACTCGCCTGTGCATAACTAATGAGCTTCCAAGGACTGAATCGGCCGCAATTTCCCACCATTCCGACCATCGGGATACACGCTGCAGAACCCGCCCGCCATGTCACCGAGTCTCAAAAAAGGAAAATTCCACCTATTATATTTTATTAACTGAGTTGTCTGGTTGAAATGAAAAGAGTTAACCTCGTCAAACTCTTAATTAGTGTTGCTGTAGGCAACAGAGTTGTTATGATCCATAAATGAGATGAATTTATTAACGTAAGGAAGAATCATGTAACTAGAGGTCTATGTAATATTTTAAGGAAATAGGTTTAATTTCACTAATTTATTAATGTATCCCTGTTTGATAGGAGTGATATTTGTGAAATCTGATCGAGCACATTTCCAGTTCCCTGACTCATGGTAATCAAAACTGCTGTGCAGTGTGTCTGAAAAGCTATGATTCTTGGCTTTCATTTATCCATGACCTTGTATACCCAGGCTGATTATTTACCCCTGGGCTGTAAGAAATGCTTCGATGTGATTTTTATGACATGTACATAGTCCTATATTTTTGGAGGAATATAAAATTGTTACAGCTACTACAAAGCTTGTTTGTTTAATTTGTCACAATTCTGGACTCCTGTCCAGCTGCCTTCAAGGCACTGATTCATGCTGTGGATCATAGGAGCATCAACACGTCAGCCAAGTCACCCTGGTAATGTGTGTTGGAAAAACTATTTGGCAATGGAAAGCACCATAGCTACCTCACCCCAGCTTCAAGACGTGAGCATTGGATTCAATGCTGAGGACTGGGAACCATGGCTGACATTTCCTCTCTCTAATGCAAGGTGAAGCAATGCATTGAACCTATTCCACAATTCAACATGGATCATAGCTGATCTTCTATCTCAACTCCACTTTCCCACACTACCCCCATATCCCTCAATTCCCATAGTACCCAAATAGCAATCATCCTCTGTCTTGAATATACCAAATGACTGAACATTCACAGTTCACTGGGGCAGGCAATTACTAAAATTCACAACCCTTTGAGTGAAGAAACTTCTCTTATCTAAGTTCTCAATGGCTGCTCCCTTATTCTGAGACCGTGTTCTGGATTCCCCAGTTTGGGGGAGTCATTGGGTCAAAATCCTGGAGCTACCTTCCTAACAGCACTGTATGTGTGCCTACATCACATGGACTGCAGCGGTTCAAGAAGGCAGCTCACCACCACCTTCTCAAGGGCAATTAGGGATGGGCAATAAATGCTGACCCAGCCAGTGACGCCCACAGCCCATAAAATGATTATTTAAAAAGCCACTTAAGAATTTTGTTAGATCACCTCTCATTCTTCTAAACTCCTGTGAATTTAGGATTAGGCTATGCAGTATCTGGTCATAGTACAATCCCCTCATCCCAGGAACCAGCTTAATGAACCTTTGCTCACTCCCTCTAAGGCAAGTATATCTTTCCTTAAGAAGATCAAAACTGTACACAGTGTCACCAATACTTTGTATACTTGTAGTAAGTCTTCTTTACTCTTATACTCCAACCCCTTTGTAACAAAAGCTAACATACTATTTAACTTCCTAACTGCTTGCTGTACCTGCGTGTTAACTTGCTGTGATTCATATACAAGGACACACAGGGCCCTCTGAATGCAAACATTTCCCAGTCTCTCACCGTTCAAGGAATATTGTGATTTTTTAAAACTTTTCCTCCCAAAGTGGAGATCTTCACATTTTGCCACATTACATTCCACGTGTCAAGGTGTTCTTGCCCACTCACCCAATCTGAACTGATGTTTGCAAAAGATGCCACTGAAAAGGAGAATGAAGACACTTTTATGTCACCTGAGACCCCACTTGAGCTGTCAAGATCCTCAAGCTTGGACCTTGCGTAGCCAGATTTAGTGAGATCCAGCAGTTTTATATATGTCTTGTAGCTGACTGCACAATACCCATGATACCTGTACTGTGGGCAACCAGGAGCACTAGAGCAATATGAATAGGCCTTAAGGGTGGTTATAAGATAAATATTGTGGTTGGGTTTTATAATTTATATTTTATTTCACATTAGAAAAATCTCTGCATGATTGAATCAGGTAGTTAGTGCATAATCACCCTTGTGTATATAGAATACATTGCCAGTCATGCCTTTTGCTTTACCTTCTCTGACTTACATGGAATAGTTAATGTCTGCATCTATAACATGCTTCTGGAGCTATGATGTCATCTGTGGGGGAGGGGAATCAATCTGTACTTGAGATGTCTCTGTAACTGCACCAAAATCAGACCAGGCTAAATGATTTTTGAGATATTGCATAATAAGTTGCACCTTTACATATTCATTAAGCACAGCTTTTGATCATTCAGGTGACAGAGTAACATGTACAATTAACTGATATTGTGTGGGTCATCTATGTTTTAATGTCATCTCTCTCGAGTACTGATTAATTGATTAATCTGCAAGCGTGTAATAGTAGAGGAGTGTGTATTTGAGAGAAAGACAACCAGGGACTGATTTTTGAGGCAGTTTGCATTCAAAACTGGGGCAATCGTGGAAGCAAAGTCAAGAGGTGGTTAGTCATGCTGACTTACTGCTGCCTTCTGATTTTCACAGACCTGGGCACCAGAATTCTATCCTGAAATCAAACTGGAATAAATGAAATTGGGAGGGTGGGTGGCGGTGGGGTGGGGTCGGGGGGGAGGTCAAATGGTGTCTTTTAGACAAAACTTTACAGATTCCCTTAAACACTGCATTAAATTAGCAGGTAGAGGAATGTCATATCAATATATTACACATCTGGCCACTCACATTGCCAACAGTAACTTCCAGCCTGTAGTCACATCTTAAAACCCACACGGTAAGTAAGTGAAAGTGGTAGCAGATCCTTTTGGCATAAGCAAAACAATTTTATAACTTCCTTGCACAATTTAATCTAAAGTGCCATGCTGCCTTTATCAGCAACATACAGGTTTTGTGGCCCCCTTTCTCACACTGCAGTATTAAATCAAATTGCTGCTGGTTCCTCTTTCGAACCAACTTGTTGAATCCATATGAAACTATGTGCCTCCATTCCAAAATATAATCTTCACATAAAAGCTCTGCCATTCTTTCTGACCTTTGGGGGAAGAATTTTCCCAGCCCTGCGTTGGTAGATTTGCAGACCGGGGTGTGAGGAAAATAGGGAGGGGAGCACCTTGGTCTGGCTCCCTAACACATCCCTGGCACATGGCGACTTTCCGAGTGGTGGTTAAGGAGACAGTTTGGCTCATTTTGTGTACTCAAGGCCCCCATTTGGTGCAATTTAGATGGCACACTGGCATTTTCCCAGCAGCGCAACAGCCACCAGCCCCACCTGGAGGCCACCAGCTGTATTCTCCATCTCTGCAGCAGGTTGTGGGGCCAGCGGAGCCAGAGGCTTCACCCCCAACCCCCCCCCCAAAAAAGTGTTTGTGGGCAGGAAAGTTAGCCCCCCACGGCCCAGCACCCGGAGGTGTTTCACCCCTGATTTGGGGGACTTGCTCGTTTGGCCCCTATAAATGTTCATTTTACACTTACCCCACTGAGGGTGCCTCAGGTGCTCTCTCAATCACCGACCTGCCTCTACAATACCCACCTCTCCCATCGGGGCTGTCGAGCTTTCTGACCTGCTTTAATTTGACTGACAGCATCAGCAGTCCGCTGGCCATCCTTAATTGGATAGCGAGCTTGGAGGCAGGCAATTAGGAGGGCACCTCCTGGAATATCCCTGTGTTGGTCTTTTTCATGGAAAGCCAGAGTCCCAACGCCTGCAGAAAAATTCAGCCCTTGAGTTCTGGGAGTCAGTATCAATTGGTCAACACACATGGGAACAATTTACACTTACCATTATATTTTACTTTGCTAAATTAGCGCTAATGATGAAACATAATATTGCCCTGTAAACCCTCTAAGCAGAGGACTGCAGTATTATTACAGATCACATTCACAGAACTTCACTATAATTCCTTACCAATAAAAGTCTAATTAGAAATAGTATTAAGATTTTTATATATTTGCAAATCAAATCCTCCAGGATAAATTACAATCTGGTTGATTTCCAATATGGACAAACATATATAAGACCCTAGAGGAGCTTAGGTAACAGATATTTCAATCAGTTAATCTATTTGATACATTTAACATTTAAGAATTACTCTGGCTTTCTCTTTATTGCCAGCTACATTCCTGTGTTTAAACCTTGCACCCATTAAACAGCTAAGGGGAGGACTCGTTAAGTACAAATGAACAGCAATTGTTTCAGTGGTGGATGACTGGTATGCCATTATAATACTGGCCTGAAGCAATAAAACATGCTTTCTTTTGTTTTCCTGGCTTTCTGCTCAATTCGAGAAATGTCAAACTCATTTGACCATGTAAAAATATTATTGCAGCCTTAGAAACATATCTGAATTAGCCATCTTATCTTTAATCATGAAACTTTGCTTTGCTGTACCCTGTGTCAGGTGCACCCATTTATTGTTGGGCTACCCTTAACAAGAGAAAGATTGGGTAGTTTTTAAAAGTAATCAAGGCACAATGAGTTGAGCGCCTCCAAATGAGACATACTGAAAGAACTGACAGTGAGAGATTTTGGGAGATGGTGGTGTACTGGTAGTGTCACTGGGCTAGTAATCCAGAGGCCCAGCCTCATGTCTTGGGGATATGGGTTCAAATCCCACAATGGCAGCTGGTGGAATATAAGTTTAATCCATAAATCTGGAATATAAAAAAGTCTCAGTAATGGTGGCCATGAAACTATCATCAATCGTCATAAAAACCCATCTGATTCACTAGTGTCCTTTAGGGAAGGAAATCTGCTGTCTTTACCTGGTCTGGCCTACACGTGACTCCAGACCCACATGCGGTTGATTTTTAACTGCCCTCTGAAATGGTCCAGCAAGTCACCTAGTTCACGGGCATTTAGGGATGGGAAACAAATGCTGGCCTTGCCAGTGATACCCACATCCCATAAAAGATAATGAAGAAAAAAATATTTGAATTCATCATAAATTCATCCTTTACTTGTATTCAATTGGCAACTCGACTCAGGCTGAAAGTGGACTGAGTCACTGGCTTTAATCTAAAGCAAGCGTGGATGCTTTAAGAAAAACATGTCTGATTATAGACTAGCAGTTGCATTTCAGTTTGCTCAAGAGCAGATTAGGTGGTGGCTAGTTAGAAAGTATATGGGTGCATTGCTGATCAAGATCATTTATTGTTTTTGTGGTGACAGAATGACTTTTCATAAATTGCAGTTTTACAAATAATATTCGTGAACATAATTTTAGTTTCTTTATAAGGCTAATATAATATACGGATCCTCTTTATCATATTTAAGCAATCTCAAAGTTCCACATTTTGTATAATCCTCATATACTCTTCTCAGTAAAGCTGCTGGAACATTCCAACCTCACAAGTTACACGCGCAATGCAGATCCAACATTGTCTTCCTTACCGAATGATCTCAGTGTATTTTTAGCTGTTACACAGTTTACATACATTCATAGTCATTCACTTCTTATTCAAACCAAGATTTTAATAACCTCACAGTGTAACACATTCTATAACTATATTCCTTTTTTACCTAATATATGAACATGTATACACATTGAACATTTCTGATCCTAAAATTACTGCTTTTTATCTCACCCATTGAAAATCCCGAAATGATTTTAATCCAAAAGTTTCAATACATTCTTTATTTTGTGCAGCTTAGGTACTGAAACACATTCTGCATTCATATCTCCCATTATTTTCCTCAATTCAAGCTTGTGGTGCTTTTATTGTCAGATTACATCCTTAATTTTATTCCAACTGAGCCATACTGACACTGATGGCAACTGCTTTAATCACCAGATATGGATCTCTGCTGGGGAGGCAATAGTGCTGATATAATTGGTTCTCAATCCTGAACTTCACCCAGTAGCCACATACATGCATGTTTCCCTTGCCTGATAACATTGAGTACACATCTCTCCTCTTTCTTCAAAATAATAGATTTTTTGATTTTCCATCAATTTTCCCCCTGTGTCCTCTGTGAAGATGCTTCTTGATGCTAAAGTGCATTTCAACCATCACTCGGTTCAACTGTGAGTGCCGATGTGAGGGTCAGCCGGTTATCGTATCAGGGTAAACACCCATCCAAATATCCTGAGCCCCAACCTGTTCTCACCCATCATTCCAAACATACAATTCCTCTCCACCAACCGCCGACCACCTCCCAATCTCCTCCTTTCCTCTCAGTTCAGAAAGAACTGAGACCAATTTTGCCATCTTTCCTGCCTCCTCAACTGAGATAATTTGACTCAGCACAGGCTGGGGACCAAACCTAGAACCATGTGGGTCCAGATGGTTATGTTCAAATGCTGAAGTGCATTTAATAAAAGAATTATCAGGAGAGCTGAACTTGCCAAAAATTATTAACATGCTGTTTTACAAAATGTTGTCCACAATTAGCCTTTTCAATGGGTCAAGACCATTTATAGTAATAGAATTCAGATGCTCAAAGGATGTTCCAGTCAACTTAAAATAAAATATTCATTGGAGGTAAGAATTTTGCTTCTATCATTTCGGTTTAACAGAAGGGTAAATACCCTGCTGAGGTTGTTCTTCATATCATTTCCTGTCTAACATGTGGTTGGCTAAAGGGATGATACCTGATATAATGATTCATCCAAAAATCCATAAATTGACATTAAGTATCTCAGAAGTACTGGGACGGCTAGCATTGCGAAGAACATTGTTAACCCTTTGCCCTCATCAAAAATATTTCAGGTAAGAATGTGGATAATGAAGCAACCAGTCAGGTTGTAACGTGTTCAGATGCCAGTGTGATTGAAAAGTCACGTTCAGGCCATTTGTTTAGAACACATTTCACAAACTCAACTGTGATTACTCCAGTTCATAGCTAGGAAACAGCTGTACTGTCTCATAGTAAAATGTAGCAAAATGGGTAACCAGCTCACTAGTAACAACATGGTAATAATATTGAACAAATGGTGACTCAGCACAGCTAAAACAACTGCTGTATATTTGATGGATACAATTATTAAAAATTAATTTTAAATTTAATACCCAAGAGGTGTAACAGCTTCCAGTAGATCCAGCCAGTGGATTGTTCATCTAGGATTATACTTTCTTCATCAGTCTTTTGTGGTAGAATGTGTTTTTTTTTAAACAAATCTGTCCTCATTTCTAGGCTTAATACAGTGCAACAAATGTGAATGGGGCATATTAATAAATGAATTGTAGAATAAGGCTAAGGAATAAAAGGCAATGTCATAAGGATTTGTCTGTGACAGTATTGAAAAACAGACTGTGTTAGTTGAGGAAATTGGATATCGGAACTTTAATGGAGAAAGACCATAGTGGAGCTAATTGCATTCCTCGTTTATATGAATAAGAGACAAATAAAGGATAAAAAAAAAAGACAGAAGCATCAGCTCCCCCAGCAAGAGGCAATGGAAAGAGCCATGGATCTTCGAGTCCCATACGCTAGAGGGGCAGAATTGGGGGAAAGAAAAATTAAAAAAATGCAAAGCTATTTAAAAATGAAGCTTTATAAGTGCATTAGAACAAGCCTATTAAATCTTTGGGGAATAGACTGAGAAGCTTTCAAACAGACGATTGGAGCTTACTGTGAAGGATAGTTTACAAGGTTAGTAGCCTCCAGCCTTGTTTGGTAGCACCTATCATGTTTCAAAGACATCTACATACCAGGCCTGTGCACAATCATCTACTTTGGGGTTTGGTTGGGGGGAGGGGAGGGGGGTGAGGTTGTTCTGGTGGTGGGAGAGGGACGAAACTTGATTTTTTTTAAAAATCTGATACTTGTAGCATTGTTAAATTTCAAAATCTAGGCACCCGATTATAATAAGAATGTCTGCTTTGACATTGTGCAATAGCTGATCACATACAAAATTAAAAAGCCATTCCTTATGATGCAGCTGGCAAAGCTTCCTGTTGATAAAATTCTTGAGGGACTTGGCAGGGTAGATGCTGGAGGATGTTTTCTCTTGGCTGGAGAATCCAGAACTAGTGGGTCAGAGTCTCGGAACAGGGGCTTGGCCAAATGGGACTGAGATGAGGAGAAATGTCTACACTCAAAGGGTTATGAGTCCTCCACCCCAGAGAAATGTAGACGTACAGTTGACGAGTATATTGAAGACTGAGATCAGTAAACTTTGGGCACTAGGGGAATCCCCAGGTTGTGCAGGTGACATTAAGGTAGAAGAGCAGCCGTGATCTTATTTAATAGTGGTCGCCCTTTTCTCTGAGGGTTGTGTGACTTCGGAACTCTCTGCCTCAGAAGGCAGTGGAGGTGGGGTCATTGAATATTTTTAAGGCAGAGGTAGGTAGATTTTTGTTAAGCAAGGGAATCAAAGGTTATCGGGGGGTACATGGGAATATGGAAATCAAAACACAAACAGATCAGCCATGATCTTATTGAATGATGGAGAAGGCTCCAAAGGGCTGATTGATCAATTCCTGCTCTCATTTCTCAATGGGAGTTTAAAAAGGGATTTCAGGTAAAATATAGATTAATAAAAGCATCTTATCGATGAAGCATCAACATAAACCTAGCAAGCTGAGGTAAGTTATCTTGGTGGAAGGACCATTTACATTTCAAGGTATTGTATATCGCATTACTGTGATGTCATTGACTTTAAGACTTAATCACCAATACAACTGTTTGGACAATATGGGAGACCTACATTCTTCTTGGCCTGCTATCAGCATGACCTCCTCCATGGAGTCAATTAACAACATAAGAACATAAGACATAGGAACAGAAGTAGGCCATTTGGCCCCTCGAGCCTGCTCCACCATTCAATAAGATCATGGCTGATCTATTTGTGTTTTGATTTCCATATTCCCATCTACCCCGATTACCTTTGATTCCCTTGCCTAACAAAAATCTATCTACCTCTGCCTTAAAAATATTCAATGACCCCACATCCACCGCCTTCTGAGGCAGAGAATTCCAAAGTCACACAACCCTCAGAGAAAAGGGCAGCCCCTAATTTTAAAACAGTGCCCCCTAGTCCTGGACTCACCCACAAGAGGAAACATCCTTTCCACGTCCACCTTGTCAAGACCGTTCACGATCTTATTTACTTCAATCAAGTCATCTCTCACTCTTCTAAACTCCACTGGAAACAAGCCCAGTCTGTCTAACCTTTCCTCATAAGACAACCAGCTCATTCCAGCTATCAATCTAGTAAACCTCTCAGAACTGCCTCCAATGCACTTACATCCTTCCTTAAATTCAGATTCACTAGGCTGATTCCTGGGATGAAAGACTTGACTTATCTAGAACAGCAAAACAGGTTAGGCCTTTATTCATTAGAGTTTAGAAGAATGAGGGGTGATCTTATTGAAATGCACAAGATTCTGAGGGGGCTTGACAGGGTAGATGTTGAGAAGATGTTTCCACTGGTGGGGGAATCTTGAGCTAGGGGACATAGTTACAGAATAAGGGGACACTCATTCAAAACTGAGATGCGAAGGAATTTGTTCACTCAGGGGATAATGAATGTCTGGAACTCTCTACTCCTGAGAGTTGTGAAGGCTAGATCACTGACAGTATTTAAACAGGAGGTAGATAGATTTTTGAAATATTGGGGAATTGTTTTTGAAATATCGGGGAGTTGAGGGCTATGAGGAGCTGGCACAAAAGAGGAGTTGAGGCCTGGGACAGATCAGCCATGATCTTATTGAATGGCAAAGCAGGCTTAAGGGGCCAAATAGCCTATTCCTGCTGTTATTTCTTATGGTCTTTTGTTCTAAATAAGGAGACCAAAACTGCACATGCAGTATTCGAGATGTGGTCTCACCAATGCCCTGTATAACTGAAGCATAACATCCTTACTTTTATGGTAAATTCCTCTTGTAATAATGGATAGCATTCCATTAGTCTTCTTAATTTCTTGCTGTACCTGCATACTAATCTTTTGTGACTCGTGTAGAAAACCTAGGTCCCTCTGCACCTTGGAATTCTGCAGTCGTTCTCCATTTAAGTAATACTCTGTTTTTTAATTCTTCCTGCCAAAGTGAACAATTTCACAATTACCCACATTATACTCCATTTGCCAGGTCTTTGCCCACTCACTCACTCCATCTGCAACCTCTTTATGTCCTCTTCACAAGATACTTTCCTACCCGTCTTTGTGTCATCTGCAAATTTAGCTACCATGTCTTCACTCCCCTCATCTAAGTCATTGATGAAAATGTAAAAAGTGGGTCCCCAGCACAGACCCCTGGGGGACTCCATTCGATACTTCCTGCCAGTCAGAAAAATGCCCATTTATACATACTCTCTATTTTCTGCCAGCCAGCCAATCTTCTATCCATGCTAATATGTTACCCCCTACACCATGAGCTTTTATTTTCCGCAATAACGTTTGATGTGGCACCTTACCAAATGCTTCCTGGAAACCCAAGTACTGTATGTCTACAGCGCCACCCCGCCCCCCCTTTATCCACAGCCCATGTTACTCCTTTAAAGAATTCCAATAAATTGGCTAAACATGATTTCTCTTTCACAAAACCATGCTGACTCTTCCTGATTACCTCGAGTTTTTCTAAGTGCCCAGCTATAACCTCTTTAATGATCGATTCTAATAACTTCCCCACGACAGACATCAAGCTAACTGGCCTATAGTTTCCTGTTTCCTGCCTCCTTCTCTTCTTGAATCGAGGGGTTATATTTGCTACTTTCCAGTCTGGTGGAACCTTTCCAGAATCTCACGAATTTTTGGATAATTAACACCAGCGTACCAACTACCTCATTAATCACGGAATTACCTGGAAAAGCTCAGCAGGTCTGGCAGCATCGGCGGAGAAGAAAAGAGTTGACGTTTCGAGTCCTCATGACTCTTCGACAGAACAAGGTGAATCCCAGGAAGGGGTGAAATATAAGCTGGTTTAAGATGGTGGGGGGGGGGGTTTGGGTGCGGGAAGAGAAGTGTCCCCCCCCACACCCCCCCAACACCACCACCTTAAACCAGCTTATATTTCACCCCTTCCTGGGATTCACCTAGTTCTGTCGAAGGGTCATGAGGACTCGAAAAGTCAACTCTTTTCTTCTCCGCCGATGCTGCCAGACCTGTTGAGTTTTTCCAGGTAATTCTGTTTTTGTTTTGGATTTCCAGCATCCGCAGTTTTTTGTTTTTACCTCATTAATCACCTCTTTTAAGACTCTAGGATGAAGTCCATCTGGACCAGGAGACTTGTCAGCCCACAGCTCCATCAGTTTGCTCAGTATCGCTTTCCGAGTGATTGTAATTTCACCAAGTTCCTCGCTCCCTTCCATCCCCTGATTTGCTGCTTTTACTGGAATTTTTTTGTATCCTCTATCATGAACATAGAAACAAAATATTTGCTCACTTCATCTGCCATATCTTTATTATCTACTATTAACTCTCCATTGTTGCTGTCTAGAGGAGCAACACTCACTTTACTTACTCTTTTCCTGTTTAAATACCTGAAGAAACTCTGTTTTCACATTTCTAGCTAGGTTCCTCTCATACTCTAATTTATTTCTCCTGATTAACCTTTTAGCCATTCTCTGCTGTTCTTTATATTCTTTCCAATCATCTATCCTGCCACTCATCTTTGCGGAGTTTTATGCTTTTTCCTTAAGTTTGATGCCTTCCTTAACATCTTTAGTTAACCATGGATGGTGGGTCCTCCCATTAGAATTTTTCTGTATTATAGGAATGTACATATTCTGAATACTCTGAAGTATCCCCTTAAATGTCTGCCACTGCTTCTCTATTGATCTATCCCCTAACCTAGTTTCCGCTAGCTCAGTTTTCATGCCCACATGGTTGCCTTTATTTAGGACCCAATCCTTGTCACCCTGCAGCTACTTCTCTCTAATTGCTACCAGATCATGTTTATTTACATCAATGTGAGCTACCAATTTGTTTACTTTGTTATGAATGCCACGTGCATTCAGATACAGAGCCTTCAGTTTTGTCTTTTTGTTATATTGTAACATCTAGTCTTGATTCTTGGTGCATTCTTAGTTTTTTTCTCTCTGTCCCTTCCTGCCATTCTCTGACCCTCATTTCCCATATTACTATTTTGCTCTCCTGCCTTGACTTTACTCCTTGATTTGCTACCTCTACCCAAACTTGATCCCTCACCCCTCATGTTTAGTTTAAAGCCCTCTCTACTTCTCTAGTTATGCAATTCGCACGAACACTCATCCCAGCACGGTTCAGGTGTAGACTGTCCCAACGGTACAGCCCCCGTTTTTGCCACACCAGTCTTTGACCACACATTCATCTCTCTGATCTTAATTGCCCTATGCCAATTTTCACATGGCTCAGATAATAATCCAGAGATTATTACCATTGAGGTTCTGCTTCTTAATTTGGTGCCTATCTTCTCAAACTGACAATGTAGAATCTCTTTCCTTGTCTTGCCCATGTTGTTGATACCTAAAAGGGCCACGACAACCAGATCCTTCCCACTCCCACTGCAAGTTCCTCTCCAGCTTTGAGTAGATGTCCAGAACCCTTGAACACGGCCTTCTGGACTCTTTCTCATTGCTGCAGAGAACAGTGTCAATCCCCCTCACTATACTGTCCCCTATTACCACTACATTCTTGGAAAAACTCAGCAGGACTGGCAGCATCGGCGTAGAAGAAAAGAGTTGACGTTTCGAGTCCTCATGACCCTTCAACAGAACTATGTTGTTCTGTTAGTTCTGTTGAAGGGTCATGAGGACTCGAAACGTCAACTCTTTTCTTCTCCACCGATGCTGCCAGACCTGCTGAGTTTTTCCAGGTAGTTCTGTTTTTGTTTTGGATTTCCAGCATCCGCAGTTTTTTGTTTTTACCACTACATTCTTGTTTGCTGCCCCCACTTGAACTTCCTGTACCATGTTGCCATGGCCAGCCTGCTCATCCACCTTGCAGACCTCACTTTCGTCCACACAGGTTGTGAGAACTTCAAACCTGTTTGACAATTGCAAAGCCTGAGGCTCCTCCATTACTGCCTGTTCGGTCCCTTTGCCTTCCTCACTCATGGTCACATTTGCCTGTCCCTCACTGCTGACCAAAACAGATGGCCCTATTCTAAGAGGTGTGACCATTTTCTGGAACAAAGTGTCCAGGTAATTATAAAATGGATTACTGAGTTAGCCTCATCATATAAAGGCAAATAAAATGAATTTTGAAATTAAATGTAGCAACACTAAATAGGACATCACAAGGAAATCATGCCTGTACTTGTGTTATGGTATTTGCTTCAAAGAGTTATAAAGAAATTTTAGTGACTGTTGAGGGGTGAAATTCAAACTAGCTGTTCAGTAGACAACAGGGTTGTATCTTGAAAATAGTTGTTAATGACATAACCTGAGTCAGCAATGGGGGAGGGGGGACTTTAATCTGGCAACTGAGCACCAATGACATTGAATAAATACCATTTTAGGATTCAACTGGGCGAAGTGTATGCTGTGCTCCACCCAGGAACTGTTAGCCCTCCAGCTGAAGAGGAGCCCAGGTAAGGGCTGCCTGATCATGTAGCAGCTCATTTTCCACACCCTAGTCTGCTGGTCCGATGTTAATCAGGTCCAATCCTCACAAGGCACTGGCCTGTCATAGAGAAACAGCAGCGAGGCAAAATCACCTCATGAAGTGAAGATTTAGTTGTTGCAAACGACTGCTTTTGCCAATTATAAAAATGAATGTGTGTTATTACTATTCAACATTGCAATTACACTCTATGCATAATTTAAATAATTTTAAATCTTACTGTATTTTATATCATATAGACTTGAATGTAAGGTGCGGGTTATTTTGGAATTAAAATACAGCAAAACATCATTAAAATTGGAAGGTATAAACACAAGTAAGTTACTTAAGAACTCACTGGCTACAATTAATCAGGTAACAAGGACTTGGGTGTATAAGTTATTATTGCTGAAATTCATTCAAAAGTGGGCATTTTAACAACCTTTTAAATTGTAGTACTTTGGCATTTGTTGCCAATAATGTGACAATGTCAAATCACTTGCTCCAAGCTGGATCAACCCAGCTAGACTTGAGTGGATGTGTTCTTCAGCCATTTCCCTTACTGTAGTTAGCTATAAACGTCTGATGCCATCTCTCTACCGTAACCAACTCACACACCCACTTTAACCAGACGAAAGCTTTCAGGAAATACTGTATGCTGCTGCAAAGCCACCCAGTGGGCAGGATGTGCAACTGCAAGCTTAATCGTACCAAAAATTACAATATCAGCTATTGTGCTTGAAAGAAAGAAAGAAAAGAAAGGTCTTCCACTTATATAGCGTCGTTCACAGCATCAGGAAACCCCAGGGCACTTTAGAATCAATTAAATACTTTTTAAAGCAATGTAGTCACTGGGGTAATGCATGAAATGTGGCAGCCAATTTGCATTCAGCAATGAGATAAGTTATCAAATCACATGTATATGTGTTTATTAAGGGATAACTATTGTCCAGGATATTGGGAGATTAACGCTGTAGGATCTTTTAAGTGGGCAGTTAATTTCTTGGCTTAATATCTTATCTGAAAAGCCGCACCTCCAATAGTGCAGCATTCCCTCAGTACTACACTGTAGGAAAATAGGTAACATTACTTGTAACATTACCTGATAATTCTCATCAACTAACTAACACAGCACCACCCACTGGGCTAAAGGTACTACATGGAATGTTTTGGGCCACCCACCGAGGTAGGTTTTCGACAGGGCTTCCCGATTTCTCAATATAATTTTCAGACCACCAAACTTGTACAGCCTATATCCATGGTTTCCACCAAACCACCAAAGTTACCCCAGGAGATGAAAAGTACACTGTCCAACCCCATTAAATGCAAGGCAGTTCCTTTTAATTTGATTTGAAACAGAGAAAGCTATGGGGCTATTGGATTGCTGTAGCAAAGAATCAGCATGGACATGATGATCAAATGGCCTCCATTTGTGCTCCTTGGTTCTACAGAGTGTTACAACCCCCATAGAGACCAATAACTTTTAAAAAGGGATATGAATTTCTCAGTGACCAAATTGAGGATAGGAAAATAGGAGGAGGAGTAGATCATTCAGCCTCTTGAGCCTGCTCCACCATTCAATAAAACCATGGCTCATGGCTGATCATCCACCTCAACACCATTCTCCATTCCCCTTGATCACACGATAAGATTTCGAAGTTTAAGACTTTTAATGTAATAAACAAACTAAAATCAACACTGGATAGACACTATTTAGTAAACAATCAATACATTAAACTACTGAAATGGTATTTCCGATTAACTTCCCAACACAATCAAAAACCCCACGCCACGTTTAAAAATTACTCAGCACTTTCAGCAGAAACACAGGACTGGGTTTTATTGGTTTTTGGGTGGGGTGAGGGAGGTGGGATAGAAAGTGACTGGTCCACTTGCTTCAACTCCCAGCACCTCAACTCAGCAAAATAAAGTGTTGGGTTATTAGCAGTGTGACTGGGTGCTCGGCACCCAATCTTACTTCTAGACCAGGACACCAGGTGGGAGAAGGTTTATGCTATGGATAGGAAATCAGTCTCAGCTACAAATTTAAAGGTCCCCTGCTCTCTCAATCTCTCATTATTTCTTAAGGCAGGCTCAGAACTGAGGATAAACGAAGTCAAAAATCATACAGATGCTGCCACTTTCAAACCACCAGCCCCGCCCCCCACCCCCGAATCTGCTGCTACACGCAGTCCTGGTTCCAGTGACAGGCCTTTTCTTCCAGGCCCTTGTACCACCTCCTCGTACCTGCTGTAAAACACTCCCAAACTTTTCCTGTCCGGCGCTCTCTGAAAATGCAGCAGGCGTCGATAAATTTCATATAATTAGGTTGTTAATTGGCCATCTCAAGATGGCCGGCGGGCTTCTGATTCCCACTCCTTTTTGCCTTCAGTAATATCGGAGACTGGCGTGATGAGGTTAGATTGCTGACCTAACATCATCACGCCATATTTTACATACACGCAAAGGGTGGCCTTTCAGTCACAAAATCCAGCCCATAGTCTTGTGTTTGCAGTCCCAAGTTTCACCCAGTTTTAAAAGGATCTCTTCTCCCTGCCCCACAGGAATCTTCCATTGCCCTTTTAAAAGAATGAACCTCCAGGAGCAAATAAAGCACCTTCTGCTGACTCCTTGGTCTCTTACTCACCGCAAGCTTTGTTTCTTCGAGCAGGGGGATCCACCCTCGCTCTGCTTGGTGGTTAACCCGAAAACAGTCCTTTCTCCCTGCTTGGCATAGCAGCACCTTTTGCCAGTCTTCTTCCCCAGATGTTTGTCAGGCTGACTCTGAGAGTCTGTGGCTGGATTTTACCATCGGTGAGCAGGGGGTGGGGCCCGCTCGCCGACGTGTAAAATGACGCACGGTGACGCTGGGCAGAGCTCCCGATGTCACCGCGCCCCATTTAAATTTTCAGGTAGACGGGGGCGCAGCAAAACCAGCTGCGGGCCCGCCGACCTGTCAATGGCCAATTGAGACCATTGACAGGTCAATTACAGTAATTAGTGGACCAGCCCGTCCAACATTAAGGTCGGCACACAGGCCAGGAGCCCCAGCGGGAGCTAGAAAAAACATGAAACCTGATCCATGGGCGGGAAGAGGTTTCTTGTAAGGTTTGAAAAATTTTAATAAAGCTTTTTTTGGAAATTATGATTATGTCCCATGAGGGGACATGTAAGGGAATTTTTTTTTTCCATTTTTAATATTTTTGAAAGTAGTGGCGATCTCCCTGAGGCTGCACTTAGCCTCAGGGAGATGAGTGCGCAAGAAAGAGCGCAGTCTCGATCTTAGGCATCCCCCCGCCCGCACAGGGAGCACATTGCGCTTCCCTGTGGACTTCATGGTGGGCGGGCCAATTAAGGCCGGCCCATGTAAAATGGCGCTGCGCCTCTGATTGGGGGGAGCCATTCCGAAGCGCGCCCCCACACGCCCGCCCATCAACTTGCCCCCCCAAATGGGGGGGGGGGGGAAACTCAGCCCTGTGAATCTGTGCACAGGAAGGCCAGCTGGCTCCTCCTTTGTGCCCTGGGCCAGGGTTTTCCAGGGTTTTCCAGTCATCGGGTGGGCCCGGGGGTGGTCGAGAAGCCGGCCACCGCCGTGATTGGGCCCTGACCTCGATTTCACACTGGCTGGCCAATTAACGGGTGGGCACAGTGAAAACTCCACGAGGCACAGAGCTGCCTCAGGGAGCTGAAGGTTTTTAAAATAATAAACAACGATATTAAAAATAATGAAAACATGTCCTCTCATGTGACTGTCACATGAGCAGGGGCATGTTAAATATGCCTGTTAAAAAGATTTTATTTTTTTAATCACTGATTGAAGCCTCATCCCATCTGTGGATGAGGTTTTGCCAAAAGTGCAAAGCCCGTTTGGCCTTTTCACCTGCCCCCCCCCCAAAGGAACAGTTGAATGGGTAGCAAAAATTTCTAGTCAATTAATTGATTAAGGGCCATAATAGGCCACTTAATTGTGGGCAGGTGTGTTTCTGGCCCCTGGGCGCACCCACCAACCAAAATATCGCACGGTGACATCTGGACACTCACCCGACATCATCGTGCGTCATTTCACTCCGTTCGGGTCAGACACGCGCCCACCCAATGAGAGAAACATTCTGCCCCTGGTGCCCAAAGTTGGACGTCACTTTCAATGAATTTTGACCTGTGGCCCTGTCCCATGGCAGCCATGTCACATGGGCTTTTCTCTGGTCGGATTTAGTGTGGGGTCACTTGGGCTTGTCTCCAGTCAGATTTAGTAGGAGGTCATATGCCTCTCTCCAAACTACTCCGTTTTACCTTGAATTAAATGAAACAGTTTAAAACATATAGAGTCCAGCATATTTCATCCATTGTACAAATCATCCATTGTGTTACACCCTGGTATCATACTTCATTCAGTGCCATATTTCAGTATCATCTTCAAAAGCCACTAGAGAAATAAATTGATTGACATATAAATATTAGCATATTCTTAAAGAACATTATCATTAATCATGACTGGAGCAACATAGGAGCAGGAGGTGGTCATTTAGCCCCTTGTACCTGTTCCACCATTCAATGGGAATGTTGCTGATCTGTGACCTAACTGCATTAAACCAACCTTTGCCTCATATCCCTTAACCCCTTTAGCTAACAAAATTCTATCAATCTCAGATTTAAAATTAACAATTAAACTAGCATCAATTGTCTTTTGTGGAAGAAAGTTCCAAATGCCTACAACCCTTTGTGTGGAGAAGTGTTTTCTAACTTCACTTAAAAGACCTGGCCTTGATTTTTATGTTATATCTCTTAGTCCTAGATATCCCAACCAGCAGGAATAGTTTCTTTCCATCCACCCTATCTGTTTGCCTCAATGTCTTGATAACTTTGATCAAATCATCCTTCGATTATCTAAATTTGAGGAAATACAATCGCACTTTCTGTAATCTCTCCTTGTGATTTAACCCTTGGGGTCCAGATATCATTCTGATAAATCTGGGGTACACGTCCTCCAGAGCCAACACATCCTCCCTCAGGTGTGGTGCCCAAATCTGCTCACAGTGACTCTGGGCATGATCTAACCAGGGCTTTGTATAGCTGAAGCATGACTCCTACCCCCTTGTCCTCCAGTTCACTAGATGTAAAAGCCAACGTTCCAGAAAGACCTGGAATAAAAAGCCCAGTTTGAACATGCTGATTGAGCGAACCATTTAACAATACTAAATACTATAACAGAAACACGTGATAATGAAAAAAATGCGAATTAGTTTAAACTTTTTTTCTGTTCTATATATTTCTCAGTTTTCAGGCCCTGAAAAGATATTCAGTAAAGTTAAAGCGTTGCAGAGATGGATATACTTGTGGGAAAAAAATTCACTGGCTTTCAGCTGTGGTGTGGTTCCCACATTAACCGATTTAATATAAATTCCTTTCAGTTGATTGACTTAAATTTTCATATTCAATTCAGAAGTAAACAAACCTCCAATTCAAACCAAGAAGGAACTATTGAGGGGATGAGGGAGTGATGCATTAAAGTCAGCAAAATTTTTTTGTGAAAATCACTTTGTTGCAGCCTTAAACTGAGGATTCATAGAATCACAGAAAGAGGTCATTCAGCCCATCATACCTGTGCCAGCTCTTTAAAAGACCAATCCAATTAATCCCACTCTCCTGTTCTTTCCTGCAATTTTTCCCTTCAAACATTTATCCACTTCTCGACTGAAAGTTACTACTGAAATCAAAAGGAAATCTTGAATTCAGTGGATTTTATCTACAGTGAGTTCGTCAGAATTCAATCTTCCATGAACCATATATTCAAACCCTTCATAATCTGGTTTCAATAGGCACACACACCCAGTCATAAGCATCTATATTTGCAGATTGCACTATGATTAAAAATTACTGTCTGACAAATCAGGAACTCATGCCAATTGACAGATGGGTATAAAAAACCTGAAAAGGTGGCAGATCAGAAGGTGACTGTGATCTTTTCTATAAACCAGTTTTGGTTGCTTCTGAAGTTCAGCATTTTTGAAATCATTCATGGGCTGGGGCCATTGCCGGAAAAGCCAGCATTTATTGCCATCTCTTATTGCCCTTGAGAAGCTGATGATAAACCATTTTCTTGAATACCATTGAGTGACTTGGTAGAAAGACTTTGCATTTTTCAGTTGGTAGCACAGAATTTCAGTATTGCTGAAAAAAGAGACATTTTTTGTCAAAGATTTTCGTCTTCACTTATCAGGACATTTCACCAGAATATAAATCCAAGGGAGACAACAAAGTTGGACTAAATGAGAAGAGAGTGCTGGTTGGCTGGCAAGCGGACTCCGATTGGTAGAGGTATTGCCATGGAGCATACACCAGTTGATAGTGAATGACAGTTAACTGCAAGTATTGTTTTAAATTTAAACCAGGCAGCTTGACTCTGATTCATCAAGGTATTACCCTGAGGAATGAAGCAGCAAATGGCTGTCACTTATTTTGGTTAGCTGAAACAAGTGCAATGTGTGTTTATTTTCTTTCTGTCTGCAAAGAATAAGTCAAGTGAATTAATATACGTAGCTTCCAGTAGATGCAAATTTGCCACTCTGCGAACCATACCCCATGATGCCTTTAGAGTCCAGAAATCTATTTCCTCCTTCAATATATTCAGTGACTTGGCCTCCATTGTCTTCTGTGATAGAGAATTCCACAGGTTCCTCACCCTCTGAGTGAAGAAGTTTCTCCTCATCTCAGCCCTAAGTGGCCTATCCTGTATCCTGAGACTGTGACCCCTTGGTCTAGAAGCCCCCCCCCCAACCAGAGGAAATATCATCCCTGTATCCAGTCTGTCCAGCCCCGTCAGAATTTTATACATTTCAATGGGATCGCCTCTCACTCTTCTAAACTCCAGTGAATACAGGCCTAGTCAGCCCAATCTTTCCTCATACAACAATCCTGCCATCCCAAGAATCAGTCTGGTGAACCTTCGCTGCACACCCTCTATGTCAAGTCTTATTGCAGCTAGTCAGGGTCTAGGTGAGACTACACCTGGAGTATTGTGTGCAGTTTTGGCCTCTTTACCTAAGAAGGATACAGGGATCAAAACATTCTTAGGTAAAAGGACCAAAACTGCACACAATACTCCAGGAGTGGTCTCACCTAGACCCTCTGCAGCTGCAGTAAGACATCCTTGCTCCTGTGCTCAAGTACAAGTACAAAAGGGCTTTAGTGAATCAGATACAACAATCAGGTCATTTCAGATTTACCATTAATGATGCTAGCATTTTATTCCTGATGTATTTAATTTAAATTCCACAACTTCTGAGGTCTCCAGATCATTAGCGCCTCTAGATTACTGGTCCCCACTATCATAACCATGTTGCCACCATACCCCTCAAGCAGTTTTGATATTTATGATCCTGGAACTTGAGAAACGTTTTTTACTAAGCTGCTGCCAATGGCGCTGACTTCCAGCCCTGTAGGGATAGCTGATGCCTCTTCAATGCAATCGAAGATTACAAACATTTTTTCTGATCGTCCAGACAACTCGAACTTGCTAAAATATAGAAATGGCAAGAGGGAGCTGTAATGAGTAAAAGCAAAATAAATCAATATTTTCCCCTTGAGGTTTTCAGGTAATCTTCTCACACATTATCTTTGGTTATCTGTTTCAAAGCAGCTTCTGCCCTCAGTTTTAGGCTATTTTCAGATATTGGATTGTGTTGGGTCCTTTGATTTGATATTATTGTTTAAAAATGTATCATTTCTATTTTATTATTTTCTTCGGGGACAAGGAGCGAGTTTCTTCTCACGTTCAGACAGTTCCCACCACCCCTCCTGCCTCACACCCACCTTTGATCTGTAAAGGCTGAATTTCCCCCAATCATTTCTCACCAGCAGGTGATTTTCCTACTCAAGACCCACTTGGGCCCATCTTCCCCTTGCTGGAGCCCCTTGCTGCACCCAAAGCCTCGGCTGTGCTCCCAGTCACCCCAGGCATCCCCATGTGGCTCTGCTGAAGAAATAAGCTGAAATTATTAAAAGCTCAATTTCCTTCTCAGGAGGGAATCTATCACCCCTGCCTGTTCCAGTCTCCATGTAACTCTTGGCTGCATGGTTAATGCTTCATGCTCTCTAAAGTGGCCTAGCACATGACTCACAATCAGCGCAACTTTTTCTATTCATTCACAGGATGTGGCGACCACTGACAAGACCAATATTTATTGCCCATCTCCAATTGTGCTTGGAAAGTTGGTGGTGAGTGGCTTGTTAGGTCATTTCAGAGGGGAGTTATGAGCATTGCTGTGGGTCTTCAGTCAGATATAGGCCAGACCATGTAAGCATGGCAGTTTCCTTCCCTAAAGAACATTATGTACTTTTATTGGCAATTTGGTAGTTCGGTGGTCACCATTACTGTTGCTAACATTTTATTAAAGATTTATTTAACTATCTAAATTTAAATTCCCAACTGCAGCAGTGGAATTTGAACCCATGTTATTGGATCATTTGTCCAGGAACCACGATGATACAAAACTCCAGTCCTGTCTTGCCAGTTTCAAGAACAAATATAAAATAGATGGAATGGCGATGCAGTTAGCTTCCTTCTCTAGGACGTGGCTGCAATATTAAACAGTTAAACTCTAGAGACCTCAGAAACATGTGTCATTTTCTTATTTTTGATTCAATTTCTCATAAGCCACTTTACCCCAGATTCCCATGAAATTTAGTTTGATCGGTATCTCTCACGTGGAATCTTGTGAAAAGGCTTCTGGAAGAACGCAATAAAATCACTTCATTGGAAGGTCCAACAATAGCCTCAAAGTTTGCCAAGCACAATGCTAACCTTTTAAATTCACGGTGGGAACTTTCACCCCTTCAAGTTGGAGTTAAACCCAGTAAAAGAGCCCACTGCATCACCCAGCCTTCTCTATTCCAGTGGTATTCTGCAATGTTTTAACTGTGATTGATTATTTAGGTGATTTAATTTAGTGCGTATACCCACAGCAGTGCAAAATACACCAACCATCTAATGCTGGCAACCCACTACAATCAACCATCTAGATCCTGATGCTTTATTGTTATTATAGCAATGGATTCCCTGTTCAAAAAGAGTTCAGATTGTCTGCACTTTAAACCTCTCAGTCATTTCTGCAAGTTCACACATTTTTCCTTTTATTATTTTTCAGAAGATAATTCAAAACTAATTTGAAATATATGATCTCAGACAATGAGCGTTCCATCACAGCTGGAATCAGAATTTATATGCTGTCGAATTTTTTTTATAAGATTGTAAGTAATTGCTTTCCTTTCCACAGGTGCTGACATAAGTGAGGAACCACAAGTGTCTCCTTCTATTTATAAGCAACAAGGAATGCTGGAACTGCACAGCAGATCATAGTTATAAGCAAGATGCCATTTGCTTTTAAATTAATAGATTAATCTAATGGAGTAAAGTGCTTCAAGCTTTTAAATGTTTAAAGTGCCAATTAGCACGACATCAGCTTGACTGCATGAAATGCTCTACTTGCAGATTTTATTTGATTACCGATGCGGGGATTATTTCACCAGGTTGAGAAGGGGGAATGGTCAGGTTGGGAATGTTAGCGGTGGCCAAGGGGAGGGAGGTGGTAACTGGGGAGGGGAGTTGAGCTGCCGGCATCATCCAGCATCCATTGTTTCGCATTTTTTTCGACATGAGCTACGTATTTAGATAAATAATTCTTTGGTTGCGGCATAACAGGCAGTACCTGTAAGCCATGATATTTCTGGGCTGCTGATGCTGACTAACTCGGGGCAAAGCAGCCTTGCAGTGGGGACCTCAAACAGGGATTAGGCCCTTTTGTTGCATAAGCAAAAAGCCTGACCTGTTTCAGGTGTGGGCACTGCATGCTGATTTTTTGGCTCTTGCCAATAAGGTGGGCAGCATGGTTCCAGCCTGTAATGGGCACAAACTGATCAAAAATCTGCATTGCACTGACAATACTCTTAATAATCCCAACTAAATCAGACACAAATACAAATTGAAATATGGCAGATGTTAAAAATCGGAAATGAAAACAGGAAGTGGTGGAAATTTATATTGATTTCTGATGGCCCTGATGATAATTACAATGATATGGAATGTTTTGAAAATGAGATTCTTGGAGTCATATGTTATGACATGGCACAGATTCTAATGACCATGAGCAATTAATGCATCAACAAACCTGAAAGTCAATTTGGTCAGTACTGTGAGTGAAATAATCAGAAGAACAATGTGTTTGTAGTTTTTTATTCCCTAATTGCATCAATTAGATATTCCAGTCCAATCCGGCATCCATAAAGGTTGAACATTACAAACAAACTGTCCCACTTCCCCAGAGTCAAGAGGCAAATCTTTCCCTCCTAATATTGTCTACAGCACTGACAATGTGTAATAATCCTGCTCTTTCAAAGTTGCTCAATCACTGTTGTGAATTGATTCTTGAAAAGCGACACAGCACATTTCACATTGTGCAAGCATTGTCGTTGATTGGGTATCAGCTGCTGGCTTCTGTATTTACTAATGATACTAAGATATTAGAAAATGTACTTTTGGTTTAGCTTCACCATTTTTCAGCTATCATCACTCACTGACATGAGACTCTGCCTTTTATGTATGGCTGTTGGCTGGGCTGGCCACAGACAGTAATTGTCTGGTACTGGTTTTTACAATCTTTTTTGATTGCATTGGACTGTTGTTTAACAACTCAACCACACTTGCTAATTGAGCACCCACTTAACAACGTAGTGTCTGTCTCAATGTTGCAGTTGCATACCAGTCTAAACATGCTTGTCACTTTTGTATAGCACTGACATTTTGTCCTACTTTGAATTCCACTTATTCTAATTTAGTGTTGCTTTTTCATTGTTATTCAAATTTTTGTTTCACAATAAAGCCTCATTTACATTTTATGAACCTGCTTCCCGCGTTTTACAAGTTCCAATCTAAGGATATATTTTTTCTCTGATATTCGTGGAAAGGTCAGCGGGAGGATAATCGAAAATATATGAATCCTCCATGGGGATAAACATTCTTAACAATTTTCTCTTTCTGTTCCAATGTTGTAATTTAAATTAAATTCTTAATTAAGGCACAAGTGCATTGGGCAGAAAATGTTTTTTTTTACATGGGCAATGTAATCAAAATGACAAAATTTTAACATCAGCCACTGAAACAAAAATAACTGACACATTTTCGAGTCGGTTTACTGCAAAATGATCAATCTTGGAACATTTAATTGAGGATAAGTATCTCATATTGGTGAAAAATCCTAGTATTTGGTCAACAAACTAAAAGAAGGACTGACAAGGATCAATAATATTTTGTGCAGTCCGGGTATTTTACTTTGCTGTAGTTAAACTATTGGCACTTTAGTAATGCTGAAAAGAGACATGCCGAAGCTTTTTGTCTTGCGCTCATCAGGACACTTCAGAAGAAAATCAGTATAAGGGAAAAACAACAATCTATACTGTATGAGAAGATAGTGCTGATTGGTTGGCATGTGGACTCTGATTGGGCCCTGTTCCTTGCAGCCAGAAAGGACATGTACACACATTGCGCTTGTTTCAGCTAAACAAAATAAGTGACAGCCATTCGCTGACTCATTCCTCAGGGCAATATCTTGACCGATCAGGGTCAAGCTGTCTGGTTTAAATTTCAAACAGTGTTTGGCCGTTAACTGTCAGTCACCATCAATTGGTGCATTCTCCATGGCAATGCCTCTACCAATCAGAGTCCAATTGCCAACCAATCAGCACTCTCTTATGCTATGGTATAAGTTGTTGTTTTCCCCTTATATTGGTATTCTTGCAAAATGTCCTGACAAGTGCAAGAGATAAAGCTTCAATGTCTCTTTTCTCAGCAATACTCAAGTTCTGTACTACCCAAGTGCTACCCACACAATAGACCGAGGAAATCATATTGGAAACAGTAAATGCAACAGTAGAGATGGTGGTTATATAATGGTTATATCATGGCTAACGCCACCCAATCTAAAATGATACTTTTCCCTTTAAGATAGATGTAGATGGAATTGTCCATTCCCCTTTGCAGCAAGCATTATGGTGGGCTGGAGGGGAGGATTTGCCATGAGGGGCAGAAATTGGTTTCACGCCATCATGAAATCACAGCGGGATCATCCGAAGGTGTCCGCCATGGAGGATCGCGATTCCCACTGGAGGCCGGCGTGAACCCAACGTGCATCCCGCTACTGGATTGCCAGAATCGCCCCCCACCCCACACCTGATTTATCATTACCCCAGCGGGAAAACACACCAGCCCAGATCACATCTGGACAAGCATGGCATGCAGAAGTTGGGGTTTACCTTTAGGCCGTTGCTCAGGTTACAGATATCCAAGGAGAAGAAGATGCTGGAGCCTACAGCTACTGGACCCTGGAGGAACACATGTGTCACACGCCGTGGATTCTCATGGACATGGCTCCACTGCGAAGCAGCTCTCGGCAGGTGAAAGTGTTGGGCGGGGTGAGGTTGGGAGGGGGGGTGGCAGGGGCAAAGGTGTCAGGGGATTGAGGTTGGGGAGGCCAAAGGTGTCATGGGGGTGAGTTTAGGAGGAGGCGAAGGTGTTGGGGGGGGGACAGTGAGGTTGGGAGAGGAAAGGAGCATGTCCGGGAGGAGAAGGGAGCATGGGGGGGAAGGCGGGGGAGTAGGGGGGACGTAGGGAGGAGGGCGTAACAGGGCGAGAATGGTGCAAGTTGGGGGGGGTGGGGTGGGGTAGATGTAAGGTGGGGAGGAAGGTGTAAGGGAGGGAGAACAGAGCAGGGAAGGTGCCCAGGGGAATGTGTCCAAGGGGAGGAGGGAGTTCGGAGGGGGAAGGGTGTCTGGGGGGAGGAAGGAGTACAGGGGGAGGAAGCAGTAAGAGCGGAAGATGGAGCAAGGATGGAGGAAGGTGTAAGAGTGGAGGAAGTGTGGAGTGTTGGTGGGGGGGGGGTGCAATGTCCAGGTGAATGTGCAAGGGAGGGGTCTATCGAGCCTCCTAGGGAGCAAACTCAGGGTGGACATGGTAGAAGGGAATGGTGAGTGTAAGAGGGGGCAGAGGGAGGCAGTAGGGAGGGAGGGTGAGGGTGGGTCAGTACTGGTAGAAGGGGCGATAAGAGTGGTTGGTGGGGACTCGGAGGAAAGCACGGACCCTGGGGGTGGGAAGGAGGAGGTCGGGACGTCCATGCAGACGTGGGTGAGATTCTCAGGAAGGCAGGGAATGTCCACGTTCAACTGAACATTCGTGGAGGAGAAGGGTTTGGGCTATGGGGTAACATTAGGGAGTTCTAAGATGATGCCAGAAAGGTGGACTGTGATGGGGGTCAGGACATGGGTGATGAGGGGAGGGGAAAGGTTGATGGAGCTTATCTCAAACTTGACAACTACCATTTCACAGAAATCGAAAGTGAGTGCAGCCTCGTGTTGGACAGGAACAGATGCTGCATGGGAGTGTGATCAGTGGGCAGGGGGAGCTGCGGGTCAGCTCAGGTGGACAACAAACAGAGAACCCCAGCAGGCAGCATTGAAAATGCTCAGGACATTGAGATGAGTCTGATGGATGAAGTCTCCATGTGTGTGGGAGAGCGCTTGCATGAGGCTCTGAAAGGTCCTGTCACACACACACACACTTCTCCCTCCAGAATCACTCGTAGTCTGGCTGCATACAGCTGAACTGCTAGTAAGGGAGGTGGTGACGGGGGGTGGGGGGGGGTGGGGGGTGTGGTGGGGAGGCCCTTAGAAACCTGTAAATGAAGCTGAAAGACAGCATTACATCCCATTCAGTGAAAGTGAATATATTTTCAGATTGTAAAGTGACAAAATCTTTTCACCTGCGCAACCACCTGTGATCAGAATTTCTTCACATTTCTAGGCGCTGCCCTGACATCCACAGCAGGGGTGGGGACAGACTGTGCAATGGTTGGCCCTGTTGCCTCTGATGAATTTGGCATGCGTCCTCTGGAGAGCTAAGGCCTTGGGGTCCCCGGCTTGCTCTGGCTGTCCTCCTGTGGGCCAGCTGCTCCCTCTGCAGTTCCAGAGGACGAGTTAATGGGGTCAGAGGCAAAGGGGATTCAGGGGGAGCTGACAGCCTCTGAGATTCCTGAGTGGATGACCCAGGGGTGACCAGCTGCTGCTGCTCCTATTCCATTCAGGTGCCCGAGGGTCCCGGTCTGACTCCTCGAGGGGAAGCAGCACCTGGAGGGACGTCGAGGTGCCCTGTCTCCCTCTCATGTTGTCACTGCAGGAACTGACCCATGACCACTGCGAGGAGTGCAGGTCTGCACACATCTCCGCATTCTGCTGGACCAGGGTCTCCATGGCATCTGCCATCTTTCCCACGGAGACTTCCGTAGGCGCACATGTGGGCACCACTTCATCAGAGAGCAGGCAGACGCACTCCTCTGACTTGCGTGCCACTTTGTTGAGGGCTTCCAGCAGCCTGTGATGTTCCCACACCTTCCGCTGACTCTCCAGGATGAGTTGGGAGGCTGAATCTGGAGGCTCATCATCTGACTCGGGCCTCACAGATGCCTCTTCCCCAACAGTCCTCCCAGTGCCAGGGAGCTCAGCTGAACCTGCCTCCTCCTGCTACGGACACGTGTCTGTGTAGTGATCACCAGATTGTGAACCCGAGCCTGCTCTAGATCTAGGTCCCACCGAGGTGTGTGTCTCTGCGCTTGAGGAGGGTGTGGGTAAGCACTGCGATTGGTCTTCCAGGCTGCTCATTTCCAGCTCTTCAATGGAAGAGGTGCCTCTTGGAGATGATGGAGCTGAGGGATTGGTTGGCTGAGGGTGTCGGTCACTTGGCAGAGCTCCCTGTGAACCAAAGTAGAGATAATTAGTGCATGGCAGCAGAGTCAAAAGCAGGAGTGAGAGAGAGACACTCACAGTTGCATTGAGAGAGGGATGATGTGATGCAGGATCCTCATGTGAGTTTTCGCTGCTGACTTCACCATCGCCACAGACACGGTCCACATCGTCACCAATCAGCACGATGGCCACTCCTCAACATGAGTGAGGGGCCCAATGTGGGCCACTCCACCCCGTCTGGGATCTCTCCTTCCTGTTGTGAACCAGATTCTCTTACACGAAAACAGGTGGAGAGAGTGTGAGCAGGACACACGGCATTGAGTGGAATGTTTGTCTGGTGAGCGGAGCCATGGACAGGATGAGGATATGAGCTCCAGAGGATATGAGCCTGATGGGGATGTGAGGGTGTGTGAGAGAGTTAGTGGTGTTGTCCCTTGAGGTGTGAGATCCCTGTGGGTGTGTGATGGGTTTGGGAGTGTGAGAGTTGAGAGGGATGAGGTGGTTGACTTACCCTGGCGGAATGGAAGAGACCATTCATCCCCTTCCTGCACTGGATGGCTGACTTCTTCTGTGTTCCGGTGGTGCTGACCACCACTGTCACCACCTCCCAGGCCGGATTGGTGACTGTGGTGGCGGGAGCAGGAGCAGAGGATCTTGCGGCGACCTCCCACTGCAACCAGAGAGGAATCATTAAATTTGAGGGCTGTCGTCACCTTTTCTTTCGGATCGACCTGTCGCCTGGAGCAGCCCTGGTCTATGGACATGAAGTTGGCTGTGCTCTGGTGCACTTTAAATATGGCGCCCGGAGATCAGAAGCACCGAGGTCACAGCGTAGCGGGCAAATCCGATCCCTTCCGCCAGTGATCCAGCATGTTTCCCGTGAATGCATTATTAATGAGGCGGGCCCCACCGGGATGCAGGTGATAAGGCGCAAAAACCTGCCGTTGAAGTCGGGTTAAACATAATTTTTCACGCAAATCTGGGACAATTACACTCGTAGGATGAATAATGAAATCTGGTGGCTCAGATTGATTTCAGTGAGTGATGAATAATTCACATTGAGATGAGCCGAATACTTGAACTGTTCGAAATTTAAGCAGAATTAACAAATCTATGAAATGCTAACAAGTCCCACACCTTCCATCTCCTACTGAAAATAGCAACTTATATAGATGGTACGTAGACTCGTGCAGCTGGAGGTGGTTACTGTTGATATCTACTAGTTATGGAGTTGAAGCTGCTGAACAATTACCTTTTTATGGAAAAAAAAGAGTTAATTCCCTCAATTGTGACGTTTTCTTACCTTAATTTAGCTCAACTAATTTTCTTTTGGAAATGACTTCAGCTCAATTTCAACAATCACATTCATAACTCCCAGGTCACAGCTACAGAAAGAAATCACTTGTCAGTCGCTTCTGAGTAAGAAGCCGACAAGAAGATGATTAGAAAATAGATACTAAGGTTTTAAATTTTTCATGTATGAAAATGGTTATGGAATGTATAATTCAAGGCTGCAAGGCATGACCACTCGCATGGATTTCAGATGTAGGCAAATCCTAGTTGTCCGGACATATCCCTGTGTTCCTTATTATAGTTCCGTAATCTCCCCCTGGGATTAAAGAGCATTTATATGTGTTACGATCAGCAATATTAAAATGGGTAAATCTTCTCATCATTTTCAATGGAGCAGTGGTTTGTTTTGTCTTTGCCTGTATCAATGGCCCATTAGTTGCTCTGCTGTTTCCTATTAATCTTCTGGAAGCAAAGGAATGCGATGTAAATGGTCTGCCTGATGTTTAACTTGATTATTTGATTATTACTTGAAATTGATTGAAAATCTGCTGTCATAGTTAGCAATCACGAGCAGGAACCCAGGCTCATTCTCCCTTCTTCTCTGTAATCCAGAGATGTGGGGGGTGGTTTGGGCACAGCTGCAGCACTGCAGTTACTGCTCAAGCAGAGCTCAAGCACAGGAAGCAGGTATGGGGACTTTGGGTGAGAACGGGGGTCAGTCCTGGTGGATAACTTGCTGATACTCATGGGTTGGGCCCAAGACAAAGCAACAGACCATCCTGTTCATTTTAGCTCATCCAGAATAAAACAAATGAACATTTCCACCAGCAGCGTAATGTCTCTTCAAAGGGCCCTGCCTCCTGCATCCCACCTAAAAACCACTCAAAGTGTTGGTCACTCATTACATCAAAAGTTGTCCCTCACACCTGTCTGAAATTTTTCTTCGCCAGATTCAATCTATGAACATTTCTAGTGTTCTGGTTTATCTCGTACATAGTCCAGTCATTCTCCTGATTAATCTTACCTTTTCCGCGTAATTTCATACAAATTTCAGTAAGATTCTGGCTCAGGACAGACCATACCAACATTTTGTTTATTCATTTATGGGATGTGGGCATCGCTGGCCGGGCCAGCATTTATTGCCCATCCCTAGGTGCCCTTGAGAAGTTGTTGGTGAGCTGCCTACTTGAACTGCTGCAGTTCATGTGGTGTAGGTACACCCACAGTGCAGTTAGGAAGGAAGTTCCAGGATTTTGATCCAGCAACAGTGAAGGAACGGTGATATATTTCCAAGTCAGGATGGTGAGTGACTTGGAGGGGAACTTCCAGGTGGTGATGTTCCCATCTATCTGCTGCCTTTTTCCTTCTAGGTGGTGGTTGTCGTGGGTTTGGAAGGTGCTGTCTAAGGAGGCTTGGTGAGTTCCTGTGGTGCATCTTGTACATGGTACACACTGCTGCTACTGTGCGTTGGTGCCGGAGGGAGTTAATGTTTGTGGATGTGGAGCCAGTCAAGCGAGCTGTTTTGCCCTGGATGGTGTCGAGCTTCTTGAGTGTTGTGGGAAATGCACTCATCCAGGCAAGTGGGGAGTATTCCATCACACTCCTGACATGTGCCTTGTAGATGGTGGACAGGCTTTGGGGAGTCAGGAGGTGAGTTACTCACCACAGGATTCCTAGCCTCTGACTTGCTCTTGTAGACACAGTATTTATATGGCTAGTCCAGTTCAGTTTCTGGTCAATGGTAACCTCCAAGATGTTGACAGTAGGGGATTCAGTGATGGTATTGCTATTGACTGTCAAGGGGCGATGGTTAGATTCTCTGTTGTTGGAGATGGTCATTGCCTGGCACTTGTGTGGCATGAATGAATATTGTCCAGGTCTTGTTGCATTTGGACATGGACTGCTTTAGTATCTGAGGAGTTGTGAATGGTGCTGAACATTGTGCAATCATCAGTGAACATCCCCAGTTCTGACCTTATGATGGAAGGAAGGTCACTGCAGCTGAAGATGGTTGGGCCTAGGGCATACGACCATATGAATTAAGAGGAAGAGAAGACCATTCAGCCCCTCGAGCCGGCTCAATCATTTGGTAAGATCACGGCTGATCTGATTGCGGCCTCAACTCCACTTTCCTGTCTACCCCCTATACTGTTTGACTCCCTTCGTAGTCTACAATTTATCTAACTCTGCCTCAAAAATATTCAATGATCCAGTCTCAACTCCTCTCTAGGGATGAGAATTCCATAGTCTCACGACCCTCTGAGAGAAAAAAATTCTCGCGTCCATATTCAATGGGAGAGCCCTTGTTTTTAAACTGTGTCCCCTAAGTTTTAGCCTCTCCCACAGGGGGAAACATCCTCTCACCTGTCCAATCTCCTCAGGATCTTGTGTTCCAATAATCTGACTTCTTGTTTTTCTAAACTCCAGACCAAGAACCAGGACTCTGCACATAGGATGAGAACAGGATGGGGCTTAATTGTACTAAATGATCTGTACAAATGCACAACCTGTCAAAGTGGTCACTTATATTCATCAAGGTCTCTCCCTCCAATTTTTTCTCCCAGGGATTCATGTTAGGTCTGTTTGGCTCTGGGCTCACCCAGGTTAGATTTGTCACCTTTCTTATTCATGGCTCATTTACAGTTTGCCTCATTTACCCTCTCGTACTGATAGCTGGGGTTTTGCAACATTCATTTGTAATCTGACTTAATACCTTGGGATGCACATAACCCACCCTTAGGAATTTGCTTCTATTTTGCCTTACAAACTTGCCTGGATTGTTAGGTGGGGGTCTGACCATGGACAGTACCAGGGGGCACCTGCAAAACCTCCCCAGTAAGCGTCAGTATCATCAGATGAGGGCAGGAAACGGGGTGTGAGAACCTCTACAGCTATTAGCACAGGATAGAGATGTTGTCAGCACAGAAAAAGGAGGGTGAGAGACATCTGACACATCAGCAGTTCAGTGTTATCATTTTATTAGAAAGGAAAAAAATTGTTAAAAGTGTGTTTCCCAACCTGCAGAATTTGTGACAGAGGCTCAGTTCGAAAAGTTTTCCATACATCACTTCAGAGGCTTCAGTTGTAACTATAAATAACTTTCACCATGGATCAATGATTCAGGCATCATGGGATTCTTACAGCTTCTCTCTAACAATTAATTACCTGATTGCCTGTTTTGTTTTTCTGCATTGCAGCATTGCAAGACACATCGAGTGTCTTTAATGCCATATGAAGGATATCCCTGTGCTTGAAACCATCTGCCATGTAGCAACATGGAAAAATAAAAGCCAATTAAAAAATAATAATGCTAATTTTATCATAATTGACCATCTATAGGTAAACTATTTAGGGTTTGACGCACAGCTTATGAGTTTGTGTGGGAAAAGACATTCTCATTGAAATATCTCAGTAAGTAATGGTTTCAGTGAAAAGACTTCATCGTGTTCCTCTGATAGCTCAACTGGTTAGGTGCTAAACGGAGACCACAGAGTAGGATGATCCCATGTTTGACCTCTGATTTGTCATGTTAACTGAAGCCAGGGTAACAGTAAGGATGCAATAATTGGCCTCAAAACTGCATCAGGGATGGAAAATGTGGTTCTTGAGTGAGGACAAGGTTGGACTCGGTTGCTATACCCATGTGCTTAGATAGCACACCAATACTCGTTCAACACCTAACTAACAGGCACATAGGATAGGTATCAGTAAGTGAGCGGTGCCAGAGCCTGGAGTAACCAGCGATCTCTTTCAGGTAGGCAGTGCAAGAGGGACCGAGAATTGATGAAAAGAGGAGAATGTACAAAAATGAGCATTTCAGGACCAAGCAAGACAACACCTGGAAACTGAAGATACTTCGGTGACACGGGCTGGGATTTTCTATGTCTGCTGGTATTGAGCGTGTTCAGTGGCACAAGCGGACAATATGGCGCGATCAGTTTCATGATGGTGCGAAACCAGTTCACGACCATCCACTCAGTCTGCCAAAGACATTGGGAACCTCATTGTAACACATCAGCACATCATTATTGGACCTGCCCACTGGAATCGTCCCCCCACCAGCCGCCCACACTGGATTGTTCGCCCACGTGAGCAGGGAAACCCGACGGTGTAGAACACATCTTGACAACTGTGCAGAAGTCCGGACTTAGCTGCCGGGGCTTTACTCACATCGTGATATCCGAGGAGCAGAAGGTGCTGGAGCCCGACACCAACAACACACCGGAGAACGTCCATGGCCGGCTGGGTGGATCCTCATGGACACGGCTCCACTGCAAAGCAGCTCACGGCAGTTAGATAGTCACTGTTGATGCTCACAATGGATGATGATTGGATGATGATCGAGTGGGTGGGAGAGGGAAGGCTAGGATGGGCTAGGAGAAGAAGATGTGTCGGGGAGGTGAAGTTGGGTGCGGGAGAATGAAGACATCAAGATAGGGTAAGGTTGGGAGGGGGAATGAAGGTGTCGGGGGGAAGGTTAGGAGGGGGAGGAAGGGGTAACCGGGGAATAGATGGCAACTGGGAATGTTGGTGTATGGGGGGTGGGGGTGGGTGGAAGGTGCAAGGGAAGGAGTGCGAGAGGGGAAGGTGTCCAGGGGAGGAAGGGGTGTGGGGAGGGGAGGATGTCCAGTTGTGGGGGGAGGGGCGTGGAGAGAGGTGGATGTCAAGGGGGAGGAAGGGGTGTGAAGAATGGAGGCAGTAAAGGTGGAGGAAGACTTAAGGGTGGAGGAAGGAGTTGAGAAGGGGGAAGGAGTAAATGTGGAGGAAAATGTGAGGGTGTCTGAGGGAATCAGGAAGGGGAGAGGTAGCAAGGCTGGAGGAAGGAGTCGGGAGGGGGGAGGGACTAAGGGTGGTGGAAGAAGTAGGGTGAGGAAAGAGTCAGGAAGGTGGAGGGGCTAAGCTGGGGTGAGTCCGGTAGGTGCAGGAGGACAGGGGGAGGCCAGAGTTCCATGGAGGGAAGGTGTTCTGACGGGGGAGGATTTCCAGGGGAAAAGGGGTTCTGGGGGAGAGGAGTTCCAGGGGGGAAGGGATGCGGAGGGGCAAAAGAGTGTGAAGAGGGGAAGAGGTGCGGAGGGTGGGGGATATGCAGGTGAACGTGCAAGGGAGGGGTTTGATAGGTTCATGACTGCCTTCTGTGGAGTGAACTGAGGGTGGACGTGGTATGAAGGAATAGCGAGAATGGCCGAGGGCAGAGTGAGGCAGTAGGATGGGAGGGTGAGTGTTCGACGATATTAGTAGAAGGGAAAGCGAGAGTGGTTGATGGGGACCAGGAAGCAGACATAGACCCTGGGGGTGGGGAGGAGGTTGGGGAGGTGACCGTGATGGGGGTGGGATTTTTGGGAAGGAGGGGAATGTGCACGTTCACCTGGACATCCCCGAAAGAAAAGGATTGGGGCTGGTAGTTCAGAGAGGGGATGTGGAATGTGAAGCCGGGGTGGGGTCAACTGGGATGGGGGAAAGGAAATTGGTGACTGGGGAAGGATAAAGGATGGGGGAGCGAAAGTAAAACTGAGTTAACACCATGCTGTCCAAATCAAAAGTGAAATGAGTCATGGTGGGTGAGACCAGGTGCTGTATGGGAGTATGAACAGTGGGAGGGCGGAGATGCAGCTCAGCTCAGATGGACAACAGAAAGAGAACCCCACAGGCAGCATTGAAAATGCTCAGTACGTTGAGATGGGTGTGGAACGTGAAGGATCCACGTGTGTGTGCGAGACTGTGCTTGGACGAGGCTCCGAAAGGCCCTGCCACACACACATTTTTTCTCCATAATCACTCGTGGGCCGGCTGCTCCCTCTGTGGTTACAGATCTTCTGGGCTGTTTATTTCCACCTCTCCACAGGAGGAGGAGTCTTCTTGGCCGCAGATGAGGATCTGGATGGAGCTGAGGGACTGGCTGACTGAGGGTGGATTCCTTGGCAGAGCTCCCTGTGAACTAAAGCAGACATAAGTGGTGCGTGGGCAGCAGAGTCAAAAGCAGGAGAGAGAGAGAGAGCACTCACAGTCACATTGAGAGAGGGATGATGTGGTCCAGGATCCTCACGTGGGTGTTCACTGCTGATATCACCATTGCCACAGGCAGGGTCCACTTCCTCACCAGTCAGTGTGATGGCACGATCCTCAGAGTGAGTGAGGGGCTAATGTAGGCCACCCCAATCTGGGACCTCTCCCTGCTGATGTAAACAGATGGAGACAGCAGGACACACGGCACTAAGTGGAATGTTTGTGTGGTCAGCGGAGCCATGAATGGGATGAGGATGCGAGCTCCAGAGGATATGAGCCTGATGGAGATGTGAGGGTGTGTGTGAGAGTTAGTGGTGTTGTCCCTTGAGGTGTGAGATCCCTGTGGGTATGTGATGGGTTTGGGAGAGTGTGAGTTGAGAGGGATGAGAAGGATGACTTACCCTGGCGGAACAGATGAGACCATTCATCCTGTAGCGGCACCGGGTGGCTGTCCCCTTTTGCAGGGCATTGGCGCTGACCACCACTGCTAACCACCTGCCAAGCCTAGTTGGTCATGCTGCTGCCCATCCTGTGGCCAGAGCGCGGGGGTAAAGGACATCGTGGTGGGCCTCCATACCATCCAAAAGGTTTTCCAGTGATACGTCGCTAAACCTGGGGGCTACATTCTTTTTGCCTCTCGTGGACATCTTCCCTGCAGTAGTTGTGGCCTGGAAGCACTGAGATGTGTGTGTGCGGCTGGACTTTAAACATGGTGCCCAGCTTGATGAAGTGGCGAGGTGATGGCGGGCAGGTGAACGAGAGCCCGTTCACCATGGAAAAGATGTGTTTCACAGGAAGGCATAAATGATGTGGCGGGTTTGGGACGATACAGCGTGAAAAACCACCATCATGGCCGGTAGGTAATACGTTGATTTACCCGGCTGCTACCACACTTAGTGCAAATCTGGGACAATTCCGCCCATGGTAGATCATGTAGTGGATGTCAATGTTGCTACAGGTTGGCACAAGAGGACATTTAAATAAAATATCACACTACAGAACTGTCCCCCGGGTCGCCTGTTAAGCATTAGGTTAGTGAACCATTCTTTGCTATTTTGTGTCTATGTATTACCTGCATTGATCCTTACGTGCAATATACAAATGTATGAAATTATAACCTGCGTTAATGATTGGAATTTAATTTGCATGAATATAAATGTAGAATTAAAAGCTGAAATATAAAATGTCAATTATATTAATTACCTCATGTTGGTGTAACACATGTTTCAATCACTAGACAGAGTTGGGTGCGAAATAGTTACATGTTGTTTCTTGTGCAATAGATTGTGGTAAATTGCTTCCCTCACTAGAAGCTTTGTATCGGTAGATCAGACAGCTGTGTCTGTTCCTTCCACTCAAATTTCTCTCATATTGCTCGCTTTTCCCTGTCATTATTCCTGAATTCAGAGCAAAAAAAACTGCAGTCTGCTGCTTGATTAACTGTTGCCTGCACTCTTAATCCCTTTGGGATCAATCAGGCTGTCGTCTACAGACACCATCAAGATAATTCGCTACCATCTGTAGTTTTCACGTGCTTCCTTGTTTTACACTAAAGTGCTGAAAATTGAACATAATGATAATTGTCAGGCATTTCTATGGTGCTCAGATTAGGAAGCTGAACTTTCAACGTTTTTAAAATCAATTCTGCTTCAAATTACGTTATTTCCCCGATATTCTCCTTGTTTCAGGAGTGGAGTTTGAATCGTGCTCGACGCTTTCCAGTGGGATTTGTGGGCTCTATAATAAAAGCCACCCTGGGGAAACTATGTCGCCTCAAACCATCTGAGAATGAATGCAGACAGCATGGTCAGAGACTTTACTCCTTCAGGGTCTGTTGGTTTATTGAGCTATCAGAGCGTCAGACAAGAACAGCAGAAGGTTTTCTTAAGATCCTTATTGATGGATATTTGAAGTCTCATTTACACCATGGGGATTTATGATGTTTTTATAAAAACTCCTAATTTTGTGCATCCAGAACCACTGCTGCTTTCCCTTAAATAATGATTCTGTTTAGTACTTTCATTCATCTGTAATTTCTTTTCACTTGAGGGTAAAATATGGACGATGTATATGTCCACACGTGTGTGTGTGTGTGTGTGTGAATGTGTGTGTGTGTAAAATGTCAGCTTTCTCAGCTTCTTAATGCTACAGTTCAATCTTGGGACGAATGTTTTCTTTTTGATCCTACCTCGATATAGTGGCCCCAAGTGTGGTGTTTGGATTCTGAAACACTGCTTGGTTTTTATAACTGAAAGACCTGCAGTTTAAAGGCCATGGTCCATGTTCCTCTAGTCATGTCGAAAGGACAACATATGAGGCCCAACACAATACTTGTCTGCATCATCCAACAATTGCATCAGGCCACACAATTGAAGATTCAATCCAGGTCTTTGCAGACTATGGACTGCACTAGGCAAATATTATGAGCAATATACAACAATGATCAAAGGATATAGGCCGATTTCTATAAATAAGTTAAGTCCATGGTGTGAGTTGAGATTTTAAACTTTTGTGCTTGTTTATAGGCTATCAGTGGATTGGAATAAATCAGAATGCATATGACTGTAAACTGAATTGCATTACATAGAGGATGCTCACTCTCTCGAACTCCCATTGATCAGTAAAATGACCCCAAAAGAGCTGGCAAACAAGTGGATTAGAATCTGAATGAAGATACAGGTGTGGAGATATTTTACAGAACAGACAGGAAACAGTCCAACCTACACTGCCTCCGATCCAAAACCAAAGCCATTCCAACATCAGCCATTGAGTTTCTGTGTGCAGATGGTGCTCGTGTGTGCACTCACTCAGAAGCTGAGCTCTGGGTCATATGAACCAGGAGCAGGAGTAGGCCATTCAGCCCCTTGAGCCTGCTCCGCCATTTAATAAGATCATGGCTGACCTGATAGTAACCTGAAATCTGCATCCCACCTACCCTCGATAACCTATCACCCCTTTGCTTACCAAGAATCTATCCACCTCTGCCTGAAAAATATTCAAAGACTCTGCTTCCACCACCTTTAGAGGAAGAGAGTTCCAAAGACTCACGACCCTCTGAGTGAAAAAATTTCACCTCATCTCTGTTTCAAATGGGCGACCCCTTATTTTTAAACAGTGACCCCCTAGTTCTAGATTCTCCCACAAGAGGAAACATCTTCTCCACATCCACCCTGGCTTTAGGGATGTCCTCAAAGCATCCTGAAGAGGTCAAACATCCCTGTCAACCCATGGGAGCCCCTGGGTTGTGATGACAAAACGGAGAAGGTTCATTCAGGAAGGCACTAAACACATCGAAAGGCATCATTGGGAACACGCAGAGATGGAGTCAAGGTGCTGGAGAAAGTGCACAAACCTCCCACAATTCATCTACCTGATCCCCCAAGCATCATCTGTCCTGGATGTGGCAGAGTCTGCAGATCTAACAATGGGTCTATCAGCCAAGTCAGAACCTATTGAACCAGAGTGGAAGAAAGTTATCTTTGATTCAAGGGACTGCCTAAGAAGAAGACATTTCCTCTTTCATGGTTCTGCTCTTCTGCTCTGACATGTACCACAGGTCCACCTGTTCAACTGCTGTTTGCTGTACAGACAGGTTCAGATAAATGATAATTGTTCAAATGTCTCAGAAACAGAGTTCAATATGAATTAATGTTCTAACTCCTCCCTAATAGAACTATAATTTACCACAGGACAACATTGTAAATGTTGAAGAATTATATATATATAAATTCAATAAATATTCTGTCTAACACATGCAACATTCCTTCAGTATCTAGTTCCCACAAATTCCAATTTATTATTTAATCCATATCATCATAAACATTGCTTAAGTGAATGTTGGTTATTTACCTATGAGAAACAGTTAACTGCTTTGGAGAGATCAAAGCTTTTATTCACCAAGCAATTTCAAAGTCAATGGGCAGAATCTTTCTGACATTGTTTTTAATTGGTATGGGACTATATCTGGGACGCAACCCCGATGGTGTCCGTGTCCTGAAAGCCTGTGCAATCTCTTAGAAGCGGTCAATAGATCATCTGGGAGACTGTCCATAACAGGGGCAGCAGGCAGGCTGCACAGACAGGGAGCGTCAATTGATGTGCTGAGGCTCGGAGCAGCCCCACAGGGAGAGTTGAGCAATGCCAACGTAGGTGGAGGACCACAAGGGTGCTTCGAGATGGAGGAAGATTTGTTGCCCCCAAGCCCTGCTCTGCCACCGGGTATCTGCTTCTAGCCACCTGCCAAGCTTCAGCCTCAGTGAAACCCATCTACCATCAGTAAGACCTGGTGGTGTCACCATTTGGCTCCTAAGTTGGCACTTAATTGATCTTAATTAGCTACCTGCGGCTGCTGGGCAGCAGGCGGTGTCAACCTGACCCCACCTGGTGTAGATTGCCCAATGCACAACTTTCCAAAATTCCCACCTGGTCTCCTGCCTCCAAAGGCATCTCCTAGCAGCTGATAAGACTCCACCTAAAGGATGGAATTTTCCATCCTGGAGATGAAGTGCATTGGCAGGTGGGAAATTCGGCATGATTCCCACCGGGCAGGGGGGCCAGATATTCCTGCCCGCTTTTCCACTTTCCAGTTCATTAATTGTGCATCTATGAGGAGCTCGTCGAATCCCGTGGCAGGGTGGGAGTGATTCATTCGCCCCGCCTTTACCTCATGGCGTCGAAGGTCCATAGTTACATGGCACCCGGACAGACATTCAGTCACTCTGAAGAAGAGTCATACAGACTCGAAACGTTAACTCTGTGTTTCTCTCCACAGACGCTGTTCGGCCTGTTGAGTTTTTCCAGCCTTTTCTGTTTTCGATTCAGTCACTGCAGTCCAGGTGTATTGTATCATTCACCTTCTCAAAAGACCCAAACCCTCTGCTCCACGGTTCAGTGTGGCCTCCCTGGGGATTCTCCTCCAGGCCGTCCAGGAAAGGTGGGAGGTCCTCTTTCTGGGGGGAAGGGAGCAGGAGGTTCTCCCACCCGACCACGCCGGCCGGGGAGGGGGTCACCAGGTTAACGCCGCCTGTGGCCATGAAGAAAGGGCTGTTGTGCAGTGCAGGAAAAGGATGAATGATCTGATGCGCTCCACCAGGGTAAGTGAACTCTCTCCTCACTCCAAGCTCATACTCTCATAAGGGCATCAGGCAGTCTAAAGGCAGAATTTTGCCCTCGTTGGGTGGGTGCAATGGGTGGGCCTTGGAGCAGTTGCGAAACTGGCTGCCGCCCGCAATCAGGCCCTGTCTGCCATTTTGCGCTGGCTGGTTGGCCAACTAACAGCTGCAGCGGTCAGCGCTGCCAGGGTGGGGGTGGGGGGGGTGCGGGAGGAGCCTGAGCGCGGAAGTCAGCGCCTGCGTGCGTGCGAGTTAAAGCTGCCTGAGGCACAGGGAGTTGCCTCAGGGAGCTGGAGATTTTTAACCATAAAAATAAAGATAGTTAAAATCATGAAAACGTGTCCCCTCATGTGACGCTGTCTGTCACGTGAGCAGGGATATGTTAAAAAGGCGTGGAAAAAGTTATTGGGCGGAAATCTTTGCTCGGTGGGCAGGGTGGGGGGGGTGTCGGACCTGCTCCAGCATGAAATGACTCGCGTGGATGTCGGCCGAGCGCGCTGATGTCATCGCGCAATCACACGATAGTTCGATCAAAAGGCCTGTTGTGGCTATTAAATAATCAATTAAACTAAATGTTTCACTACCCGCCCAACCTAACAGTTGGTGGGGGGGGTGGGGGTGAAAAGTCCAAGTGGCCTTTGCATTTTTTTGGAAACCTCATCCACGAGCGAGATGAGGTTTCCAAAAGTAAATAAAATAAAATGAAAGTTTTACAATTGAATTAATAACATGTCCCTGCTCATGTGACAGATTCACATGAAGGGACATGTTTTATTGTATTTTAATTTTCTTTATTTTATTTTACATGTCTCTCCATTTCCCTGAGGCAGCTCTGTGCCTCGGGGAGATTAGGAAGCGCTCGCTCACACGCGTGCACAAAGTTGGCGCTCAGACTGCTCGCCCTCCTCCCCAAACCGCACAGGCCGTGCTGAGTGCTGCCGCTTGTGTTTCACGTTGAGCGGGCCTTCACTGGCCCGGCCTGCATGAAATGGCAGTGGGGGGATGATCGTGGGCGGAGGTCTGCTTCCCGCCCTCGCCAGCTGAGGCTGCCCGCCAAGGGCAAAATTCTGCCCGTTATTTCTCTTAATCACTGGTCAAAACCGCATCCTGCCCGCGGATGAGCTTTCGCCAAAAATGCAAAGGCCGCTTGGCCTTTTCCCCCCACTCCCACCACCAAGTGAAGGATTAGGCATACAGTGAGAAATCCTACTCAATTCATTGATTAAGGGCCTTAATGGGTCTGCCAACCAAAATATCGCGTCGGGAAGCTCGCCTGACATCATCGCGCATCATTTTACACTCGCTTGGGCCAGGCGCACACCCAACCGACAAGAGAAAACTTCTGCCCCTAGGGTTAGAGTCCACAGGGATGTCAAACCAGAACCAGCATATTGGGCAGCAGCACTGAGTGTCTGCCCACCGCTTTAATGTCCTGCACAAAAGGCATCTTAATCCCTTACTGGGGAGGGCTCAGCACACACAGCAGGCACGCACGCTTCTGAAATACTCTTTCACCCACAGTGCTCACAGTCAATCCGTCTGTCTTTATGCAGGACAAGCTCACCCATAATTGGCGGGAGAGAGCGAAGATCGGAGGGGGCACCCCGGAGCTGAGCATAATCCGCCCCCCCCCCCAATGAGGAGCAGGCTGGCGAGGACAGAGATGGTTCCTGTGTGGTGGGTGAGATCAGACTCCTCTAACACACCCATGAGGCTCTCTGCAGAATACATCGGCCACACGCGGACAATGACTGAGTGACCTATAGTGTGAAGACCTGGCTAGTCAATCATTGGGCAGGATTGTCCCATCCTGCCCGTGACGGGTATCATGGCGGATGGGAATGGAAAATTGAGCGGGATCTAAAAGATCAGAACTCTGCTGGTGTGAAACCGATGTGCAATTCTCCTGATGGTGGGTTAATGCCGGGTCAGAAATCCCGCTGACTAGTGACGTGAGGCACTATTTGCATTCACTACCATCTCATGAATGGTCATTAAATTGACTGCTCACCAGAATCATGTGTCGCCTTCCAATCTTGCATCACGCCAACGGGAAACCACAGCGGTCAGTCTGAATCACACTTGAGAAATCGCGGCATGCGGCGGTCAGACCTCACTTCACTCGCAACTTCGGGGTGAGTGCAACGTTGGCAGCCTACCAGCCATAGAGCTGCGTCGATGTCATTGTGATGCCAGTGAAATATCCCACTGCCGGGGGTGGAGGGCAGGGTCCGCTCCCGGTGCTGCCACCACCGTCCTGAAGATTGAACCCGTTAATGGATAACGGTGAACGTAGGGACACCCACAATCTGTAACCAATAGCACCCGTGCAGCAGCACTCAGGCAGGGCTGAACATTTGCAAACCGGCATTTCAACCGGGATGGGATAGGGGGAGAAAGGATGACAAACACACAGGGGGCAAATGGGCAGGAAGGCATTGCAAGGGGTTGGGGGGAAGGGGAACGATGGAAGGCAGGGGGGCAAGAAGGCTTTGGAAGGGGATGGAAGAGGAGGGGAAATAATGGCAGGTAAAGGGGAGGGAAACTGGAGCCCGACAAGGGAAACTGAAATGCTGATAAACGAGAGGGTGGATGAGATATCACATGTATGAACAGGAGGGGATGCACACAGAATGCAGAATAGGAAAGTCGGGGGTGGGTGGGGGGGGTGGGGGTGGGTGTGGGGGTGGGGGTGGTGGGGGGTGTGTCAGTGTGGCATGAGGGGGGTGGGTCACACTGAGACTCCTAAAGTGGGTGATGGTTGGGAAGGGAGACAGTGCAGTGTTCAGTCATGAGGACAATGGGGAACTCTGTGAAAGTCAACGTCCTTGGTCTAGGGGCTAGAAGGCCGGAGTCAGAAAGTAGAGACAGCCCTGGGGCTCAGTGGACCTCACAGTCAAGAGTAAGAGAGTTGAGGCAGTCATGGGATGCAGCGGGCCCTGCCAAAGGGCTGTGCATCATACTTACACTGTATTCCCGCTCCAGGGAGGGGCAAGGGCTGTGTGCTCAGTTGGGATAACCCACAGCCTGTTGCGCTGGGCATTTTCACAGTCGTTGTCACGGGCTTGTCTGTCTCTGTACTGGGCTGCAGATGGGGTGATGGTTATGGGAGGCATCTACAGCCTGTATTTGGGGAAAGCATAGTAAAGCGGCAGAGGGTGGGGGGGATATGAAGCTTTCCGGGGGAGTGCGGTTCTCCCTGGTAGATGACCATGCACACAGCCTCTAGGTGGAGAGGGTACAGGTCTACATGGGGCAAGGGCACGTCAGCATCAATGGGCTCAGGGGGGTAGGGTTGACCAATAATGTTGACCAATAACGATGGGATCCAGTATTACTGGGGGAGGCTGGAGAATAACAGGAGGGAGCTGGTCTTGCTGTATCGGAGTTATGATGCGGTTATAAATCAAAAGTAGGAGTGGTTCTGCATGAAAGGGGTCTGAGGCAGTGTGGGAGGAGCTCCCTGCTGGACTAAGGGGCCCTTTTTGGGGGCGCATTCTAACTTGTTGGTGCCACAAGGTTAAAGTGGAGCCAGAGCTGAGAGAATGGAGGAAGACCTCCTTGAGGAGACAGCTATTGGAACCCATAAGAGAGAGAAGAGAGTTTTAGTTCATGAACAGGCAGATTACAAGATTGCACGTCACTCACTGTGAATGACAGGATGTGATGAGCTCATGGAGGTGTCGTCCGTAACAGGTTGGCTGGGACAAGCCGATTTCCCCTTCTCCACAGGAGTGACCCCTGTCCTCCCCAGCCAGCTCAGCAGCACGCTTCCCAAACTGGGTGAGAGGAACAATGTCAGCTGTCTCCTCCCCTCCAACCCCCGCTCTGGGATCTTTCATGTCTGTTGTTGGCCAGGTTGTCCTGGATGAAGACAAAAGAAAAGAATGTGATGAGAAGGGATGGAGCAGAGGTTGGGAACGATGTGTGCCCCTGTGTGTGTTGAGCAGGAAAGGCTGAAGATGGAGAGTGAGCAGCAAGATAGATGGGATAGTGGCGATGTGAAAGTTTCTCTGAGACAATGGGCAGAATTTTCCCAGAATTGCACTAAGTGCGGTAGCGGGTGGGTAACATGGCTGGTTTTCACACCGTATCTACCCCAGCCCATCTCATTATTTATGCGTTCCCAGGAAACACGGCGTTTCCATGGTGGGCAGGCTCTCATTCACCCGCTCGCCATCACCCCGCTGATGTATCACACCGGCCGTCATCTTTGGAAGGCAGTCACCAGCAAAACGCTCATCACCACCAGCTCACCACCGCTGTCTGGAAGACATGGCCAGCAAAGGCAAAAAGACTGCAGCCCCCACTTTAATGGCGGGTCCCTCGAGCGACTGCTGGATGCCGTGGAGGCGCAACAGGATGTGTCCTACCCCTGCTCTGGCTGCAGGATGGGCAGCAATGTCACCAATCCGGCTTGGGAGTCGGAGGGCAGCGGTGGTCAGTGTAAACGCCCAGCAGAGGAGGACAGACACCCAGTGCCGCAAGAGGATGAATGATCTCCTCTGTTCCCCAGGGTAAGTCACTCTTCTCATCACTCCCGACTCTCACACAGTGCTCACCCACACTCTCCACCAGAGACACACACCTCGCTGGGCCCTGGCTTTAGAGTAGCCTCGGGATCACAATCTGGTGAACACATTGCACTGTCTTATCCACAGCAGGTGGAGGCAGGGACTTCCCAGGTCCCCGGCACTCGGAGGAGCTGCTGGAGGCCAGAACGTTGCTGAGTCTGAACCAGATGAGGAGCCTCTGGACTCGGTCATGTCTCAGTTGCTGGAGCTGCAAAGGCAAGCTCGGGAACATCAGGAAGGGATGTCCGCTGCACTCCTCAGATTGCAAGGCACGATGGAGGAGTCCATCCAACTTCTGGCTGAGGTGATAGTGCCGGCATTGCAACACACTGAGGTCAACACTGGCAGGATGGTGGCTGCCATGGAGACCTAGGTACAGAATGTCACTCCTTGGTCCAGGATGTCACTCCTGCACTGCTGTGCTAACTCCATCACTGATACCATAGTTGGCCTCCAAAAGTGTGTACGTGAGAGGGGTGCTGGGCAGCTCGATCTCACTCGGGCTCCCATAGGGAGGAGGATCAGCAGGTGCACACTCCAGGCCCATCCACCCAGGTGGCTCTGGGAGCGTCTGGCACATCTGAATCCCCTCTTCCTGTGACCTCAGCAGCTCCAGCTCCACAGGCCGAGGAGGGCGACACTGCCACACAGCAGGCTGTGGCCCACCAGGTCTCGGCCCTCTAGAGGATGCTCACCAAAGTCATCACAGACAGAGTGTCACAGTCTGCAGGCTGCCTCAACCTCTGCTGTGGATGTCTGGGGAGCACAAAGACATAGTGGCAGGGTTAGGAAAGTTAAGTAAAAGTAGGTTGCACAGCCTGGGCTTGGGAGTTGATCACTTGTACATACTGTTCACTATTGTTAATAAACTCCTAAGAATGTCTCCCTGCCTGTGGCTCCTTGTTCTGATGAGCAGTGTTCTTGTCACTCAGATGTGAAATCTTTCTGCACAAGATAAAGGCAGGTGTCTCAGTCCAGGGCCTCTTCCCTGTGTCTGTGCAGCCTTCAGACCACAGTGATGGTCCAGCCTCACACTCCCCAGACACATTACTGATGCCTGCACCTCGATGGTGCTGGTCATTGCTGCCAGAATGTAGTGGGCAGGCAGCACAGAGTTCCCTCATTCTCTCTGTGTGCACTCAGCACCTTTAAGGTGGGGTTGGCCCCCATCACACCAGCATCTGTGACCAGTGATGCTGTGCACCAGCTCCTGAAGGGCTGAGGTGCTGAAGGCGGACACAGCATCATATGTGTCTAAAGTTTCATGGCTGCATCTCTGAGCTGGCCCTGATCACGGAGCGCAAGCGAGCAGCCCTCGGCCAGACAGGAGTTAGACGTTCACAGAGGCTGTGTGAAGATTTATGGAGTGTCCTCACTGCATGTCATCATTATCCTCCGCAAAAGCAACTATTACGGACTCCACTGCATCTCCATGACAGGAGCATTCTCACAGAGGGTATTGGCACTGCCATAAGCCAGACTGGAGTCAAACGTTCACAACTGGGGACACCTCACTGCATATTGTCATCATCCTCCACAAACTTGGCAGCTGTGAGGGCCTCCTGAGTGTGCCTGACACATCTACCAGTGTGAGAGCCTCATCCCCGTTATCGTCACCGCCGAGGACTCACTCACCCTCATCCCCACCCGCATTCTCCTCATCTGAGGAGACCTCCAGCTCCTCCATCTCCCCCTCAGCCAGCTCCTCTCCCTGTTGCAGCGCCAGGTTGTAAAGGGCGCAGCAGACAATGATGTTTGACATCCTCTGTGGACTGTATTACAGGCCTCCACCAGACTGGTCCAGGCACCAGAACCTCATCTTCAGCATCCCGATGGTCTGCTCCACCAAGTTGCGAGTTTCAGCATGAGCCTCATTATAGCATCGCTCTGCAGCAGTCTGAGGCTGCTGCACGGGTGTCATCAGCCACGGCCTCTGTGAGTAGCCCTTGTCCCCGAGGAGCCAACCCTGCAGCTTCTGTGGATCCTGGAAGACTCCAGGGGTCTGCGAGTGACTCAGAAAGAAGGTGTTGTGCACACTCCCTGGAAACCATGCGTACACCAGCAGGATGTGTTTGTGGAGGTCGCACACCAGCTGCATGTTCAGTGAGTGAAAGCCCTTGCGGTTGATGAAGTCATTGAGTGTTGCAGCGGAGACCTGAGCACCACATGAGTGCAGTCAGTCAGACCCTGTACCTGTGGGAATCCCAATATCAGGACGAATCCAATGGGCCTTGTACCCTGGCTGTCCCAGTCCCAGGTGAAGTGCACAAAGTTGTTGCCATGGAGAAGATGGCAACCCTGATCTCAAGGATGTATTTGTGGGTGGTGGATTGTGAAATCCCACAGAGGTCACCTGTGGAGCTCTGAAAGGAGCCACTGGCATAGAAACCGAGCACCATGGTCACTTTCACAGCCACTGACAGTGGATGCCCTCCATGTCTCCTTGGCACCAAGTCCTGCAGTAAGTGGCAGATGTGAGACACCAGCTCCCTAGACATGAGCAGTCGTCAGTGATACTGGTTCTCAGTCATCTGCAGGAATGGCAGGCGGCGTCTATAGACCCTGGGTATCGCTTGGTGCTGACCAGCCACGGCTCCTGGGCAGCGTGTGCGGGAGCCCCTATTGCCCCTTCATGAGGTAGCTGCTCCTGCCTTTGCACAGCCAGAAGCCTCAGTCACTCCCCCCTCTGTCTTTTTCGCTCTCTGTAGGCCATCAGGCATACAGCTAGGTCACCAGGATCCATGATCCTGACGTGGTCCTCCTGCAGCATGAATGAGAGAGAAGGAGGTGGTTATCATGGGTGTGCTTAGCTCCTTTCCTGACCCTGTGTGACTGCTCCTTAATTCTTCCCGGAGAGAGCTGGTCACCCCCCCCCGGATGGCCTGAGTGCGCAGCATGGCTGCCCTGTCCTGCGACTGGTCTAAACCGAGAAGCTGAGATTGCAAAGGGGCTGTGAGAGCCTCCAGCAGTGACAGTTACACGGTGAGCATTGGTGAGGAGATTGTACAATGTGTGCAGCCCAACTGCTCCGCAATCCAATAAAGTGGTGGCGGACTTGAAGTCTGTGCCGGGTGTGTGGGGGGACGGTGGGTAAGGTAAGGTATGGAGCACTCGGTTACCCTTTGGTGCCTCCACATTGCTTACATGGGCGGGCAGGCTAGGAACCCGACCCCAATCATATCACTGCGGCTGTGCCTGATCTGTCTCAGTGGCTGAGACATGGTCAGTTTATACAGGTGTCCCTGATGCATCCCCACTTCCCTCGCTTACCCTGACATGCACGTCAATTGTCTGTGAGCAGAATGCAGCGCCAGGGCAGCACTTGACCACCATCCACCACCCACCCCACCCCCGGCATCAGTTACTCCCACCACCCCTCCATGTGGCCCCTGAGGCCTGTAAACAATGCCTGGGTGCTGTTGTGAAACACGTTGGTGTGCTTTCCCGCCAACGTGGACGGACGATACAGCGGGGTTCCAAGAGCCTGGCAGGATGGCCTTTTAATGATACGCTGATGTATTACAGTTAGCTCCCCGCTGACCAATAGCGGGAAATGTGGCCTGCCGTCGGTGGGCTGAGCGGACGATTGCGACCTGCATTCACGCTGTCGAGAAGCAGGTGGTGCCATATTTTCCACACGCACCACCCATCACACCCACACCAGAGGGCTTGGAAAATTCCGCCCAGTCAGTGAGATATGTGTCCCCCACTAAAGGTTGTGTGAGATCCCAGAAGGAAATAGCCCTTTGAGTACATGATGCCACGATGAGAATTTGATATTTGAGGGAGTTGAACCTGGTGGAGTGGATGAAATCATTCATCCTCTTCCTACACTGGGTGACTTTGTGTGTGTGTGTGTTGGCCAGCCTCGCTGACCTCCTCTGTGATGGCCTCCCAGGCCAGGGAGGAGGCTGGTGTGCTTTCTGGAGTCGTCCCTCAGGTAAAGCACATCCCTATGCTCACCCACTCCTCACCCCAAAGCCTGGAGGGCATCCGGGCAGAACCAGGTGGCAGCCTTCTTCTTATTTCTTGCAGCCTTCTTCCTCTGGTCACCAGACATCTGTGTGTGTGTCCTGGAGACAGCTGGGCTGGAGAGAGTGAGGTCTGTGCGCTCAGGTGGCAATTAAATATGGCGCCCAGACCTTCAACACCATCAGGTAACAGCGGGCTGGAGGAATCAGCTCCCGACCTGCCAGGTGATTCGGAGAGATACTCGCCTGTGCATAACTAATGAGCTTCCAAGGACTGAATCGGCCGCAATTTCCCACCATTCCGACCATCGGGATACACGCTGCAGAACCCGCCCGCCATGTCACCGAGTCTCAAAAATGCCCATTATCTCTCTTCTCTATTTCAGCCACCAGCAAGAAAATGTGGAGGGAGACTGCCAACCAGGACCTCAGCCCCAGTCCCCAGAGTACCTCAGATGAAGTGCTGGGGAACCAACCAATGAAGAGCCACCCCTGTGTTCACCCGCAGCTTACCTGGCAGGGGAGAGACCTTCATCACGTTTCTGCCAGGGAAAGAGCAATGGCTATAACCAGTCAAACTCCTTTCCATGGGGTACCTAACACCATCCGAGTCATGGTGAAGGGCAGCGAGCAAGGAACAAGAATGGATAGGACCTTCTTCACCAAGAGGATCCTATTCAAGCTGTGTGGTTTCGAGGCTGCGGAGATCTACTGCCTACAGGATTTCCCCAGCGCTGGTTTCTTTGATGTGACCTTCAAGCAAGTGGCAGCTTGTGTCAAACTCCTGAAGGTGTTTGAGGAAAAGAAAGACCTGCCAGAAATGAAGATCCTGACGGCGGAGCCGCTTTTTGCTCTACCGTTGCATCAAGAACGGGTTGCGACGGTGCATCTGTACAACCCCTACGTCCCTGTCGCTGACGGTGCATCTCTACAACCCCTTTGTCCGTGTTGCTGACGGTGCATCTGTACAACCCCTACATCCCTGTCGCTGACGTGCTCACCTTCCTTACCAGGTACTTCGATAAGGTTGGGAGCTGCACTGAAGTTAAAGATAATTTGGGGATCTGGACATGTAAACGCCAGGTTAAGGTAACGCTCAAGACCGACGGTAAGGGAGCCGTCTTCCACCCCCCTTCCAGATTCGCTATCGGGGGAAGCCGTGGCTACCTTGTCTACGCTGGGCAACCCAAACTTCGTCGTTCATGCGGCAAGTCTGGTCATGTGGCGGCCAACTGCAGCGCCGTCTTCTACAAGAACTGCAAAAAGGAAGGGCACCAGATAAAAGACTGTAAACAGGCTAAGTTCTGCAACCTGTGTGGCGAGGCAAGTCACCTCTACAAGACCTGCCCCAAACGTTGCCATACTTATGCACAGGCAGCCAAAGCCAACGAGGGGGAAGCAGAAGAAATGCCTCATGTCACTCCAACCACCATGGCCCCCAGGGAGAACAATGGGACAAAGGAGGACACAGAGAGAGACAAGGTGGAGGAAAAGATTGGGGCAACAGACAGCCAACCAACAGCACTGCCCCCTGAACCTCCCACTCCTCAGGAAAGCGAATCAACGGAGGAGGAGGAGGCAGCAGTGGGAAAGCAGCAGGGGGAGTGGCAGCTGGTGAAGAGAGCCAAAAGGAAGAAGGGGCTAAGAGGAAACCAAGCCACTTCCCAGACAAGAGTCAAGAGGCGTCTCCTATCTGACACGGATAACAAGAGCAGCAGCTCTTCGGACGAAGAAGTGCCAGGGCGGCGCCAACAGAAGAAGCAGCAAAACGCTAGGGAGTTGGAGGACGAGACACCCAAGCTCCAGAACATTGGAGACAATGAGGAGACCTGCGCACCCCAACTTTGCCCACAACCCAAAGAGGCCAGTGCACCACAACCCCAGGAATCTGGGAGCAGTGAGGCGCTCAGCTCACCCCAGCTCTGGGAAGCCGGGAGCAGCAACGCCCCAGAGGGGTAGAGGATTGGAGAAGCTTCTCCAACAGAGGACATTTCAAACCCCGCTCTCTGCACGGACCCCCAGATGCCACCCGAGCAGAACATCTCCAATGGGGAGGTTCAGGACACTTTCCTCAGCCCATCCAAAGTGAAGCAATTTGAGCACACCACGGGCATGAAGGAACTCTCAGAGACAACAGGTTTGGTAAGCGACTAACTGCTTAAAAATGGGTGTAAAGATTGTATCCATAAATGTGCGTAGCGTTAAATCTACTACGCGATGTGTTGCAACCTTGGACTACCTTGCCAAGATCAAAGCTGACCTGCTGTTTCTGCAGCAGTGTGCGATACCGCACCTCAGCTCCTACAGGCAATGGTCACCATGGTGGTCCCATGGGCCATCGATCTGGTCGGGAGGAAACGACTCTCGTTCCTCCATCCTGGGGATTCTGCTGCGGGGAGGCAGCTTCACCGTCTCCCAGGTTAAGGAGGTGGTGGGCGGGCGCCTCCTCGTAGCAGATGTAATGTACAAGAATGCTCCACTCCAGTTAATTAACGTCTACGCCCCGTCACAAGGGGCTGAGCGGCTGGAGGTTTTTCAGCAGCTCCCACTGCTGCTGGCGACCTCCAGGCCGGTCATTCTGGGCGGTGACTTCAACTGCATCATCGATGCAGCTGGACGATCCGGCAGGGCCGACAGCAGCTTGGACGTTCTGTTCAGATCTCTGATGGAAACAGTAAAGGATGCCGAGCTGCACGATGTCTTCAGCAACCCTGCAGATGGAGCACAGCGTAGATACACCTGGTCGCGTCCTGACGGGTCTGTCCGTTCCAGGATAGATTTCCTGTTTGTCTCCCGTGCATTCGCAGTCAGATGCACCGACATCAAGCCGGTGTTCTTCTCTGACCACTGCCTCCTACTGGCTGACTGTCACTTAGAGGAAGACCAGAGGGTTGGCAGGGGGGCATGGAAGCTAAATGTGCAACTGCTGACCCCAGAGAACATTGAGGAGCTCAAGAGGGATTACAAAGGTTGGAGAACCATGAAACCCCACTTTGAGTCACTGACACACTGGTGGAAAGCGATCAAGGGAAACATCAAGAGGTTTTTCATCCTCAAAGGCACCCAGAAAGCTAGAAAGGAACAGAGGGAAATGTCCCGACTCCAGAAAAACATGCAAAACCTGCTCTGGTTGCGGTCAACGGGGGTCGATATCAAGGAGGAACTCCAAGAGGTGAAGAGCCAGCAAGCCTCGCTCTTTGCCTCGGAGGCCTCCAAGATCATCTTCTGTTCCAGAGTCCGCTCCGTGGAGCAGGATGAGACGTGCTCACGTTTCTTCTTCCAAAAGGTACACAGAGAGAGCTCTGTGATCAGCAGCCTGAAGGAAGAAGACGGCTCAGTAAAGTCATTGCAGTCCGACATTCTGAGGATCAGCAAATCCTTTTATGCCGGATTGTATGATGTGAAGCCCACAGACAGCACGGCCTCCCAGTCCTTCCTGTCCTCTATCACGGAGGTCTTAGACGACAGTACACGGGAGAGTCTGGACAAAGCGCTAACTCCTGATGAACTGACTGAGGCCTTTGAGTCCTTCGAGAAGAGTAAAACTCCCGGAAGCGACGGCTTGCCGGAGGAGTTGTATTCGGCTCTGTGGGACTGGATCGGCCCAGACCTGCTAGAAGTGTACGAGAGTATGCTCCTGGCCGGCAGCATGTCAGAATCCATGAGGAAAGGCATCATCACCCTCATCTACAAGCACAAGGGGGAAAGGGAGGAGATTAGAAATTGGCGACCCATTTCACTGTTGAATGTGGACTATAAAATTCTGTCCAAGGTCATCGCCAATCGGGTCAAATCCGCTCTGGAATTGTTGATCCACCCTGACCAGATCTGCACTGTGCCGGGCAGGAAGATCTCTGACAGCCTCGTGCTGCTCAGGGATACGATTGCCTATGTACAGGACAGGGGTGTGGATACCTGCCTCAACAGCCTGGATCAGGAGAAGGCCTTTGACAGAATATCGCACACCTACATGGTGGATGTGCTCTCCAAAATGGGGTTTGGGGAGGGAATTCACAATTGGATCCAACTGCTCTACACTAACATCAGTAGTGCAGTCTCAATCAATGGGTGGGAATCAGATAGCTTTCCTATTAAATCTGGAGTCAGGCAGGGCTGCCCTCTCTCACCTGTACTTTTCGTGTGTTGCATAGAACCCTTTGCTGAGTCCATCAGGAAGGATCCGGGCATAAGAGGAGTGACGATCCCAGGTAGTGGAGGCACTCAGATCAAAGTCTCCCCGTACATGGACGTTGTCGCCATCTTCTGCTCGAATCCGCTGTCGGTGCGCAGACTTATCCACATCTGCGACCAGTTCGGGAGCCAAGGTAAATCGTGGGAAGAGCAAGGCCATGTTCTTTGGGAAATGGGCTGACCGATCCTTTGTCCCCTTCACTGTCAGGGCTGACGGCCTGAAGGTGCTGGGGATATGGTTCGGAGGGACCAGGGCACGCGTTAGAAACTGGAAGGAGCGAGTGTCTATGGTGAAAAGAAAACTGGGCATGTGGGAGCGACGCTCCCTCTCCATTGCGGGTAAGAACCTGGTCATCAGGTGTGAGGCACTCTCACTGTTGCTGTAAGTGGCGCAGGTCTGGCCCATTCCAGGCTCCTGCGTGATAGCGATCACCCGAGCCATCTTCCGCTTTAGCTGGAGGTCGAAAATGGATCGTGTCCAACATCGCCCTCATACTGATGGCCACCTTTGTGTGCGGCTGCATCAAGCTGTGCGTAGACCCTCAGTACGCAAACACCAAGTGTCACTACATGCTGAGGTTCTACCTGTCCCCGGTGTTGCGAAGGATGGGTCTGGCCACGATGCCGCGGAACGCTCCAAGTAGTTGGACCGTGCCATACCACCTGTCCCTTGTGGGAAACTTTATGCAGAGAAACACCTTCGACCACAAGTCCGTCAGGCAGTGGTCAGCACGTAACGTCTTAAAGGCCCTGAGGGAAAAGGAGAGGGTGGATCCTGTGGGATGGTTCCCTGAGCAGACTGACAAAGTCATTTGGCAGAAAGCCTCATCGCCAGAACAAACACCAAGAAGTAGCTTGGCTGGTGGTGAGAATGGCCCTCCCTGTAAGATCCTTCCTACACGCTAGGAGTCTCACCCCCTCTGCACGTTGCCCTTGAGGTGGCTGTGGTGGGGAAGAGACCGTTGTTCACCTCCTTGTGGATTGTGTCTTTGCGAAGAAGGTCTGGAGAGAGATGCAGTGGTTTCTGTCGAGGTTCATCCCGAGCAGTTCTGTGACAGAGGACTCTGTGCTCTACGGGCTGTTCCCAGGGACACACACTGAGACAAACATCAACTGCAGCTGGAGGATCATCAGCTCGGTGAAAGACGCTCTTTGGTCTGCCCGAAACTTGTTGGTTTTCCAACGCAAAGAGTTGTCCCCGACTGAGTGTTGCAGACAGGCACTTTCCAACGTCCAGGACTACGTGCTGAGGGACACAGTTAAGCTTGGGGCAGCCGCCGCAAAGGCGCAATGGGGAAAGGTCGCTGCCTAAGACCTTTCTGCCACAGTGGACTGGGGGGCTGGGAACTGTAAAGAGCCCCTCAGGCTGTACAGATTAAAATGTATGTCTGTCAATGATTGAAATATTCATTGTTTTTTCTGATACACCTTGTGTTTCATGTTGTAAAAGTTGAACCTGTTTGTATTTTTGTAATGGTGATTTGAAATGGTTCGAAATGTTTTTGAAGATTTATGAATAAAGTATATTTTTGCAAAAAACAAAGCCACCCCTGTGTTCACCTGCAGCGCAGGCACATGCAACTCGGTGGGCCCTAGTTGTAGGCTTGGGGCCACATTCTGGTGATCACCTCACAGACACGGGTCCACAGCAGGCGGAGGCAGTGACAAACAAGGTCTCTGACGTTTGGAGGACTGCTAGAGACCAGGCCGTCCAAAGAGTGGAATGAAAGATGGAGGATTTTGTCCACATTCTGTCTGATGTTGTGGCTGACATGCGAGCGCATTGAGGTCTCCATGGGTAGGGTGGACACCACCCCGGAGACCCAATTCCAGCAGAACGCACAGTTTCTACTGGATTTGCGCTCAGACCTGCACTCCATTGCTCTAGCCACGGGTACATTCCAGCAGTGGCTATTCAAGAGAGGGACGGGGCTCCTCAACCTCCCTTCAGGTGTCCTTTTTCCTCAAGGAGGCAGGAAGGGCCCCTCAGGCACCCAAAAGGGGGAGGAGCACCAGCAAGACACCCCAGGGCCATCACCCAGGTGTCTCCAAGAGTGTCCTGCTGCTCCAAATCCCCTCTGCCTGTGACCCCATCAACTCCAGCAGGTCAGGCTGAGGAGGATGCACCTGTCCTAGAGCAGAAGACCCTTAGCAGGCCGGGGCCATCCAGGCCTCAGGCCTCCATTGGGTTCCTGCCAAAGTTATCTCAAGCAACAGGGCATAATGATCAGCAGGCTGCCTCCACCTCTGCTGTGGATGTTGGGTCTGCACCTAGACGTAGGGAAATTAATAAGTTTTGAATGCACAATGGTGGTATGGGTGCTCACTGTAGCCTTCACATTTACCCCTCTCCAAGTCTCAGGTATCGAATGTCTAATCGATGTGGTGTAATGTTCCGTGGTCATTCAAGGGTACCAAATGACCCACCCCTCCAATTATCTCCCATCTTGTCCCTCAGTTCCATTAAGTCTCACTCAATCTCATCACAGCCAATCAATTGCCTTTAGTTCCACATCAGTGACATGAACAAAGGCATTTCCTATATGAAAATGATGGCTGGACAATGCACATGTGTATTGTTCAGCCATCATTCCAGACACTTTGTATCTCAGACAGACATTATGTGACCTTAAGAGAATTATTCATCAAGGTAGTGATTATCCTGGTGCTGTCACACTGAAGTCTGTGGTTTGTGGATGTTATAAGTATCTATGGTGACCAACGTTAGAGTCTTTTCACCCAAGTGCACTTTGCAAAGATGTTTATTTTATGACTGTGGGTTCTTAGTAAAACTGTTATTCATTGTCGAGCACCATATCATTTCATGCCTCCCTGCAGCCTTATTTCGTCTCCATGTTTAAGACTAAATGTTATTCCTTCCCTAGTTCCCACTCTCCCCATGCATGACGCTGAGGGATGGGAGTTGGTTCCACTCAGTGACATTGAAATGTCTGCCAGACGGGAATGAGGTGCTCACCCTGATGAAGCCATCCAATTACCCATCAGGATCTAACTTTGCTCCTGAATGGCTGCCTAGCTTTGCTTCACGGAATCCAGCTGTGACGTCACAGAAAGCCAATCGATGTGGAATTCATTGAATGACTGTGCACTCAGTGACCTAGGGTTCATAGGAAGGATCGGCCTTTGTGAGAAGGACAGTGTCGAGGACGGTTAGGGTATAAGCCACGCTCCGGCACATCCCCTGAGTGCGCATCAGTATCTATGAAGGGAATAAATTATTATTGACTGCTTTGTCAAAACTGACTGGGCCACATCTCTCCCAAATGCCAAGGTGATGCAGGAGGTAAACTTAGCAGGATTCCAACAAATGCAGAATAATGAGTGTTTGTCAATAATCACACAATGTTCCTGGTGAGCCACTCTCTGTGAGGGCATTGCTAACATCACTCGCAGCTTTGGGTGTATGCTCTCGTGTGATAGATCACTGCCTCCTGATGTCTGGTGGCATCTTGGGGCTCAGTATCAGGATGTGGCCTCTGCATTAATCATGCATGAGAGCTGGTGTTTGGACAGATGGTGCTGTCTGGATTTAGCTCCATCTTGAAGCAGTCAAGCCCTAATCATTGACAAATGTTTTTCCTCTCATAGCCACCTTGCTAAGCTGCTGTCTCACTGGCACGAGTGTGTCGATGTGTCCAATAGCGTTTCTGCCTCTGGAAGGTTGCCATGGCCACTGGCTTGTTGGACCGCACAATGTGTAGTTGCTTAAGGATGTGCACTACTGAAGAGCTTATCACATTCCACAGCAGCTGCATGGTCCCCAGGCGACTACACCTTCCAAGGATGACCCTATCGTTAGGGTTGAACGTGACTTATGCTTCCTCCGTAATCATTGTGAGATTGTTGACCTTTCGTGATATGTTGAAGGTGACAATAAAGGTGTTGTTGTCTCTCCTGTATTGAAATGTGAGGAGAACTGTGCTTCTAACAACTTGCCTTCACTTTATTCCTCTTGAAATCTTGTAGCTATGAGGTTGTCACGGGCACACCTGCCATGTCATGCCCGTGCAGTAGCATCCTCATGTGGCTCACCTGAATCTTTGCCCTCTTCAGGTTGACCCCCTTCCACGTCCTCCTCATCTGAGGAGACCTCTAGCTCCTCCATGTCTCCCTCTGGCAACACATCCGCCCCTTTGCAGCATTTGGTTATGCAGGGCCCAACAAACAGCAGTGATGTGGGACACTCTGTGTGGTGAGTATTGGAGAGACCTGCCTGACCAGTCTAAACACCTGAAATGCATCTTTAAGAGGCCAATAGTCTTGCCCTATTAAGGACCTTGTGGCTGAATGTGCAGCATTGCATCTCTCTTCAGGTACAATCTGTGGATGACAAACGGACATCATTAGCCTTCTTTAGTGGGTACACCTCATCACTGAGGACCCAACCCTCTAAGCACCGAGCTCCCTCAAATATCTCTGGCATCTGCGAGTGACTCAAAACGTATGAGTCGTGTGAGTTCCCTGGTACCTGGCACAAACATGCATGATCTGCTTTTTGTGATCTCAAATTAGCTGGGCGTTTGGAGAGTGAAATCCTTTTCTATTAATGAATCTAGGGAGCTGATAGCGCCCTGCCCTAGTGGAAAGCCTGAAATTGCAGAGAATCTCACAGCTCTGGCGGCCTGGTTTGCTTCATCCATGTGAACTGCAAGTAATGGTGAGCATTAAAGGGCATTGGTCAGCTCCGTTATACCTTCATGTGTCACCGATTGTGAGATTCTGCAAAGCTTCCCAGTGGCGCCCTGGAAGGATCCGCCCTCCAAGTTTGTGTGGTGTGAGTTCCTCACGGAGAATGTGTCCAATATGAGCTACCGCACCCCTAGATAAGCGAAGGTGCCTGTGGCAATGCCTTTCGCTTATCTGCACGTATGAGCTGCGTCCTCTGTGGACCCTTGATCACGGCAAACGTCTTTGTGGATTTAGATCCCTTCTCATCAGCATCCGGGTCTTCCTGGGGCCCATCTGGCTCTTGCTCATCAGGGTGATGGTCTTCCCTGAGCTGTGCCAGTCCATGATGGGCCCATCTTCTCATTCACATCAAAGCTATTGACAAGGCAGCATTGCCTGCAGCCTGCATTCTCCACTCCTCCTTATATCTGTGAACGGATACAATTGAGCAGCCAACGGTAGTTCCTGTGGAATGGCCTCCCTCCATGTACAAGGCAGATACACATTCTCCAGCCTTTGACTCTCCCTCAGTCTGCACATTGCACACCAGGGCTACCCGTTGCAGGGTGATATCAGCGGGGAGGTGATGGTGTAGTTGTATTGTCACTGGACTAGTAATCCAGAGACCCAGGATAATACCACGCCAGATGGTGAAATTTGAATTCCATAAAAATCTAGAATTAAAATTCTGATGAACCATTGCTGATTGCTGTAAAAAACCCATCTGATTCACTAATGTCCTTTAGGGAAGGAAAGCTGCCCTCTGATTAGAGGGCATTAAATTTCTCTGATTAGGATTGGGCAATAAATGCTGGCCTAGCCAGTGATGCCCACATCCATGAATGAATAGAAAAAAGGTTGACAGTTGGCTGATCTTTCCCTCAGATGCATTCATAATGGGGGTCTTCATTAGGGTCCAAAGACCCAAGTCCTCAGTCGGTTGTGTTCCAAGTGGCTTTTACAGCAACTATGGATCCCCAGTACTTGCACTGATGTCCTGACTACAAGCATGGTGCATTCAATGCCATGTCCAATGCACTGGGAATGTGGAGCCTTGTAGGGCCCATGCTGCCTTTGGGCATCAGATGTGGTCATTGAGTCTTGGAGTCTGCATCCATTCTCACATGCCTCTGTAAGGAACGATGCCAATTCAGACCAATTCAGACCGTATGCACCGCAGCACCTAAACTTATCGGGTTCTCACCTGAATGGGCACCATTAGTGAAGGAGCCAAACTCATTCACTGTGCATGGGACCCTTGAGTCCAGCTCTTAGCTGAGCTATGTTCTCAATGGTTTGAGTAGCACAGTTATAGGATGCCTCTTCAATCAATCAAGAATTGTTGTGCTGAACTCCTCCTGCATCCTGAGACCCCACCTGATCCACATTCTTGAGCTTGTTTTACACCATTGCAAGGTGAGCTCGGAAATGGTGCCACTAACCTTCATCTTGGAGACCAGCTTCCAACCTCCCTTTGTCACCTACAAAGTCCCTCCCATCCTTCTCCATCCTCACTGCCTCCTAATTACCTTTCCTCCTCTCACTATCCAACCTCCCCCTGTTACCCTTGACCCCATCATTATCCATATGGATATTCCTGTTCTCCCCCCCACCCCCAAGCCCTCTAATGTTGACGCGTCCATGCCCTTTGTTGACCTGGCCCCCCCACCCCCCTTCCCGAGGCCACATGCACCCTGACTTTCCAGACCACCACCCCACCCACCCACCCACCCCCGGCCATGAGACCATCCAACATCCCCCATGACTTTTCAGCTACTGACTTACAGGATGCAGATGCTTTTCTAACAGTGACTGTGCCCTCTGCCTTACAGCACCATGCCCCTAACCCCTGGGACCAAATTCCTGACCAGGTCCTGCATACCATACTGTGCACGACCATCACTGCCCAGAGAAGCCTTACCCTGCCCAAGACATGCGTCCCACACAGAACCCTCTAACATGGCCTGTACATTTACAATGTATTCGCAACTATTTACAATCTATATTAATGACTTGGATTCAGGGATAGAAGGTACTATAGCTAAATTTGCAGATGACACCGAAATAGGTGGGAAAGTAAGTTGCAATGAAGACGTTTACAAATGGACATGGACAGGTTAGGTGAATGAGCCAAAATCTGGCGGATGGAGTTTAACATGGATAAGTGTGAGGTTATCCATTTTGGTCGGAAGAATAAAAAGGTGACTTATTATTTAAATGGAGAGAATCTTCAGAATGCTTCAGTGCAGAGGGATCTGGGTGTCCTCATGCATGAATCGCTGAAAGCTAGTATGCAGGTACAGCAGGTAATAAGGAAGGCAGATGGAATTTTGGCATTTATTGCTAAAGGAACAGGGTAGAAAAATAGGGAAGTGTTGTTGCAACTGTACAAGGCATTGGTGAGACCGCACCTGGAGTACTGTGCACAGTTTTAGTCCCCTTACTTGAGGAAGGATGTAGTTGCATTGGAGGCGGTTCAGAGGAGGTTCACTAGATTGATTCCAGAGATGTGGGGCTTGTCTTATGAGGAGAGATTGAGCAGTTTAGGCCTATATTTGCTAGAGTTTAGAAGGATGAGAGGATGTCTAATTGAGGTTTATAAGATGCTAAAGGGGATAGACAAAGTAGACGTGGAGCAGATGTCTCCCCTTGTGGGGAATTCTAGAATGAGAGGCCATAGTTTTAGGCTAAGGGGTGGTAGATTTAAATCAGAGATGAGGAGGAATTACTTTTCTCAAAGGGTCGTGAATCTGTGGAATTCACTACCTCAGAGAGCAGTGGATGCTGGGACGCTGAATAAATTTAAGGAGGAGATAGACAGATTTTTAATTAGTAACGAGTTGAAAGGTTATTGGGAGAGGGCGGGAAATTGGAGTTGAGGCCGAAATGAGATCAGCCATGATCGTAATGAATGGTCGGGCAGGCTCGAGGGGCTGAATTGCCTACTCCTGCTCCTAGTTCTTATGTTCGTATGTACGGTTCCAAGGCAGTCTCTTCAATATCCCCCTGACAGTGTGGCCTCGGAGCCAGGACAGTCTCTGACTCCTCCTTGAACGGTCTTATAACTCTTGCTCCAGGACACACTTTCCCCTATCCCACTCGGTTCATTGATGCCCACCCCAAGTCCTACCTCTGCCTTCCCCCTTCCCTCCTGTGTTTCACCACCATTCCCTAGTCCTGCCTCGGGCTACCCACTCCCCTCCATGTTCTCACACTCTCCCCAGTCCTGCCTTGTTCCTCCCCACTCCCTACTCATGCTTCCCCACCCCAGTCCTGCTCGGTCTCCCCCTTCCCTCCTGTGTTTCACCACCAGCCCCCAGTCCTGCCTCCCTCTTCCCTCCCCCAGCTGGTTTTACCTCCCATGCCCAGCCCACAAGCACCTGAAATCTCACAGCAACGCTCTTAAAGGTGGGCGAAAGCAGCTTCTACCCACCTCGAGGTCGTGGATGAACTGAAGCTCGCCAGGTGCACCCCACTTATATATGGCCGGGAAACTGACCATTCTAATTATTCACTGGCAGGGCATTTCATTTGGAGGGGATACGTAATTCCAGCGGGTTGTCCTGTTAATGAGAATTCATGAGCAGGAAATGAATGCAAATGTGGTTCCCGACATAGATCAGCAGGAAACTCGACCCGACTTTAACACGCTATCAAAGTCGGGAGAGCAAAATTCCAAACTAACTTCCCACTGGCGGAAAATGGGCTTTTTCCATCACGCCAAATTTCAATTCCACCTGCCACAATTCCCACCGCTGGTGGTTCCAGAAAGATCTGCCTAAGGTGTGGAATTCTACCCAGCGTGAAAAAATTTACAAGTCTGTTGTAAGTTCTGATGAATCCAGCTGATAGAGAAGCTCTCCTGATGTCAGTGCGAGTTATGTTGTCTGTGTTACTTGCAACAACAAACGCTTTAAAACTTTCCACCTTATATAACAGGAATGAATAATACCTTGGTAAAAATAATAAATATGTAGTGTTTACAATGACTTTAGTGAAGGAAAGATATGTCAATCAATGTAACTGCTGGAAACTGACAGAATAGCACAAGGGACAATTTCCATCCTCCTCTATAGGAAAATCAAGAAATGGATTTCCTTTATGGAATTATAATTAAGTAACAACTTAAACCTATAAACAATATAATGTAAAATGCAGAAAAAAACATTAAAGCTTCTTAATCTGCCAGACTAATTTATTTTCAAGGTTTAAATCCTGCAACACAATCCTAGCACAAAGTACCTTTTGGAAAAAAGTCATGAATAAAGTCTAGTTGATTTTTAAAGTGCTTTTGTTCTATTTATATAATAAAATTCATTCCCTATGTGAAAAAAAATGTTAGGAGTCCTTTATTTAACTGCATGCAGCAGAATATATAAATATGGCAAACTTACAGGGTGACCTTAAGAGGATGTTACATAAATGGCATAGAAAATGTAGGTCAGGAAAATTACCTTCTAAGAGAGCAATTCAAGAAGTCATTGGTTCAGATTAATAACAGGCAAATTTAGGACTGTTAACATGAAGTTCTTCCTAAAAAGGGAGTAATTTTGAATTTGTATGATAATAAATAGCGGGTGATTTTGATGCAGCCCTCATGTTGTGCATCCCTCCAGATTTTCAAAGCGGTAAAGAGTGATCAACACTTGGAATGGACTCGCAGATAGAGCAGAGGGAGTGAGAACTCCAGATTAGAGGGGGTGAGAATGCTAGGTTTTCTTCACCTATAATTATCTTGAGTCAGAAAATTTATTACAACCCATAACATCAGTAGCTGATGACAAAGACTTTGATCCTCCCAAGACCCATTGCTACTGCCAGGAAAATGCAAAACTTGCTCTTTGAAACCTGTAAAGAGAAAAACTGAATTAATATCTGTTACATTGTACAGGACTGTTCGGTATATCACATTAAAAAAAAATTGATGCCTTGTTTTTCTTTTAAGAGAAGTAGTATCAGGTTGTGTGTCCTGCTCACAATTTCTAATCTGCAGGTAATGTCCGTGCATTTGATAGTTACTTCCAGACAGCCTAGACCATCACTTGGAAAAGTAATGCCAAGTATGTCACCCAAATGGAGACTTCTGATATATGTACAGGCAACCACTTGTATTTTCAACACTGGGCCTTTCATTATCTTCTGTGTATAAACTGCAGATGTGAATAACAATATTCTGTGCCTGCGACACTGAAGAGAATAATCCATCAGAGGCAATTCAGACATACTTGACAACTTGAAATTCACCGGATGGTGGTTCTTTAGATGAAAGTAGGAAGTTGCCTAATACACATATTGCTTCCCTCGCTTTAGCAGTTTCTATTGTCAGATGTTTGTTAAAGATCCAAGAACATCTATTACATCCCTCTCTGCTCTGCATCACCCTCATAATCCAATTCAGGGTAAACCTTGGGAGAATTTTAGAAAATTCCATGGAGAATATTAATTTATTTTGCGAGGAAACTTAATTGAATCAATGGAGCAATTTTTCCATACTATCAGTAACACTAATACACTGTAGGATGTACTTGAAAAGAGGCCTTTTATTCATCCAATCACATGCCTTTGATACAATGTGGCAATATTTCATTGGTTTACAGCCTTTGACTGCCATTTTGGGAACTACAAAGACATTGAGAGTATAGTGTTTTGATGTTTGGAGTTTAATAGGAACTACAACTTGCATTTACATAGATCCTTTAATTTAGAAAAAATCCTCAAAGTGGTTCAGGCAGAAGGGAGGGATGGATTCCAAGCCTTTGAGGAATGGTAAAAAGAGGAAGAAAGTATTTGCATCGATATAACACCTTCCTCTGTCTCCTTAGCTTCCTCCTCTGAGGATTAATAATCATGGCTTATGCCATGATATCACCATGGGGCAAAACAAGGAGGCAGGTCCAAGAACTATGGCTGGGGGTGGGGGCTGGGTGGGGGGGGTACAATGATTGGACCCATTCTGTTGGCATCATACTCTAGCATGTAGTCAACTGAGCTAACTGACCCTCTTACACCTTTCATTCTCCAAATGTCCCAACCACTGGTAGTGAACTACTTTTGAAATGTTCGCATTGTAGATGCAAAACAAAAGCCAATTTGTGTACAACAAGGTCCTATGAACTGCAACTGAAAGAAATGGCCAAATAATCTGCTTCTGGTTATGTTCGTTGTGGGATGAACATTAGCCAGGATACAGGAAATTCCCTATTCCTCAAATACTGCCCTAGGATTGTGAAAGGAGAAGTAATGGGTTTTGCCATTCATGGTTTTGAAACTCAGTGCTTCTTCAACCTGAGCAAGCAGCCAAAGGTGGCAGGAATGGAATGAATTCTGAGGCAAAGGGGGCAGGCTTATTGATACAGGCCAAGAACAATACCTCTGATCTTCCTGATATTCCAACTCATGCATGTCTTAATTTCAGGCAGAATGTCTGTTCCAGAGGTAGTAAAGTAAAGCTGACTCAATGTCTGTGGATAGTGTTACTGAAGGGCAACATATAAACGAAGATGAGGAGAGAGCTCAGGAAGAAATCACGTGGAACCCTGGAGATCACTATCCATAAGGATAGAAGGGAACATTCTTTTATGATGTCGGTAATATAATGCTTTTCTGGATTCCCTTATTTTTTTCCCTAATGTTGAGTGTAGTAGCTTGAACACAAACAGTCACATTGTAAAATACTGTGAGACCATATCTAAACTTTGTGCTGATACATTTTTAATGCTTCATGTCTTGGTTTTGTTGCCAGAACGTTTAGAGTAGAGATTTATTTTATTTACAGATTCTATAAAGCAATGCTCTTTAACTTTAGTATTTCTGTCAATAGGTACATATTTGATTTATGATTGTTCGGTTATTGTACCACAACTACATGTGTGAATGTGTGACAGGAATATATTAAGACTTTGCTAGCACTATGGCAATAGATCAAGGCAAAAGCAAAATACTGTGGATGCTGGAAGTCTGAAATAAAAACAGAAAATGCTGGAAATACTCAGCAGTTCTGGTAGCATTTGTGGAGAGAGAAAGAAAGTTAACATTTCAGGTCAATGACCCTTCGTCAAAATAATGACCAGGAGATGGTTTGCACCAGGAAACTGGAGACTGTTGAAGTGATGGAGGGAATCAGAAAAGTAATAGGTGGGAAGAGATTGGACAAGGGGAGAGAAAATGGAGCCGAGCTAGGAAGAAATCAATTCTGTGGTATTAGAACAGGCTGAAACAATGGGTCTACAGGATAGCCTTGTTCGTGGATTTTGGGAAGGAGGTGTTCTAATGAAATGTTAATTTTGTTTCTCTACTGATGCTGCCTGTTCAGTATTTCCAGCATTATCTATGGCAATAGATTTTTGCTTAAACTCATGTTAATGACCTCATTAATGAGGTCAAATGCTTGGATAAGAGAGTGGACATCTGACCAGCTTCCAGATTGCTTGTGACATGGCTCTATAATAAACCGTGTAGGGAATTACAGGAGTAACCTGGCTGATTCATCATTTCATTCTCCATGTCTGTCCCAACAGTCCAACTGAGAGAATACAGCTATGAATCTGCTCCCTCCTTCCAGACCATGTTACAGTAAGTTTTATTTCAATATATGTTCATTGAGTGAACGCATATCAAAGATCTTAACTGCAACATATTTGGCATCCCTCGTATAAATACTATATCATTTTACAGTTTTTGTGGAGAATCTGCAATACTTAGCAATTGCTCCATGTTTCAAAGATAAATGTTGACATGTGTAAATGGGAGAAGCAATTGAAATAAGCTTTAATAACAACATTTCTAGATACCAGATTCAATGTCTAGAGATACCATATATGTACCATCAGCACGGTTTCACTAATATGAGGAGCATTACTGTTACATTCTGGGACTTTTACTGCAACCATCTGATTATATGCCCTACCATTCACTTGGCTAGTCAATCACTGCTTAAAATCATATAGACATTTCAGAAAAAGTCAGCTATATCACAAACCCTTCAACTCAATTGGCTGTACGCTCTACTCCTAACTGACTACTCATGCTACTATTTTTATCACTATGTAGATCACCTTGAATGTTATTTGTCACTTAACTATTCAGAAGATAGGTCCCTGTAAATCTAGTTAGATTACCTAACTCTCCTCAGGGTTTCTTATTTTGTACGAAATTTAACATCAGAAAATGTAGTCATTCTACGATTGAATCGTGCCGGGATTTTCCATGCCAGCCAGCTTCTGGCATATTCTGTGGTGTGAGCGGACAATGTGGCGCGATTAGTTTCATGACAGTATGAAACCAGTTCGCAATCGTCCGCTCACTGCTGATAGCGAGCCAAACTCCCCAACCTCGGATGTCGGGAACCTCATTGTAATCCATCAGCATATCATTATTAGGCCTGCCTGCTGAAATTACACCCCTCCCCCACCCCCAACCTGCTGGATAGTCCACTCACATCGCTTTTAGGGGGGCTCATGGGCAGGTCTCTACCTACTAGACCAGCCGTAAGGTGTGGGTGGCTTTTCAATGGCTGCAGGGCTAGGGCTTGCTTAGGGAAGGGGGAGAAGTGGCCTCAGGCGATGGAAGAGGCTGCAGGACAAGGGCTGTACTGGGGATGGAGGGTATCCAAAGGGGTGTGTTTGGGGACACATGTTGATCTGTGCAAGTGGCCTCAAGATGGTGAGGGTTGAGGAGGCATCTCCAGAGGAGATGAGGCCAGATGGAGATGTGAGGGTGTGTGTGAGAGAGTGAGTGGTGATGTCTCTTGAACTGGCAGTGAGTGAGATGCCAGTGAATGTGTGATGGACTTGAGTGTGTGAGTTTAGAGTGATGAGATGGTTGCCTTACCCTGGTTGCATGGATGGGATCATTCATCCTCTATCTGCACTGGATGGCCAACCTCTTGTGTGCAGCATTGGCACTGATCACCACTGCCATTACCTACCAAGCTGGAGAAGTAATGTTGCTGCCCCTCCTGCAGCCAGAGTAGGGGTAGAGGGTATCACGGTGGAGCTCCCACAGCGTCCAAAAGCCGCTTGAGGGCTGCAGGTTTCTTGCCTTTTGGGGCCATTTCTTCTTTGCTGCAGTCCTGGGCCGGAAGCACTGAGCGCGGCTGTATTTTAAATGTGGTGCCTGGGGTGATGAAGCGGCGAGGTGACAGCGCAGCAGGCAAATTGGACTCCACTCGCCATGGAACTGGTGTGTTTCCTGTGAAGGCATAAATAATGTGGTGGGTTTGGTATGATACAACGTGAAAAGCTGCCATCGTGGGCAATCCCTAGCTGAGGACCAAAGGCTGATCTTCATGTGGCTCCAATAATCACGGTTTTCCAGCTTGAACTATTTTTATACTTGACTACTTGCTGCATTCTGCTGTCAATCCAATTTTCTATCCAATTTACCAGCTTACTTTTGATTCCATGTACCTTCAATTTCGCTACACATCTTTTGTGAAAGACCTTGTGAAATGCCTTGTGAAAGTCAAGGTGTACAATATCAGACAACTTTCTTCATCCACTAATTGGGTTACTTCCTCAAAAATTCCAACAAATTTGTTATGTATAACCCTTTTGAACCTTGCTGGGTTTCCTTTACTACCTTTGATCCATTAGAATTGCTTGTTTTATGATAGATTCCAATATCTCACCCACTGATGATGTCAATCTAGCTGACCTGTAATATATAAGTTCATCAGGGTGTCCTTTTCTGAAGATTGGAATGACATGAGCTATACTCTACTCTTCTTACCAACAATTTCAGCCAGAACATTGTGCAACGTATACTTTTCTGCTAAGTATTTTCCAATTTCTATATTAGGAGATACTTTATAAAAATGAATGATTAAATGAAGTTTGGTTCCAATCCAAGCAGCACATTTGCTGGCAAGCAAGTTGGTTTTTTTTTAAAATTGAAATTTCACAAGTATTCCAGACTGGTTGATGTTTCTAGCAAAAAAAGTACAGCAAATTTCTTGGCATCAGAATGCACATGGCTAGGGGATGGGGCAATTTATTAGATTTTTAGATCAAAATACATTACATTTACAGAATGTTAACTACAAGTACCTGAACCCACCCACCTCTCAAAACTGTAGACGAGAAACCAGATAAAGCGCCTGATATTTATTTGTTTTGACTCCCATTACAAAGTGATCATTAAGATTTCTTCTTTGTCTGAAATATGTAAGGAACCAGCAAGACTGTTTAAAGCTGAGCATTCTGTAATCTTTTCCGGTTTCAATGGGTTAGCCCCTAGTTTCTAAGTCAAATTATAATAGAAAGTCAGATTATTTGTTGAAGGTTTTTATATATTTTATCTTTTTTTTTGACCCAGAGGATGTGGGCATCATGAAATGAATTTATCAAAAGCTTGCCTGAGCAGAAGATGTAAAGATTTGATATCTGCTTTGTACAAACTCCTTCGCAATGAGTTTACTCATTGGATAGCTAAAAATATTTGGAATAGCGTCCTTATTTATTTTCTTGACAACTTTTCTCTCTCCTCTTTTCTCTTGGAGAGGTTGACTCCTTACTGGAGTGCAGAGGACAATGTTCTTCATCTTTAACAAGTGGCCAGTATACAATATATTATACATATACTATACCTACACTAGCATATACAATAGAGAGTTTTAGCTGAGGGAAAGGCCATGGGGGCTGGGTGCTCCATAGTAAAACTCAGCCCAGATCAGGTGTTGAACTGTCCTGATCTTTACAGCTCAGCACTGGATATATAAGTTCATCAGGGTGTCCTTTTCTGAAGATTGGAATGACATGAGCTATACTCTACTCTTCTTACCAACAATTTCAGCCAGAACATTGTGCAACGTATACTTTTCTGCTAAGTATTTTCCAATTTCTATATTAGGAGATACTTTATAAAAATGAATGATTAAATGAAGTTTGGATCTAATCCAAGCAGCACACTGGATAAACACTGGATTATCACTGGATAAACACAGAGTGAGCCTCCTTTGGCTTTTTATATTGTCCATATGCCACCAGGCATTATTTACATCTGAGGAACAGGGTGAGATAATGGTTAAATTAACTGTAAATTTTAATATTGAATGTATAACTTTATTTTATGTCCATGAAATAAAGAGTTAAAAGTTAGAAAACAGAACAAAATAGAATACGCACATGACTGTCCTGCCAAGGTACCTACAATATCTAGATTATGGATAAAAGATAATTCAGCCTCATAAGTTTCCGAAAGACAGTTCTAGACAGTGAACTAACACCTACATTTTGTGGGACTGGAAGGCAGCCAAGGAGTCTTGTTACATTACCTGATGGAAATATAGAAAGTAATGATGTGACGCCTTAACACGTGTAATGAGGATTGATTCAGTAAATTGTCTAAGGCAGGCAGACTGAACAATTGAGTAGCTGGGGTTCTGAACCACAAGATATCAGTTAATAATAGGCTTCCTTTTTGCTGCACTCGCGAGACCATTATCGTAATTCAAGGATATCTCTTTTGCAGTTCCCTTCTATCTTTTTCATAGGTCTCCATATTCATCTTTGTCATGTCAGTAATGGGACAAGAAATAAAAAGCTCCAAGATCAACTGTTATAAGATAAAACTGTAACCGTTAAATTATGTCTTACTTTCCTCAAGTTTCAAAAAATGGATGTTGAGTTAACGGAACATATTTTCTTGTCATGGAAACATAATCAATCATCCTACACATATCCCAACGTAGGAAATTAGAAAAGGTTCATCCACAGCTTCAAACAGCTGGCGCAATCCAAGAGTTTGGCATCTCAAAAAATAAAAGCTGAGATATGAAAACAGTAATTAGACTGCAAGTTGTAGATATGCCCAATATTTCATCAACTGGACTGAAACAATAAGCCATGAAGCCTGAAAGCAGATATAAATGTTGACCGTGTGCTCTCCTGCAAAGTTTTGAATTGTAAGACTATTTGATACATTTTCCAATGTTCTAGAGTCTACAATGAAGATGAACAATACATTCTTTTTTTGAAGGAACATTTCTTCCATTTTATCAAAACAACTTGATTTGTATTTGAAAATGATTTTTCTTTATGGTTTAAAACTTCTTTATCTCACTCACTCTGTAAAGATGTTTTTCTATCAGAATTTATTTCTTTTTGATCTTAAATTTGCACCCTGTTACTCACCAATAGAAATAGTCTATCGTTAATTACCTTTCCTAATTTTGAAAACATTTATCAGGTCACACCTTGACCTTTAATTTCTCTTCATAACCATGACTCATCCTTGATGACACCCTACAGAATCTATACCACACCTTTCATATCTTCCTGATGATAAGGTACCAGATTTATTAAACTAACAGACTTTAAATTCCCCTGATACCATGGCTGGATTTGAACTTACATCTCTGGATCACTAGTCCAATCACATTACCAGTAAACTACCAAATCCCATGTTACAGACTTGAAAGATGTGAGTGCAGAAAAGTTTACAATTGAATATTGTGTCTTGAAAATATCCCAGCCAGTTGATTGAGATGAGGCAGAAGATCACAAGATCATAAGACCATAAGAAATAGGAGCAGGAGTAGTCCGTTCTGCCCCTTGAGACTGTTCCACCATTCAATAAGATAATGGCTGATCTGATTGTGGCCTCAACTCCACTTTCCTGTCTTCCCCCCCATAAACCTTCACTCCCTTGTAGATCAAAAATCTGTCTAACTCAGTCTGGAATATATTCAAAGACCCAGGCTCCAGGGAACACTTTATGGGGAACATTTTATGGAGAAGACTTTTGGACCATCCACAAGATACATGCTACAGTTTGGTTCTGTTTCTATGTCGGTTCCTTTAATTGTTCCATATTTGTCCCTATCAATCCCCAAGTCAGTAGGAATAGTACTCAACAATGAGCCTGCTTACTATCTATCACTAGGAAAAACTGTCTAGTGTCTTCAGGGGGAGGGAGGGTAGGATAGGGGAGAGGTGTGGCAAAGGATTGATGAGGTAACTCTCATTGCAACCATTCAGATATACCTCATTCAGTGTCCGAATACTGTACCACTCCTATTTGTGCTCCCAGAATCTGTTTTGGTTGCTAGGGTGAATGGGGGTTGGTTTGCCTCCAGCTGTGTGGGGTGGGCTCGATAGAGCAGCGGGTTTATTTCTGTTGGTTACTTTTTAATGGTTCCTTCAACATCTAAAACACAAGGTAAACCATTAGTTATATGAGAAGATGATCTTTGGCAAGATTTTAACTCACTCAAAACCTGTCCACTTGCTCAGAAATAAAATCAGCCCCATACATTTAGATTTGTAACTGAATATCTAGTGGGGCTGTCTAGTGTGGGAAATAATAAATAAGACACAGGTGTAGTGCAGATGTCCTTCCAAGTTTGGGGTTTAAGATTGAAGCAACATACTTGCTTCATCTTGCATCCAACCTATTCTTTATCTGGATTGGGAATATTGGATATTGCCAATAGATATAAGCAATAGAAAATATTCCATTCTTGTGCACTGTCAACCTGACCTCGATGAAGATAAAATTTGACTTTTGTGACTTTTGTACCTCTTTGTTTTCTATTTCACTTCTCATTTGCAAAAGCAAAGATTTGGTAAACAATTTTTCATTAAAATGTGTCCCCAAAGGCTGTAATTACATGCAAAATGCTTTGCTCTCACTATCCTCTCAGACAGCTGATACTTGTCAGGGAAGCTGCCATGTTATATCTGACTGCAATCAGTAGAGGTTGCAGAGGTGTTGGAGCAGAAATTTAAACCGATCTGATTTTCTCACAAAACTAAAATATTCAGCAGTGTTTGGCACCTACACATTGCGTTATCAATGCCAAGGTTTTCATGATTAAAGTCTGAAGGTATCAAGTTGAAGAGACATTTGTATATTCGCAATCCAGAGGGGAGAAATGTTCCATATTAAATTACATGTTATATTTGCAATCCCAGCACAACAGAAAGATAAAATCAGGAATATATATATATACATATATATTGTTCAGGCAGCTTTCTGTAGATTTCAAGCATGAGCCAGTCACAATATGAATTATGTCAAGTGTAATTAATTAAGGGAGCACATCTTAATGAAAAAGTGTTTAGCGGATTATATTTTGAAGTGGAGGGGGAGGGGTAAGAAAGCAAAACCAGAAGGAAAGAACAGTAACTTGGAAATGACTGGCACTGGTCAAACTACTCTTGCATACCTGAACATAGAACTCCAGTGGTACTGGTGCCCATGTTCTGGTTTTTTGACAATTTTGAACTGAATTTTCTTTCATAAATATATCCTTTTCTAAGAATGTGCTGACTCCTTTGGTGGTTGCTTTGCAATTATAACCACAAAATCCAGGAACCGTGTCAAGAAATATTACCCGTTTGCAACCCCCCCACCTCCTCCACACAAAACCGCCAACAAAAAAAAGAAGCAAACAGTTAGCAAGGTCGACAATGCAAATACTAAACAAAAATAAAATCCAAGCTCCCCCATTTGTTAACTTGGAGTCTCAGCCTGAGATTGAGCATTTTAGTTATGGTCTTCAATTATCAACCAAAATTAACATTTACTGAGCAAATTGTCAGTAAACAATAGGTAAGTAAACATGCCAGTAAATTCTGAGAAATATATTTTGGTTTTGTAAAGTCGGACTTTATGCCAATCTAACCTGCATTGTTTTTGTTAAATTGACCATATTAGAAAACACTGAAGAAATCATCATGGTGTTTGGCATTATTTTCAACTGTACAAACAGGTAGCAATACTTAATAATTTAAGAACACCAGAACATAAGAATTAGGAGCAGGAGTAGGCCATTCAGCCCCTCGAGCCTGCTCCGTCATTCAATAAGATCATGGCTGATCTTCTTGTGTTTGGATTTCCACGTTCTGCTCTAACCCTGATAACCTTTGATTCCCTTGCCTAACAAGAACCTATCTCCCTCTGCCTTAAAAATATTCAGTGATCCCGCCTTCTGAGGCAGAGAGTTCCAAAGTTACACAACCCTCTGAGAGAAAAGGTTTCTCCTCATCTCTGTCCTAAAAGGGCGACCCCTAAATTTAAAACAGTGCCCCCCTAGCTCTGGACTCACCCACAAGAGGAAACATCCTTTCGACATCCACCTTGTCAAGGCCACTCAGGATCTTGTATACTTCAGTCAAATCACCCCTCACTCTTCTCAACTCCAGTGGCAAGAACAATTTAGACAAACAGTGAATATGTCATTTAACATCCAGAATATGCAACACCTATGTTTAGAGAAGTGCCTTTGCGCAATATGGCTTGCCATTGTCATGTGACCCCTGATGTTATCCTTGGGGCATAAAGGCTTGAGAGCAGAAGCCATTTCATCCACCACTTGGAACAATATAACCTTATAAATGAGGACAAATGAGTAAACCACAAGACGCCTGTTTCTGGCTGCTTGTAATGTGTGGGGATTGTAATGAATTTCAAAGTCAGAGTAACATGTTTGACCTTTCAATGTGTTCTTCCCCCACTTTAATTTGGAAGGATGGACTTTCTGTGAACCTGCGTGGTTTCTATCCCAGAATAAGAGATAAGTGAAGAAATTGTTGATGTACTTGTTATAATTTTCCAAAGGTCTCTAGGTTCTGGAAGTGTACATTTGGGTTGGAAAATTGCAAATGCCACTCCATTACTTAAGGAGGGAGGGAGAAACCAGGCAGCTGCAGGACTTTCAGTTTGATATCAGTTCTGGGAAAGTTAATGGAATGTATCGTCAGAGACAGAGAGGGCAGGATTTTACACCCGCATGATTTTCCGGTCTCACCAAAGTCAGTGGACTTTAGAACAGCTTGCCACGTTTAACAACCCCACCTCCACCACAACGGGGCCATAAAATTCCACCCAGAGTTCATGGGAAAATTGGAACTGTTCAAAAGAGATTCAGCATCAATCTGTGAGGGGTTGGCCATGTCTGACTGATCTAGTTGAATTTATTAAGACAATAGAATGGTGGACGAGGGAGTCTCTGTAGATATTATCTACGTGGACTTCTAGAAGGCATTTGATAGGGTCTACATGACAAATAATAAGCAAAAATTAAAGCATATGGAATTGAAGGTAATGTTGTGACAAAAATCAGTAATTGTTGGGAAGACAGACAATGAGAATAAGGATAAAGAGAATGTTCTCTGAATTTAACAGTGGCATCTCTCAAGGATGTGTACCGAGGCTCCAGACTTCCAGCTACATGAAGGAATACAGAGTTTCCGTAAACATGCTCACCCTGCAAGCCTGATGCCAAAATAGTGCACATCAAAGCTATCCTGTGAGATAATGGCTGCCCTGATCAGATCATTGCTCACTCTATACCACGCATGCTTACAAATGGGCTTGAGGCTGCCACTACTGAGAAGTACCCAGTTAACCTCAGATTATCCTGGAAAGGTAAAATATCTCAAAAATTTGAGCAACAGAAGAAGCTAGCTGTCTCACGCTGCTGCTATGCAGTAGCAGCATGAGTGGAATTGGCCACTAACAGGATGCTGCTGTCAAACCGAAAAAACATTCTGCCTATCACACAAATGAGTTATGTGGGCTGGGATTTTGTCAACGGCATTCCTGACGTCAAAACTGGAACCGAGCACCACTTCTGCTTTCTGTCTTTTAGCCTTTCCCACGCAATGATAATGAAAATTCTCAATGCCAGCAGTGTGCTTGCAAAGCATGTGTGACTTAGAGACGGGGAAGCTTTTCATTGGCCAAACCCACCATCAGCTGACAATGCTGCATCTATGGTCAGCCTATTAAAGAGCCTCCAACAGGGAGGCTGTGCATCACTGGCAGGACGAGCCACTGCTTCAGAGTGACTGCTGAAGCAGACCAGCCCCAGGGTTCAGCTGTTCCTATCTTCACATTCTCCTCCAGGCTATCAGGGAAAGGCGGGAGGCACACTTTCCTGAAGATGGCATAAGAAGGCCCTCCCGCCAGCCCAAGGCGTCCTGGACAGAGGTTGCAGAGAAGTTGAGCAACTGTGAGGTCACCAGTTGAACCCAGGTCCAGTGCAGGAAATAGGTCAATGAACTGCTCCAATCTGCAAAGGTAGGCGTTAGTGTCACATCTCCAACAGGAGTCTCCTGTGTGGTCATCAATAATGTATTTGTGTGAGTGGCAGCTATGCCAGAAGAGTGAATACATGATCAGCCTTGGTGCCATATGGTATTTGAGGTCAAAGTGTCTGGAAGTTTACTTTGTGTGTATGTTTGGGTGCAACGTGTGAATGACAGGTCTGTATGTGTGACAGGGATGCATGCAGACAAGGAGGTTAAGTGTCACTTGGTATGTCACTAGCTCTGCATTTTACCATGCAGGACAAGGAGACCCACAATTCCCGCAAAAGGAGATGCACAGGAGAAGGAGTTCCAGACCTGAGACTCCTCATAGCAGCCGAGAAGGAGGCAATGGAAATCACTGGTGAGGAGGGAGCACGATCAGTGGCAGATAGCGAGGCTGAACTGGCCAAGACTAAGGAGGAAGAGGAAACCGTCCTGCTGGTGGCAAATGAGCACGTAGGATGGATGTGATGAAATGTGAAGCATTCAAACTGTGATGATTCTTAATCTGATTCTTTTTGTTCTCCACTACAGGTCAACAACATCCCAGGAGCAAGTGCCATGGGGAGCTAGGTCAAGCATTCAATCCATATGTACTCTGACCTGCATTCCATCGCTGTAGCCATGGGCTCTGTGCAGCACTGGCTAGGCAAGAGGGGACCAGGCCCTCTGACCTCCATCCAGGAGTTTCTTCTCCTCAGAGTGACAGCGAGATGCCATCATGCACCCAGATGGAGGAGGAGTGCATGCCAACTGCCCAGGGTCCTTCATCTCAGAACAATCTGCAAGGTTAGCAGTGTCTCGTCATCCCCTCCGCCATTGATCCCAGGTTGTGCAGTGCACAGTGGACCACGGCTATTCATGACACCCTCTGGGCCCCATCCACACCAATCAAGGCAGCAGAAGTGCACTTTAAGAAGCCCAATGACGTGTTTGATAATGGCTCTAGTAGGGGGACACATGAATTTGATTGTAGCTCTCTGCCTTGCTCTGGGAATGCGTCGCTGACATTATCAGTCATGCATGCAGGGGATATCCCTTGTCACCAAGGATCCATCCATTAACCTGAGCTGGGGCTTCACAAAGCCCTGGGAGCCTTGAGTTGTGCAAGATGTACGCATCCTGACAGCTCCCTGAGAATCAAGCACAGACTTTCATTATTCTTGTCCTGTGGTTGCACATCAGTTGTAAGTGAAAGGCATAAAACCTTTTATAATTTACAAATGCAGCTGACTGGTACCAGGGAGCTTTAAGGCCACATCAGTGCAGTCGATGCCACCGTGCATACAAGGAAACCCAGTGTTGACACCAAATGCGGCTGACCTTGCTACTTGGCTCCCTTCATCAGTGGATAAAATCTCTGGCTCAACTAAATAGGGCATTGGTCACCTCCTTTATGCACCTATGTATGACAGCCTGTCACTTGCCACATATGTCACAGAAGCCACCTCTGGCATCGACATTGGGTGCCGCTATAACCTTGAGGGCTACTGGCATGGGGCGCGCACCCGAACTGAATATCAGAATGATGTGCAGTGATGTGGGGATGCACGCCCGATGTCACCATACATCTTTTCACATGTCAGCGAGCGGGACCCACCACCACTCGCCGACCAGAAGATTCAGGCCGATGTCATTCAGGTGAGACTTTAAACTTAGGTCCCTATCTGTTGTCTCAGTTGAACATAAAAGATCTAATAGCACTGTTTAAGGATAACCTGGAGAGTTATCCTGGTGTCCTGCCAATAATTATTCCTCAACCAACATCAATGAAAATAAACCATCTGGCCATTATAAAATTATTGCTGTGCAATATTACTGGGTGCAAATTGCCCCTGCATTTCCAACATTAATGACTACCTTTAATAAATAAAATATATTATTATTAATCTGTAATCTAAATTGAAAAATATGCACTTGGGTTTTTTATATACATATATACATATATCTCAATATAGAGAGAAATATTTAAATTTCCAATTACAATTTTCATGAAAGGATCAGAATATACTACCTGTGCTGGTTTGAAACAGATCTATTCTAATGTTACAACAATAACCAATGGATAATTGAATAACCATTTGCCATTATTTTGATGTATGCCCACACAATGTTTCTTAGTAAGCTCAACAGTCATATTTGTCAGTAACAATAATGAAAACAAATTATTATTATCAATATAAGGGATGCTTATTCAGAAAAGTATTATGAAAGTTACTATGTAGACATATTTTAATATTTTACATCTGGTTTACTATAACCCATTATAATAACAATAATCTCTGTTTGGCAGGGAAGTGTCCTTTACATTTAATCGGCCTTTCACAGTCCTGGTAAATGGAGGTTGTTTCTTAATTGCTTAATCCAATAGACTTTAATTCTTTAATTAGTTTCTCTTGAGGAATGTATTTTGGTTTGTGAGGTCCAAACAGATTCACTAGTACTGTAGTGACCCTAACTACTATAAATTACCATAGATCGCGGCATACAAGTCAATATTTGAAGCTTCAAAAAATACTTCCAAAAACAGGGTTATACACAGAGTATAAAATGTGAACTGCTAGTTTTGCTTTAGGTAATCATCATTTTGGATCAACATCCTGAAGGTTACCATTGACCAGAACCTGAACTGGACTAGCCATATAAACACTGTGGCTACAAGGTAGGTCAGAGGCTAGGAATCCTGCAGAGAGTAACTCACCTCCTGACTCCCCAAAGCCTGTCCACCATCTACAAGATACAAGCCACTGGCCTGGATGAGTGCAGCTCCAACAAAACTCCAGAAGCTCAATTTCATCCAGGACAAAGCAGCCAGCTTGATTGGCACCCAATCCATAAGCATCCACTCCCTCCAGCACCAATGCACAGTGGCAACAGTGTGTGCTATCTACAAAATGTACTGCGGCAACTCAAGGTTCCTTAGGCAAAACCTTCCAAACGCACGACACTACCATCTAGAAGGACAAGGGCAGCAGACACATAGGAACACCGCCACCTGGAAGTTCCCCTCCAAGCCACACAACCATCCACACTTGGAAATATATCGCCGTTCCTTCATTGTCGCTGAGTCAAAATCCTGGAACTCCCTCCCTAACAGCACTGTGGGTGTACCTACACCATATGGACTGTAGCGGTTCAAGAAGGCAGCTCACCACCATCTCCTCAAGGGCAATTAGGGATGGACAATAAGTGCTGGCCCAGCCAGCGATACCCACATCCCATGAATGTATAAAAAAATGTGAAAAAATTTCTGATCATTGGTCACCATGTGCAGGCTGCTCCCTGTGGGCATATCTTAAATTTTCATACGCCTTCTTGGCTACACGGTCTGTATTACCAGCTTGATTCCATGCACCGAGTTATAAGGCAAGTATAACCTTAAACATGTATTTCTGAGCTGAAAAATTGAGATTGACTCCTAATGAAAGTAGAGTCCAAAACATGCATATATTAGTTGAAAAATGGGGATGGGGCCTAAACTTTCATTCAAAAACAGGGGTTGTCTTATAAACTGAGATCTATGGTATAAATCTAACTGTAAGAGATTGACGCTGATAGAGACAGGGTATTTTGTCCCACATGTTATAACGTAACAGTCAAAAAAAATTCATTTTGATTTACTGGATAGAAATTTCGATTGCCTTATGGTGACATTATCAGTCATTCAGCCTCTCCTGAAGGTAGGAGAAGACATACATATTTTTAATTTGTTAGAGGGACAGTTAACCATTTTTGTTTGGAGGGGTATGTAAGATCACTTGCGATAATGTTTAATTAAGTAATATTACAGTTTGACTTTGCTAATGGATGCAGCTACTTACCTCACCCACTGTTAAGAGGTTAACCATGTAACATTTGGCTTGAAATTTTAAGGCAGTAAAACCCAAAGTGAAGGTTCCCTTCCCCCAGTGCGTCAACCAGGTATGAGTAATTCATAATGTTCATGGAAACAAGAGCATCAACATCCATAAATGTTCCCTGTGCAGTCAGTTTATGTCTGTTCATGAATATTCATGAACATTAAATGTCACCTTCTTGAGTTCATGAACATTAATGAACACTGATAAAAGCAATAAGTCCATGATATTCTATGAAGTCATTGTAACAAATCAATGGACTGCCATGAATGTTTAAGCAAAGCAGTCCATGAAAATCCATGAAATGCTCCTGATCAATCCCATCGCACTGAATCAATGAAGCCAAATAAATGTCCTTCCATGTGAAACAATCAATGTCCTTTTTAACTTTACTAATGCTGCTGAACAATACTCATAGTTCAAGACGAACTCTCCATATCCAACAAGTGTTGACATCAATTTTATTGGGTAATAATTACATAATTTTCTGCATTTCAAATTCACTTCAGGCAGTCAGAGTCAAGCTGAGAATATTGTAATTTAATAGCAAAAATTATCATGAACTAATATATCAGTTGTACCATTAATGATTTCTAAAAATAAACTGTTCTTTTACATGCATCTAAAATTGAAAATTAACAAAGTGCTGGTTCGTCAACTACTTTAGAACTGGCCTGACGGAGAAACCAACATTTAGCGTGGGTGGTGTGGTGAATATTAAAACTCATTTCAATAGTTTTTAAATTAAGTAGCATTAGAGTTTGACTTTCTTAATTATTACAGCAACTTCCTAAATTGTTAACCAGTTAATTTTCATTCTTTAAATGCTGACCAACCTGTTGTGTGTTCAGAGGATTTTTTTTCATATTTCCACCATTTGTAGTGTTTCAATCTGTATTCTCTAATGGATTATTGCAGCAGTAATTGCTGCCTGGAAATGTTCCTGAAGGGGCACAGAAGTTGGTGGGATTGACCTTCTGAGAATGTACCAGTCAAACCAGATTCCATAATTTAAATTAAAAAACAATGCAGGATTTAAATCCTGAAACCCTCTTGTTAAATGAATTTTGAGATTGACTTACAGAGGGCCATAATTATAAAGTAATTTTGAATTAATCTGCTCAAATATTTCATCCTTTGTATATTGTTAAGGTATGTCCAATGGATTATTTACTAATATCCAACAGATCTTTAAGGATATCTATAAATGGGAAGCAGTGTTAAAGAAAATATATCATGATCATTTGAGGACAGGGTTCTTCCAATTTCCTTCTGATCGTGTCATCCTTTCAATGAGATATGACTCATGCAGGACTCCGGTTTTACAGTGTCTCTCTGGAACCTTGTCATTCTTTATGTATTATGTGCTGGCAGTTTATTCCATCATGGAAATTGTTCCTATCAGATGCATGCTTTCTAACAGTCACTGGACAGTGATTACAAATAGAACACCTGATTAATTTTCCTCTGCCTTATCCAAAAGTAACTGTGCGGCACTGTCATATCAAACTTCTCTTCAGTATAGTTTAGTAAGGCTCTTTTTTATCCAGCTATTTTCTCTGTTTGTCTTTTTTTCCTGAAGGTGTTGACTCCTTGCTATGGCTACACCTTTGAGTACCTCAACCATGTACCCAATATTCGTGTGGATATTGATATTGAACGCTGGTAACCTATGGATGGGGAAACCTCACAGCCAAACCCAATTATGTCCTCACTCAATGTCCACACCCAGGTACTGCCTAGCTGGTAGTCCTTTACGTAATCCCAGAGTACTAGGCTGAGATTAGCAATGGCTATGTTTTTTAATTAAAGCTCCATAATCAACTGATGAAGTTCATGAAATGATGGCTCCTAGTTCAGCAGGAAAAAGGGAAGTACATAGCAATAATAAAAATAGACACTACTATTGGGTAAAACATTACTCCATGCTCAGGTTTCTCTTAATTAAAAAATCTAAGAGCTGCTTCTAATATATTGTAATGAAAATGGCTTTGAAGACAGATGTAAGTAAATGAACAGACAAATTATAGTGGATGATGTATTTTGAAGGTTGATTTTTGCACCTCAGTGTTGTGATTTTCTGCCATGTTAAATCACAATATTGTTTTATTGAGGCTGGTGACAAGCCTACAGATGCACTATAATGAGTTTGGGGGAAGGGTTAATTACATTGTGCCACAGTTTGTCCACATTATAGACAAAGCCAATTTGCAACAAAGAGTGCTTAGCTATGTGACTTGGCATATTGACTGAAGTTATATTTTATTTCAGACTTGGTACTAAGTGGTCAATTGAATCAATCTAAACTTGTTATGTCTGACACTGCCTGGGTCAACATCACTGGTTTTAAGTTCCATGTTTATGAAAGTAACTTAGCAAGGCATTCTCTGTGATATCCATTTTTAGGGTAGGAGACATTTGTGTTCACCTAATTTACATTGCTTGCTATTTCATAAAGTTGAAAGATAATCAAGGATTACCATGCTGCAGCCTGCTTAAATTAAACTTTGCATTGCTTTACAAAGGTAACTGACTAAACTTGAAGGAAGCGTGCATCAGTGTCTTTTTTATTCTGAATTCCTTTCAACTCCCCAGATGAGATGAGAGGGGATAATCTTACCAAGCTTCTGTCTTATGTGACAGCTTGGTATTTCCAAAGAATGAGGTATCTGATTTATGGATCCCTCCCTCAGATAAGCACTTTGTTATAAATACCTAATTCATGGTTCATGGTAATATTTTAAAGGTAACTTTTAGTTCTGGGAAGATTTAAGTTTAACGGTAGAAAATGGGATAAATGCAACTAATGCAGCTTGGAGACTATTGCACTAACAAGTCTGGGGCCGCGATGACCTAAGGGGTTAACAGCTAGAAAGGTAAGATCATAAAACAGGAGGTGGGCTTACTTAGCTGGAGAATTGGAGATGAGGTGTCTACACAGCTTGCAAAGAAATGCAGACCAGAGAGTTGTTTTGTTTTGCGGGTTAGAGCAACAATTAATTTTAAAAACATTCAGTGAGCCCTGGAAGGCCACGTTGTCATGGAGATGGGTGGAGCTTAAGAAAGTTCTAGGGTTTCGATTTACCTGTGTGTTTGCTGGCAGAGTGAGTGTTCTGCGGCAGGGGAAAAGACCACAGTGAAAAGGGACGGCTCTTAACAGGCTCCAGGCAGCAAGAGTGTTACTGTTAGCTGGCTCTGTGCAGTTGGGGCTCAGGAGAAGTTCTGGGGAGCTGTGAAGGTGGCAGAAAGTCACTGGCTCTTTGCTGGAAAGGGTTAGGGCTCAAAAGGAGATTTGGGAACCATTTATAGCTTGGTGAAATCCAGGGGCAGTGCCAGCCCAGTGAAGCCAGGCAGCTATTAAAGAGCTGAAATTGCACCAATTAAAGTAGAGGCTGTGGTGCACACTCGGAAACCCAGACAAACGGAGTCTCGGGAGTGAGACTGAAACCCCAGAAGGTGTGCAGTCGTTGAGGCAGTCGGAGTTGGAGCAACTTTTGGAGAGAATTCCAAGGCAAGATCTTCAAAGGTGAAGACTGGGATCCTTCATGAGAAAGAACGTGCGTGGAATTTTCCATAAATGAGACTAAGTGCGGTGGTGGAACTTGCATCTGATTCTGTGCTTGGAGGGTCATTAATTATACAAAAGCACTTATCGGTCCGAATCACCCGGCGGGTCGGGAGCTGATTCGTCCACCAGCCATCAGCTGGTGGGTTTAAAGGTCTCCCCAACACACAATCTCACTCTCTCCAGCCCACCAGAGATGTCTGGAGCCAGTAGAGGAAGGACAAGAGCCTGAAGAACAAGGCAGCACCTGCTTCACACACCAGGCCCACAAGGCCTTGGTCAGGAGGGTGCAGGCACACAGTTAAGTGCTCTATCCCAGGGATGGCTGCAGGGAGCACAGCAGCCTCATCTCTCCAGCGAGGGAGGTGGCAGAACAGGTCAGTGCGGCAGGCAACTCCGTCCAAAATGCCACCTAGCGCAGGAAGAGGATGAGTGATCTCATCCGCTCTACCAGGATAAGTCATCCTTCAACACCCTCCAATATTAACCTCTCGTCATGGTATCACGCACTCAAATGGCTACACTTTTCAGGGATCTCATGCAACCATTAGCAGGGGACAAATACCAACACTCCCTCTCTCACTGAGACTTTCACATCACCACCATCCCATCTCTCATGTTGCTCGCACTCCATCCCCAGGCCCTTCAGGGGAGGGGTCATCACACACAGGGGACATGCATCTCACCCAACCTCTGCTCCATCCCTTCTCATCACCTGCCTTCTTTTCCTCTTCTTACAGGCCAAGCTGGCACACAGCAGGCACAAGAGACAGCACAGACCAGGGGAGGAACGACAGACATCATCGCCCTCACTGAGTTTGAGAGGACTGCAGCCGAGCTGCCTGGGGAGGACAGGGATCGCTCCTGTGGGGAAGGGGAGATTGGCCTCTCCCACCAACCCAGTACGGATCACAGCTCCATCAAATCCTGACATTCACAGTGAGTCACATGCAGTCTTACCTAGCTCATGCTCATTAGCTGAAACTCTATTTTCTATTTTCTAGGCACCAGCAGATCAAGGCCCCCAAGCCAGTCCAGCACCTGTGTGAATCCCCGGACCTCATCCGAGGAGGAAGCTCCGGAGGATCCATCCCGGCGCTCACACACACCCTCCGTCAGCTCAGAGGCACACACATCGGCGGGGCACAGACGTAGATTAACAACTGATTGTCATTAATATGCCACATCAGAGATTGGAGTACAGAGCTAGTTTGGGTTAATCATCTCATCGAAACTTTAGCATCCCACACAGGGCTCAAGATGTTACATTTCTGCAATGCCATCTTGGTCACCTCGATGTGTGTGCCAGTGTCTCAGGGACAAGGCAGCAGCAGCCACCATGCAAGTAGGGCAGGGAAAACTATGGACTCTTACAGTCTCCAAACCTGTCATCTTCTGAGCTTCACTTTCTTGGCCCTTGAATCATTAACATCTTCAATGTTTCCTTTCAGAGAGAGGGCAAAAGCAGGTATGGATCCAGGGCTCAATGCTGCCTTTGTCAGGGTCCTAATAAAATGGAGGAGACAACGGAGGGAGAGGCGACTCCGCACACAGCTCCAGCCAGAGTGGAGCCAGAGCCTCAACAGGAGGGTCAGGAGAAGAGACCCAGACAACAGGGGCAACTCGCCAGATTTAGGGTTTATTGTAGAAGAATCTCCTGTTGACAAATAAGTGAGAAGCAATGCTGTGCACATCTGTGCACTTGTCCCCAGCTCTGGTACATCACGTACGCCATATTCTTCATGAAGACCTGATGCCACGTGGAGTTAGAGGGTATCTCCTGCCAGTGGCTTTGAAGGTGGCCACAGCGATCAATTTCTTTGCCTCTGGGTCTTTCCAAGGATCAACAAGTGACGTGTGCAGCATCTCTCAGTCCACAACATATCGATGCATGAAGGAGGTCACAGATGCCTTTTACAGGAGGACCCATCATTATGTCAGGTTTGCTCTGGATGATGATAGCCAAACTGCGAGATTCATCGGCTTCACCACCATCTCAGGCTTCTCTAGAGTGCAGGGTGCAATAGGCTGTACCCATGTGGCTATACGGACTCCATGGCAACAGGCCCTAATGTTTATAAACCACAAGGGCTATCATTCCATCAATGTACAACTGGTGTGTGATCACCAGAAGCACATACTGCTCGTTTGTGCCCGGTACCCTGGGAGTTGCCATGACTCCTACATCCAGAGTCACTCTCAGGTGCCTGAGATTTTGGAGGGGCCATTATAGCTGCAGGGATGGCTGCTTAGGGGATAAGGGGTATCCACTGGAACGCTGGCTGATGACACTGGTGTCACCCTCAGAGTCGTTCCAAGGAGAGGTGCAACGCTGCTCACAGCTCCACACGTTCCCTTATAGAGTAGACCATAGGACTTCTGAAGATGGGTTTCAGAAACTTGGACCACTCAGGTGGCTCACTCCCATACACCTGGAGTAGGGTTTCCCACATTATCGCCGTGTGTTGCAAACTGTTTTTCCCACTGCGGATTTGTGACTTTTTGCCTGCTGCTGGATTCTCCACTCTCGCCTGTCATGGGCGGGATGGGATAGTTCCTCCCAGTGTTTCAACAAGACTGGTTAACTCACAGGCGGAATTTTCTGCTCCCGCCTGCTGCAGGAATCGTGGTGGGTGGGCATTAAATTTGGAGTGATGAGAAATCAGGGTTTGAGTCTAGCAATGAAGGTTTCATCGGGTGGGTTACAGAGGGGGACAAGACAGGTGGCTTGGATAAAGGGAGGAGGTGGGCATGGGATGGTAACGTGTGTCAGCTCTGAGGGGAGGAATGGCGTTGGATGTGAAGGATGTTCCCCATCCAATTTCAAAGATGCGCAGTAGTAGGTTTCGCCTTGGCCATCCATGTCTGTGGATACATGTCTTTTAGAACTCACAGCTGTAGTATGTTAACACTTGCCCCGTGTCAATCTTGGCCAATAAACTTTCTTAGGGCAGATAATTCAAATCTTGGCAAACACTTCGGACAATGTGATGGCAGTTATGAGACTGACAGTGTGAAACGGGTGTTCACTGCTCTTCATCTCACCATGCACATCATTGTCATGTTTTGGTTTGTCAATCAGCTCATGTATATATTTCTGACGGGATACCAGAAGGGCCATTCTTCTTGCCTGAAGCTACTCATTGTGTACAGTCCATTTGGATCACTGCACGGCTCTTTGTAGCTGCATCAGCCTATGCTGTAGTGCGCTGCTGCTGCCAATGGCCCCTTTCTGCCACACGCCTTGCAGAATTGGTGGAAAGCTGGGCATTCCCATGGTGCATGCAGAAGGACACACCCTCCACAAGGCTTGGTAGGTTTGGGTGTTCTAGTTGTCAAGAAAAGCTGATTACTGCCATGAATTATGAGCGTATTGATCTTTTTAAGGAAGACCTGTGTGTTTTTAAAGAAATATAAGCAAGGACTGAGCTGGCTGATAATGTAAAGTGACCAATTTCTGCAACATTCTTTTGTGGGTTATACTGATATATCTGTCCAGAGAGAACATGGAAAATCACACCTGAAAAGATGTCATGGCCTTCTTCAAGCAGAGATACAGAAAAAGGGAAATGGGAAAGATGCAAAACACTGAACTTTAATATTCTGTGGTTGCAGAGACAAAGACTGATATTCACATCTCAGCAGAGGTCTAAAATCCATCTCCTGTTGATTTATATAGTCTGAGGTGAAAAGAACATGGATTCTGGATGCAAGTCATAATACTTTCCCTTCCAGAACACACAGGGAAAAATCAGTTAAAAAGCTGGTCCACTGGTGTGCTGTGTGTGAAAGCAAGAAGACCAACCAGTCACTCGTGCAGTTGCAGGCGAAGTCTCTCTTTCTCTCTCTCTCTGTTGCTGGAGGCATGACTCAGAAGAAGGCACAATCAGAAAGGAAATACGATGGCTTGTTCAGCTACACTGCAGAACCAAGTGTCTCCAAACCCATTGCAAAACTGCCAAAGTCAGCTCTACCAGAATCACCCAACTTAATGGCCATAATGTTGCACCATTTACACCTCACAGACAAGCCAAAGACTGATTTGTATATCTTTTTTGACTTTTATTTGGACTCTTAACTTGTCATTTTTGACCCTGTGTGTATAGGTATTGCATTTTTATTATTTTTCTCAGCTTTTTAATAACTAATAAACTTACTCCTTCTACGACTCAAGAAAACCTGGTTAAGTTGGCCCCCTCTAGAAAAGAAAATACACTTGGACTGGGGAAAGTATCCACAGGGAAAGGGATCCCTTTTAAATTAACCTTGTTGTGACCAACTAAGGGGGCTGAATAAAGACGGTGAGCCAGCTTAAACATTTTGAATTTAGCCAATAGGTTAGCTGCATCCCAATTCAAACTGGGGAATTTTGTGGACATTTTTACGATATCTCTTTGACCTTCCACCTTGTCTTATCCAATTTATTACTTAGCAGCTCCCGAATATTACAACTCCGCTATAATCGCCACCTTCTCTGGCCCAGTTTTATGACGACTTTGTTTGTTTGTCTTTTGTTTAACTCTCCCTCACTTGTTATCGAGCCGGCCCACACACTGGTCACACGCCTTTACCGGCTGAGCTAACCCGGTGCTGCTCCTCTCAATGTGCTGTCTCACTCATGGAACTGACGGGCTAAACACTGCAACTGACTTGATCGAAACCGTTAAGACCCTGAGGGGTCTTGGCAGGGTGGATGTGTGGAGAGGATGTTTCCTCTTGTGGGAGAATCTAGAACTAGGGGTCACTGTTTAAAAATAAGGCGATGGAAACAGAATCTTTGAATATTTTTAAGGCAGAGCTAGATAGGTTTTTGATAAACAAGGGGGTGAAAGATTATTGGGAGGATAGATGGGAATGTGGAGCCGTGGTTACAGTCAGATCAGCCATGATCTTATTGAATGGTGGAGCAGGCTCGAGGGGCTGAATGGCCTACTCCTGCTCCTAATTTGTACGTTTATATGTTCATAGGTAACAGAACCACAGGCATGAATTTTGGAAACAACTTTATAATATTAGACCAACAGTCCAATAACCAAACACTCCTAGGTTAACATTAATCATATTAAACTCAACAATATATTGCCTTATTTTATATTTTAGTCCTGCTGTGCCAATCCACACCAAAGCCTAATCAATAATGCTTCCCAAAGGATGTTCAAGTTTCAGAAGAAGATGGCACTGTATAATCGTAGACCCTGATCCTTGGTTTCTGGTGCTTTCATCCTGTTTCTTTTCACTGATTTCTGTATGTGCTCAATATCTCAGCATCTGTCGTGGTATTGTAGCAGCATTGAAAACTGAAAATTAAGGTGCAGCAAGGACAAATTTTCATGATTAGCTATTCATGAACTGTAATGGAATTGGTACCTTTAAATATCCGCTGCTGTTGCTCATCCTTTAATAATCGAATCTTTTGTAGTGATTCCTCTGATGACTGATGAGACTAATTTTTGCTGGAATGAGCATCCACAGATTGAACATTGGATCCTCGATACACCAGTGGGTAATTCTTTAATAATGTACACATTTTCAGAGAACATGCAGCAGGGGGTGGAGTAAGGTATAACCATGCTCTGATATGAATTATAAATGACCTGCAGGAACGAATCTGCATTCACCTGTGCTTTTAACTGTAATGTCACTTCTTCTGTGAATAAACTATGATTATAACAGTTCCACACCCTTACTCAGCTGATCCACTCCTCTGCATGTGGTCGACAGAAGTAACATTGGGAATGCCAGTATCATTTAGAACAATACCATGTGAATTGTATGGCAGTTAGTACTTATAAAGCATTGAATCACAGTTGAAGATGTACTGAACACAACCCACTTCCAACTTTTCCCAAATAAATCTTATCACACACATAAGCCGCACTTGCAGAGTGACTTGTTAAGGAGACTCTATTTTTCTACTACTTTCTCCTTCTACCTTACTATTGTAAACTTGCCAGCAAAGATCAAAGGGGCTGATTCAGGAGGTATACTGATTGTTGTGTCATTAGCAACCCCATCCAATTTCAGTTCCATTGAAGTGAATGAAAAGGAAAGTGAGACAAGTGTGTAACCTGGGCCAAAGAATAAAATTATCCACAATAGATAGTAGTCAGAAGTCTGAACTCTGGCTCACTTGCACCCAAAGGGTCACTGAGGGTGACAATTGGTGTCCTAACTGTTGCACCAGAAAAAGCTCAGCACAAGCCAGAGATCAAACCTGGGACCGTCTGATAAATTTGGCTTAGCAAACAATAAATATGTTTATTTCTTAACCATTTCTTATCCTGTCTTTTCTCTGGGAGACATTGACTCCGTGCAGGATGAGGCTGCAACCTGTATGGTGTGGCACTAAACCATGGGCAGTGCCCTTGCAGGAAAGTTACAGGTGAATAATCAAATAAGCAAATCGTCTAAATCTGGAAACTTAGAACATTCGGAAGCCAAATCCCTCCCCAGCTGTGAACAAGGCCATGAAAAATTTGCTGATTTTTGGAAAACTTATCAATGTAAGTTTTGGGAATGGATATGTAGTGAGACATTGTGTGAAGTGGCTTGAAGATGTTCAACCAAGTAAAAGTAATTTAATATCTCCTAGAAAATTTTCAACTGGAAAAATATTAAAATAAACAGATTGCCCTTCAGCAATCAATGAAAAATTAAACCACTATCTCAACTATCATACGCTAAAAAATTTATCCTAGAATTTTTGGAGGCTTAAATTATTGAGCACAAACCAAAGATGTAATGTAAAAGTCACTTAAATATTAACAGCGTCAAATGACATTATAAGTGGATAATGTGAGTCTTTTTCCTCCTCTCTCAAAAACAGCAGCTCATTCTGGGGAAGCTATCTCTCATTTTATTGAGGGACAGGTGTTGGGGGACAGGATGTTGGATGTGGGTTGTAGGAATGTTCATCCTTATCTAACTCTGATGGTTTTGAGATATGAATGTTGGAGAGGCCTGAAAGGAAGAGTGAGGCTGCTCTAACTATTTGGAAAGTGTACTAAAGAACAGGTTTACATCAAAACATATCAGAGAAGTTAGAAAGTGCTGTTGGCTAAAATAACATCCCTTTCATCTGATCTGGGAATTAACTGTGAATTGAGTAGAAGGTGAAAAGTGTGAATTCCATACCTCTCTTTTAAAGGTTAAAAATCTGAAATGAACTCAAATCATCAAGACAGCCTTCAGTTTTCAGTAATTATATTGAAACACAGCAAAATTTAGTATAACTGGAATTTAAACTTGCTCAGCTCAGTGGCTAAGCGCATAAACATAGAAAATTAACATAAACTGTCACATGAATGCAAGGGGAGCTTTGCATTTTGTGTGAACTGTGCAACCCAATACTGTTAGTACACACAAAGCAGCAAAGTATTATATTTCCCAGGGCAGTACTGTCATCCCTTATCTTGATTAAACACTCGCATGGTACCATTTTATTTGGAGCATATTGACATGAAAAATTAGTAGTTTTTCAATTATTTAAATATTACAGCCCTTAGGCTGAAGGCTAAATAGCTCAGAGTGCAGAGAGCTGACAGTTCAAATTCTCTTTGCATAATCTGAAATTGGGTCTGACTTTCAGCCTTGTAAGGTGACACCAAAGGACTGAAGATTACGGGCCCTCATAAATTTTATCATCCTTGGTTCTCCCTCAGTCCCATTCATCTCTCTAAACTCAGGTGGCTGAATTGTGGAAATCTATCTCCAGCTGTGCACTGCTGTTTTATCTGTGGCCACCCACAGCAAGATCACAAGCCCATAGAGGATACATTGATATGAGATGAAGGCAGTGATTTAGTGCAGGTCTTAAAGGGACACACCCCAGTAACAAACCATCTGTTCTACTCAGCAATGTGAGGGTAAACCAAATTGAATTTCTTTTTAAATCCTGGTCAATCATTTTGCCATCATTAGTTATATAGTGCATTCAATTATTTAAAAATAACCAGGTTATTAAAAAATGACAACACTAAGAATGAGTCCTGTTTGTGCCAGCATTGCTACCATTTTGATTGATTTATTATGTAGAATAGCTCATTGACCTGAAACATTAACTCGCTTTCTCTTTCCACAGATCCTGAGGCTTTCCTGCATTTTCTGTTTTTATTTCTGATTTCCAGCATCTGCGGTATTTTATTTTGTTTCTCTTTTCTGTGAGTGTTGCACTTTTATTTGCACTTGAATGAAGCTGAAAGGGTTAATAAGCAGCAGAGCTTAGTCTCTTTCTGCCTCCACATAGGGGAAGAATGAATGATAATGGTAGCACAGGGGATACACAAACAGCCCAGTCTAAAAGGCTGATTCCCAAGTATAACAGAGCTGGGTGTCAATGATTTTCCAAAACAGATTTGGGTTTTGCCTATTGAAAAGCATTATAAGTGTGAATTTCTGCCTTATTAAGACAGTTGTAGTTAAGTGCTCTGTAATATCAGGACCATTTGGAGTTCATGGCCTAGAAAAGAAGGCACTTGAATCGGGGAGCATGTCAATCACAAACCAAGGCCGGAATTTTCCGATTTTTGAAACTAAGCGCGGTGGCAGAGACGTTTTGCAGTTTGTATCCCGCTGCTCGGAATGGCAGGAAATCATGTCCAATTCCACGTTTGGATGCTAATTAATAATGCACAGGCAAGTATCTCACTTCCAATACACCTGGAACCTCACAATGTGAAAGTAGAGCTCCCTCCTGTTATTCTCCAGCCTCCCCCAATAATACTGGATCCTATAATTGTTATGGTGGACATTCCTACCCTCCTCCCTGAGCCCATCACCATTGAAGTACCCATGACCCATGTGGACATCTACCATCCCCATCTAGAGGCTCACCTACTGAGGTGAACCCAACCCCCTGCCATAAGGAGAGCTTCACACCCCCCAGATCCCCAGATGCCTGCCATTACCATCACCATACCATCTGCAGCCCAGTGCAGAGACAGACAAGCCCACGGAAACATGTTAAAAACCTGAACATGTAAAAATGAACTTGGCAACATTAACTACTTACGTTTACACAGCGTTTTAATATAATAAAACATCCCTAGGGGGTGACACAGGAGCATTATAAAACAAAATTTGACACAAAGTGACCTAAAGAGAAATTAGGACAGCTGGTCAAAGCTTGGCCAAAGAGGTATGTTATAAGTAGGATCTTAAAGGAGGAAAGAGATGTGGAGAGGTTTAGGGAGGAAATTCCACAATTTGGAGCCTATGATCACCATTGATGGTGCCATTAAAATTGGGGATCCCGAAAGGCCAGAATTAGAATGGCGGTAAAATAAAAAAATTACAGGTTATGTGTAAGTCAATATTTAAAAGCAGATTCATTTCCCTTTCTAGGCCCGAGCTCAAATGTTAAATGTGTTTCTATTGTAACTCCCTGCATTGAAAACTCCTCCCTCAAAATAATTTTCCACTAAAGTTTGTTATCTCAGAACTGAAGTCCTCCTAATGGTAACAACAATTCTCAGTTCATTTTATGGACTGTTGCTGTTTCCCTCTAAACCATTCACTTTCCTGACTTGGAACTATATAAATTAGTTTTGTGCGATAGCACTATACAATTCCAAATTGCAGTAGAAGAAAACAACACAGGTCTTTACTTACTTCATGATTGGTCAAGTTCTTATTCACTCATTTCAGGTCTGTTAGTCAATCACTTAGCAGCAGGGGAATTCTGAATGGCTGGCTGAAGTTGCCATTATATATGTGACAAATGAGCTGGTTGGCTAACCAGAGCAGAACTGAGTAGCTGTGAGAAAGTGTGGAACTAAAAATTGATTTGATGCAGTGTAGTAGGTGTAATTTCAAAGATTTCTTTGGTCAATTTAAATCCCACTTTTCCTTCATGACCCCTCAGGGAAAGATTTTGGCTGCTATAATTCAGGATGAAGGAATGAGTAAAGTGAATGTTTTAAGCATAATTCTCCTGTTAAATAGAGTATTTAAATGATGTTGCAGACAAAACGTAAGTCCTTTTCTACTGGGTCTTTTCTGTACATAGATCACCAGAGAACCAGATAATTTCTCAGGAGAACAGATCGATATATATTGTCTAGAATACACGCATCAAAAGTAATTGACTGTGTGAACTGGTTTGAGACATTTCAATGACGTGATCAGGCAAAGTATCACAGGCAGAATTCTTCAGTTGGCGTGTGTGGGTGGGCCCCGCACACCTATGCGTAAAATGACGTGTGATGACTTCGGGCGTGCGTTCCGATGTCACCACGCAGTCTCGTGATATTTAGTCCGGCGGGCTTGCGCCAGAGTTGGCTGCACGCCCGCCGATATGTAAACGGCCTATTAAGGCCATTAAGAAAGCAATTCATGTAATTACTAAGACTGCCCATCCAATCTTAAGGCTGGCGGGCAGGCAAAAAGCCCAAGCGGCCTTCACGATTTTTAAGAAACCTCATCCACGAGCAGGATGAGGTTTCCTAAAGCTTTTATTAAATAAATAAATAAATAAATAAGCCTTCATAAAAATAAAAACATGTCCTGTCTCATGTGACACAGTCACATGAGGGGGCATGTTTAAATACATTTTTTAATCATTTATTTAATTATTTTAATATCCATTCAATCACCCCGAGGCACGCAGCTGCCTCAGGGAGATTGTTGCTCTCTTTTGCGCGCATGCGCAAAAGAGCGCTGGCCCTGACTCTCCCTCCTCCCCCCACCCGCACAGGTAGTGCTGAGCGCTACCGGCCGCGTATGACGCTGGGCGGGCTTTAATTGGCCCCCACCTGCTCCCACCCAGCCCACCCGCCTCTGGTGGTTGCATACCAGCTGTACATTCAGAGAGCGGTTGATGTAGTTCACTGTGTGCTGCGCCGGAGGTCTGAGCACCACATGGGTGCAGTTGATCATACCCTGCACCTGTAGGAATCCTGAGATCAGGGCGAATCCAATGGCCCTTGCGTCCTGGCTGTCCCAGTCCTGGGCGAAATGCACAAAGTTGTGTGCCCTCGAGCAGGTTGCATCCATGAACTCATGGATGGTTACTCTTCATTTATTACTGTGATTGTAGTTTTGGAATAAACAGAAAGCTTTTGGTAAAGCTCCACATGGAAGGATTCTACTTAAACTGAGTGTAATAGTAATCCAGAATTGAACCTTGGTTCAGTCCTGCTATTCTCATCTCAGAATCAGAAGGTTATGGGTTTGGGTCCCTGTCATGAAGATATGATAATTCTCATAATGGTGTTGGAATTTATTGTAAAATAGAGTATTAGTGGGATGTATGTGTGTGTGTGTGTGTGTGAGTGTGAGAGAGAGAGAGAGACTTAATTGGATTAAAGGCATCAGGTCTGAAGGTTTTGATGTAAACATGATAAACATGGAGGAAGTTTAGAATGTAACGTTTTATCGCATTTTTAGACTAAATTGTTTTCCAAGGAGGGGTGAATTGTGTCACCTAGCCAGGTGAAGTTTAGAAACAGTGTGTTTATTTTTTCCAAGGATTACTGGTAAAACTTAGTGCTATGAGAGATTTTTATTATCAGGAATATAGAGTCCAAAGACATAGTGAAACAGCGGGTATTTACATTCAAAGGAGAAAATACATATAAAGGAGTGAAGGCTCTGTGTAAAGGTAGGCATTCTGAGATCTAACAAGTGTGAAAAGTCTTCAGCATCTATGTCTCAAGCTGCTGTCTTCAAAGGACTGAAGTTAAGAAAACTCACTTTGAATTCGACTTGTTCAGGGTATCATGTTTCTTTGCCAGGGTCTTACTGTTGCCTTAATGAAAGTTTAACTAGGAGTTAGTTTGATTAGGAGATTTAGAAGTGATCATGGTAGTAATTTGTAGGTCTATGTATGTATTTAATAATCATTTATCTTATTAATAAATGTTTAATCCAGTTTTGTAAAAACCTTTAAGAATTGGGGATTTTATTATTACTGTATTCATGGCATGCATTTCGAAATTTATATAAATTACAAACAAAAGTTGTAGCAGTTGTTTCATGTTTCCCTCTGGGATTTGAACAATTCAGCATTTACCATCAGCTGTCCCCTAACAGTCCCACTCTGGGCAGCTCTGCCAAGCAGAAGGCCAAAGCTCTGGTCCTTCCATACTCAGTTGGTACCTGGTCGGGTGCTATACCTTTAATAGAATGGAGTATCAGCTGCACCAATGCATCTAGCCAGGTCTCCCTGGTTAGGTTAAGTATCATCTGCATAAAATGGGTCTCTGTTATGGAAACAGCTCAAAGCGCAAGCTGATGGATGTAAAAGAGTGCAACAAATGGTTAACTTGGGTGATGCTAAGAAAAGAAGGATATACTCAAGATGAAGCCAATTTAAAGAATTGGAATCAAAAATTAAACCAGACTTGGAGGGCAGGAGAGTGAACTCCCACAATGCTTTTCCCCTGTTGTTTATAATCTGTATCAGTAAAATGGAAGTCAAAATCTACCGTAAGCAGTCAAATTTGCCTACAATACCAAATGGAAAAGCGTTAAGTGGCAGAAGATGCAACAAATGTTTTGTAAAGATTTTAGATTTAATGCAACTGGACAAATAAAAGTAAATGAAAATAATACAAATAACTACTGAACATGGGTCTAAAACTGTAATTATTGATCAGTGAATGCCTATGAATTAAAACAGTGTTTCAGAAAGAGATCGGGAACAACAGTAGACATATGACTTTTAATGTCCAATGTGACAAAGCAATCTAAATCTCTAATGGAATGCTACTGTACACACAATATATGTTATATAGGTAGATGGCAGAATGTATGTTGATATTAGACATTTTTAAGCAGATTGGCACCTTGGTAGATCAAGGTAATTTTGATTTTATTTTTATTGGGTTCTGTGGAAATCTTTCATATTGCAATGGCTGATGGGCATTCATTATTTATTCAGAAAATCCTGTTTGATTTTGCAATTAACTTACTGGATTACCATGGAGAATCAGTATGGCCAGCATTGTAGGGAAAAGATTTGCATTTCTATCGTATCTTTCACAACCTCAGGACATCGCAAAGTACCGTACAGCCAAAAAAAAATGAAGTGTAAGTCATTCTTACAATGTAGGAAACTGCAGCAGCCAATTTGTGCACAGCAAGCTCTCACAAACAGTCGTGAGTGACCAGAAAATCTATCTTTTTGTGGTGTTGGATGAGAGATAAGTACTGGCCATGGCACCAAGCATCTTCTTCAAAATATTGCCATCAGATTTTTTACGCTACATTAGAAAGCAGAGATGGTTTCAATTCAACCTTTAATTTGAAAGGTGACACCAGCGACAGCGCAGTGTTGCCTCAATACTGCCCAGATTTTTTTGCACTCAAGTCTCTGGAGTGGGACTTGAACTATGTGCCTCTTGAGTGGAACAGTAGGAAATGGGATTATTCTCCCACTAAAAACAATTGGAACACATGTAGGGCAACGACTACACATGGACTTTGTGGAATGTTTGTCAAGCACACTATACACCTAATGCAATCCATGAAATTATAAAAAGTACTGATGGATCTTACACAGACATGGAGGTGGAATTGCAGTTTATTGTTCTGTTACATGCCAGTCAATCTAATTACTCCATTTAGTAGTCCACTAACATATTTTATAGACCAAGTTATAAGCTGATATAAGTCTGCTGATCATATGTAATTCTGTACTAAAATGTTATTATACAATTTGGTGAATTATTGCAATAAGTTTGGGGAAAAAAAACATCTGCTGTAACAACAAGGTCTGAATAATGAAAAGCAGGTTTTCAGCCAGACTTCTAACATTTGAAATTTAATAGTCTAACTAATATTTTGCTAGCCTGCAGCTATAATGTGCTGGTATGAATTTCAATCTCCACTTGATAGAACATAAGTATTCCTACGCTCTGCTGCCATGGAGAAAGCTGGTTTTACTATGCACCAGTTATATTGCACTGTACATCTTCAGGCCAACCCTCGCTCTTCTTTGGTGGTATTCAGTCCCCTTGCACCTAATGCAATCTTCACTCTCCGAGAGCTGAAGAAGAGCACAGAGAAGAAACAGCAGAGAGCGCCGATATGTAACTGAAGCTCATTTTGGTAACAAGTATAAACATTATCTGGTGCATACTGAAATGGCGACATGCTGAGTTATAATTTGTAATTTGGGGTTCTGATGAGGCTTCACTGCGGTGATTATAATGTCCAGTGGAAAATCATGGGAATTAATGACAGGCTCAAGAATGTGACAACCACCAAGAGGTTTCTGCACAATACAGTTCAAGTTCAATGTGCTTAGTTTCAGTTTTACGTCAGGAGATTCCAGAATATGACACATTCTTCATACTGTCTTACTTTCAAATTCACATAGGCCAGGTATTTCTGGCAGTCAAGCGGGCTCGACAGGCAGGCCCGGGGGTGGTTGGGAAACCATAAGACCATAAGACATAGGAGCAGAAATTAGGCCATTCGGCCCATCGAGTCTGCTCCACCATTCAATCATGGCTGATAAGTTTCTCAACCCCATTCTCCCCGTAACCTTTGACCCCCTTACCAATCAAGAACCTATCTATCTCGGTCTTAAATACACTCAATGACCTGGCCTCCACATCCTTCTGTGGCAATGAATTCCATCGATTCACCACTCTCTGGCTAAAGAAGTTTCTCCTCATCTCTGTTCTAAAAGCTCTTCCCTTTACTCTGAGGCTGTGCATTCGGGTCTTAGTCTCTCCTACTAATGGAAACATCTTCCCCCCGTCCACTCTATCCAGGCCTTTCAGTATCCTGTAAGTTTCAATCAGATCCCCCCTCATCCTTCTAAACTCCATCAAGTATAGACCCAGAGTCCTCAAATGTTCCTCATATGTTAAGCCTTTCATTCCTGCGATCATTCTCGTGAACCTCCTCTGGACCCTCTCCAGGGCCAGAAAATCCTTCCTGAGATACGGGGCCCAAAATTGCTCACAACATTCTAAATGTGGTCTGACCAGAGCCTTATAAAGCCTCAGCAGCACATCCCTGCTTTTATATCCTAGACCTCTTGAAATAAATACCAACATTGCATTTGCCTTCCTAACTACCAACTCAACCTACAAGTTAACCCTAAGAGAATCCTGGACTAGGACTCCCAAGTCCCTTTGCACTCCAGATTTCTGAATTCTCTCCCCATTTAGAAAATAGTCAATGCCTTTATTCTTCCTACCAAAGTGCATGATCTCACACTTCCCCACATTGTATTCCATCTGCCACTTCTTTGCCCATTCTCCTAACCTGTCCAAATCTTTCTGCAGCCTCCCCACCACCTCAATACTACCTGTCCCTCCATCTATCTTTGTATCATCTGCAAACTTAGCCAGGATGCCCTCAGTTCCTTCATCTAGATCATTAATGTATAAAGTGAAAAGGTGTGGTCCCAACACTGACCCCTGCGGAACTCCACTAGTCACCGACCGCCATCCTGAGAAGGACCCCCTTATCCCCACTCTCTGCCTCCTGCCAGACAGCCAAGCTTCTATCCATGCTAGTACCTTGCCTCTAACACCATGGGCTCTTATCTTACTGAACAGCCTCCTGTGTGGCACCTTGTCAAAGGCCTTCTGGAAGTGCAAGTAGATAACATCCATTGGCTCTCCTTTGTCTAACCTACTCGTTACCTCCTCAAAGAATTCTAACAGATTTGTCAGGCATGACCTCCCCTTGATGAAACCATGCTGTCTTTGCCCGATTTTACCATGGACTTCCAAGTATTCTGAAATCTCATCCTTAATAATGAACTCTAAAATCTTACCAACGACCGAGGTCAGGCTAATCAGCCTGTAATTTCCCGTCTTTTGCCTCACTCCTTAAACAGAGAGGTTACATTAGTGATTTTCCAGTCCTCTGGGACCCTCCCTGACTCGAGTGATTCCTGAAAGATCATCACTAACGCCTCCACTATCTCCTCAGCTATCTCCTTCAGAACTCTGGGGTGTAATCCATCTGGTCCAGGTGATTTATCCACCTTCAGACCTTTCAGTTTTCCTAGCACCTTCTCCTTGGTAATGGCCACCGTACTCACCTCTGCCCCCTGACTCTCTTGAACTTTGGGGACGTTACTAGTGTCTTCCACTGTGAAGACTGATGCAAAATACCTATTCAGTTCCACCGCCCTTTCTTTGTTCCCCACTACTACTTCTCCAGCATCATTTTCCAGTGGCCCAATGTCCACTTTTGCCTCTCTCTTACCCTTTATGTATCTAAAAAAAACTCTTGAAATCTTCTTTTATATTACTGGCTAGTTACTGGCTACCGACACCACCTACGATTGGGCCCTGACCGCGATTTCACGCTGGCTGGCCAATTAATGGCCAGCATTGTGAAATGCGGGATGCAGTGGTCAGCGCTGCTGGAGTGGGAGCGGGAGGAGCCTGAGTGCTTGTGGGTGCGCACAGTAAAAGCTCCCTGAGGCTCAGAGCTGCCTCAGGAAGCTGAAGATTTTCCAAATAAGAAATAAAAATATTAAAAATGTTAAAAAACATGTCACCTCATGTGACTCTGTCACATGAGCAGGGACATGTTAGAGATGAGTGCAAAAAGGTTATTTTTTTTTTAAATCCCTGGTCGAAACCTCATCCTGCACCTGGATGAAGTTTCTCCAAAAATGCAAAGGCCGCTTGGCCTTTTCGCCCGCCTGTCACCTGAACAGTTGGACGGGCAGCGAAAAATTTGAATCAATTATTTCATTAAGGGCCTTGATAGGCCGCTTAATTGTCGGCAAGCACGCTGCTGACTCCCGCGTGTGCCTACCAACCGAAATATCGCTAAGTGTGCAATGACATCGGGATGCTTGCCCGACATCATCGTGTGTCATTTTACACTCATTCGGGTTGGGCACATGCCTAGCCAACAAGTGCAATATTCTGCCCATAATGTCTGACTCTGCAGGGATCAACTACACTTGTGGTTCTGAATAGTTCCCCTCCTCCCCAACAGTAACCTTCAACCTGCTAATTTTTAATTGCAATGTCCCAACTTCAAACTGTACCTTGGGGAAAACAGCAGAGGTGCAAAATTATTCAGCTGACAAAATTTGCCAGTTCTACAGAAAATCCCACCCTCCCAACTGTCAAATGAAATTCCGCCATTCTGCTTCACCACTGATTGAGTTGTCTGGTACCCACACTTTTAATCATTTCTGGGTTATTTGCAAATGATAACGCTGCGTGTATGCCAACATCAGAATGTTGTACATGCTTTTGTCAGCAAGTCAGTGTGACAGTGTATAAGGATTAATTGGATGATGATTCCTGTCTGCAATTTAACATTACACTCCTTCCAAATGCTACAACAGTAATTCACAAAGCTTACGCTGAAATTAGAGCTGCATTTTAGGAGTACCTGATTGTCCGGTAAATGAGGTAGAGCATATTAAATATGTGTCATTTATTTTTTTTAAATCAGAAAACAAAATTCATAATAATGTGGATGCAACATTTTGATAAATCTGTTCGGTCCTATAAAAATAGAAATATAAATAAAATGGACAGGTGAATAGTTAATAATTGATAAGCCCCTCCATTTATACTTGGTGGCTTTACAACTTGCTAAATCATTGATGACTGAGCTGAATTTTTTGAATACATTAAACCCTTAATAAACAAACCCCATGCCTGCAGCCAAAATGCAGATATCTTCTTAAATAATATACAACAAAGTCTGGCTATATAATTCCTCAGAGAATTAGATTTACTTTGCAAATTTCAAAATATTCAAATATTAGGCACTATACAATGTCATCCAGAATCATTCCTTCAAGATTTGTAATGATGGAATTAGAAAATATACAGAACTACAAAACATTCTTCATGTAAAATATTATGTGAAGAATTAGTTTTAATAAAACCTATGTTCATGCCAAAGAAGCAAATTCAAGCATCTCATCCGCATATTTTCACAATTTTTTAAATTACATTTAGGCTGTATATCTAAACGATCAGCCACATAATTTCTTTCCTTTCTTTCTCAATCAGTGTTCTCCTTTCTGCTCCTATTCCTCTGGTAACTGGTCAACTCTTTGCTGGTGTGTGTTTTGATTTGCACCCACTGCCCTCATCCTAATGGCCATTATTCACTTGTGAACTTTTAAAGTGAGTGTCAGGAGGACATTTTCTCCTTCGGGACATCATGTGGTGCATTTCAGTCTCCATATCAGGTATTCTGCTGTACACTGTAGAAATGTCTTCCAGTTCTGAATTGTGTGCTGACAGAGAAAACGACGGGGCAACAGACAAGCCGGTTTAGGCCATACGACTCCTCGAGTCTGTTCTGCGATTCAGTAAGATTAAGGATGATCGGCTACCTCAGCTCCACATTCTCACCCAATTCCCCCTATTGCTGGATTCCTTGCGTGAACTCAAAACAAATACTGATCTCCAAGTGGGGCTCTGCAAACCAAGCCCAAAGCCAGCAACATCAGTGTTTTCCATATGATAAACCTACGCTCATGTGCTTGTAAAACTAAATTTAATTCTAGCTTTTTAAGTGTTATGTTTGAGATGTGACTCTAAATGCAGGAATCAGACCCACCAGTTCTTGAGGTTTTACATTAAACTAAGGGAAACATTTTATTAATTTACACAGGTTAGAATATATATACACATGGCTACAAATTACTACTGTCATAACTTTTAACAAATTCCCAAACTAATCTCTATTATGGCAACAGCAACCCATAGACTTATCCAAACACCAGGCAAAGCATTTTCACCTTACAAATTCAAAATGAGGTTCTTTCACTTGGTTCCTGTAAAGCCAGTTAGAGGCTTGCAGCTGCCTCTTGATCTCACATTGCCTTTGCCCTGCACACCCGAAAACTACTGAAGTTAAACATACCAGCCCCATTGAATTAAAAACAAAAACAAAAATAAAAACAAAAAAACTGCGGACGCTGGAAATCCAAAACAAAAACAGAATTACCTGGAAAAACTCAGCAGGTCTGGCAGCATCGGCGGAGAAGAAAAGAGTTGACGTTTCGAGTCCTCATGACCCTTCGACAGAACTTGAGTTCGAGTCCAAGAAAGAGTTGAAATATAAGCTGGTTTAAGGTGTGTGTGTGGGGGGGGCGGAGAGATAGAGAGAGAGAGAGGTGGAGGGGGGGGGTGGTGTGGTTGTAGGGACAAACAAGCAGTGATAGAAGCAGATCATCAAAAGATGTCAACGACAATAGTACAATAGAACACATAGGTGTTAAAGTTAAAGTTGGTGATATTATCTAAACGAATGTGCTAATTAAGAATGGATGGTAGGGCACTCAATGTATAGCTCTAGTGGGGTTTTTTTTTAAATAATGGAAATAGGTGGGAAAAGGAAAATCTTTATAATTTATTGGGAAAAAAAAGGAAGGGGGAAACAGAAAGGGGGTGGGGATGGGGGAGGGAGCTCATGACCTAAAGTTGTTGAATTCAATATTCAGCCCGGATGGCTGTAAAGTGCCTAGTCGGAAGATGAGGTGTTGTTCCTCCAGTTTGCGTTGGGCTTCACTGGAACAATGCAGCAAGCCAAGGACAGACATGTGGGCAAGAGAGCAGGGTGGAGTGTTAAAATGGCAAGCGACAGGGAGGTTTGGGTCATTCTTGCGGACAGACCGCAGGTGTTCTGCAAAGCGGTCGCCCAGTTTACGTTTGGTCTCTCCAATGTAGAAGAGCCCCATTGAATGTTAATTCTCATTGTATCAACAACTTCTGAACTAAACTTCTCTAACAATAAAACCCCTTTCATAGTACCAACTTTATTAGTGACACAAACATACTGCCTGGTAGCTGCTAGAAAGCGTCAGTTTTCACCCCACTCCTTGAACGCGCTATTCCAAAAATGCAAATGCATACTATCTCTCTTACATAGCAAAACTAGTACCCATCAAAACTAGTACCCATCAAAACTAGTACCCATCAAAACTAGTACCCATCAAAGCACCCAGACTAGCTGGCTTTAATCCAATTAAGACGCACCCGCAGACTAAACCTCTATTTTAAAAGAAAAATATTTTCCAAAATATTATAGACATTAATAGCTTCATAACAGGGTTATTGTTGCCTTGGTGAAGATTAACCTGTGAGTGATTAATTTGGGGATTTGTTAAAAAGCTATTATAGCAGCAATTTGTAGCCAGGTGTTTAACTTGTTGTTAAATTAATAAATGTTTAATTTAGTTTTATATAAAAACCATGAGACTTGGTGGTCTTATTCCTATTAAATTCAAAGCCTGCATCTTGAAATTGCACAAGTGGGTTATGACAGTTGTTTCAAGTTTCCCTCTGGGATTTGCACAACTCAGCCTTTACCATGGGCTGTGTCATAATACCATCTTCCGTGGTGGGATTCAAACCCGGTTCCCCAGGGCATTACCCCTAGGTTTCCAGATTAGTCAGGAGGTGAGTTACCCATTACAGGATTCCTAGCCTCTAACCCGCTCTTGTATCCACGGTATTGCAGACGTGGCAGTATACTGCCTGAGATGGGGCTTATTTTTTTTAATCCTTCATTGGTTGTGGGTATAGCTGCCAAGGCCAGCGTTCATTGTCCATCCCTAATTGCCCTCAAAAAGGTGCCAGTGAAGCTCTCTTTTTCATCCACTGCAACCTGTGTGGTAAATGTACATCCAGAGTGAGGTTAGGGAGGGAGTTCCAAGGAAGTGACCCAGTGACAATGAAGGGACGGTGGTATATTTCCAAGTGAGGATTGTGTGTGACTTGGGAAGAAACTTGGAGGCGCTGGAGCTCCCATTCCCTTGCTGCCCTCTTCTGTGAGGTGGAATACACAGGTTTAGGCGGCGTTGTGAAAGAAAATTGGTTCAGAAGGTTAGCATTCACAAACGTTTTCCATAAGATGTCAGCTTTGGCTCAGTGGCCACAGTCTCACCTCCGAGTCAGAAGGTTGTGGACTCAACTCCCACTCCAGAGACAAAAGCAAAACACTGCAGATGCTGGAAATCTGAAATAAAAACAGAAAATGCTGCAAATACCCAGCAGGTCAGGCAACATCTGTGGAGAAAGAAGCAGAGTTAACATTTCCGGTCAATGACCTTGCATTAAGTTCCACCCTGTCAGAGGTGCTATGCTGGGCTGAGTTTTCCAGTCCAGCCAGTGGTGGGAGATGTGGCAGGTTGGAGTGGAAAATCTGCAGTGAGCCCAAAAGTTGGATTTCTGTCGGCAGGAAAACAAGTCAGAGTTTTCCCCTCAGCACTTTCATGGCAGCTGAATGGTGGGTCAAATTTCCTGCTGATCCATGTTGGGAACCCTATTTGCATGCATTAGCATATCATGAATGTTCATTAAAAACTCAACTAGCCGGAATCACATTCTCTCTCTCTCCTAATTACACGCAGCACCAGCGGGAAATTACACCGGTCGGATTCACGACTGGAGGTAAGAGGCACACACCTGACAACCTTCACCACCTGTGACATCGAGGTATGTACAACATTGAAAACCCACCAGCAACAGCACTGCTGCCCTCCCTCACCAGCTCTCAGACTCGTCATCGCTGCTAAAGCTGCTCTCTCAGGCGAGGTTGGTGGGGTTCGCAGGCAGAGCTGTTCACACTGGGTGCTGTGGGTTGCAGACAGGGCTGTTCACACTGGGTGCTGCGGGGTGCAGACAGAGCTGTTCACACTGGGTGCTTCACATGCAGTGCTCCTGGGTGTGGTTCAGTATTGGCTGCAGACGGTATAGTCATGGGGCAGAATCACCCCAGGTTAACACAAAGTGCAGTAGCGTGCGGGTAAAATGATGTCTTCCCTGCGGGCTGCAATGGTGGGTTTTTGCGCTATATCATCTCAAACCCGCCACATTAATTATGCATTCCAGGGAAACACGCCGTTTCCATGGGGAACGGGTTCTCATTCACCTGCCACATCATCACCTCGCCACTTCCTCATGTCAGGCGCCATGTTTAAAGTCCAGCCGCACACACACATCTCAGTACTTCCAGCCCACGACTACTGCAGGGAAGATGTCCACGAGAGGCAAAGAGACTGCAGCCCCCAGGTCTAGTGATGCATCACTGGAACACCTTTTGACACCATGGAGGCCCACCACGATGTCCTTTACCCCAGCGCTGGCCACAGGAGGGGCAGCAGTGTCACCAATCCAGCGTGACAGTGGTGGTCAGTGCCGACACCTTGCAAAAGGGGACAGCCACCCGGTGCCACTACAGGATGAATGGTCTCATCTGTTCCACTAGGGTAACTCACTCTTCCCATCCCTCTCAACTCACAAACCCATCACACACCCACAGGGATCCCACACCTCAAGGGACAACACCACTAACTCTCACACACACCCTCACATCCCCACCAGGCTCATATCCTCCCGACCACTGCAGGGAAGGTGTCCACGAGAGGCAAAAAGACTGCAGCCCCCAGGTTTAGTGACGCACAGCTCATATCGTCATCCCGTCCATGGCTCCACACACCACACAAACACTCCACACAGTGCCATGTGTCCCACTCACACTCTCGCCATCTGCTTTCATGCAGGAGAACTACTGTGGAAGAGGTTTTTATGACAATCAACAATGGTCATCATTGGGCTTTTAATTGAAGATATTTATTGAATTCAAATTCCACCATCTGCTGCGGTAGGATTATAACCTGGGTCCCCAGGTCTCTGGATTACCAGTCCAGTGACAATACCACTGTGCCACCACCTCCCCCTTGACCAACACCCTCAGCCAGACTGTCCCTCAGCTCCTTCCAGGTCCTCACCTCCAGCCAAGAGACACCTCCTCCATTGAAGAGCTGGAGATAAGCAGCCTGGAAGACCAATCGCAGTGCTTACCCACACCCTCCACCAGCGCAGAGACACACACCTCGTTGGGACCTGGATCTAGAGCAGGCTCGGGTTCCCAATCTGGTGGTCACCACACGGACACGTGTCCGCAGTAGGAGGAGGCAGGTTCAGCTGAGCTCCCTGGCACTGGGACGGCTGCTGGGGAAGAGGCATCGGTGAGGCCCGAGTCAGATGATGAACCTCTGGATTCAGCCTTCCAACTCATCCTGGAGAGTCAGCAGAAGGCGGGAGAACATCACACAGAGCTGTTGGAAGCCCTCAACAAAGAGGTACGTGAGTCGGAGAGTACGTCCGCCTGCTCTCTGATGAAGTGGTCCCCACATGTGCACCTATGGAGGTCTCCATGAGGAGGATGGCGGTCACCATGGAGACCCTGGTCCAGCAGAACACGGAGATATGTGCAGGCCTGCACTCCATCGCGGGAGCCATGGGTGAGTTCCTGCAGTGGCAACGCGAGAGGGAAATGGGGCGCCTCAACGTCCCATCAGATGTTCCTTCCCCTTAAGCAGTCCCCTTTGCCTGCAAGAGAGAGAAGAGAGATTTAGTTCATAAGCAGGCAGAATACAACATTGCATGTCACTCGCTGTGAACATCAGGATGTGATCAGCTCATGGTGGGCTCATCCCTACTGGGTTACAGAGGGAGGTGGGTGGGGGGGGGGGCTGATCTCACCTTCACCACAGGAGCACCCCTGTCCTCTCCTGCCAACTCGGCTGCCTCCTCCTCAGGGTGTGTGAGCTCCTGAATGACCGCTGTCCCTCCTCCCGTCTGGGATCTCTCCCTTCTGTTGGGGGCCTGCTTGACCTTCATGAAGACAAATAGATGGAATGTGATGACAGGGATGGAGGAGAGCTTGGGAAGCAGGTATTCCTGCTGTGTGTGCTGACCCCTCCCCAGTAAGGGCTGAAGATGCTGTCCGTGCAGGGTGGTAATGAGATGGCAGTGATGTTAAGGTGTTCATGCGATATCTGGTGCTGATAACTTCTCCGCTGTTGGTCTCTGAGATCCCTGAGGAGTTTAGTCTTTTGAATGCCTGATGTCATTATGAGAGTGTGAGTTTGGAGTGAGCAGAAGGTTGTCTTACACTAGCGGAGCAGATTAGATCAATCAGCTTCTTCCTGCACTGCAGGGCATTTTTTTTGGGGTCCCAATGGCACAGACCTCAGCTTTGACCCCCCTCCCGGTCCGGTGAGGCGAGGTGAGGTTGGTGGACCTCCTGGTTCCGTTTCTCAGGAAGAGGACGTAACGACATTTGCAGACAGCATTGAGGAGAGCCACCAGGGAGCGGTGGCTGAACCTTGGGGTACTTGCCATCTTTCTCCTGGGGGCCATCTCAGGCAATCCGGATGACACAGTTGGAGCGCAGAGAGTGAATGTGTGCATCCGGTTCGATGTCCACTCCACCACGCGATTCGGTGAGCGGCTCGCCAATGCATAATTAATGAGGTTCCAAGCCTACAGTTGGGCACGAGGACCCACCCTGCCACCCTATGGGAAATACGCCGCTTATCCAGCCCACCACCGCACTTTGTCACCAGAATGGAAAACTCCGGCTGTTGTTTCGGAGGAGATGTTACACTGAGGTCCTTTCTTCCCTCTTAGGTGGGCTAAAGATCCCAGGGCATTATTGAAGAGCAGGAGAGCCCTTCCTTTTGTTCTGCCCAATATTTATCTCGAAATAAACATCACTTAAAAGAGCAGATTATCACATTGCTGTGTGTGGGGTTTTACTATGTACAAATTGGCTGCCCAGTTTCCTATATTACTAAAGTGACTACACTTATTCAACAAGTATTTTATTGGCTGTAGCATTCTTTGGAACATTGTGAAAGGTGCTTTATAAATGCAACTCTTTATTTATTTTGTTCTAAAATCTATCAGTAGGCACTGTGCCAGAATTAATTAAGGTATCTACTTCCACATTTCAATATTGTTGACCTTGGACAATGTGCCTCGACATTTTCCCAACATTATGGGCAGGATTTTACCGTCGGCGAGCGGGGGCGGGGCCATCTTGCTGACACGTAAAATGAGGCGGGATAATGTTGGGCGGAGGTCCCAATGTCACCGCGCCCCATTTAAATTTTCAGGAAGGCGGGGGCGCAGCGAATTCAACTGTGCAGCCGCCGACCTGTCAATGGCCAATTGAGGCCATTGACAGGATCATTTAAACAATGAAGGGACCTGCCCGTCCAACCTTAAGGCTGGTGGACAGGCCAGGAGCTCCAGCGGGGAATAGAGAAAACATGAAACCTCATCCAGCAGCGGGATGAAGTTTCAGGTAGGGTTTTAAAAATTTTAATAAAGTTGCTATGGAAATTATGAACATGTCCCAACTCATGTGACATGAGGGGACATAGAAGGGAAATGTTTTTTTTTCTATTTTTAATATTATTGCAAGTAGAGGTGATCTCCCTGAGGCTGCACTTAGCCTCAGGGACATGTGCGCTCTGTCGTGCGCATGCATGAAAGAGCGCACTCTCGATTTTAGGGATTCCACCCCCGCCTGCACAGGGAGCACATAGCTCTTCCCACCGGACATCACGCTGGGCGGCCCTTAATTGGCCCACCTGCGCAAAATGGCGGCACGGCCCCAGTTGCCGGCGGCGATCAGCTCCGCGCCCGCCCACCCGCGATTGGGTCAGCTCCACCTGCCCGACAAACGGAAAATTCAGCGCTATGTCTTTAAACTAACTTTTATAAATCACAGCCACTGGAATAGAACTGCATTTCTACATCGTTTTACCTTCTCAGGGCTTCCTGGCTAACATTCCCAATTTAATGTAAAACAGTGTTGTCTTCCAATAACCAGACTGTCAACCAGAATGTCTTCTGATGCAGATGCAATATTTTATCCCCAACTGTGAGAGGAAATTAATCCTGTGAGGCAGTGGAAACCTGCCTCTCCTCATTAACATGCTGCCTGAGAATCACTGTGGTTTTCGGTATGTTATTTTTTTTTTGCTTCGTTGGCTTGTATCCCACTATTCAGCAGGAATAAAGGAAACACATAAGAAAGTGTTCATGTTTCAGGAAAAGAGTGCCTGAATGTCCAGCTTGGAGGTTAAAATGCCACCTTCTCTTTACAAAATGGCACCACTTGACCTGTACTAATTTTTTGGGGGGGGCGGGGGGGAAAGAAGAAAGTCAAGTGTCTTTTTGGGAGGAGAGACTTGCCCACTGTTGCCCTGCCACCCATTTCTTGACCCTACAGAGGAGCAGGGCACTCGAAGGCTTCATGAGGGAGGCATTGAGAATTCAGTGCAACATGGTGCAGGAGGACCAACGTATTTAAGGTAAACTTGACATGACCTTGGGGTTTTTTTCCAGCGGGGTAATTGTGTACATCAACAACATTGGTCATTCTACACTGAACTGATGGACAAGACACGTGAATGAATGCCTTGTTTGCCAGAGCAGATTGGTTACATCAATTTTCCCCATGGGCTTCAGGGGCAGGGTTAAACATTAGGGGCAGAATTTTACACCTCGCGGGTGAGCGGCGCCCGACCCAATCGGGCGTCAATCAGTGCGAGAAGACGTCGGGCGAGCGTCCTGACATCATCCCACAAGCGCGGAATCCTTAGGTCAGCGGACACGCACACGTGTCGGAGCTGTGCCCGCCATCAATTAAGAAGCCACTTAAAGCCATCAAAAGATGAAATGACCCCGATTTTACCTTGCCCATGCAAATTCGTGCTCGTCACACGGGCAAAACGGGCAGGTGGGCAGCCCACAGTTTGCAAAACCTCATCCAAGGGTGGGGTAAAAAGGGTCAGCAGCATTGCCAGTGTGAGTAGTGAGGAGTTTAGGGGTTAGTTTGCGGCTGGTTGCTTATTTGAACTTCATCTCTGTTCTGAGGCTTCATTCTTAGCATTTCCAGGCTTCATTTCAGGGCTCATTGGTGTCCAAGGCCTCTGGAGGATTCAGACCGTGTGAACTCTTCCAGGTATCAGACAGCCTTCCCATACCCTGGTAATGGGGATTGTGGTCTCCGCTGGAGGCACCTCCTCTGAGGAGGGAATGAGGGGCAGAAGGGAGAGGAGGCCGGGTGTCCCAGTGCAGATTCCAGGGGAGGGACCTGTGGGAGGAGAGGCGCAGGCACAAGGGGCACAGGGTCAGTAGGTAGTCCAAGACAGAAAGGACCGCAGAAGATGCCACTATCCTGCTGCCAGGGTTTACAGGCAGTGATGCAGCTACCTCAATATGTCCGAGGTGCAATGCCGAAGGAGGCTCCACCTCTTCAGGGAGACAGTGACCTTCATCTGTCAGACGATTGGGCCTGAGATCAGCTTCAACTCCATGGGTGGACACCCCATGCCAGTCACAGTAATCCTCAACTTCCAAGCTTCTAGCTCTTTCCAGGGATCAGTGGGGGATCTTTGTGGAGTCTCCCAATCAGCTGTCCACAGTTGTGTCAAACTAGTGACAGAAGCTCTGTTCAGGCGGGTAATTACATTTATTCATTTCCATATGGACAAGGCCAGGCAGGCTGAGCAATCCAGAGAGTTTGCAGCTTCTCTGGGTTCCCCCGTGTCCAGGGTGCTATAGACTGTACACATGTGGCTAACAAAACTCCAGCAGGTGAGCCCGGTGCCTTCGTCAACAGGAAGGGCTTCCACTCCATGAAGGTGCAGATAGTGTGTGACCACAGGATGCTGATTCTACAAGTCTGTGCAAGGTACCCAGGCAGCTCCCACGATGCTTACCTACTCAGACACTCCCAGGTGCCGGGGCTCTTCAGTGCTCCAGCCCGGCTGGATGGATGGCTGCTGGGTGACAAGGGCTATCCCCTCAGAAGGTGGCTCATGACGCTTCTCCACCATCCAAGAACAGAAGCTGAGCAGCGGTACAATAGGGGTCATACCCCCACAAGAGCAGTGGTAGAGAGGGCCATAGGTCTTCTGAAGATGCGCTTCCGATGCCTGGACCGTTCAGGGGAGCACTACAATACCCCCCAGAGCATGTGTCACTGATCGTGGCTGCGCTTTCCACAATCTGGCACTGGCAAGGGGGGACCCACTGGAGGAAGAGGGTCTTGACACAGCTCCACAGGCCACAGAGGATGAGTGCAGTGGTGAGTCAGAAGAGGAGCACAGTGAGGATGAGGAGACAGACCTCTGTATCCTTCAGGGAGACAGGGACATCAGGGACACCTTGATCCAACGCTCCTTCAGCTGGGCTGCTAAAGATCTGCTTCCACCTCATGCCAGGGCTGCCGCCTCCATCCTGGGTGTCTGAAATGACCCTTTCCTTTGACCCCAAAGTCCACTCAGTGCCTGTGCAATAAAGTTTAGAGCCACTCACGTCCAGCATTACAGACTGACGTACCCTGCACCAAAAAAATACAAAGGTGAAGCATACTCAGGCTGTTATGACAAAAACAAATTTATGCTATTTTCAAAATCCAAACTAATTAACATAACCTCTTGTCTTCATTCCCAGACCAGTAACCATAACTAAAACATTACAGAACAGAAGATCACCCATAACCAGTCCCTCTTGTGCTCATGGTGCCTTAAACTTGTGCTTACGAGTGCTACATCTTGGTCCCCATCACCCCCAGGCCGTTCCCTCCCCTCCCACGACCCTCGCTGGCACCGGCATTGGAGACAGCTGCTCACGCTGCTGTCCAGTTGACCTTGATGATCTTGATGGTCGTCCTCTGGCCAGTGGAGCCTGTGCTGGCCCCGCCTGGGAGGGAGTGGCCAGTGCCACAGCTGGTATCTCCCCAGTCGCTGCAGCTCATCAGATGCCACGGTCACTGGCAGAGGGGCGGAGGAGCTGCTGCTGTCATCCGGAGCGCCCTGAGAGGAGCCCACAGAGATGACAGGCAGCTCAAGCACCAACATAAGGTCACTCTAGACCATCCCACTCACCATTGATGGACGGGCACCTAACAGGGATACTGGGTGCCTCATCCATCTCCCACACTGGCACTAACCACCTGAGGTCAGTACCTATGTGAGGACTTGCAGGTTTGAGCGCAACCCTAGGAACCCCTGATTCTGTCCCTGGAGCTGCCTCTCCATGAGAGTCGCTACTGTCTCAATAGAGGAGGCAGTGCGCTCGGCCATGAAGGTCAATGCAGTATTCACAATCCATATGGACACCTCCACAACAGAGACCCTGGTGCGCATATCCTTGTGAGCCTTCACCAGATCCTCCAGTACATCCTGTTGGACATCCAGCATCTGCCACCTAATGGACGACTCCAGAGGCTCATCACCTGCCTTCAAGTCAGCATCAACCTGGTCTCCAGCAGTCCTCCAACTGCCGGCACCCTGGGCACTCTCTGCCTCCGCCTGCTTCTCAAGCGAGTGTGATGCCCTCACAGCTGGGCTCCGACATTCTAGCTGAAGATCTAATGCCCTCCGAGGTGCTGGTATCTGTGCTGGTGCCTGGTCCAGAGAGCAGGTGTAACGCAGGTGCAGCTGAAGTCCGGTGGTCCTCTGGCGTCAGGGGTGGCTCTTCGGGGTCCTGAGAATGAATGCGTGGAGATGAGTCTAAGAGGGAACAACGGCATGTCGTTAGTTTGAGTCACCACGCTGTCATTGTGCATGCCAGGCATCCTGGTGAGACCACAGAGATGTGCATCATGGTACCATCGTCTTTCAGTGATCAATGGGGACTCTGGTTTTGAGGCTCCCATTAATGAAGAGACTACACAACAATGTTTGCACCATCCGAAACTCTCATCTCTGTGCACCATGCTCTTACCTTCGTCTGACATCTTCATGGCTGGCTGACTGAGGTGAGTGGCGGCTCTCCAGCTCCAAGGCATCCTGGTCAAGTCCGGATAGGATTAGGAGGTTTGGGGGGGTGGGGGGGGGCCTCCGTCTGTCCTTGACCTCTCTATATTGTTACGGCTCATCTTCTCCTGATAGGACAAAAGAACATTGAGTAGTTCACTCTCTACCTGCAGCGCCATTGCAGCCTGGCCAACCTCAAATGAGGACACCTTGCAGGCCACATCTGAGTCATGGCCCTCGAGCTGCAAGGCACTCAGTCCGAGCAGCCAGGGCTCACCCCCTTGGCCAGCTCTGGCGTCATTGGTAGTTGGCGCTCACACTCTATCACCCCTGAGCTCCATGGGGGGACAGCCAGACCTTAACACTTCTCCACACTGATCCATGCCAGCACGGTACTCACTCTTGCTGAGCTCAGCAGGTCGTTAAACCTTCTGCGGCACTGCACCCATGTGCACCGCACAATGTTGTGGCTGCTGACCTCGGCTGTCACCTCCTCCCAAGCTCCTTTTGCCAGATGTGGTGGCCTCCTCCTTCCATCGCTGGGACGAGGGTGTCCCTCCTGGCAGCCCCCTCCTCCAGGAGGACTGCGAGGCACTCACCCGAAAACAGGAGAGCCGAATGCCCACCCGACCTGCCCTCCCGTCTGGCGTCTCCGGCCGCTCTTGAGGCCATGGCTTCGGTCTTCAGGAAGCAGAAAGTATATTCTTCCCTGGCAGCCTTCATGGAGCTGCCTTTGCCCATTTTTAAACCGCCAGCTGGGTCGCCATGGAACCCGGCAGCTGACAGGCCCCAGACCCCGCCCAGCCCTTCCCGACCATTGGGAAGACACGTTTCATGCTGGGCCTTAATTGGCCAGTGCGAAATCTGGGTCGGAGCTCGATCGCAGGCGGCGGCCCATTTCCCGACCGGTCTCGGGCCCTCCGATTGCGCGTGCCCACCCCGCAAGGGTAAAATTCAGGCCTGGGTTTTCATTAAGAAGAGCAGGATGTTTAAATATTCTGCGAGTCATTGCTGGCACCAATGTCCTACTGCTCAACTAATGTCCAACTTGTATCTGACCACTAACGCAGAATTCTGCAAGTTAAGGCTTAATTTCTAGGCAACAGTCCTGATTTATTCATTTTACATTAGTCCACCATCATTTGCTAATACTCAGTGAGTTAAAAAGTGGATTTGGGGTGATTAGACCAACCATCTGCTGTTGTCTTGGCCTATGGTCCTGGTGTAACGGCCTGAGGACACTCTCTTCTACCTTATTTGTAGAGATGGAAGAAGGCAAAGTATTGTGAGCCAGTCCTCAGAGCAACTTAATTCACAGGAGCTTTTACCAAACTGTGAGCAGTTGATGTGTTGCAAGCATGAGTATCGATGGTGTGTGAGTAAACAGGACTGAGTGTAAAAGAAACAACGGCCTGAGTCTTACGTTCATCGGGCCTGCCTGATCAGTGGGTCCAGAAGAGGATGCGAAATGCGCTTCCACCCATGATTGGCTCCCGAAATGAAGTTTCGCACTGGCTGGCCAATTAATGGCCAGCGAGCGTGGAACGTGAGCTGAGAATGCCTCAGCGCTGCCGCGAGTTGTTGGGGGGGCGGGGGGGGGGGGTGTGGGGGGAAGGAGTGGGAAGGGGGAGAGCACCACCAAAAGTGAGGGTGCGGGTGGGCGCTTCTAGCGAGCTCCCTGAAGGCAGACAGCTGCTGCGGAGCCGCTTCAGGGAGCTGCAGACCTGGACAGAGAAAAAAATGCCCCAAACTGTGTCTATTCAGCACATTCAAGCACCTGACGGCAGAACTCAAAATGCATCAGCCCCCAGACGTCTTTTATTATTATATTTCACTTCATCCCGTCCTGGATCATGGTTTCAGCGAAAATCAATATCAGGATGCGCACCCGTCATCTTCTCGTGCAACTTGACGCACTGTCCAGTCAGGCGTGCATCCACACAACCAGCGTAGAATTCTGGCCATAATTCTTTTTGACCTCAAGCATGAGCCATGTCCCCTACTTCTGAATCGCCTGCCTGATCCTCCAATTCCTAACCCTAAATTTCCTCCGATGGAGCCAGATTGCTTGTCCTCTTCCTGATTTAGACATTTGCCTTCTGTTTGGATCCAACCTTCCCCCCTAGAAGCAGAAATATACATTGATCCTGTGAAATGATGAAGTATACAGAAATGCTCCATGATCTCACTGCAGTTTATTGAAACTCGAGGGTATATAGTCCCTACCATTCATCCTTGGGCCATGGATGGAATCTCTCCCCGTTTTCCATTCTGCGCTACTGGAGATTTCTGCAACATCCATCGCCATGGGCTTTCAGACTAATATTCCCAATTTAGTTTACGTAACAATGAATTAAGTATTTTTGTCCTATGGGATTACACCCAGCCTGGATTGGGGCTGCTCAAAGATCTTGCTTAGAATTGGGGATCAGGAGAGAAGTATCGGAGAAAAAGAACAGAGGGAGAATTTTCTCCCCGTTGGGTGGGCTGGCTGAGAGCGGGCGTGGGCAGTCGCAGAGCCGATCTGGAGCATGTGTGCGAAAGAGTGCAGAAATCTCCCTGAGGCACGGAGCTGCCTCAGGGAGATTATTTCCATTATGAAAAATTGAAAAGAAGAAAAAATAAAATTATTCAGACATGTCCCATCATGTGGCACTGTCACAATAGCTGGGACGCGTTTATGAATTTTGGAAAACATTTTTATTTGATTAATAAATCCTTCATGAAACCTCATCCCGCCCGTGGATAAGGTTGCATGAAAAAATGCGAAGGCCGCCTGGGCTCTTTGCCTGCCCCCCCCCAGCCAACCTTAAGGCTGGATGGGCAGTCCTGACAATTACTTCAACTAGTTTATTAATGGCCTTAACAGGCCTTTGACAGCTCAGCGGGTACACAGCCGATTCCGGTGCCCGCCCGGCGAACTAAAGATCGGAATGGCGTGCGGTGACATCGGGACGCATGCCGGAAGTCAACACGCATCATTTGGCTGCCACACGCAGAACAGCAAATTCTGCCCCAAGAGTCAGAAAGTACAGAAAGTGTAATATTGTATTCCATCCCACCGTGCCACCCAGTCTCCTGAAGGTTACATCTTTAACATTCGGTCAGGTCACATCAACCACCCTCTCCAACATGAACATCATAATGTCGCAGAGTGCAGGTACTTCAAAATTTTAGAAAACTGATAAAATGATAACTGAGGCCCAAAAGGGTTAAATAAGATCTCAAATAAATTGTTCTTCTGTTGTTTGCTGCCTGTGGTTTTCTGTCTCCCTGAGCTTCCCCCTGTGGAATTAATATTAGAAGGATACATATGGAGAGAATACGAGCCAAGCTATATGCATCTATTGTAATGGCGTCTAGACACCTGCATGAGGAAATGCATTCTTTTTATGTTTATTCAGTCAGCTGTGTCAAATAGTAATCTGTCTTGTGGTGCATAAAGAATGAGGGTGGATTTTTAAAAAGAACATTTACATTTGATGATAAATAAAGATTTATCTTTTTAAAAGAAAGGGAATCACAATTTCAATTAAAAGGCTGAGCTTTAATGTTGTCTAAAGTTTGTCTATAAAGGCCACAAAGATGGAAATTATGCATTTTTTATGGCATGTAGTGAAAAAAATTCTCTTTATTATAACTGTGATAACAGTTAGGCTATAGGATTTAGATATGGAGATTGTCTAATTGCTTGATTTATTAATGCTGCCCCCTCCTCCCCTGCTATAATCCTCCTATCAGTGTGGCCATGTGTCCACATATACATTTTTCATCTGAAATAAGGGTACTTTTTTTTCTGATATTACTGTCACTTTGCACAGGCGATAAGCCTGTGTTTTGGAACATAAAACAGAACAATTACTTTGTTTTTCAAAAATAAGCTGCGTTGACCTCATGATATATTCCACAATCTCCAAGAGAAATTCTCATTCACTTATTCAGCTGAGGTTTGCCAAAGTCCTCCCATTTCTGCCCATGTTGTCCATTGATTATTGCCCATGAATCCATATACATTGCAGCACTGTATGAAGATGTATCCATTATGTTAACTGATTTTTAATAAGGCTTTCGGTAAATTTTATGGAAAGATAATTGCTTACAAAATATAATCTTACTTTCATAAAATTGTAGTTCTTTCCACATAAATTTAAAATTATATACTCAACATGCAATCATCAAATTTAGGTACACAAGATATAGAATAAACTCAACTCTTTATGTCATCTTTTACCTCTTTACTCATACATGTCTGTGAACATGTCAGTGTTAAACTAAAGCAAAACATTTGTCACATATTGCTAAGACTCTGATGATAATCAAGTCTATATTCACTTGTATGTGATAGAGGGTAAACACAGTTCTTATATCCTTGTCATAGAGGGAGTTGTCAGAAAAAAATAGTGTGAATCTAATAAACATATTATAATCTTAAAGAGCTGGGCACTGCCTTAATGGAAGTTTGCTTGGTGCCTGTTCTGCTAGTAAGGAATAAGAGTTCAGTTGACCATCTGTCTGGTTTTGAGCTAGACATTCAGTCTTAGGGGTAGCCTTCTACTAATTTTGAAAATTAAGTAGGAAGAAACAAATGTTCACCTTGTCTCATAAATATACATACATAACCTTTTTAATACACCACTCCTATCTAGTGGACTGGGCAAAATATGGTTACTCCAGAGAAGAACCATGCATAATTTTCTCATTGAAGATTTCACATACAAGTGACAGTGGTGTGTTTCCCTGTAATTTATGTGAATGGGTTTGGAACAAACTTGCATAAACTTATTCATAAACATGGTGACCTTTTCAAATAAACCATTGGACAAGTCTATAGCAAGAAATGCTTCTTTATAACTGAATCATCAATATTGATTGATAAGTAGAGAAAAAAGAGCAGCTTCAAAGATTATAGGAAAGAAGATGGCTCCAGACTAAACTAGCAAGAGCTGAACCAGTCAGTTATCTATGGATAACCTTCTCTTTTATAACCAATTTTCTGGAAATGTTATTCAAAATTCACTTATTTTCATCAAAGGCAAAGAAAAGCCTTTTATAGTATCTTTTCTCCCTCAAAAATCCCCAAACACTTCATTATTCTGTAGGTACATGTAACAGCCATTTTGCACACAACAAACTCACAGAAACAGCAATGAGCTGATTGCCGAACTGATTTCTGTTTGGTGGTCCCGGTTGAGGGAAGAACGTTGGCCGGAGCACACACAAAGCTCCATGTTCTTCCTTCAATAGTGTCATAGGATCTTCAACACCCAAGTGAACCAACAGAAGGTGCCTCAGTTTAATGGCTTATCTGTAGCATGCCACTCCATCTGTCCCAGTACTCCATTGAAGTGTCAACATAGATTATTTTCTCAAATTCTGGAGGGGGCTTGAACTCATCACCCCTGATTGAGAGGCAATTGTGCCAAGCTGATTCCTTACCATGTTGAGAATTTAGGACAGATGCCAGAAGATATCTCCTTGCACAACATATGTGAACAAAAGCCAGAATGGGTTGACAGAAAGAGTACTTCAAGAAAAAGATGATGCTGTTAAGGTAGGTATTCCAACGAGATCAAATGACCTATGGGCCTTCCTCATCTGTATGGTCTTTGCACGTATATTTAAAAATTGATGCTCTGTTTGCAAATAATTGCTTTTATGACAGTCATAAAATATTGCTATTTAAAACATGTGTAACAAGGAGGAAATGTGGTGGTGGTGCTTAATTCATGAAAAATAATTCCTGATTTACATGTGGCCTAAGGTTTGCACTCGTACCTCCAAAATCTACAGCTTAGATGTTCTCTATGATAGTTTTACTGTCCCTTTTAAAACTCTTCTGTTGTGATGTTTCTAATAATCTGCCGATTAGTAAAGGTAAAAGTGTTATACCTGTTCAGAATACAGATGGATGCTATGAAGGAGATCATTTTATATTCATTCAGGGGATATGGGTGTCGCTGGCTGGGCCAGCATTTATTGCCCATCCTTAATTGCCCTTGAGAAGGTGATGGTGAGCTGCCTTCTTGAACCACTGCAGTCCATGTGGTGTAGGTGCACCCAGAATGCTGTTAGGGAGGGAGTGCCAGTATTTTGACCCAGCGACAGTGAAGGAATGAGGATATATTTCCAAGTCAGAATGATGAGTGGCTTGGAGGGGAACTTCCGGGTGTTGATGTTTCCCAATATCTGCTGCCCTTGTCTTTCTAGATGGTAGGGGCCCTGGATTGTGTCAAGCTTCTTGAGTGTTGTTGGAGTTGCACTCTTCCAGGCAAGTGGAGAGTATTCCATCACACTCCTGACTTGCGCCTTGTAAGTGATGCACAGGCTTTGGGGAGTCAGGAGGTGAATTAATACTTGCAGGATTCCTAGCATCTAACCTGCTCTTGTGGCTACAGTATTTATATGGCTGGTCCAGTTCAGTTTCTAGTCAGTGGGAGTCCCCAGAGATTGGGTATTCAGCGATGAATCAGCCATTGAATGTCAAGGGGTGATGGTTAAGTTCTCTTCTTTTGGAGATGGTCATTGCCTGGCACTTGTGTAGTGTGAATGTTACTTGCCACTTGTCAGCCCAAGCCTGGATATTGTCCAGGTCTAGCTGTAGTTTTGACATGGATTACTTCAGTATCTAAGGAGTCATGAATGGTGCTGAACATGGTGCAATCATCAGCGAACATCCCCACTTCTGACCTTATGATGGAAGGAAGGTCACTGATGAAACAGCTGAAGATGGTTGAGCCTAGGACACTACCCAGAGGAATTCCTGCTGTGATGTCCTGGAACTGAGATGATTGACCTCCAACAACCACAAACATCTTCCTTTGTGCTAGGCATTACTCCAACCAGTGGCGAGTTTTTCCACGATTCCCATTGACTCCGGTTTTGCCAGAGCTCCTTGATGCCACACTCAGTCAAATTCAGCCTTGATGTCAAGGGCAGTCACTCTCACCTCACCTCGGGAGCTCAGCTCTTTTGTCCATGTTTGAACCAAGGCTGCAATGAGGTCAGGAGCTGAGTGTCCCTGGCGGAACCCGAACTGAGCATCAGTGAACAGGTTATTGCTAAGCAAGTGCCGCTTGATAGCACTGTTGATGACACCTTATATCATTGATGATCAAGAGTAGACTGATGGGGCTATAATTGGCTGGGTTGGATTTGTCCTGCTTTTTATGAACAGGACATACCTGGGCAATTTTCCACATAGCCAGGTGGATGCCGGTGTTGTAGCTGGCTAGGGGCATGGCAAGTACTGGAGCACTTCAGTACTATTGCTGGAATATTGTCAGGTCCCATAACCTTTGCAGTATCCAGTGCTTTCACGTGGAGTGAATTGAATTGGCTGAAGACTGGTATCTGTGACGCTGGGGACCTCAGGAAGAGGCCGAGATGGATCATCCACTCGGCACTTCTGGCTGAAGATTGTAGCAAATGCTTCAGCCTTATCTTTTGCACTGATGTGCTGGGCTCCTCCATCATTGAGGATGGGGATATTTGTGGATCCTCCTACTCCAGTGAGTTGTTTAATTGTCCACCATCATTCACGACTGGATGTGGCAGGACTGCAGATCTTAGATCTGGTCTGCTGGTTGTGGGATCGCTTAGCTCTGTCTATCACTTGCTGTTTATGCTATTTGACATGCAAGTAGTCCTGTGTTATAGCTTCACCAGGTTGCCACCTCATTTTTAGGTATGCCTGGTGCTGCTTCTGGCATGCCCTCCTGCACTCTTCATTGAACCAGGGTTGATCCTCTGGCTTGGTGGTAATGGTAGAGTGGGGGATATGCTGGATCATAAGGTTACAAATTGTGGTTTGAGTACAATTCTGCAGTTGCCAATGGCCCACAGCACCTCATGGATGCCCAGTTTTGAGTCGCTAAATCTATTCAAAATTTAGCCCATTTAGCATAGTGGTAGTGCCACAAAACACAGTGCAGCGTATCCTGAATGTGAAGACAGAATGTCGTCTCCACAATGACTGTGCAATCATCACTCCTACCAAAACTGTCATGGACAGCTGCATCTGCAACAGGTAGATTGGTGAGGGTGAGGTCAAGTATGTTTTTCCCTCTTGTTGGTTCCCTCACCACCTGCCGCAGACCCAGTCTAGCAGCTATGCCCTTTAGGACTCGGCCAGCTCGGTCAGTAGTGGTTTTACTGAGCTACTCTTGGTGATGGACATTGAAGTCCCCCACCCAGAGTATATTCTGTGCCATTGGCACCCTCAGTGCTTCCTCCAAGTGGTATGCAACATGGAGGAGCACTGATTCATCAGCTGAGGGAGGGCGGTACATGGTAAACAGCAGGAGGTTTCCTTGCCCATGCTTGACCTGATGCATGAGACTTCATGGGGTCCAGAGTCAATGTTGAGGACACCCAGGGCAACTCCTTCCAGATTACATCCTACTGTGCTGCCACCTCTGGGGGGGTCTGTCATGCCAGTAGGACAGAATATGCCCAGGGATGGTGACAGTGGTGTCTGAGACATTATACATTATTCTGTATGACGATGTGAGGCTGTTGCTTGTCTAGTCTGTGGGGGCAGCTCTCGCAATTTTAGAAAAATTCAGACTTTGGAGGGTCAACAAGGCTATTGTCATTTCCTGTGCTGATGCCAAGTGGTCTGTCCAGCTCCATTCCATTTAGGCTTTGTAGCAGTTTTGATACAACTGTCAACCACATGTGGGTCTGGAGTTACATGTAGGCCAGATCAGGTAATGACAGCAGATTTCCATCACCAAAGGACATTAGTCAGCCAGATGGGTTTTTACGACAATCAACAATGGTTTCATAGATATCTTTGGGTTTTCAACTCCAGGTTTTTATTGAATTCAAATTCCACTATCTACCATGGTGGGCTTCAAAACCGCATCCCCAGAGCCTTACCCTGGATCTCTGGATTATCTGTCCAGTGACAATACCACCATCTCCCTCTAGATCCACACCTTGAAGTGACAGACATGTCCTGCAGATCTCTGTTGTACCACACTGGGGAGAGACTGACAGGCCCTATAGGACCTTCAGATTGCAATGGGCAATGACAAAATTGAGTTTTCATGCACTTGTTGGTCTTTCATGGAGAAATTCCAACATTTCAACAAACTTGATCGGAACTAACATCAGATTGCTGCATCCTAGAAAGCTGGGATTGTTCTTAGAGCAGAGAAGGATAAGAGGAGATTTAATAGAGGCATCTAAAATTATGAGAATTTCAATAGAGGACACAGGGAGAAACTATTTCCATTGACAGGAAGGTCAGTAACCAGAGGATACATAGGATTTAAAATTATATAACTGGCAAAATAATCAGAGGTACATGTGGAGAAATCTTTCTCAAAGTGAATTGTGATCTGGAATGTGCTGCCTGAAAGGGCAGTGAAAGCAGACTCAATAACTTTCAAAAGGGAATTGGTTAAATACTTGAAGGACACAAAGAACTAAGCATTGCAGATAGCCTAGACGAATATAGGAAGTGCAGGGATGAAGTAAAAATGGAAGTAGGGAAATCAAGGAGAGGGCATGAAAAAAGATTAGCAAGTAAAGTTAAAGATAACCCAAAGATGTTTTACCAATACATTAATGCTAAAAGGTTAGTTAAGGAAAAAGTGGGACCTATTAGAGATGAAAATGGAAATTTGTGTGTAGATGCAGAGGCTTTGGGAAAGGTTTTGAATGAATATTTTGTCTCCGTGTTTACAAAGGAAAGGGAGGATGTAGATATAGTAGTCCAGGAGGAACCCTGCGATATATTGAAAGGGATAGTCATAAAGAGAGGGGAAGTACCCGAGGGGTTGAAATCCTTGAAAGTTGATAAGTCACTAGGGCCAGATGGATTGTTTCCGAGGCTGCTGAAGGAAGTCAGGGAGGAGATAGCAGATGCTCTGAGGATGATTTTCCAATCTTCACTAGATACAGGGGAGGTACCGGAGGACTGAAGAAATACAAACGTAGTTCCATTGTTTAAAAAGGATCAAAGGAAATGCCAAACAATTATAGGCCATTTAGTCTTACATTGGTGGTGAGCAAGTTAGTAGAATCAATCCTGAGAGATAGGATTAACTGTCATGTGGAAAGGCATGGACTAGTCAGGGATGGTCAGCATGGATTTGTTAAAGGAAGGTCTTGCCTCACAAATTTGAATTCTTTGAGGAAGTGACAAGAAGGGTTGATGAAGGTAGTGCAGTGGATGTTGTGTACATGGATTTTAGCAAGGCATTTGACAAGGTCCCACGTGGCAGATTGGTCAGGAAAGTAAAAGCCCATGGGATTCAGGGTAATGTGGCAAACTGGATAAAGGTTGGCTTTGTAACAGGAAACAAAGGGTAATTGTTGATGGATGCCTTGCGAATGGAAAATTGTCTCAAGTGGTGTTCCACAGGGCTTGGTGTTGGGACACTTGCTGTTTGTGTTATATTTTAATGATTTGGACATAAATGTGGGGGGCACGATTGGGAAATTTGCAGATGACACAAAGATTGGCCGAGTAGTGGATAGTGTAGAGGATAGCCATAATCTCCAAAATGATGGAGTGGGCAGTAAAATGGCAGATGGATTTTAACATAGAGAAGTGTGAGGTCACACATTTAGGGAGGTCAAACAGTTACAGGGATTACACAATAAATGGGAATATACTAAGAGGGGTAGATGAAGTGAGAGATCTTGGCGTACAAGTACACAGGTCCCTGAAGGCAGCTGTTCAAGTAGACAATGTTGTAAAGAAGGCATATGGAATGCTCTCCTTCATTGGCAGAGGTATAGAAAATAAAAGTAAGGATATAATGTTGGAATTGTATAAAACACTGGTAGGGCGACAATTGGAGTATTGTGTGCAGTTCTGGTCACCACATTACAGGAAGGACATAATAGCTCTGGAGAGAGAGTAGTGCAGAGGAGGTTTACAAGAATGTTGCCAGGGTTAGAAAAATGTAGCTACGAGGAGAGATTGGATAGGTTGGGGTTATTTTCCTTAGAACAAAGAAGGCTGAGAGGTCACTTGATTGAGGTGTACAAAATTATGATGGGAATAGATAGAGTGGACAGGATAAAATTGTTTCCCTTGAAGGAGAATTCTAGAACCAGGGGCATAGATTCAAGATAAGTGGCAGAAGGTTTAGGGGGGACATGAGGAAGAACTTTTTTAAGCAGAGGGTAGTGGGTGTCTGGAATTCGCTGCCAAGTTGCTGGTAAAGGCAGAAACTCCAAACTCTTTTAAAAATCTATTAAGTGCTGTAAGCTGCAGGGCTATGTGCCGGGTGCAGGAAGGTGGGATTAGAAAGGGCACCTGGATGTCCTCGGGCTGGCATGGACAAGATGGGCCGAATGGCTTCCTTCTGTAACTTTTCCATGGTTCTATGGCATAAGATGGCAGAGCTATCAGGAAAGAACAGGAAAGTGGGATGATTTGGATACTGCTTTTAAAGAGCTGGCACAGGCACAATGGGTGGAATGGTCTCTCTCTGTCCTGTATGATTTAATTTGTACATTATTAAGGGAGCACCAGGGAAATATTTATACAAATAGGACAATCGTGGTTTGAAAACTAAAAGAGAGGCCCAGCAGACTCATGAACCAAAAATAGTTTTGTTGAATTTTGGGAACAAATTCTTATTTTCAGTGACATTTAATTTGTGCCTTTTTTTGAGGAGTCACTCCACTTTATTGTACACTTTACTTTAAGACAAGTTTGCCGCTTCAGAAAGCATCTGAATGGGCTTGAGTCTGCGCTGAGCACCTTCTCTTCAGTTACACTGGATGATGAGCAATTAGGTTGTACTCTTATCAAAAAAATACCCTGGCTAATATTTTCTCACACACAGAAATACCTGTTTTCAAATGACCCATGGGCCAGGATTTTGCCCTTGTCGGGCGGGATCGGCTGGGGCGGGCGAGAGCGGTCTGGAAGTCGACCGCCGCCCGTGATCGGGGCCCGACCGGGATTTCACGCCGGCCAAGCAGGAAGCGGGCGCTGCAGCGCTCAGCGCCGCCTGTGCGGTGGGGGGGGGGGGGGAGGGGGGGCATGGGGAGGAGGGCGAGTGGGGGGAACTTCATGCATACGCATGCGTGCCTGCAGGAAAAGCCCCCTGAGGCACAGAGCTGACCCAGGGAGATGAAGAGTTTAAGAATCAAAAATAGAGAATTTTAAATCGTTAAAAAAAAAACATGTGCCCTCATGTGACTCTGTCACATGAGCAGGGAAGTGTCACTGATGAAATACTTAAATTTTTATTTAATTTTTAACAGCTGTTGGAAACCTCGTCCCACCCGTGGATGAGGTTTCCTAAAAAAATCCAAAGGCCGCTTTGGCCTTTTCGCTCGCCCGTCACCCACAACATTGGACGGGCAGCTAGAGGTTTAATTCAATTGGGACTTTAATGGCCTTAACAGACCTGTTAATTGTCGGCGGGGGCGCTGTCGACTCCCACCCAAGCCCGCCGACCAAAATGTTGCTCGGATGCGTGATGACATCGGGACGCTCGCCCAACATCATCGCACATCATTTTACACTTGTTTGGGTCTGGCGCATGCCCACCCGAGGAGCTAAAAATTCTGGCCCATGATGTTTTGGTGCTCTAACATGAACCATTTTATAATGGATACATAAAAAGCTAATCCGAGTGCAACATAAAGTCATTTTAAATTTACTAATGATTTGCTACTTTATACTCAAAAAACAAAGCTATAATTGTTGATTTTTAATGATTTTTTTTTGAAGCACCGGACATTTTTAAATGTAAGTAATTTAGTTCAAAAATGATCTCCACTCAAGGGGACTTGTTCTCGATATCAACTTATGCAGCCCAAATCTACATAAAAACCAGTTTAAACTGGAGTAGACTTGTGCTATGATAATATGAACATGCATTTCCCTATCCTGCAACCCATCTTGATCCAAATTCTACAGAATAAAATTAAAACAGTCAAAAGAAGCCAATGGATTTTAGCCTTCAAACCTCAGTCTCACAGCAGACATCTGCTCAGATTACGATTGAAAATTCTTGCTCAGAACAGTCCTTAGAGTGACCCAGCAACACTTTGTGTCACAAGCCTAACAGCAAGAGGTCTTCAGCGACCTCAGGGAAACTAAATGACTCTTTTGTGGTTTACATTTTCACAGGCACATCTCTGTCACCTCTGAGAGATATTTATTAAGATAGAAGCTTTTGTGAAAGAGCATGCATTACTGTTTCAGTCAGCTGTAGGCAAAGATATGAGTTCTAAATATGACCACTGAGAGATCAGAGTGAAGCAAGAGTGTACACTGAATAATTATCTACCTTGAAGACAGAATGCTGGGGTTTCTCACAGGGTTCAATTCACACCACATGTGACGCACTCTATAATTCATTGGATTCTTTGTTGGAAAATGTGAAGGGCACTTTCTCCATTTTGTTCAGAAAATATAGATACACATTAGGAAATAAATTTGAGCTATATTTAATTATTCTTTCCTCCCCCACACTGAGTTTATGTTTACAGATAATTAGTTATTAAAAATATTCTATGCTATCCTACATGCTCTCATTCAGCACTCTCCAAGTCAGGGGTATTACTGAGGGTTTGTAATATAAACTGTTGCCTACATTTTCCTTTTACACCTCAATTTCTCAAAATAGTACATGTAGGAATAGGAGGAAATTGGAGAGATAAAACAGCATTCTTTCTCTGACTGATGTGACAATTCCATAATGTAGGCTTTTAAACTAAGTTTTACAATTAGCAGATAACAGGTTTAAACTTTGCACTTAAACTATCTTAACCTAATTCAACATTCAACTCAACTGTCGATAAGAAGAGACATTCATCTCCTTTCTCTATACTGGATTTGAACATGAGCCTCCCAAAGGAGTAACAGTGAGCAAATCTAGATACTTTCCATCTGTGCTTTGTCTCCTCAGTTCTGTGATGTTTTACTAAAAGCTGCAAGATAGCAGAGGGCTAATTTTCCTGACCTTTGCCCCAGGGGGAAGGATTGGAGCTGGCTCTGCATTTGCAAAAAGTGCAAGCCCAATAAAAGAGAGAAGTGCAGTGAGCTTCCACCCGCCTGCCTCATTTTTATGCACAAACATTCGCTGGACACGCCAGTGCAGACACTGGACATGCCAGTGCAGACACTGGACACGTCAGTGCAGACACTGAGAGAAACATGAGGATGTAGCCGCCACCATAATCCTCCCAACCAGAGTGCCTGGTGGCAGCTTAATGAGATCAAAGACTGATAAAATATTTCAATTATTGATCCCTTTAATATCTTTATCTGCATGCAGAAGAGACTGATTCAGAGGCCTTTAGCTGCCCTTGAATTTCCTACTTCTTCTGCTGCTGCTAGGCCTTGCTACATTGGGTCTGTTGTAAATGGCTCAGAACAGAAAGCCCATGGCTCTTTTGGGCGTGGACAGTGTTGTATGATGTTGTATGTGCCCGCCTGCCATTATAATGTTAAGGTGCTTAGCAGAGCAAGGGTTAACGTGGGACTGGAGAATAGCACTGCCCACGGTGTATAATGTATAGAGTCACATAGTAACAGTCTAGAGGGAACACTCTAGAAGCAGCCTGCATGAAAAGAGCAGCACCATGCATGCCAATAACTGGGGTCCGTATATAGTTCAAGACCACCAATAAATGGTTCATGTTTAAACATACAAGCCCGTGATACAGCAAACAACCCTCGCAACATGGTTGGCAGCGCTGGTCACTTCTAAAAGATATCATAATGGTGGTTATATGAAAGGTGGCATTTTAAACAATGAACCCATAACATGATCCCAAGATATGAGAAACTAAAATCAGCTGAAGTCTAACAGGAGAGACATGCACCTAAGCAGAAAATTTGAAGAAACGATTGAAGAAGCTTTGCTACAGACTTGGAAGTTGAGGAACCCATCAGAGTGAGCGGAAGTCCATTGCGAAACCTTTGAGTGATGCAGATTGACGGCACCTGCTCAGAACACAAAAACGAGTGAGCACAACTACAAAAATTGCAAGGCCCTGAATGACATAGAGCCAAAGGACCTGGGCAGTTCCCTAGATGGTGAGCAAAAATACAAAAAAAAGCTGTACTTACATAGTAGAATAGGTGACAGTCTCAGGAGCTCAGTAGATTGCAGAAGCTGGATGACAGCTACAGTTAAAAAGGCAAGCAGAGCTGAGGAAAAACTGCAGAGCACAGTAAAAAAAAAGTTTAAAACAGTAAGCAGAGCAAACAGAAGGAAGCACTGTAGTTTTAAGTTTAAAAAAAGGAAAGGCCAATCACCGAACAGGTAAGAAGTCTCCCAGAGTGCTGGACATTCAAAAAAAGGAGAAAAGTTCCTGCAGAGCCAGAAAAAAGATAGAATTACCTAAAAAGGAAACTGATGCAATATTTTCTTTAAAACATTTAAAAAACAAAGGCCCACAATTACCGTGGAGACTGCCAAAATCATAAAAGCGTAGGAAACTCACAACAAAGAAAACCAACAGGCTGCGGTCGGCCTGAGTGGGAAAAATGTTACTGCACTGAGAGTCTTAAAGGGGCAACAACATTTAAAGCCATTATTACAAGAAAAAAAAGGCCATGGATGGAAAATTATAAAAGATCCCAGAGAGAGGGCAACAAAAGCCCCCAAAGAGAGGGCGACAACAGGCCCCAATGAGAGGGCAACAATAGGCCCCAATGAGAGGCAACAAGAGACTCCAGAGAGAGGGCAACAAAAGATTGGATCTATTCAGGAAATTAACTTTAATCATGTCAAGTGATCACTTCACTTCTAATAAAATAAGTTAAGCAATTTTCACATCTTGCTGTATTACTTCTAAAATGTCCCTACAGATTTTTCAATACATTACAGATGTTCCTAGGTCCAGCTAGATATCTGAAGCAGATTTTCCTGCCCATCCCTGATCCTGACACTCCTCCTGCCTGTGGGGTATTATCACCGCTGATCACCATGTTGTGTAATGGTGCCATCGCTGTGGTGTCTCAATTATGAGATCTTGAGACTTGTAATGATTAAACACGAACCATTTATTGGTGGTCTTGAACTATATACCGGTCCCAGTTATTGTCATGCATGGTGCTGCTGTCTCCATGCATGCTGCTTCTAGAGTGATCTCACTAGACTGTTACCATGTGACTCTGTACACAAGCCTCCACCCGCAAATGCATCCAAGAGTTCACAGATCCCATCTTCATGAGGGCACACAATTTTGTGCGTTTTGCCCGGGACCAGGACAGCCAGGATGCAAGAGCAATTGGATTTGCCCAGATCTCGGGTTTCCCACAGGTGCAGGGTGCCATCGACTGCCCTCACATGGCGCTCAGATCTCCATCGCAACAAAGGGCCAACTAAGTCAACAGTATGGGCTTCCATTCGCTGAATGTGCAGCTGGTGTGTGACGACCACAAACTCATCCTGCAGGTCTGCGCACGGGGAGCGTCCACGACTCCTACATTCTCAGTCAGTCATAGATCCTTAACATCTTCCAGGGTCCACAGAAGCTGCAGGATTGGCTCCTCAGGGACAAGGCCACCCACAGAGGACATGGCTGATCACACCCGTGTGGCAGCCTCAGACTGCAGCAGAGCGACATTATAATGAGGCTCATGCTGCAACTCAAACCTTAGCGGAGCAAACCATTGGGATGCTGAAAATGCTGCTCTGGTCCCTGGTCCGGTCTGGTGGAGCCCTGCAATATAGTCCACAGAGAGCATCATGTATCGCTGTGGTCTGCTAAACCTTTTACAACTTGGCACTACAATGGGGAGAGCAGCTGGCTGAGGAGGAGATGGAGGAGCTGGAGGTCTCCTCCAATGAGGAGGACATCAACGGGAATGAGGGTAAGGATGTCCTCAAAGGCGACGATGATGGTGATGAGGGCCTCACACTAGCTAGACAAGACAGGTGCACTCGGGAGGCCTTCATAGCTGCTAGATTTGTGGGGGATGATGACAACATGCAGTGAGGAGATCCCTCGCATTGCATCTATGAACGTTTGGCTCCAGTCTGGCTTATTGCAGCGCACATACCCTCTGTGAGAGTACTCCTGTCATTGAGATGCAGTGGAGGCCCTAATAGTCGCTTGATTGCAGGAGGATGATGACAACATGCAGTGAGGACACTCCATAAATCTTCACACAGCCTGTGAGAGGGTCTGACTCCTGTGTGGCCAAGGGCAGCTCGTTTGCGCTGCATGATCAGGGTCATCTCAGAGACGCAGCCATGAAACTTTAAAAGCACCTGATCCTTTGTTGGCCTTCAGCACCTGACCCCTTCAGGAGCACAGCATCAATGGTCACAGAGGCTGAAGAGATGGGGGTCAGCCCCAGCTTGAAGGTGCTGAGAGCACACAGAGAGAATGAGGGAACTCTGTGATGCCTGCCCACGACATTCTGGCAGCAATGACCAGCACCATCGAGGTGCAGGCATCACTGATGTGTCCAGGGAATGAGGGGCTGGACCACCATTTTGGTCTGAAGAAAACACAGGGAAGAGGCCCTGGACTGAGACACCTGCCTTTATCTTGTGCAGAAAGGTTTCACATCTGAGTGACATAAACGTTGCTTTTCAGACAAGGAGTCACAGGCAGGGAGACATTCTTGCAAGTTTATTGACAATAGTGAACATTATGTACAAGTGATTAACAACCACGCCCAAGCTGTGCAACTACATCTTCTTAACCTTCCTAATCCTGCTACTATGTCTTGGTGCTCCCCGGACGTTCACAGCAGAGGTGGAGGCAGCCTGCTGACTGTGACACCCTGTCTGTGATAACCTTCGCGGGCGTCCTCTGGAGGGCTGAGAGTTGGAGGGTCCTGGCCTGCTTTCGGGGTCCTGCTGTGTGGTAGTGGCACCCTCCTCGGCCTGTGGAGCTGGGCTTGCGGAGATCACAGGAAGAAGGGATTTAGATGGATTGTACACTCCCAGAGACACTTGCTGATCCTCCTCCTTATGGGTGCCTGGGGGCTCCTGGATAACTCCTTGAGGGTAGCTGGAGTGAGATCGCACTGCCTCATGCCCCTCTTGTGTACACACAGTTTTGGGGGCCAATTATGGCATCATGATGGAGTTCAGTCCATGGCAGTACAGGAGCAATATCCTGGACCAAGGTCTCCATGGCAGCCGCCATCTTACCAGTATTGACCTCAGTGCATTGGCATGCTGGCACTATTGACTCAGCCTGAAAATGGACGGACACCTCCATCGTGCCTTGCAATCTGAGGAGTGCAGTGGAAATCCCTTCCTGATGTTCCTGAGCTTGTCTTTGCAGCTCCAGCAACTGTGACATCACCGAGTCCAGAGGCTCCTCATCTGACTCGGACTCAGCAACGTTCTGACCTCCAGCAGCTGCTCCGAGTGCCGGGGACCTGGGAAGTCCCTGCCTCCACCTGCTGTGGATCAGACAGTGCGATGTGCTCAGCAGATTGTGATCCTGAGGCTACTCTAAAGCCAGGGCCCAGCGAGGTGTGTGTCTCTGCGCTGGTGGAGGGTGTGGGTGACGCTGCGATGGGACTTCAGGGAGGGTTTCAGCGGATTCCTCTTCTGAGCTTCCCTCGGGGCTCGATTGGAGGCCCTGGGTCATGGACTCTGTCGGCTGTTTCCCAGGTGTACCTGTGAAAGCAAAGGGAGATAATTAGTGCCTGGCAGTGGCCTGTGAAAGAGGACACATCACTCACAGCTTGGTTATCTGATGGATGTTGCACTGCTGGACCCTCACTTGGTAGAGCAGCGCCGATCTCACCGTCAGCACAGGACAAGTCTGGTCATCGCCGGCCAGCTGGATGGCTCTGATTTCAAAGTCCATGAGAACCTTGATTTCAGGCATTCTGCCACCGGTCTGCGACCTCTCTCTTGCTGTGTGCCAGCTTGTCCTGCATGAATAGAAATGGAGAGAGTGTAAGCGGGACACATGCCAGCCCAGATGATAAGTATGTCTGGCCTGTGTGGGTGGTGAGCAGGTCCCATGGACAGGATGAGAACAATGAAGGTGTGTGTGAGAGAGTGTGAATGGTGATGTCCCGTGCACTGGCAGTGAGTGAGGGCCCTGTGGATGCTTGAGGGGTTTGTGAGTGTGTGAGTTGAGAGCGATGAGAAGAGTGACTTACCCTGGCTGAACGGAGGAGACCATTCATCCTCTTTTGGCACTGGGTGTCTGTCCTCTTTTGCAGGGCATTGGCGCTGACCACCGATGCCACTGCCTCCCCAGCTGGATTGGAGATGTTGTTGCCCATCCTGCAGCCAGAGCAGGGGTGGGTAGAGGACATCATGGCGAGCCTCCACTGTGCCCAAAAGACATTCAAGGGATGCATCATTGAACCTGGGGGCTGCAGTCTTCTTGCCTTTCGGGGTCATGTCCTCCATGCAGCGGTCCTGGGCTGGAAGCATGCAGTTGGACTTTAAATATAGCGATTGTAACAATGAAGCAGTGAGGTGGTGGCGTGGCAGGCGAATGAGAGCCCACCCACCATGGAAACGGTGTGTTTCCCAGGAATGTATAATTAATGCAGTGGGTCGGGGATGATACGACATGAGAAGCCGCCATTGCTGCCCGCGGGTAAAACATCGCTTTACCTGCCCATTACTGCACAATCACGCCCATAATCAATGTAACTAGTGGCTTTTCAAAGACCTACACAATACTACATAAAATAGTAAATCTGGGGCAATAAGAATTCCAGTGATCGATATTAATTACCATACCACTTCGGTGAACATTCAGGTTTCTTTCATTTGCTTTAGAATAGGGTGATAAAACCTGTGTTTTACACATCTATCCCTCCTGAGAACATTCTGAGGACAGGTTGCATAATGTTGGCTTGTATTCTTAGAGTATAGAAGGCTGAGAGGCTGATATATTTGAAGTATTTCATATGGGAAGGGATTTAATAGAGCAGAGGCAGAGAAACTACTTCCTCTAGTTAGGGAATTTAGAATTGGAGGGCATAATGTTAAAATGAAGCTAGCTCATTAGAAGTGAAGTCAGGAAGAAGCCATTTCACACAAAAGCTAATAAAAATCTGAAACTCGCTCACTCAAAAAGCTGAGAATATCCAGTCAAATGAAATTTTCAGGACTGGAATTAATACATTTTTGTAAGGTAAGAGTATCAAAGTATTCAGAACAAAAGCTGGTTAATGAAACTAAGGTACACATCACTCAAGATCTAAATGGATTCCGGAATAGGCTGAAGGGGTTGAATGGTCCACTCATCTTCCTAAATAGATAACTTCCAAGAAGCCTCTACCAGCAACATAGTCATGAACTGATGAAATCTACTGTTTAGATGCTGTTGATTTAAGTTAGAGAATTATAAACTCAAGAACGGCTGACAAGTTTGTTTCAGGACTTTATCAGTATAAATACTAATTATAGTGTCTTTTGTGCCTCACAGAATCACACAGTGCAGAAGAGGCCCTTCAGCCCATCAAGTCTGCACCGATGCATGAGAAACACCTGACCTACCTGCCTAATCCCATTTTACCAGCACTTGGTTTGAATGTTATGATGTGCCAAGTGCTCATCCAGGTACTTTTTAAAAGATGTGAGACAACCCGCCTCCACCACCCTCCCAGGCAGCGCATTCCAGACCGTCACCACCCTCTGGGTAAACAAGGTCTTCCTCACATCTCCCCCTAAACCTCCTGCCCCTCACCTTGAACTTATGTCCCCTTAAGACATGCATGATGCAAAAATAGTTACCGTGAATAAAATCAAAGGGGATCGCAGTGACTGCAACAATTACCAAGGCGTTAAGCATCATGGGGGAGGCCCTTACTGGCATTGCTCTGATCAGGTTGCAACCCCTTGGTGTCACACATCTACCCTGAGCCGGAGTGTGGCTTGAGAGCCGGCAGATCAACAGTTGACGTGATTGTCTCACTTCTGTAGTTAGAGGAGAAATGCCGTGGACAGCGCAGACCACTCCAGCTTGTCTTCATAGACCTCACTGAGGCCTTCAATCTTGTCAGCAGAGACAGATTCTTTTTAAACTGCTGATGAAAATAGACTGCCCGCCCGGTCTCCTGGGCATCAATTCTCCTTTACACGGGAACATGCACAGTTTCGTCTGTTACAAGGAAGCATCACTGGAGCTAAAGCAGGGCTGTGCCCTGGTGCCAACTCTCTTTTTGGCGTATTTTTCTCCGTGCTGTTAGTGTATACTTTTGGCAACTCACATGAGGGTGTCCACCCGCAGGCCAGAGTGGGCTGAAAACTGTTCAAATTAGCAAGGCTGCACGCCAAGACCAAAGTTCACAACGTCCTAGTTTGTTAGTTGCTGTTTGCTGATGACACCAGGTTGGTATCCCAAACTGAAGATCAAAGTTGAGAAGCCGAGTGTGGACCAACAGCAAAGTAACCGAAAATCCAAAGCTCCGTGTGTAACAGGCTTGTGTTCTCAACACCCTCCTTTACTGTAGTGAGGCATGGTCAAGTTATGCAATTTAATAAAAGCAGCTGAAGAGCTTCCAGTCCACGGCCTCAGATTGAGCATCCAAAGGCAAGACAGTATGCTGAATATGGAAGCGCATCAGCGTACAGGGGCTCCTAGCATGTTTGCCCTCGAGTCAACAGTGACTTTGTTGGCTGGGTCATGTCAGCCAAATGGGTCTCAGTCACATCCCTTAATGACATGCTCTATGGCAAGTTTGCTATCGCGCAGGACCAACAAACAGGTCATCCAGGTCTGCAATACAAGAATGTCTGCAAGCAAGCCTTCAAGGTGACTGGGATCGGAGTAAGTCCTGGCTGCTGACCAAAGTTCCCGGAGACAAGCAGCCAGGAAGGGCATGGAAAAAGCAGAAAACAAAAGAAATGACCAGATGGCGGAAAAGAGAGCTCGCCCGGAAGGAAAAAAACATCAGTTGACCTCAGGCTAACGCTATTCATCTGTGCCGGCTGCGGAAGGGACTGCCACTCACAAATCAGCCTCCACAGCCACAACAGACAATATTCAATCCAGAAATGACACACAACCTGGGCGCAGTCCACCATCTCCTGGGATGGACGGATACCAAAATATACAATTAAACAAAAAAACGATTAAAATATGGAAAATGAATCAGAATGTACCTCCAGGCCAAGTTCGGCAAAGCCAAAGTTACTTATTGTAACAGAAATAAATGACAGACTTTCAAATGCAACATGTAAATGTTTTTGATATAAAACATGCTACTGCTTCATTTAAATGATATGACAAACAAAACATAAAAATACCTGGAAAAACTCAGCAGATCTGACAGTATCTGCGGAGAGGAACACAGTTAACGTTTCGAGTCCGTATGACTCTTCAACAGAACTAAGGAAAAATAGAAAAGAGGTGAAATATAAGCTGGTTTGGAGGTGGCGGGGGGGGGGAACAAGTAGAGCTGAATAAAGGGCCAGTGATAGGTGGAGATAACCAAAATATGTCAGAGACAAAAGGACAAACCTCTTTGTCCTTTTGTCTATGACATCTTTTGGTTATCTCCACCTATCACTGGCCCTCAATCCAGCTCTACCTGTCCCACCTCCTCCCCCACCCCCCCCTTAAACCAGCTTATATTTCACCTCTTTTCTATTTTACCTTAGTTCTGCTGAAGAGTCATTCGGACTCGAAACGTTAACTGTGTTCCTCTCCGCAGATACTGTCAGACCTGCTGAGTTTTTCCAGGTATTTTTATTTTTGTTTTGGATTTCCAGCATCTGCAGTTTTTTGCTTTTATGACAAAAAAACATGGTGAATTGAGGTGAGACATAACAGAGCCATACTTGCATTACTGTAATTGAAATTTATAAAGGATTTTAATGTTCCTTCCATTAGCAGAAGATAATAAAAGCATCACATTAATATGAAGCTAATCTGACAAGGCCAATGAATTTCAACAGGATTTGACACCACGTTAACATTAATATGAATTCTTATTCACCAATTTCATTTTGCCTCTTCAATTATCCTTGTCTTTTCCCCTGAAGTTCCAGATAAGTTGGCTGTCCTCCAGAGTCCTGGCCAAGTGGACTTTTTTTTATCCTTTCACAGGATGTGGGCATTGCTGGCTAGGTCAGCATTTATTGCCTATCCCTCATTGGTCTTGAGAAAGTGGTGGTGAGCTGCCTACTTCAAATGCTGCAGTCCATGTACACCCACCGTGCTGTTAGGGAGGGAGTTCTAGGATTTTGACCCGGCGACAGTGAAGGAAGGGCGATATATTTCCAAATCAGGATGATGAGTGGTTTGGAGGGAAACTTCCAGGCCCCCATCTATCTGCTGCCCTTGTCTTTCTATAAGGTAGAAGTTGCAGTTTTGGAAGGTTCTGTTGAAGGAGCCTTGGACAGTTGCTGCACTGGATCAGTTTCTGTTCAATGGGACTGCTTCTGTATCTGAGGAGTCACGAATGGTGCTGAACATTGTGCAATCATGAGCGAACATCCCCACTTCTGACCTTATGATGGAAGGAGCTCATTGATGAAGCAGCTGAAGATGGTTGGGCCTAGGGCACTGCCCCAAGAAACTCCTGTAATGATGTTCTGCGACTGAAATGATTGACTTCCAACAACCACAACCATCTTCCTTTGTGCTAGAAATGACTCCAACCTGTGGAGGGTTTTCCCCGATTCCCATTGACTCCAGTTTTGCTCGGGCTCCTTGATGCCACACTTGGTCAAATGCTGCCTTGACCTCACCTCAGGAGTTCAGATCTTTTGTCCACATTTAGATGAAAGCCATAATGAGGTCAGGAGTTGAGTAGCCTTGGCAGAACCCAAACTGACCGTCAGTGAGCAGCTTATTGCTGAGTAAGTGCTGCTTGATAGCACTGTCGATGACACCTTCTATCACTTTGCTGATGATCGAGAGCAAACTGATGATGCAGTTTTTGGCCAGGTTGTATTTGTCCTACTTTTTGTGTACAGAACATACCTGGGCAGTTTTCCACATAGCCAGGGTGATGCCAGAGTCATAGCTGTACTGGAACAGCTTGGCTAGGGGCGCAGCTAGGTCTGGTGCACAAGTCTTCAGTACTATTACTAGAATGTTGTCAGACCCCATGGCTTTTGCAATATCTAGTGCTTTCAGCTGTTTCTTGACATCATGTGGAGTGAATCAAATTGGCTGAAGACTGGATTCTGTGACGTTGGGGACCACCAGAGGAGGTCGATATGGATCATCCACTCAGCATCTCTGGCTGAAGATGGTTGCAAATGCCTCAGCCTTGTCTCTTGCGCTGATGTGCTGGGCTCTCCCATCATTGAGGATGGGGATATTTGTGGAGCCTCCTCCTCCAGTGAGTTGTTTAATTGCCCACCACCATTCATGACTGGATGTGACAGGACTGCAGAGCTTAGATCTGATCCATTGGCTGCGGGATCAATTAGCTCAATCGCATGCTGCTTTCACTGTTTGGCATGCAAGTAATCATGTGTTGTAGCTTGGCCAAGTTGACACCTCACAGGATCACAGAATTTTAATGGCACAGAAGGAGACCATTGGGCCCATCATGTCTGCGCCAGGCCTGCAAATGAGCATTATTTATGACTTAGTGCCATTGCCCTGCCTTTTCTCTGTACACTTGCACATTGTTTCTATTCAAATAATCATCCAATGCCCTCTTGAATGCCTCAGTTGAACCTGCCTCTTCCAGGCAATGCAATCCAGACCCAAACCACTCGCTGGGTGAAAAAGTTTTTTTCTCACTTTACTTTTGCTTCTTTTGCAAATCACTTTAAATCTGTGCCCTCTGGTTCTCGATCCTTTTATAAGCAGGAACAGCTTCTCCCTATCTACTCTGTCCAGCCCCCTCATGGTTTTGGACATCTATATCAAATCTCCTCTTAGCCTTCTTCTCTCCAGGGAGAACAGTCCCAACCTCTCCAATCTACCTTCGTGACTGAAGTTTCTCATCTCTGGAACCATTCTTGTAAACCTCTTCTGCACACTCTCCAATGTGTTCATATCCTTCCCATAATGTGGCACCCAGAACTGTACACAATACTTCAGCTGAGGTTTAACAAGTGTCTTATATAAATTCAGCATAACCTCCCTACTCTTATATTCTATGCCCCTATTAATAAAGCCTAGGACATATGTGCTTTATTAACTGCTCCTTCCAACTGTCCTGCCACTTTTAGTGATCTATGCACATATACACCTGGGTCTTTCAGCTCATGCACGTCCTTCAAAATTTCACCCCTTATTTTATTTGTCTATCCATGTTCTTCCTATCAAAATGCATCGCCTCACACTTCTCCATCTTGAACTTCATCTGCCACTTATCTGCCCACTCCACCAACTTGTCTGTGTCCTTTTGAAGTCCTACACTGTCCTCCTCACAGTTTACAACACTCCCAAGCTTTGTATCATTCAGAAACTTTGAAATTGTCCCCTGTACAACAAGATCTAAATCATTAATATATACCAAGAAAAGCAGTGTCCCTGGAGAACTCCACTACAAACCTTCCTCCAGCCCCCAAAATATCCATTGATCATCACTTTCTGCTTCCTATTTTTCAGCCAATTTTGTATCCATGTTGCTACTGTCCCTTTTATTCCATGAGCAGTAACTTTTCTCACAAGTCTGTTGTGTGGCACTGTATCAAATGGCTTTTGAAAGTCCATGTACACTACATCAACAGTATTACCCTCATTGGCCTTTTCTGTTACCTCTTGTCAGGAAGTGATATTAATATATGTAATGTTATTGGAAATTATTTTTTTAGAGGTTTAGTCCGTGTGTGTGTTAATTAGATTAAAGCCAGCTAGTCTGGGTGCTTTTATGTATAGTAGTTTTGAGATGTAAACAGTAAGGTAAAGATAAACTATTCAAAGACTGGGGGTGAAATCTTGCACCTGGCTAGGAGACACCAAGCAATGCTTATATTACTAATAAAATTGGAACCCCATGAAAGGAGTTCAAAGGGCCTGGTGATACAATAAAAATTTACATTCAAAGGGGAAGGCTGGATATAACAGAAAGGAGTTTGTGTGTGTAAGTCAGAGGCATGTAATATCTAAGCAGCTGTAAGCCTACAACTGTCTGCAAAGGACCAAATTGAAAGGAACCTCATTTTGATTTTGTAAAGTGAAAAATGCTTTGTCTGGTGTCTGTTTAAGTTTAAGTTTATTGGTTATTGTTGCCTTAATGGAGACTAATTTGGGAATTTGTTAAAAAATTATGATAGTAATTTGTAACCATGTATGTGTTTAATTTGTTGTAAATTAATAAATGTTTCATTTAGTTTGATATAAAAAACCTCTCGAGAACTGGTGGTCTTATTCCTGAATTTAGAGCTGCATCTCAAAACGTACCAATTGAAAATATAGGTTATGACAATTGTTATAAAGTTTCCCTCTGGGATTTTAAATAACTCAGCATTTACCAACTGCTGTGTCATAACACTTCTTCAAAAAGCTCCAGCAATTTCCCCTTTAGAAATCCATGCTGGCTGCTCCTTATCAACCCATATTTTTCCATGTGACTACTAATTCTATCCCGAATAATTGTTTCTAGAATCTTGCCCAACACTGAAGTTGAATTGACTGGTCTGTAATTGCTGGGCTTATCCTTACAACCTTTTTTGAACAAGGGTGTAAAGTTTGCAATTCTCCAGTCCTCTGGCACCTCCCCTGAGTCTAGGGAAGACTGAAAATTTATGGCCAGTGCCGCTGCAATTTCTGCTCTTTCTTCAATGTCCTTGGATGCATCACATCCAGTCCTGGTGCCTTGTCAACTTTAAGTACCGACAGTCTATTCAAAACTTCCTCCTTATCAATTTTGAACCCTTCTAGTGACAGAGTTTTCTCATGTGTCACCATGGCCTGGGTAGCTTCTACCTCCTTGGTAAAGACAGATGTAAAGTATTCATTTAACACCTCAGCCATGGCCCCTTTGTCCATGTGTAAATTCTCTTTTCGGTCCCTCATCAGCCCTACTCCTCCTTTTACCACTCTTTTAATATTTATATGCCTATAGAAGACTTTGGGATTCCCCTTTATGTTGGTTGCCAGATTTTTCTCATAATCCATCTTCGCTTCTCTAATATGCTTTCTCACCTCCCCTCTGAACCGTCTGTATTCCTCTTGGTTCTCAAATGTATTTTCTACCTGGCATCTGTCATAATCACAATTTTTCTTCTTTATCATAATTTCTATCTCCTTTTTCATCCAGGCAGCTCTGGATTTTTTTGCCCTACCTTTTCCTTTTGATGAAATGTAGCTTGACTGTGCCCAAACCAATTCTTTTTTTACAGGTAGCCCATTATTCAGCTACAGTTTTTCCCACCAATCTTTCATTCCCATCTATCTGGCACAGCTCCATTCTTGCCCCAGTGAGTCAGCTCTCGTCCAGTTAATTATTCTTACTCTGGATTGCCTATTGCCTTTTTCTATCATCATCCTAAAACGTACAATGGTCACTGCCTCTTAAATGTTTCCCCACTGACACTTGATCTACTTGGCCCACCTCATTTCCAAGAACCAGATCCAATAGTGCATCTTTTCATGTTGGACACATACTGCTGTAGAAAATTTTCCTGAACACAAACTAGGAACTTTTGCCCCTCTCCAACCTTTACACTACCACTGTCCCAGTCTACATTTGGGTAAAGTCACCCATTATAACTACCCTATAATGCTTGCATATTTCTGTAATTTCCCTGCAGATTTGTTCTTCTATATCCTTCTCAATAGTTGGCAGCCAAAGTACAGGATGGCATTTTTAGGTGTGCACTCCTGTACTCTTCATTTAACCATGGGCTGATGGTAATTGTAGAGTGGGGGATATGCTGGGCCATGAGTTACAGATTGTAGCTGAGTACAATTCTGCTACTGCTGATGGCTCACAGTGCCTCATGGGTGTCCAGTTTTGAGTTGCTAGATCTGTTCAAAATCTATTACATTTAGCGCGGTGGTAGTGCGACACAACATGATAGAGGATATCTTCAATATGAAGACAGAATTCCATCTCCACAAGGACTGTGCAGTGGTCACTCCTACCAATATTGTCGTGGACAGCTGCATCTGCGATAGGTAGATTGGTGAGCATGAGGTCGAGTATGCTTTTCCCTCACTACCTGCCGCAGACCCAGTCTAACAGCTATGTCCTTTAGGACTCAGCCAGCTCAGTCTGGAGTGGTGCAGCTGAGTCACTCTTGGCGATGGACGTTGAAGTTCCCCACCCAGAGTAAATTCTGTGCCCTTGTCACCCTCAGTGCTTTTTCCAAGTGGTGTTCAACATAGAGGAGCACTGATTCATCAGCTGAGGTTTGGAGGAAGGTTGGGAGGTGCATAGGTAGTAATCAGGAGGAGCTTTCCTTGCCCATATTTGACTTAATGGGGTCCAGAGCTGATGTCGAGAACTCCCAGGGCAACTTCCTCCCAAGCTCTTGTGGTGGAGATGGTGGTGTCTGGGATATTGTCTGTAAGGTATGATTCTGAGAGTATGACTATGTGGGACAGCTCTCCCAATTACGTTGGGAAGCGCAGAAGTTATGGGCCAATATATTCAGAGTTGAACTTAGTGATTCAGTTCTGGAAAATATCACAAATGACACCAATCTTGTCCCTATATACATTTCACAATAGGAGTCACTGACTTTATAAAGAGTTATGCCAACTATGACTGTCCTGTTAAAGGTACAGTCTTAATTACAGCCTTGTTTACCTTGCAGTGGTTTGTGATTTTCTTTAACATCTAAATAAACTACCGTAATGTCAGGCAATTTTCTTTCTCTGATCATTTTAAGATCAGGTTAAAATGAATTTGCATCTGGATCTCCTCAGACAAGGAAATAAAGGGACAATTTACTCACCTCTGCTAAAGTATGGTTTGAGAATATGACTTTCTGTGCATGTTCTTAACAGGGTAAATTGTCTTTCCACTGCAGTAAAGGAGTGATCTTAAGAGCCAGATAAGTCTTCCTAGTGAGTGAACAGTCAGTGCAGTAAACGGAAAGAGATAAGAAACATCAAAATTGGCTGTGTTCCAGGGCATGGGCCTGAAGTTTGCTGTGCTTGACCAGACTTGAATCCAGGTAAAGATTATCTCAGTAGCCCAGATGCTCACCTGGCCCTATCAGAGCAGAGCACCTGGAATGTCCACCACTACTGCATGCCTTAGGCAATGGTTATCAAAGCTGCGGTTTTCTGGTTTCTGTCCAAAAATAAAAGCCAGAGGTTCTCTAACCCAAATCCCTGAACCAATGTCTTTTTTCCTTTTGGATCCTATTTGCTCGCAATCAAATGAGCAGTGCAGAGCATAAGGGCCCTTCTCTTCAGGTCACCTATCAAAATGGGTGGTACACCCATGAATAAGAGATTGAGGTGTGCAAGCTGGGAACATTCCCCTTGTTTAAATGACTGCTGTTAGACTACATAGGTGCAGTCACACCTTTGCCTTGGGAAGCCTCATCAATCCCAGTGTAATAAAGTGGGGAACTCACACTACAGTTGCCTGTCCATTTTTTTCCGTGCTTTGAACCTGGGCTATAAGCATTTCTCAAGTGAAGCATTTATCAAATCAGCCCCTATCTCTGGAACACTACATGTCTCCTGTATAAAACACATTTCCTGTGTCATCCATGCCAGTAAACAGAATCAAAGCTCAATCATGAAAAAGCTGTCAAATTTTGCATTTACACTTCACATAGACCAACATATGCAAAAGATTTAACATGGGCTTCTGCTAGTTGCATACTTCACAAGTTCCTTTAATGCTTGGGAAAGAAAGGCAGCTTGTGAATATTTTGTAGAGGTACCTATCAGTTTCAAAGGGAGGGATTGTGTGTGTTCAAAAATTAACCCTATGAAGTTCGTTTGGATAGTACCATAGGTTTTTCGAATGACGAGGTTTACAATTCACAAGCGTGGAAGATGATGAAACTTTGTCTTTGCTATTCACTTGTGCACTTGAGTGGCAGAAAAAAATTAACAGTCTGATTAACAGACTGTTGAGAAATCATCTGGTGATCCTTTAAAGACACCTGCCTCCACTTCAAAGAAAGGCCGGAAACCTGCTGTTCACACTCCATCTATCTGAATTGCAGCATTGATTATTGCACGCCTGCTGGGGAAGGAACTACTTTGATCTGGCATGCTGAACCCTACATTTGGAATTGCAAACGTGCTTCTGGTTTCGCTGTGTCTTCAGTCTCTTGTTCTCCTGTTTGTACCTGGCAGCAGGGGTAGAAGCTCCAGGGCTTAAACTACCCGCATGTTATCCATCAAAGACTCCCTGAAAAGATTCAGAAATGGACACTAAGATGTCGAACACATTTCCAGGACAATTTTAAATACAAGTTGAGAATTGCATTACTGATTGTTTGCTGCAAGCCTTTGCTTTTTTAGCGACTATAATTCTTATGAACAAATTTGATTACCATTCTGAGCATTAACAATATGATCTGACAAGATGGTAACCTTTGTGTTTCAGGATGATGTGGAATCAATGGGCAGTCTCGATAGAGCAGAGTGAGGGCCATAAAACACTAGATGTGGGCCAAATAGATCAACTGAGAGATTGCCAGCTGAATTAGTTGTGCTCCAAATAGGCTCAGATCTGTACTCTTTGAACTTGGGGAAGCAAACATAGTGGCTATGCCAGAGGCACAAACTGGGAGAGAGTAAATGTTTTGCTTGGGGACATGGGCTGAACAAATAATGCCTGGAGAAGCATCATGGCAAATAGAAGGCCAAAGTCTTAAATGGATGAAGTTGAGGATACCTTCACATTCTCTCCCTCTCTTTACAATTCCACATAGTGACTTGGGCCCCAGTGGAAGTCACCTTCACAACGTTTCAAACTAATTGTAGAAATAGCCACTGATCAGAGAGTCCTTGTTGTTCCAATAAAATCTGAGCAGCAGGGGATCAAAGGCTAAGAAGCATAATATGGGTATTGTAAATCCTAGCCTTCACTTACGTCAGGAATTATTTCAGGGTTCTGACTGGGTGCTTTAACTTTGTTGGAAACCCTGGATAGACGTGTAACGGAAGTTTTACCAAAATTACGGAACAAAAACCAGAAAATGCCCATGGAAACTTCCAGGAGTAGAGGTTGGAGCTTAATGAAATATGTTAAAATTCCCTTCTCCAGTTTTAGTAAGTTCTATTTTAATTGTTTGGTTGAATTTTCACAAATAATCAAAAAAAACTGACCTTGTTAAAGAACTAGTATTTATATAACATTAATTCACCAGAAATAATCAGAATATAATTGAAGCTCACATACTTAAACAAGATAGTTTTACTACCCTCTGGTGGTTAACTTCCTTATCACTCAGACGCCTTAAAGATTTCTCATAGAGCAAGTGATCACAGGGGTAAGAGCAGAACATTGACTAATTATGCTGTACCTGATCTGGGGATGCTCAATTTAACTGGCCAGGAAGAGTGGATAGAGTGTTCCTATCTCAGAAAAGACATTCTGCACCTTGTCAAAACTGAAATTCATCCTAAATGTTTAACTCCTAGCTCATGCAATCTTCTGGCCCTTGGCCATTTTTCATGAATTAACAACAGCCACCAATGTTCAATGGAAATTGATCAGGAATGCCATCCCTGACCATTTGACCCCTTCTGCTTTTACCCCAAATCTCACACTTCTCTAAAGCCCTCCTTCTGCCACACACCAAATCACCAAGCAAAGGGATGCAGAATCAACTGTAGCACCAGGATTTCCTCCTAGTTGGGATGCATTTAATGAGCAGGGACTGAAGCTGTGCCTCACCTATCTGTATGACGAAGGATTGCATCATACATTTATCCACTAAATCACAGGGTGGTTTACCACATCTAACTGCGATCAATTTTAAACAATAAAAGGGGTTATTGATAAATGTAATCATAAAATTAATAGCTGCAGCCACTTCATCACAGTCTTATGCAAAACAAAGATGAATTCAACATTCAGTATTGTGATTGTAAAGGTGAGGTACAACCTCACTCCAGATATAAAAAGTCACAGTGTGTGCTTGAAGTTGGTCTGGGTTACTGGTGACTGCTGTACTTGATAAACTAATTTCAGTGAAGTACTTCATGGCCAGATTTCTTCTTTTCCTGTGCTATATGCCAAATCTAAAAAGATCAAAGACAATCAATAATAAATTACAGGGAAATGAAGTTTGACAGGACATTTTCTGTGTGGTCTTAACCAGAGGTTCTCATACTGGGCTGGGTCAATTAATTTGTTGTAAAATTAAAATGCAAATGCAACTTACAACCAGCTGCAATGGTTATGTAACATTTTTGTGGGCTGTACAAACAACTTCAATAAGAAGACTGGCACAGATGCAATGGTAGGAAGCTAAATATTGTGCTAGGGCTGCTGGAATTGCAACTAACATTTTAATTGAATATAACTGAGCAGCTGGGTTACCAACAGCCACCAAAGTTTGAGGGCTGTGAATTAAATTCCATGTCTGAAATTTAACAAAATGCTGTGATCCAGGTTTATATTTCATTTTCATTTTGTTTTGAAAGATGAGCTGTGAAAATGGAAGTTTTTGGTATACTTCAAAAATAACCAAGGTGAGTAGTGTGAAGAGAAAACTTTAAATTTACTGCAAATATATACTTGTTTTGTGAAATTTCCTAATGCACAGTAAGTGCACAATTCAGAAATACTTCTACGTTAGAGGTTTGTAGCAGATTGCAATATCTCAGCAGCAACATCAGAAACCATTAGACATTATTTCAAACTGAATACATTATATCATAAAAGTGCATGATTTAATTCATGGGCATTGTTTAAAAAATAGTCAAAAAAGGCTCATGTTCACTTTCCTTCTTTACGATGTAGAGACTTAAGCACAAATAAATGTACCATTTTGCTATTACCTTAGGGAAGTACCTGACTTATGTTACATGCATTTCATTACCAGAGTGAAATCAAGAACTTGCAAAAAGAAATTATGGGCTTTAATTGTTTTGTCTTCCATAGCTTATTCACCCTTAAATGTGCCTCCTATACACCCAAATTAGTTTCTTTTGTAACATTAATCCTGAAGCACCACATCTTGTTTGGCCAAGATAAAGCTCTTGGATAACAGAAAAAAGATAACTCAAGCGAGCAGCAGGTATTTCCTTTCTACAGCAAGCCAGAGTAGCTAAAGCATATCCAGACAAATTGATGAGTGATGGAACTGGTTAGCAGCATCTTGGCTGGACGCCAAGATCAGTGTAAGTTGCTCTGGACCACTTGTGGCCAGGAAACCAGCCACAAGTAAATAACCTGCCACGCTAAATTTGAAAGGATTATTATTTTCTGCAGTAAACAAAACAGGGCTAAATGTTTAACAGAACCATTACAGAGCTGTACCCTGGAACATACAAACTGAAGTATTGTTTCAAGGAATGTATTAAGTTAATGCTATTAATATTCTTTTAACCTCATGCTTTCTAGAAACGTTTTCCAGCAGGTGCCGCTTCATTGCGTTCACCACAAACACAGAGCCGACCTGTAATATCATTCCTCTTACATCCACCTCATTGCCAACTAACATCATGAAGAACTGTTCCATGGCTAGTTCAGATCTGCTTCTTATAGTTCACACAGTGCCACCAATTCTGAAACCACGTCATCATTCTGGAGTTCCCAATCGTTGCTTCAGTATCAAATACTGTTAAAATAAAATAACAGCATCACTGTGAGCAAGTAAAATCTCTCTCTCACACATACACACACAATTGTTTATACGGTTGTAGCATGAGGACAGACTATCTCAGATACACAGCTTTTTGATTAAATGCACTCCCTCAGTCACACAGCAACTTATTACTTACATTTTTACGACTGGCAATGGCCTGTTGCAGCCACAAGAGTTCCATTGCGAGGCTACTTCTGTATTTCTGTAGCCCTTCTAGTGTTGCTGGCATCTCTTTCCTTTGTAATTTACACAAATTCTCTGCAAAATTCAAATATCAACATTCCTGAGCATGTACATTTTCAATGGCTAATTCTTACATTTAATTGCAATTCACAAACCAATGGGTCCTAAAAAGGGAAGTGGTTTAGAGGAGCAGTTTTACAAGTTTACTCCTATTTTAAGAAAAAATATGCACTAATTTTTAAAAGCTTTTTTTTAAGCCATGACAAGTGCAGTCGAATCGGTGATAGACAGATGGGTCAAAATGGTTTCCCAGTAGTGCAACTGATCAGATCCAAATGCGAACACATTCAAAAAGAAGTGCCGGTGGAAGAGAGGAAAAACATTTTATCCTTTTTTCTATAGAAACCCACTGTCACCCACTGCAGCATTGAACGTTTCTGTGAATAATTCTAGTGTTTTAAAATCTATAATCAAAACTAAAAGTCTATTCCAGGTATCTACAGCACTTAACATTTCAAAACATTTTCCAACCACTGCTGCATTATAAAAACAAATACATTTCCTTCAAGTTTAGTTTTCACTTTAGCACATCACTCACTGCATTTTGCACTTTACCTGTACTGGTGACATTGGATGAAATCTCCAGTACTGTGCTATTCCAGACTGACGTTACATCAGTAAAATTCATTGTGATATCAGAATCTTTCCTCTCATCATGACTTGCAGAGGCTGTCTTTTTCAATTCTAAAGGTTGAATAACACCTTCAGTCTTATCAGGTGCCTGCTCAAATGAAGCAGGTACTACAATTGGGGTGGCAGGAACTTCCAGCTGCTCAGACAATGTATGAATATTTCCTGTGGTGGAGAAGGTCTGGCTCTCACAATAATCTTTTTCTGGTTCATCATCCTCAAATAACAGACAAATTCCATTTTTTTCACCTTCAGGACAAAGTGTTTCAGGTGTTTTCATTTTCATTACATCATTCACTCCTTTTACTTTTGCATTCTGTCAAAGGAGAAAACAATCCCGTCAAACAAAGCTTGGTTATTGCTAATTCTTAAAGTAACATTCGCACCACATCAGCCCATGTCTGAAGGCTGTCCAGGCCTTGTTGCACGTGGGCCCATATTGCTTCATTTATCCGAGGAGATACAACTGTGACTGAACATTGTGCAATCATCAGCGATTGTGCCCAGAAGAAATAATGCAAGTGGTTTTGGAGAATTGTTTACTTTTGACTTTGGAGTTACCACAGCTGCATACATTAGGAATAATCATGGTTATCAAATTCTGTGTAAAGCAAGAAATGCTAGAATAATCCTTCTCAATTTACCTTTCTAATCAGGCTGTTAAGTAAACAAAATTGCTTAGTGGTTAGTCAATCAGTGTGACAGGAAAATTTACCCCATAAAAAGGCTCTAACATTCATGCTCCAGCTGGTTTTGAAGTAATTTGGAAAAGCAAACTCCTGCTATAATTGGACAAAAGACAAAACAAGTTCTTGAACTGAACGCCTACTGATGCACAATGAGGCAGCCTTGGCACTGTACATACACTGGGAATTACATGCTGACAGCAATAGTTTTGGGAAGGATGTCAAGTCCATCCTTGGTCTTGAAACTAAGAACATTAAAATGATACTCAAACACATAAGACCACTGTTTAAGTGCTTGTAAAATAAAATCAATAACTATGATTGAAAAACTATTAAGTTACAACCCTTATTTTGGCACGAAAGAGGAACAGAGCAGTGGGAGATTTAAAACGAAGATTGGAAAATGGCTAAAGAAATTCTTGAAACAGGTGGCATAGCACAGCAGGGGAGAATAGGGCAAAAAGTTAGAAGTAGTGCATTTGGGGCATTCCATAAAAGTGAAACAAAAATGGTAGATTAGCTGAGGCAAGGGAAGCAACAAGTGGAAAATCTAAAGGGCAACTGGCCAATTAAAAAAGATTAATTCCAATGGTGAAATAATATAAGCAACATGGAGAACTAAAGGCATGAATCCAGCTGCAAGGCTCTGATGTTAGCAATTACAAAGGCCTGATAAACTACCTGATAAGCTGCGCACTAAATAGGTTAAGATGTTTAAAGGGGTAGGCAACATTAGTTTGAATAGAAACAGCATCATGACAGCAGGAAGAGGACCTCAATATGCAAAGAGCAGGTAGAATTCACTTCAGGAACAGATGTGAAGAGGGCTTTGCTTAGTGATCATGGCAGGGGATTCGAATGAGGTTGACTGGACAACCCTAAAAATGAAAAATTGAATACCTTTAAAATAATCCTGTGTAGAAACTGTGCAGTTTCAACTGACCCTAGAGTTAAACACAGGTACATGATAAAAGAAAGCCAAAATGGCTAAATGGTCAAGCGGGAGGATGAACAGATTCAAACATAAATATTTCTACAGACTTAAAGGAAAACTGTTCTCAGGTGAACAGCGATAGGTGTCAGCTGAAAGAAACAAAAGCAGTTCTTACAGCAGTCAAATAGGTGACCAGAGAAGACAATAGTGGATTACTGTGGTAGCACTCACAATCCTTTCTAGTTAGGTCAGAAAGTCACTAAGAGGAAAGGAGGAAAGAAAATGTATATTTATTTGAGACAAAAACAAAAATACCTGGAAAAACTCAGCAGGTCTGGCAGCATCTGTGGAGAGGAACACAATTAACGTTTTGTTTTTGTTTTGGATTTCCAGCATCCGCAGTTTTTTGCTTTTATAGTTATTTGAGCCCCATTCACAAGCTTAGGATGTCCCAAAGCAAATCACAGCCAATTAACTTTTTTATAGTGTAGTCATCATTGTCATGCAAGGAACACAACTTGTGCATAGCCAGTCTAACAAACAGCAAAGAGATAAAGAACTGGAGATGATGATTAAGGAATAGGTGTTATCCAGGATACTAGGTGAAATAACTTGCTCTTGTGTAAAAAGTGCTAAGGAATCTTTTACAGCCACCCAAGAGGGCAGGCAGCCTCTCAGTATAAGATCTAATGGGAAGGACAACACCAGCGAGGCAGCGATCCTCCAGTAGCATAGAAAGAGAGAAAGACACAGACACTTTTGATGTACTCTTATGCCTATATAATTGATTGCGTTTCAAAAATAATGAACTGGTTAGGATTTAGGACACAAAAGGTACTATATAAATGTAAGTGCTTTCTTTTCCTTCTCATGTTCAAACCCCATTACCACTTGGCTGCAATCCCTGGTCTTTCCCCACTGGTCCAGAAATTAAAAGAATTGGGGCTCTTGGACAAGTGACTATGTTTTAAACTGGCAAAACTACTCTTTTTAGAAAATAAAAGTCAAGTTAATCAAAAGATGTGACACTTGATATGCATGACAGGCAGGAAATAGGATTCCGTCAAACACTGCTTGTGATGCCTGAGTTGTGATGTTTTAAAACAGAGATGTTACTCCATGTAACACAATGCATCCACAGCACTGATTTATATTTACTGAATAAGTCAAGCTCTGTATTTGGTGTTATAGGATTTTGAAGCCTGTTTCAGGGTGGAGGGTTGTGGAAAGGAAAAACAAATTCCCAAAGTGTAAATCAATGGCATTATTACATGTTTCTTTATTTAAGCACTCAATCTTTATCTTTTTAAAAGAACATTGCACAGTAACATATTACGCTGGAGATACTGCCTGGTATTTCACAGGCATTGAAAAGGGAAAGATCATGAGGTTTAGCATTGCTGGGAGGGTGTCTCTGGAGTTGTGGTACTATTGTGGTGGGCAGGGGAGGAATAGGAAAATAGAATTTAGAAATCTAAATGATCTCCCCAAAAACACAGGTGCTTTTAGGTTCATGTTTTATGCTGTTTCTATGTAGGTGCTGGGATACAGATATCTGATAAGTTAAAAGTATGTGTTATTTCGCTGTTAAACTGTAGGCCTTGTACTCATTTAACATCACAAAGACTATCTGATATTAAGAGTTAACTTCATTCAAAGGTTCATTACTATTCAGAGCAAGGATCAGAATCCTGAATTAGTCTGTGGAAAGGCTCTAGCTCCAGCATTTAAGTTTGTGGGGAGTTTTTCCTGGGTGATTCAAATGATTGGTTTTGTTTCTTAAAATTTACATTAGACAGTGTTACGGACAAGGTGTTCCAAAAGGTAGTCATAGAGAAATAAACATACTCTGCTGTCCAGTGAAACATACCCGGTTCTTAAATGTGGGTCTCAGTAGCTCCTTGCCATCCCATTCCAAAAAGTCCACACTTCCCTCAATTTCTTTTACAATGCTTTCATAGTCTTGACGCAAACGTTGGAACTTTTTTCTCACCAAATAACCTCTAACATAAGCCTAGAAGAAAAGGGGGCAGTGGTGAAATAGTTTAAAAGACAAATGTATGTAGCAGAGAGGATTATATGTGAAGGAATATTGCTAAAATAAACAAAATCCCAGCCACTATGTCATCATAGAGTGTCTACAAAACTCAACACTTATACTGGGCATTAACTGCCATTCACCAGCACCAATTCAAAGCGAGACGACTATAAGACTAAGATAAAAGCAGATGCTGGGGATCTGAAGTAAAAACAAAGTGCTAGAAAACCTCAGCAGGTCTGGCAGCATCTGTGGAGAAAGAAACAGAGTTAATGTTTCAGCCCAATATGACTCTTCTTCGGAACTTAATAGCACTATTGTTCAATACTTTTAAAATAACTCAGCATTGCTAACTAATGCTTCCTACCAAATCATCCAAGAGATGTGATTATAACAGAAATTTTGATAGCAATTCAGTACATATTGGCTTTAAGAAAAAATATTCACTTTTTAAGCAATTGGCCTCTGAGCTATTATACAACTCTCAAAAAGAAAATATTTCACTATCGGGCCCCTAAATTTAAACAAAAATATTTTAAATTAAATTTTGGCAGCAATCTTTCAAGGGCTTGTGTAGAAAATCTAAAATAAATAAATGCACAATGGAATTCATTGTAATGATAGATTTGTTTATTCTTCCTTTCGTTAGTGACACACAAAGAGTTTCTTTGCTCCGGAGTAGTTTTTATTTACAGGGAATCAACGACAAAAACAGCTCTGAACATAAGTATGCAAACATCCACTTTGCTAAGGGTTAACAGTCAGTTAGGAGCTTGTAGACGATAGGTTCAAGGTACAATCCTGGGATAAAGTCTCGGCTTGACACTTCAGTGCAGTGCAGCCTTCCGACTGAGACCAAGATCCCATCTGCCCTTTCGAAGTGGACATGAAAGATCCCACTGAGCGTGGAATTCATCCACTGTTCTGAATAACATTGAACCTTCAACCAGTGCCACCAAAAAGCTTAATTGGTCATTTATAATACTGCTATTAATGACATTGCTGTCCACAAGTTAGCTGCTGGATTTTCCTGCAAAAGAGCAATGTTCACCGCTTGCAAAGCACTTTGGAACATCCTGAGGATATGAAAGGTGCTACATCAATTGGAAAAAAGTACCTCAAGTGGTGAGTGCAGAATATCATTTCATTGTTCAACTTATCGACAAGATTAATAAGGCTTGTCCAACGTACAGCCTGCAAGCTGCATGAGGCCCGCGAAGCCCCTCTATTCAGCCCCCATAGCTATTTTTAAAACGTTGGCAAACAGGTACATTTGAACGGAAGATTCTGCATGGAGTTGACCCTCCAATCACAGGCTGCTTCTCGCCCACATTTGCTGCTGATAGGCTCACTAGTGGACAAGGGAGCAGAGGTACCAGGGAGCGGGGCATGAGACAGGCAGAGCTGAGCTCAAGTTTCCAGAACGGGGCCCAGGCAGGAGGCAGTGCAATCAGGGACCAATGGCATCTGAGAAAGTGAGTGACTGGAGACGGGGTGAGAGAGTTGGGGGGGGGGGGGGCGTTGAGAGAGTGGGGGGGCGGAGGGTGAGAGAGTGGGGAGGGAGGGGAGAGTGAGAGAGTGTGGGGAGGGAGGGTGAGAGAGTGTGGAGGGGGGGAGGGTGAGAGAGTGTGGAGGGGGGGAGGGTGAGAAAATGTGGAGGGGGAGGCTGAGAGAGTGTGGAGGGGGGAGGCTGAGAGAGTGTGGAGGGGGGAGGCTGAGAGAGTGTGGAAGGGGGAGGGTGAGAGAGTGTGGGGGGGGGTGAGAGTGTGGAGGGGGAGGGTGAGAGTGTGTGGAGGGGGGAGGGTATGAGAGTGTGTGGAGGGGGGGAGGGTATGAGAGTGTGTGGAGGGGGGGAGGGTAAGAGAGTGTGTGGAGGGGGGGAGGGTAAGAGTGTGTGGAGTGTGGGAGGGTGAGAGTGTGTGGAGGGGGGAGGGTAAGAGAGTGTGTGGAGGGGGGGAGGGTAAGAGAGTGTGGAGGGGGGAGGGTAAGAGAGTGTGGAGGGGGGGAGGGTGAGAGTGTGTGGAGGAGAGGGGGGGGGTAGACTGTGTCCATAAGTCTGGCTCACTCCCAGTATCAGGGTTCTCATTCACCAACTGTGAGTGGGTGAGAATGTATGATGGTGTGTGAGTGGGTGAGAATGTATGATGGTGTGTGAGTGGGTGTGAGTGGGTGAGAATGTATGATGGTGTGTGAGTGGGTGTGAGTGGGTGAGAATGTATGATGGTGTGTGTGGGTGAGAATGTATGATGGTGTGAGTGGGTGAGAATGTATGATGGTGTGTGAGTGGGTGTGAGTGGGTGAGAATGTATGATGGTGTGTGAGTGGGTGTGAGTGGGTGAGAATGTATGATGGTGTGTGAGTGGGTGTGAGTGGGTGAGAATGTATGATGGTGTGTGAGTGGGTGTGAGTGGGTGAGAATGTATGATGGTGTGTGAGTGGGTGTGAGTGGGTGAGAATGTATGATGGTGTGTGAGTGGGTGAGAATGTATGATGGTGTGTGAGTGGGTGAGAATGTATGATGGTGTGTGAGTGGGTGTGAGTGGGTGAGAATGTATGATGGTGTGTGAGTGGGTGAGAATGTATGATGGTGTGTGAGTGGGTGAGAATGTATGATGGTGTGTGAGTGGGTGAGAATGTATGATGGTGTGTGAGTGGGTGAGAATGTATGATGGTGTGTGAGTGGGTGAGAATGTATGATGGGGTGTGAGTGGGTGAGAATGTATGATGGTGTGAGTGGGTGAGAATGTATGATGGTGTGTGAGTGGGTGTGAGTGGGTGAGAATGTATGATGGTGTGTGAGTGGGTGAGAATGTATGATGGTGTGTGAGTGGGTGTGAGTGGGTGAGAATGTATGATGGTGTGTGAGTGGGTGAGAATGTATGATGGTGTGTGAGTGGGTGTGAGTGGGTGAGAATGTATGATGGTGTGTGAGTGGGTGAGAATGTATGATGGTGTGTGAGTGGGTGTGAGTGGGTGAGAATGTATGATGGGGTGTGAGTGGGTGAGAATGTATGATGGTGTGTGAGTGGGTGTGAATGTATGATGGTGTGTGAGGGTGAGAATGTATGATGGTGTGTGAGTGGGTGTGAGTGGGTGAGAATGTATGATGGTGTGTGAGTGGGTGTGAGTGGGTGAGAATGTATGATGGGGTGTGAGTGGGTGTGAGTGGGTGAGAATGTATGATGGGGTGTGAGTGGGTGAGAATGTATGATGGTGTGTGAGTGGGTGTGAGTGGGTGAGAATGTATGATGGTGTGTGAGTGGGTGAGAATGTATGATGGGGTGTGAGTGGGTGAGAATGTATGATGGTGTGTGAGTGGGTGAGAATGTATGATGGTGTGTGAGTGGGTGAGAATGTATGATGGTGTGTGAGTGGGTGAGAATGTATGATGGTGTGTGAGTGGGTGAGAATGTATGATGGTGTGTGAGTGGGTGAGAATGTATGATGGTGTGTGAGTGGGTGAGAATGTATGATGGTGTGTGAGTGGGTGAGAATGTATGATGGTGTGTGAGTGGGTGAGAATGTATGATGGTGTGTGAGTGGGTGAGAATGTATGATGGTGTGTGAGGGTGAGTGATCTGGACTCACGGACACTCGCCCTAGTATTACTCATTGTTTTTTTTGCTCAGGAAGTTGTTCTTTCCATTCCTCAGTTTTATTTTGAAATTTACAAGCTATTGCCTTGCTAAAGTTTATCTTCCGAACTTTGCTCATTGTCCTCTTAAGAGAGAAAAATTTAGAAATGTGCCACTACCACCTGTGGCCTCACCTCCACTTCCCCCAACAGCCTTTGGCTCCCTTGTCAAACTTACGTAACTCAGCCTGAAAAATATTCGACGGCCCTCCCTCCACCTGGGGCAAGAATTCCGCAGGAATCACGACGCTCAAGCAAAGTAAAATCCCCTCAGCTTCAATCAGGAAACTGCAACAAGCCTTTCGGCCATAACTAATAAAACAAAACTCACAAATTTTCAAATCACTGAAGGTGGCCGAGTTGTTACCATGGTAACCAACTTACAACACCACCAACTTTTAGAGAACAGGTTTAACAATGGATTTCAGGCAGATTTTGCGGTTGTTAAAGTTGTGGTTTCCCTCCCAGGTGGAGAAACTCGAGCCTGAAGAGCAGCGAGTGACTGACACCGACCTGCACGACGCACAGTCCCGGCGCGCATTCATCCGCCGCCATTTTAACCGACACTGCGGAAGTGACGCAATCCCCGAGGGGAAGTAATGCCTCCTTTCGAGGTGACCGATCAACGCCGAGCTTCCGGGATAATTGACGCCCCGGTTAGCCAATCAGTGGCACGAGGTGGGTGATGGTGTGTGTGAGGGGGGGGGGGGGGGGTCTGTTCTGATCACACGCATGCGCACACGTTCTTAGCGGCCGGCGGACGCCGAGTGATGGACGACAGGGAATATGACCTGAGCGTAGCGCAGAAAGCGGTTAAAGCGAAATATCCCCCCGTCAGTAAGAAGTATGAATGTAGGTGAACCGCTCTCTGCTCGTGCCTTGCTCACCAGCTGGTTCACGTTGGAGCTGAGGGGGTGGCAGGGCCCGTGCCCAATTTCCGCTGAAGGCGTTTAAATTTGGCCAATGGGTACAGCTTAAACTGGCCGGGCGGCAGGGAGGAGTTTTGGGGGTTAGGGTTGGAGTTTTGGGGGTTAGGGTTGGAGTTTTGGGGGCGGCAGGGAGGAGTTTTGGGGGTTAGGGTTGGAGTTTTGGGGGCGGCAGGGAGGAGTTTTGGGGGTTAGGGTTGGAGTTTTGGGGGTTAGGGTTGGAGTTTTGGGGGTTAGGGTTGGAGTTTTGGGGGCGGCAGGGAGGAGTTTTGGGGGTTAGGGTTGGAGTTTTGGGGGTTAGGGTTGGAGTTTTGGGGGTTAGGGTTGGAGTTTTGGGGGCGGCAGGGAGGAGTTTTGGGGGCGGCAGGGAGGAGTTTTGGGGGTTAGGGTTGGAGTTTTGGGGGCGGCAGGGAGGAGTTTTGGGGGTTAGGGTTGGAGTTTTGGGGGTTAGGGTTGGAGTTTTGGGGGTTAGGGTTGGAGTTTTGGGGGTTAGGGTTGGAGTTTTGGGGGCGGCAGGGAGGAGTTTTGGGGGCGGCAGGGAGGAGTTTTGGGGGTTAGGGTTGGAGTTTTGGGGGCGGCAGGGAGGAGTTTTGGGGCGGCAGGGAGGAGTTTTGGGGGTTAGGGTTGGAGTTTTGGGGGTTAGGGTTGTAGTTTTGGGGGCGGCAGGGAGGAGTTTTGGGGGTTAGGGTTGGAGTTTTGGGGGTTAGGGTTGGAGTTTTGGGGGCGGCAGGGAGGAGTTTTGGGGGTTAGGGTTGGAGTTTTGGGGGTTAGGGTTGGAGTTTTGGGGGCGGCAGGGAGGAGTTTTAGGGGTTAGGGTTGGAGTTTTGGGGGTTAGGGTTGGAGTTTTGGGGGTTAGGGTTGGAGTTTTGGGGGGGCGGCAGGGAGGAGTTTTGGGGGGCGGCAGGGAGGAGTTTTGGGGGTTAGGGTTGGAGTTTTGGGGGTTAGGGTTGGAGTTTTGGGGGTTAGGGTTGGAGTTTTGGGGGTTAGGGTTGGAGTTTTAGGGGTTAGGGTTGCAGTTTTGGGGGTTAGGGTTGGAGTTTTGGGGGCGGCAGGGAGGAGTTTTGGGGGTTAGGGTTGGAGTTTTGGGGGTTAGGGTTGGAGTTTTGGGGGTTAGGGTTGGAGTTTTGGGGGTTAGGGTTGGAGTTTTGGGGGTTAGGGTTGGAGTTTTGGGGGTTAGGGTTGGAGTTTTGGGGGGTGGCAGGGAGGAGTTTTGGGGGTTAGGGTTGGAGTTTTGGGGGGCGGCAGGGAGGAGTTTTGGGGGTTAGGGTTGGAGTTTTGGGGGTTAGGGTTGGAGTTTTGGGGGTTAGGGTTGGAGTTTTGGGGGGCGGCAGGGAGGAGTTTTGGGGGTTAGGGTTGGAGTTTTGGGGGCGGCAGGGAGGAGTTTTGGGGGTTAGGGTTGGAGTTTTGGGGGTTAGGGTTGGAGTTTTGGGGGCGGCAGGGAGGAGTTTTGGGGGTTAGGGTTGGAGTTTTGGGGGCGGCAGGGAGGAGTTTTGGGGGTTAGGGTTGGAGTTTTGGGGGTTAGGGTTGGAGTTTTGGGGGCGGCAGGGAGGAGTTTTGGGGGTTAGGGTTGGAGTTTTGGGGGCGGCAGGGAGGAGTTTTGGGGGTTAGGGTTGGAGTTTTGGGGGTTAGGGTTGGAGTTTTGGGGGTTAGGGTTGGAGTTTTGGGGGTTAGGGTTGGAGTTTTGGGGGTTAGGGTTGGAGTTTTGGGGGCGGCAGGGAGGAGTTTTGGGGGTTAGGGTTGGAGTTTTGGGGGCGGCAGGGAGGAGTTTTGGGGGTTAGGGTTGGAGTTTTGGGGGTTAGGGTTGGAGTTTTGGGGGTTAGGGTTGGAGTTTTGGGGGCGGCAGGGAGGAGTTTTGGGGGTTAGGGTTGGAGTTTTGGGGGTTAGGGTTGGAGTTTTGGGGGTTAGGGTTGGAGTTTTGGGGGTTAGGGTTGGAGTTTTGGGGGCGGCAGGGAGGAGTTTTGGGGGTTAGGGTTGGAGTTTTGGGGGCGGCAGGGAGGAGTTTTAGGGGTTAGGGTTGGAGTTTTAGGGGTTAGGGTTGGAGTTTTGGGGGTTAGGGTTGGTGTTTTGGGGGTTAGGGTTGGAGTTTTGGGGGTTAGGGTTGGAGTTTTGGGGGCGGCAGGGAGGAGTTTTAGGGATTAGGGTTGGAGTTTTGGGGGTTAGGGTTGGAGTTTTGGGGGTTAGGGTTGGAGTTTTGGGGGTTAGGGTTGGAGTTTTGGGGGTTAGGGTTGGAGTTTTGGGGGTTAGGGTTGGAGTTTTGGGGGTTAGGGTTGGAGTTTTGGGGGTTAGGGTTGGAGTTTTGGGGGTTAGGGTTGGAGTTTTGGGGGTTAGGGTTGGAGTTTTGGGGGTTAGGGTTGGAGTTTTGGGGGTTAGGGTTGGAGTTTTGGGGGTTAGGGTTGGAGTTTTGGGGGTTAGGGTTGGAGTTTTGGGGGTTAGGGTTGGAGTTTTGGGGGCGGCAGGGAGGAGTTTTGGGGGCGGCAGGGAGGAGTTTTGGGGGCGGCAGGGAGGAGTTTTGGGGGCGGCAGGGAGGAGTTTTGGGGGCGGCAGGGAGGAGTTTTGGGGGCGGCAGGGAGGAGTTTTGGGGGCGGCAGGGAGGAGTTTTGGGGGCGGCAGGGAGGAGTTTTGGGGGCGGCAGGGAGGAGTTTTGGGGGCGGCAGGGAGGAGTTTTGGGGGCGGCAGGGAGGAGTTTTGGGGGCGGCAGGGAGGAGTTTTGGGGGCGGCAGGGAGGAGTTTTAGGGGTTAGGGTTGGAGTTTTGGGGGCGGCAGGGAGGAGTTTTGGGGGCGGCAGGGAGGAGTTTTGGGGGTTAGGGTTGGAGTTTTGGGGGCGGCAGGGAGGAGTTTTGGGGGTTAGGGTTGGAGTTTTGGGGCCGGCAGGGAGGAGTTTTGGGGGCGGCAGGGAGGAGTTTTGGGGGCGGCAGGGAGGAGTTTTGGGGGTTAGGGTTGGAGTTTTGGGGGCGGCAGGGAGGAGTTTTGGGGGCGGCAGGGAGGAGTTTTGGGGGTTAGGGTTGGAGTTTTGGGGGCGGCAGGGAGGAGTTTTGGGGGTTAGGGTTGGAGTTTTGGGGGCGGCAGGGAGGAATTTTGGGGGTTAGGGTTGGAGTTTTGGGGGTTAGGGTTGGAGTTTTGGGGGCGGCAGGGAGGAGTTTTGGGGGTTAGGGTTGGAGTTTTGGGGGTTAGGGTTGGAGTTTTGGGGGCGGCAGGGAGGAGTTTTGGGGGCGGCAGGGAGGAGTTTTGGGGGCGGCAGGGAGGAGTTTTGGGGGCGGCAGGGAGGAGTTTTGGGGGCGGCAGGGAGGAGTTTTGGGGTTAGGGTTGGAGTTTTGGGGGCGGCAGGGAGGAGTTTTGGGGGCGGCAGGGAGGAGTTTTGGGGGTTAGGGTTGGAGTTTTGGGGGCGGCAGGGAGGAGTTTTGGGGGTTAGGGTTGGAGTTTTGGGGGCGGCAGGGAGGAGTTTTGGGGGCGGCAGGGAGGAGTTTTGGGGGTTAGGGTTGGAGTTTTGGGGGCGGCAGGGAGGAGTTTTGGGGGCGGCAGGGAGGAGTTTTGGGGTTAGGGTTGGAGTTTTGGGGGCGGCAGGGAGGAGTTTTGGGGGCGGCAGGGAGGAGTTTTGGGGGTTAGGGTTGGAGTTTTGGGGGTTAGGGTTGGAGTTTTGGGGGCGGCAGGGAGGAGTTTTGGGGGCGGCAGGGAGGAGTTTTGGGGGTTAGGGTTGGAGTTTTGGGGGCGGCAGGGAGGAATTTTGGGGGTTAGGGTTGGAGTTTTGGGGGTTAGGGTTGGAGTTTTGGGGGTTAGGGTTGGAGTTTTGGGGGCGGCAGGGAGGAGTTTTGGGGGTTAGGGTTGGAGTTTTGGGGGTTAGGGTTGGAGTTTTGGGGGCGGCAGGGAGGAGTTTTGGGGGTTAGGGTTGGAGTTTTGGGGGCGGCAGGGAGGAGTTTTGGGGGGCGGCAGGGAGGAGTTTTGGGGGGCGGCAGGGAGGAGTTTTGGGGGGCGGCAGGGAGGAGTTTTGGGGGGCGGCAGGGAGGAGTTTTGGGGGGCGGCAGGGAGGAGTTTTGGGGGGCGGCAGGGAGGAGTTTTGGGGGGCGGCAGGGAGGAGTTTTGGGGGGCGGCAGGGAGGAGTTTTGGGGGGCGGCAGGGAGGAGTTTTGGGGGGCGGCAGGGAGGAGTTTTGGGGGGCGGCAGGGAGGAGTTTTGGGGGGCGGCAGGGAGGAGTTTTGGGGGGCGGCAGGGAGGAGTTTTGGGGGGCGGCAGGGAGGAGTTTTGGGGGGCGGCAGGGAGGAGTTTTGGGGAGCGGCAGGGAGGAGTTTTGGGGGGCGGCAGGGAGGAGTTTTGGGGGGCGGCAGGGAGGAGTTTTGGGGGGCGGCAGGGAGGAGTTTTGGGGGGCGGCAGGGAGGAGTTTTGGGGGGCGGCAGGGAGGAGTTTTGGGGGGCGGCACGGAGGAGTTTTGGGGGGCGGCAGGGAGGAGTTTTGGGGGGCGGCAGGGAGGAGTTTTGGGGGGCGGCAGGGAGGAGTTTTGGGGGTTAGGGTTGGAGTTTTGGGGGGCGGCAGGGAGGAGTTTTGGGGGGCGGCAGGGAGGAGTTTTGGGGGGCGGCAGGGAGGAGTTTTGGGGGGCGGCAGGGAGGAGTTTTGGGGGGCGGCAGGGAGGAGTTTTGGGGGGCGGCAGGGAGGAGTTTTGGGGGGCGGCAGGGAGGAGTTTTGGGGGGCGGCAGGGAGGAGTTTTGGGGGGCGGCAGGGAGGAGTTTTGGGGGGCGGCAGGGAGGAGTTTTGGGGGGCGGCAGGGAGGAGTTTTGGGGGGCGGCAGGGAGGAGTTTTGGGGGGCGGCAGGGAGGAGTTTTCGGGGGCGGCAGGGAGGAGTTTTGGGGGGCGGCAGGGAGGAGTTTTGGGGGGCGGCAGGGAGGAGTTTTGGGGGGCGGCAGGGAGGAGTTTTGGGGGGCGGCAGGGAGGAGTTTTGGGGGGCGGCAGGGAGGAGTTTTGGGGGCGGCAGGGAGGAGTTTTGGGGGCGGCAGGGAGGAGTTTTGGGGGTTAGGGTTGGAGTTTTGGGGGTGGCAGGGAGGAGTTTTAGGGGTTAGGGCTGGAGTTTTGGGGGCGGCAGGGAGGAGTTTTGGGGGCGGCAGGGAGGAGTTTTGGGGGTTAGGGTTGGAGTTTTGGGGGCGGCAGGGAGGAGTTTTGGGGGCGGCAGGGAGGAGTTTTGGGGGCGGCAGGGAGGAGTTTTGGGGGCGGCAGGGAGGAGTTTTGGGGGCGGCAGGGAGGAGTTTTGGGGGCGGCAGGGAGGAGTTTTGGGGGTTAGGGTTGGAGTTTTGGGGGTTGGAGTTTTGGGGTTATGGGATTGGGGAGGCATTTTGGGATTGGGGAGGCATTTTGGGATTGGGAATGGTGTTTTGGGGCTGTTGGGGATGTAGTGGGTATGGGGATTGCTATGATGGGGCTAAGGGTTGAGTGGGGGGAGGGTTGGCAGAGATTGAGGGTGATAGGTGTGTAGGGTGAGGTGGGGTTGAGGAGGATGAGTAAGGAGATTGGGGTTGGAATAAGGCTGGGGTGGGACACATAGCTACTCTGATGTTTTAAAACCAATTAAATTCCCAGAATATTTGTATTTTCTCTGAGGAAACGTCACTACTTCCAAACAATTACTAAAACTCAAGTTATCAAAATTTTACACTTCCCCTATTTTTCTTCACCTCCGTGACACTGGTGAAATAGATTGTGTTTGCGCGTGTATCTGGGGATCCTGGATAGAGTGAACAAGATTGGTTGGAGGGAGAGGGATTTGTAACTAAGGAAGGAATTTATATGCCTTGACATTAAAACTCCTGTTGACTCTAATGAATCTTCTGATTTTAGATTCTGAATAATTGAGCTCACAATAACAAATGTTTTTACAAATGCTGTCAAATACCTCAGTCAGGAGAATAATGTGCTATTTTCAAGTCTCATTTTGTTGGACTCTAGTTATGACACTTTAGTTTAAGTCATGTTTCAAGAAACATAGCCCTTTTGACCTGTCATAAAACCCCCTCATTGATTTTTGTTTCCCTTCAGGGGAATAGCTTACATAGATTGGGCTCCATACACTGAGTTGCCTATTGTGTTTAATCATTTTGTTTCCCCTGAGAATTAGTTTCAAGTTTATGATCCAAACGTTACCCAATGATGTTATTAGCTAAATGGATTGCTCAGTGTTTTATTGACCCATACAGGCCAGGAAGGTTACAGGTTTCGTAAAAACAGAAAGCGCTGGAAATGCCCAGCAGATCAGGCAACATCTGTGGAGAGAGAAAGAACTAATGTTTATGTGATGACCTTTATCACGGGCTACAGATTTGATTCTTAGTCAGTATTGCATTACGTGCTCTTAGCCAGATTAAGAAGGCTGCAATCGGGTCTGGACACTGGGAAATTCAATGGAATCTCACTTTATTCCGGCTTCTGATTGTGATCCAGTGGCCTGACTTGGATAGTAGACGTAAATGTCGAGTGGGGAAAAGCAGAATGAGCTAATCACCACCCTGGACATTCAGCCCCTTGTGTATCATCAGACAATAAGATGTGACCTCTCTGTTGGGGACCCTGGGTAACAGTACCTGAATCAATATAATTCATGGTAATGAAGTGCAATTAAGTCACCAGTAAGTAAGAACAAAAATTCCAATATTGCTTCCAGTAGTGTGGATAAATTAGATGACTATAGGCCACAGTACAAATTTTTCTTTGATATAGTGAATCAGCTTGGCTTCTGCATATTGTATTCAGATATATTATAAGTCCTTGAAGATGGATTAAATTAATAGTTAGCTTTCAATTTTTGTAAATTTTTTTCTCCTTAGACTTGGACCACACTGCAGATGTACAGTAAGTTCTTCAAATACTAATTTTAAACAAACTACTTATACTTAAAAGTGAGTGCAGCTTTGGAATATAATTCTTTGACATTCAGGAAGTAACTTGTAATATCTAAATTGTATGATTCATGATGGCATTCATTGCAACCGTGAGATTCCACAGTGAATACTACACAATGTTGCATCGCCTTCCCGATAAAGAATCTAATACCTTGTGTTGCAATAAAATATTCAATTGGCTTTGATTTGGCTATATTTTTAAAATTGCGTTCCTGGCTGTCTTGTTAAAAGTACTGCTGTTTGATCAACTTTAATTAAAAAGACAACTAAATAATGTTTACTCCTGTCAACCATAATGATTAATCTTATAGCGCTAAGAATTCCAAAAGTTTACTGCATGTTTAAACAAAATACTCAATCTCTATCCCCTTCCCAGGAAAAATAATAACTTCTGTCTAATAACAGCAATGGGTCCCTGAAATTTAGTCACTTTTACTGGATCATGTAAACCTGCATGAGGATTATCATAATGGAGGGCCAAAGTTGATCCAGTGTTGCCACTGAGATTTTCATTTAAAATCAGGCATGTAAAGAGTTCTGTTTTTCCACTCAAATTATGATAAGTATGCAGTATTATAATTTAGATTCTGACCTCTCAAACTTGAACTGTATCTACAAAAAGCGTTTTGAACAACATCAACACTGGAGTGCTTTCAGACCTCACTGGTGATGGTGCTGGTGGGAGTAATTTTAAATTACTTTGAATGCATCGTAGTATCTTTACAATGCAGAAGGAGGCCATTCAGCCCAAGTGTGCACTGGGTCTCTAAAAGAGCATTCCACCTAATCTCACCCCCCTGCCTTACCCCCGTAACCTTGCACATTCTCTCTTTTCAGGTAGCAATCCAATTCCCTTTTGAATACCTCGATCAAACGTGTCTCCACCCTTTCAGGAAGTTTGTTCAAAGACTCCAGCCACCCTCTGGGTGAAAATGTTTTTCCTCACATCATTCCTACTCCTACTTCTTGATGTTCTCTTGAGTGGGAACATTTTCTCACTATTTACCCTGTCCATACTCTTCAGGATCTTGAATACCTCTATCAAGTCTCCCCTCAGCCACCTTTTCTCCAAGGAAAACAGTCCCAACTTCTCAAATCTATCCTCATAACTAAAATTCTTCAGCCCGGGAATCATTCTTGTGAATCTCTTCTGTGCTCTCTCCAATGCCTTCACATCCTTACTCAAGTATGATGCCTAGAGCTAGATGCAGTACTCCATATGAATCCTAACTAGTGTCTTATACAAGTTCAACATAGCCTCCTTCCTTTTGTCATCAGTGCTCCTATTAATAAAGCCTAAGATACTATATGCTACTATATACTCTTATCACATAAGCATATTGGACAATACCCATTTGCATTGCATTTTAATCATTCTTATATATAGCTTGCTGCCTGTTGCAATAGATAACTCTGGGCAGAATGTTTTTTATCTTTTCAAATAATTGTATCCTGTGTTCAAGTCAAGATGTTGCTTGGGAAATCTGCAGATGTGGATGAAATTACATCTGTGATAAACCAGCTGAAATAAAAGCAGTAACTGTTAGAAAAACACCACAGCTTCACCAGCTCTTTTAAAAAAAAAATCAGCCAGCATTTTGAGTGGATGCCATTCTTCAAAACTAACAGATGGATTGAAAATGGGCTTTTATTGTTTATTCTGCAATACGTTGTCATACCAGTCTATGATATGGATTTTTCAGCAAAATGCTTTCTTGTTGGCTGTTTGTGATTTGTAATTGAAAGAAAATTGACAGGTACTAGCTTCAGAGTTCATGATCGGTGTGGAACAGAATTGGTGATCTGTGTGTAACTTTTATGAAGCAATAAACTTTCAGTTCCAAGGCCCTGAAATTTCTCCTTTTTTACAGGTTACATTCATGGGGCGATACATTAGAAGAGGCGTTTGAACAGGTTGTTATGGCCATGTTCGGTTATATGACTGACATTGAAACTGTGCAACCCATAACAACAATTGAAGTAGAAGCTGAAGGTAATCATGGTGATTTAGTATGCACCATAATGACCATAATTATATAAATTTTCAGTAAATAAAATTTGTACACAAATGTCCTTTAGACGCTAACAGACAAGTCATGGTGGTTTGTTCAGCTGCTTTGGTTTCATCTGCACTATTTTGCATGTATCAAATTCCTTTGGAGATGAAGATGAGAGGTTACAGGGCATCAATTGCCTCACATCTGCAGGCTGTATTCCCGCAGTTGCCAGGGTTGAGTTTGGCCTTGAAAAAACTTTGCTTGCCCAGTTGTCTGCCAAATGAAGTTTGGACGAAAGGGGAAAAATGTGGAAGATAAAAGATTTGTGCATTTTGGGTGGGGGAAGAATCTGTACGATCAATAGTTTGGGCTAAAAACACAATCTTATTTTTTAATAATGCAGAAGAATGAACTTAATAGGTACAGTACAGTTCAGTTACAAGGAAAGACAGACCATGATCCACATATGAGGCCACATATTGCTTTATCAATCCACAAAGCTGGAGACAGGTTACTACACTTGTATGCTGAGTCCCTAGTCTCTGTTCAACTGTTTAAGGATACAAGAAGTGACAGTAAGGTACATTCAATAGGAAGGAAAGAGGTGGGAATTGGAGAACCTGGTCTGGCCTCATAAATATCCTAGTCATTTGATGGATACCCATTGTGCTATCAGAGTGGTCCTGCCTATTAGTAACATTTTAATGCCAGTAATAACTAACCACTGGTTACATACTTCATCTGATAGCAAGTGATTATAAAGTTTGTTTAAGGCTAAGATAGATGACAATGGCATTCTATTGCTTTGAAAAATGATTGGGCCAAATTGATGGATAAACTTATGTCATTGAGTGTTATGACCCATTGGTTGTAAAGCTGAGTTCATTAAAAATCCCAGAGGGAAACTTAAACAACTGTCATAACCTACATAAGTGGTATGTTTGAGATGCAACTCTAAATTCAAGAATCAGATCACAGTTCTCAGGAGGTTTTATATTATACTAAATGAAACATTTTATTAATTTACACAAGTTAAATATATATACACATGGCTACAAATTACTACTATCATAACTTTTAACAAATTCCCAGGCTGATTTTCATTAAGGCAGCAGCAACCCATAGACTTAACCAGACACCAGGCAAAACATTTTCACCTTACGAATTCAAAATGAGGTTCTTCTCACTTTGGTTCCTGTGGAGACAGTTGTAGGCTTACAGCTACTTTAATCTTTACATTGCCTCTGCCTTGCACACACGGAAAACTGATATCGGTTATACCTAGCACAGCTCATTGAACGTAAGTTCTCATTGTATCACCAGCCTCTTTGCACTCCACCCCTTCTAACAAAAGCCTTTTCATACCAATTTTATTAGTAATGTAAACATATTGCTTCTGCTAGCTAGGTGCCAGATTTCATCCCACTTCCTGAAAGCTCTATTCAAAAAAATTGCAAATGCACTCTACCCCTCTTACATCTCAAAACTAGCACACATCAAAAGCACCCAGACTAGCTGGCTTTAATCCAGTTAAGAAGCACCCACAGACTAAACCTCTATTTTAAAAGAAAAATATTTTCCAATAATATTAGAAACATTAATAGCTTCAAGACACTGAGTCACACCAAGTTTTCCCACGCAAATACTTGGCACAATAAACATGATAAATCTATTTTTGTTTGCTCTGAGATCAACAAGGGATTTTTTTCTAATTTCCACAGTGTACTGCCACCCAAATCCCCACCCAGTTACGATGATACAACCAGTGTGATACTTACTCAAATTGCAATCAAATTCCTGGGAGTGGGTGGAACAAACAGTGGTGTGGCTGCTTATTGTCTGTTACTTTTAAATCAGAAGTTCATCTGCACCTGTTGTGTGCCTCTAACAGTTGTGCAGACAGTTTGCAGGGACTGATGTCAGGTAGGGTGGATCTTCCACCATTGTATCCTGTTCCAAGTAGAGTCATTTGGAATATGTTAGGTGGTTGCTTACGTCTGTAGTGGCACAACAGAGTCATTCATCTCTCTGAAGGTGTGGAAGTTGAAATGCTGCCCTATCATTCTGCTGGGGAGATGCCAATTAAAATTTATTCTCAGGAAATTGAGGGGTATTTGGTAGAGATAATCTGTTACAGTCAGCAGTGCCTTAATTCCTGGAACAGGATCTAGGTCTGTTTTCAGGTATAAGTTCAGCTGTATCCACTGGAGGTGAATTCCTGAATCAGCCTAGGAACAGCATCCCCTGGTAGTTCCATCCAGGTTTGAGTCACCCCTCACTGGAATAGTGTCAGCGTTCCAGATTGGCAGCTGGCATTTCACACCACCTATACAATGGAATTCCCAATCCCAAAGAAAATCAATGCTACAGTTGCGGAAAATATTTATTAGTACCTGGTGACTGAAATTTTAGGCTAATATGTCAACAAATACTGAAAAATACAGAAATTGGTGGCAAATGAACAGGGGTCTAATGGCCTTGCAGACCTCCTAAAATTCCCATCTCAGACACCCCAGAGACTCTAATTTGAAAAGCTGTTCTTTGTTATATAATTACTCAATCATTGTGAGGATGCTGATTTGAAGTTGTTTACGAGGCAATGTCTTCAGAGCTCTTGACACTGTACTCTTGGGAATTTTCTTGCCACCAAGTGTCTGCTGTGTAGAAGCCCATCAATAGTCAACAAAAAACTTGATTAAATAGTCCCTAATCAGCTTCTATAACCACGAGTAATGGTGCTGCTCAGAACACAATTTGAATAGGCATTAGTTTTTTTCTCATATCTACTGTGAACTGACAGCTGAATATCTGTTTTCGAATACATTTATGACTGCAACAAAAATGGGAAATACTGATGTCAGAAAGATATAATAATTCTCACAATGTTATTGGAATTTATTGTAAAGTAGTGGTGTGTGCATGTGCACGTTAATTGGATTAAAGGCAGCTGGTCTGAAGGCTTTGATGTGTTAGAAGATGGAGCTAATTTTGAAATGTCAAGTAGGTAAACGTGAGTGTCAAGGGAACACTTGCATTTTTAAATAAAGCAGACTAGATTGTTTTCAAAAGAGAGAGTGCAAAATGTGTCACCTAGCCTGGTGAAGTTTAGAAACTGTGTTTGTTTTTTCCCAAAAATTACTGGTAAAACTTAGTACTGTGTGAGATTTTTATTCTCAGAAAGGTACAGTCCAAATACATAGTGAAACAATGGGAATTTGAATTCAGAGGGGAAAATATCTATAAAGGAGCAAAGGCTATGTGTAAGGGCAGGCATTTTAAGATCTAGCATGTGTGAAAAGCCTTCAGCATCTACGCCTCAAGCTGCTGTCTACAAAGCACTGAAGTTAAGACGACTCACTTTGAATTGGATTGTCAGGGTACCATGTTTCTTTGCCTGGGCATTTAAAAATCTGCCTTACTGTTGCCTTAACGAAAGTGTTACTGGGACTCAGATTAAGTAGGGGATTTAGAAGTTGTAGTAACTTGCAGACATATGTGCTTAAAATTATTTCTCTCAATAAATGTTTAATCTAGTTTTGTAAAAACCTATAAAACTTGACGATCTTATTACTATAGAATTCAAGGCACACATTTAAATTTATACAAATCGTGAAACAAGTTGTGGCAGTTGTTTCAAGTTTTCCTCTGGGATTTGAATAACTCAGCGTTTACCATTGGCTATGCCATAACACTGAAAGCATGCAACAGATCACATTAGTATCTGTGGAGAGAAGAGACAAGTCGATGTTCCAGGTGTAAGCATGGTACCAACTCTAGTTAGTCACCAGAATTCAGTATATTCTCCAGTTCTTTGTCTGTAGTTCTGGATGTGCTTGCATGACATGAAATATACCAAACAGTAATTCTAACCTAATTTTCATATTTGTTTTGTCTGTTTTCTTCTAGGGCATGACATGCTGTCTCTGCTCTATAATTTCATGGATGAATGGCTCTATCAGTTCAGTGCTGAGATGTTTTTCATTCCAAGGGTCAGTGAATTATTTTAAGATGGAAATAAGACCAATGTGAATTGACATTAGAATTTATCACATTAAGCACTGTTTGTACAGCGGTAGGAATGAATTGGAAAATTAGAACTGTGCCTGTGATGAGTACTGAGAAATAAATGTAATTCTGCAAATTTGGACCTATTTTTATTAATTCACAGGATGTGGGCATCGCTGGCATTTATTGCCCGTCCCTAATTGCCCTTGAGAAGGTGGTGGTGCCTGAAAGTGGTCCAGTAGAGATTTATGGAATTACATTATTTAGTGTCGAGCTTATGTTTTACATGTCATGGTGCCAGCAGGCTTGACCAATACATTACGTGTGGCTAATGATGTGTTTACAATAGCAACATGAGATTGTGTTCCAAAGGGCATGATGACAACCTAGCCCCTCCCTGAGGATAACCAATGTTTTGGTAATCTGTGTGAGATTTTTATTCTCAGAAAGGTAAAGTCCAAAGACATAGTGAAACAATGGGAATTTGAATTCAGAGGGGAAAATATCTATAAAGGAGCAAAGGCTATGTGTAAGGGCAGGCATTTTAAGATCTAGCATGTGTGAAAAGCCTTCAGCATCTACGCCTCAAGCTGCTGTCTACAAAGCACTGAAGTTAAGACGATTCACTTTGAATTGGATTGTCAGGGTACCATGTTTCTTTGCCTGGGCATTTAAAAATCTGCCTTACTGTTGCCTTAACGAAAGTGTTACACAGGCATTACAAGCTTTCCAAAGAGCTTGGATTTGCTCATCCAATAGTTCAGTTACTGAAGACAGTGAGCAAATGAATTGAAAGTACACATGTGGATGTCAAGGAAGGATGAGATTACGCTCACAGAGGGCCCTGCAGTTAACGATCAGGGCTAACTTTAACCTCCTGTGCCCAGTAGAAAATTGACCAGATTGGGTTATCCATCTGGTTTACACTCTGTTCAGTTTTGATAGAGTAAAATCAGGCAGGGTGTAAAATGGGTGGCTGACCCAATCCTATCGTCATCCCACCAGGTGGCTTAGGTTGAAACTACCCCTTAACTTCCTACAGGCACATGAAAAATAACCACTTGGTACTGGAGGATACCTAGTAAAGACTGAGACAATGAAAAGAAGAAGTAAAAGAGTGTTCTTGAAACAACAGCTTGCATTTATAACATCCCTAAGATCCTGTGATGTTCCAGAAACACACAGGATATCAGTCATCAAACTAAAGAAAGGGATTAGGAAGGACAGCTAAAAGCGTGGTCAAAGTCATTGATTTTTAAGGAAGAGAGGGAGATGACGAAGCAGAGGGGTTTAGAGATGGAATTTGAGCACCAGGCACCTGAAGCATGGCTGCCAGTGGGGTAAGGGGGTTGGACAATGTTAAAATACATTTACAATCTTTGCAGTACCATTAGATTTTGTAAAGCAGCTGAGGTTATTGAGATTCTATCTCTAATCCATGTCTTTGTGCAGCTGATTTGCTATGTGGACCCAGGATTTAAAATTATGAATTATTCTGCGAAATAACATCTGAAAGCCAGCAAATAATATGTTCTTAGGAAAATCTGGTCTAAAATTTCAATTGTTTTAACTTAATTTTTGACTATTGCGGCATGTATTTTCTGTGAATAAAAATGCAAGTACTGTTCAGAAAGACCTATTATTGTTTTCCCATCCCCTCCACATTGCAAACACTTAAGTCTAGCTACATTTGCAAACTTGCTGTGCAGAAAAACATGACCATAAACTTGCATCTGAGCACTCTAACATACCATGTTGTGATATTAGCCTAACGTCACTTTCTGGCATTGCTTGCGTAGTGTTTTTCTCTCTCAAAGACATTGCCTCTTTGCGCGAGTGCAGTTGTGTGGGTGCCTTTGGTCACATGTTTCACATCTAAACGTAAAACACTGAGCGTTGGCAGCCTCATTCAGCTGTGGGGGCATCACATTTGACCTAATTTCTATCTTCAGTTGATCACCACACACATGCCACTCAAGTAGAGGCTGCAATTTTCCCTTCCCTAATCTGGGGTGCTGAGGCTGCTTGTGATACAGGGCACCCTTGTCTGCAATTAGCTAACACCGTACTGCAACTGGGATCTGGAACTTGCCTGCGCGATTTACTGCTTTGATGAATTTAACTACCAAAGGAGCTACCATAATTATGAATTTCAAAAAGAAAAGTTCCATTTTCAGTAGGGAGTATTTTGCTTGACCAAATAATTCAACCAGCCACAAGATGGCTGTGGTTTGCTTTGTAAGTGTTGCCTTTATATGGTCCAAACTAATGTAACATTTCAACAACAAATTTACTGCAGTTTATCAGGAATTTGATTTCTAATACATGTTAATGTTTTTAAAGTTGCTATTCTAACTTTCTTGATTTTTCTCTTTTTTAGGAGATGAAAGTGATTCATATGGATAGAGTTAATTATAAGATCCGATCAATTGGGTACGTATGGTAATTAACTTGAATAATTTGACATATAGACTGTTAATCCTAACTGCTAGCAGGTTTAGAGAATTAGCAATCTCTGAGCCCAACTGGTCACTTAGACCTTGTACACCATCACTGAAATATCCCATTTCCATCCATCCACACACACACACACACACCCACCCCCTCCAGCTTTAAATTATGTTGTATTATTATTTTAAAGTTTAAAGCTTTTACATACTGACAGGAAGCATTTTTCTATCTGAGATTTATGAAGTGACAAATTGCAATTGCATTATTAGTGGGAGAAGTGTCAGCCAATGCTGTTTCTTAAAAGGAGGAACCCAGTTGCCAGACTGACCTGTCTGACTGCTTTGTGACCAGCTTCAGTGACGTTTGCAGAAGCCTGAGTCAGGGCTGTCTGGCTGCTCAAAACAAAAACAGAATTACCTGGAAAAACTCAGCAGGTCTGGCAGCATCGGCGGAGAAGAAAAGAGTTGACGTTTCGAGTCCTCATGGCCCTTCAACAGAACTAGTTCTGTCGAAGGGTCATGAGGACTCAAAACGTCAACTCTTTTCTTCTCCGCCAATGCTGCCAGACCTGCTGAGTTTTTCCAGGTAATTCTGTTTTTGTTTTGGATTTCCAGCATCCGCAGTTTTTTTGTTTTTATATCTGTCTAGTTGCTCCTTCAGCAAGAGAATGTAGGAGCAGAACACCAAGGAGTTGGGATAGGACCTAAAGTTTCAGCGGGTGATTAATATTTTTTGTATTTCTATTCCAAATAGTGATATCTTCAACACTTTATTTAAAAAAAATTCTCATTGGTACAGCCATGAGTGCAGTTATTATTTCAAGCATAACTTCGGTCCAAATCACTGGTAGAAAATTTTGATGGGTAGTGAATCTTTTTGGTCGGTTTGCTTGATCTTGCTCTCATTCTGTGGCTATTCTATTGATGATGTGGGTTGATTTTTTTTTTTAACCAATCTCCTTAAGTTTGTTTAATCTTTGAATATCACTAGTGAAACCATTTTGTAAGAAAGGAGGCGGGGGGGGGAGAAATCTAATGGGTGGATTGAAAATTAGTTAATTTTGATTCACTTTTAATCAAGATCTAAGCATTGAAAATGGTCTAACACCAAATACAGACTTATTAAGAGCGTTGCTTAGATTCTAACTTGTGTGAGTTCATGTTCTTTCAATTCATTATGTCTGTAGAAGTGAAACCGTGCTGGACACAATTGAAATTCATTTAAATTTGTCCATTGGATTAGTGTTTTATGAAGATTCAACCTTTTATCCTGTCTTTAATGGGAATCGAGATGAATCTCAAAATACTCTTCCTAATGGGAGGTTTGTGATAAGATAGTTGTTGGTAAGTAAGTTGAAGCCTCCTTAGCTCACCTGAAATCTGACCTAAGGTGCTTCCTTTTTTTCCCCTATAAGGTGGGGAGAACAGTTTGATTTGGCCAAACACCCCCAGGTAAGACCAGAACATTTTCATTTTCGCTTTGCACATCTCCTCTTACTACTTCTAAATTGAATAAAATTGATCCAGCCGTTTCTCCTCTTTTACAGGGCACTGAAGTCAAAGCCATCACATACTCAGCAATGCAGATTCACGAAGATGAAAGTCCTCAAATTTTTGTCATAATTGATATTTGATTTTTTTTAGATGTTTTGAATTTTTCTTGTGTATTTTAAAATGTGTACAGTACAGAGTGTATCTTTATCTTTTTATTGAAATGTCGCATTACGGTATGTGTAAATAAGATAAGTGCCATTATCAGGAGAACTGTCTCCTCTGTGTTTAATAAGCCTCTTGATTTATTGAAATAACTTGCTATACCAGCAAGTAATAGAATATCCGGATTTTCTATAGTTTGCCATTTTTTAGGTGAAATATAATCAGATTGGGTGAATTAGCAAATTATAAATGGGTATACTATACTGAGAGGCCATGTCCCATCTACTGGAAATGTTTGTTTCTCATCTGATTGTCAACCAGCAGCAAATGTGGCAGTTCTGAATTTAACACCTGGTTTTAATTTTTTTTTTACCTTTTCATCTTTTGGAAATGGATGAGAATTTTTCATTCCCTTTAACTGGTCGGACCGGCAAAGTGAGCAGCTTGTTTGACAGGCATGCTCGAAGATTGACTAAGTTTCAGCTATTGTTGGTGAAGGTGCACGTGGTATGATTTTATTGGCTGTCAAACCTTTACGGAATGAAGTCCACCTAATTGAGATGTCTGAGTGACTCTCTGCAGCGAATCCCAAATCCCTTGCCACCCCCCCACACAATCCCACCTCCGCAAAAATGGCCCAGGATCAGGATGGATGTGGGGGAACCAGCACGCTGTCCGGTGGCACAAAATTCCTCAACTGCCCATTTCTGTTCCTGCCCCGGGGGGAGCTAAAAATCCAGCCCAATGTCTTCAGCCTTTCCAATTATTGGAGGAAAGCGCAAAAATTGATTTGTATTGATAAATAAATAATTGGGAGTGGTGGGGCAGAATCCTTAATCCTTTTTTAATACATAATTAAAATGGTTTTTTTTCTTAAGACAAAGCTGCTTAGAATTATTCACATGCTCTTTGACACCTCCAGTTTACAATATAACCTTTTGGATTGCTTCATACAATCAGCAAAGATTGGCCTTTACAATCATGCTGATCATGATTTAAGGGTTGGTATTTTAAAAATTGATTTAAAATGTATAATAAAGCTATTAAAATAACGTTATGTAATGTCTAAATGATCTTGTTCATTCATCTATTATTGGAACCTTGCTGCCTGCAAACTGTATGTTGCTTTTACCTACAGAAGTGACCTCCATTGCAGAAGTAATCCATTGGCCGTAAGCACTTTGCAATATCCTGAGGCATGATATAAATACAGGCATCGTTTCTCTTTTTAGAGAACCTAAAGGGCAATATTCTGCATCAGACAGTTGCCAAGGAGTGAGGTGGAGTCGGGCCTGAGGGGTGGAGTTTGTGGCAGTGACTGAAGACCAGGAGCAGGGTTTTCCTGTGGGCTTGAGGACCCTCCTCTCAGGGTGAAATGGGGGCCAGCAGCCCACACTGTGTAGGGAACAGTCACTCACTGGTGATTTTTTTCCCTGCATTGGCTAATTAATGACCAGAGGACAAGCTCACCATCTAATTAAGGAAAACTGATGGGCTCTACTGGAGGGTCAATGGCTTGGAAGCAGCACCCAAAATGGAGGTGCGCTCTAACTTCAAATTTAAAATAAAAGAAGGCCTTTGCAGTTAGTCCACCCCTGAGGTTGGAGGTTGTGGGATATGGGTTTGTGGGGAACCGCTTCATAGGGCAGCCTGCAGTCCAGCCTCTAAGCCTGCACAGGCCCCTCAGTCTGCTACTGGGAGGCAACCTCCAGGCAGCTGTCCTATCCTCCACCACCCGGGGGCCAACTGGGAAATCCCAATTGGCCTTTGACCACCTACTGCTGCAACGAATTCGTATACTCATAGCTACCCTCCACTTGTGGCTGGGTGGGGCTGCTGTCCTGCCCCCCCACAATCCCACCTCCAGGAAAATGGTCCAGGAGCAGGATGAACCTGGAGGAACCAGCACGCTGTCCAGTGGAACTTGGTCTCATCAACGAATACAGCTAAATATTCAGTGGTAACATATTTTCCTCAGTTTTAGAGACAAACTGTCTCCATATTGTTGTTCCTCTCCAATCTTTCAGAGTTTGTGACACAGCAGTAAGACGGGAGGAATGTGTATGAATAGGAAGGATCAACAAATCCTTTTATGCCGGATTGTATGACGTGAAGCCCACAGACAGCAACAGCCTCCCAGTCCTTCCTGTCCTCTATCACAAAGGTCTTAAACAACAGTACACAGGAGAGTCTGGCCAAGCCGTTAACTCCTGATGAACTGACTAAGGCCTTCGAGAAGAGTAAAACTCCCAGAAGCGACTGCTTGCCGGCTGAGTTGCATTCGGCTCTGTGCGACTGGATTGGCCCAGACCTGATAGAAGTGTACGAGAGTATGCTTCTGGCTGGCAACATGTCAGAATCCATGAGGAAAAGCATCATCACCCTCATCTACAAGCACAAAGGCGAAAGGGAGGAAATTAGAAATTGGCGACCCATCTCACTGTTGAATGTGGGCTATAAGATTCTGTCCAAGGTCATTGCCAATTGGGTCAGGTCCGCTCTGGAGTTGGTGATCCACCCTGACCAGACCTGCGCTGTGCCCGGCAGGAAGATCTCTGACAGCCTCGCACTACTCGGGGGTACAATTGCTTATGTATGGAACAGGGGTGTGGACACCTGCCTGATCAGCCTAGATCAGGAGAAGGTCTTTAATAGGATATCGCACACCTACATGGTGGATGTGCTGTCCAAAATGAGGTTTGGAGAGGGAATCTACAACTGGATCCAACTGCTCTACCCAATCAATGGTTGGGGATCAGATAGCTTTCCTATTAAATCTGGAGTCAGGCAGGGCTGCCCTCTCTCCTCTGTCCTGTTTGTGTGTTGCTTAGAACCCTTTGCTGAGCCCATCAGGAAGGATCCGAGCATTAGAGGAGTGACAATCCCAGGCAGTGGAGGCACTCAGGTCAAAGTCTCCCTGTACATGGACGATGTCGCTGTCTTCTGCTCGGATCCGCTGTCGGTGCGCAGACTGATCCACATCTGCGACCAGTTCGAACTGGCCTCAAGCCAAGGTAAATCGTGGGAAGAGTGAGGCCATGTTCTTTGGGAACATACGCTGACCAATCCTTTATCCCCTTCACCTTCAGGTCAGACTGCCTGAAGGTGCTGGGGATATGGTTCGGAGGGACCAGGGCATGCGTTAGAAACTGGAAGGAGCGAATGTCTATGGTGAAAAGAAAACTGGGCATGTGGGAGCAACGCTCCCTCTCCATTGCGGGTAAGAACCTGGTCATCAGGTGTGAGGCACTCTCGCTGTTACTGTACGTGGCGCAGGTCTGGCCCATTCCAGACTCCTGCATGATGGCGATCACCCGAGCTTTATCTGGAGGTAGAAAATGGATCCTGTCCGCAGGGACACAAAATACAAACTTCTAGATAAAGGGGGAAAACTGTGCCCAACATCGCCTCATACTGATATATCGCCTCATACCTTTGTGTGCAGCTGCATCAAGCTGTGCATAGACCCTCGGTATGCAAACACCAAGTGTCACTACGTGCTGAGGTTCTATCTGTCCCCGGTGTTGCGAAGGATGGGTCTGGCCACGCTGCCGCGGAACACTCCAAGTAGTTGGACCGTGCAGTACCACCTGTCCCTCGTGGAAGAACTTATGCAGAGAAACACCTTTGACCACAAGTCCATCAGGCAGTGGTCGGCACATAACGTCTTAGAGGCCCTGTGGGAAAAGGAGAGGTTGGATCCTGGGGGATGATTCCCCGAGCAGACTGTCAAAGTCATTTAGCAGAATGCCTCATCACCAGAACTTTCCAAAAAGCACCAAATCGTAGCTTGGCTGGTGTTGAGAAAGGCCCTCCCCATCAGATCCTTCCAGGAGTCTCACCCTTTCCACACGTTGCCCTCGAGGTGAGGTGGTGGGGAAGATACCATTGTTCACCACCTTGTGGATTGTGCCTTTACAAAGAATGTCTGGAGAGAGATGCAGTGGTTTCTGTCAAGGTTCATCCCGAGCAGCGCGCTGACACAGGACTCTGTGCTCTACGGGCTGTTCCCAGGGACACACACCGAGACAAACATCAACTGCAGCTGGAGGATCATCAACTCGGTGAAAGACACTCTTTGGTCTGCCCGAAACTTGTTAGTCTTCCAGCGCAAAAAGTTGTCGCTGACCGAGTGTTGCAGACTGGCACATTCCAAGGTCCAGGACTAAGTGCTGAGGGATGCACTAAAGCTTGGGGCAGCCGCCACAAAGGCACAATGGGGAAAGGTCGCTGTCTAAGACCTTTCTGCCACAGTGCACCGAGGGGCTGGGAAAGGTATAGACCCCTCAGACTGTATGACTCACATTGAATGTAAGCAGTGAATACTAATTGTATCACAATTGTATTGAAGCACCTCCGAGTGCAATATGATCTATGTCGATAACTTGAATACCATTGCACTGTCTGTCTGTAATGACCATATTGAAATGTCTGTAATGTTCATTGATTGTATTGAAGCACCTTGTGATCTATGTGGAAAACTGGAATATGATTGTACTTTTTGTGATGGCCATTTTGAAATGTTTTGTAATGTTCTTTCAGATATTTTATGAATAAAGTATATTTTTGCAAAAAAAAATTCCTTTAACTGCCTACAGATGGCAGCAGCAATCCAAGAATTTGTGCCTGATTAATCAGCAGGACCTTTATTGTAGAAAATGTGCTCAGGAGTTGTTATACAATGGTTACACCACAGGAGGCGGCCATTTGGCCCATTTTGTCTGTGCCAGGTCTCTGCCAGAACAACCCAGCTCCTCCCATTCGCCCTCCCTTTTTCTGTAGCCAGCAAGATTTTTCCCCTTTCGTGCTGAATCTGCAAAAGGCCTTGAATTCCAGATCATAAAGTTTCTTCTCATTTTACCATTGGCAAATGAACCAAACACCTTAAATTGGTCTCCCCTGATTCTCAACTTTTTCCACAAATGGGAGCAGTTTCTCCATTTTTAAAAATTCATTCATGGGATGTAGGCTTCACTGGCTGGGCCAGCATTTATTGCCCATCCCTAATTGCCCCTTGAGAAGGTGGTGGTGAGCTGCCTTCTTGAACCACTGCAGTCCATGTGGTGTAGGTACACCCACAGTGCTGTTAGGAAGGGAGTTCCAGGATTTTGACTCAGCGACAGTGAAGGAACGGTGATATATTTCCAAGTCAGGATGGTGAGTGACTTGGACAGGAACTTCCAGATGGTGGTGTTCCCGTCTATCTGCTGCCCTTGTCCTTCTAGGTGGTAGTGGTCGTGGGTTTGGAAGGTGCTGTCGAAGGAGCCTTGGTGAATTGCTGCTGTGCATCTTGTAGATGGTACACACAGCTGCTACTGTGTGTCGGTGGTGGAGGGAGTGAATGTTTGTGGATGTGGTGCCAATCAAGTGGGCTGCTTTGTCCTGGATGGTGTCAAGCTTCTTGAGTGTTGTGGGAGCTGCACTCATCCAGGCAAGTGGGGAGTATTCCATCACACTCCTGACTTGTGCCTTGTAGATGGTGGACAGGCTTTGGGGAGTCAGGAGGTGATTTACTCCTCACACTATTGCTAGCCTCTGACCAGCTCTTGTAGCTACAGTATTTATATGGCTAGTCCAGTTCAATTTCTAGTCAATGGTACCCCCAGGGTGCTGATAGTGAGCGATTCAGTGATGTTAATGCCATTGAACATCAAGGGGCGATGGTTGGATTCTCATTTGTTGGAGATGGTCATTGCCTGACACTTGTGTGGTGTACTTTCCACTTTGAACCCAAGTCTGGATATTGTCCAGGTCTAGCTGCATTTGGACATGGACTGCTTCAGTATCTGAGGAGTCGTGAATGGTGGTGAACATTGTGCAATCATCAGCGAACATCTCCACTTCTGACCTTATGATGGAAGGAAGGTCATTGATGAAGCAGCTGAAGATGGTTAGATCAAGGACACTACCCTGAGGAACTCCTGCAGAGATGTCCTGGAACTGAGATGACTGACCTCCAATAACCACAACCATCTTCCTTTGTGCTAGGTATGACTCCAACCAGTGGAGAGTTTTCCCCAATTCCCATTGACTCCAGTTTTGCTAGGGCTCCTTGATGCCACACTCTGTCAAATGTGGCCCTGATGTTAAGGGCAGTCACTCTTACTGCACCTCAGGAATTCAGCTCGTTTGTCCATGTTTGAACCATGCTTGGCTAGGGGTGCAGCAAGTTCTGGAGCACCAGTCTTCAGTACTATTGCTGGAATATTGTTGGGGCCCATAACCTTTGCAGTATCCAGTGCCTTCAGCCATTTCTTGATATCATGTGGAGTGAATCAAATTGGCCATATGGACTGTCTAAATCCCTCATGATTTTGTACATCTTTATCAAATTGCCTCTCAGCTTTCTCTGAAGAGAACAAATCCAGCTTTTCCAACCTATCAAAGTAACTGAAGTTGCAATATCATTTATGAATTTACGAATTTAAAGAAAATATGTCAAATGTACATTTCAGTTGGTAATAGCTGTATTTTGTATTTTCTTTTACAAACTGTCTCACAATTTTTGACTGCATCAGCAACTCTACAACAACTTGGAATTTGAATAGAGCCTCTATCAGAGGAAAATATCCCAAGGTGTTTCACAAGAACATAATGAGATAAAGATTGACACTGAGCCAAAGATGTTAGGAGAAATGACTCAAAATTTGGTCAAAGCGGTAAGTTTTAAGGTGGATTTTAAAGGAGGGGATAGGGATGGAGAGGTTTCGGATAGGAATTCCAGAGCTTGGGGCCTAGATGGCTGAAGGTATGCCTACGAATGATGGGGCACATGGACGGGGGATGTACAAGAGTGTCAGAGGAATAGAGCTCTTGGTGGTTTGTAGTGCCTGAGGAGGCTGCAAAGTTTGAGGTGCTAAACCAATGCAGCGATTTAAATGTGAGGATGAGAATTTTAAAATTGGGAGAGAGGAACTCAATCAGAGTTGGGGTGAAGTTATATGGGATCAAAATTGGAATGAAGGAAGGAGCCTGAGGCTGATATAATATCAGTGGACAGTATCATTCTTATAAACTAAAAAAAATTGAATTCCTGGTTATAAAGATAGAGAGGGGCTTATTGTTGAGAAGTGGGGTCTGCAACTACCTTTGGATATAATCCTGAAGTAGAAGTAAGAATTGGATTGCATGTAGCAATGTGGCATATGTGAGTTGGTCAAGCCAGAGATGAGAGTGGATAACTGACCCAGTCATGTGGTGCATACGAGGCAATCGTTTGAATCTTGAGCGTACGGAGTTGGAAATTATACTAAGGGAATAGACTGAGTGAAGTTGTTGTATGAGCCGGTCTGAGATATCTGCGGTCCACTCATTTTCTTGAGCATCCCTGATTTTAATTGTTCCACCATTGACAGTCGTGCCTTCAGCTTCCGAAGTCCCAAGTTTTGGAATTCCAGCTTAAACCTCTCCGTTTCTCTTTCTTCCTTTAAAAACTCCCCTAAAACCTATCTCTTTGACCAAGCGTTTGGTCATCTACCCTAATATCTCCTTATGTCATATTTTGTTTTACAACGCTTGTGTGAAGGGTCTTGGAATGTTTAATTATGTTGAAGATGCTATATATATATATATATATATATATATGCACCACACTGTGTAAATATAAATATTGTTGTCAAGGGCCTGAAGGCTTAAACCAAGGGAGTTATGCAAAAGCGAATTCACTCTCCGAGATTTCTTGCTATTTCCGTATTGGACTGAGTAGTAGTTAGCTTGTATATGTGGCCCCTAGTTCTGGATTTTGGGAACATCTACCTTATCCAATCCATTCATGTGCTGTCCATTCATCATCTATAGCATTTCAGTTTTCCAAAAATAAAATGTCCTAATCTTAGAATGGGTTACTGCACAGATGAAGGTCATTCGGCCCATTGTACCTGTGCTGGCTCTCTGCAAGAGCAATTTAGCTGGTGCCACTTGTCCCCCACCCCTTCCCAGAACCCTGCAAATTTTATGCCTTCAGCTGCTTATCCAGTCCCCTTCTGAAAGCCGTGATTTGTGGTCTGCCTCTGCCACCCTTCAGATCATGGCCACTCGCTGCGTAATAAGAGTTTTTTTCCCTCTCTCTCTCTCGTGACGCTTTTGATTCTTTTTGCAATCGCCTCAAACCTCTGTCCTCTGGTTGCCACCCCTTCTGGCGATGGGGTCAATTCCTGTCCCCCTTTGGCTGTGTGAGACGCCCGCATGATCTTTCCCCGGGCAACCTCTTAACGGCAATACAATCTAATGTTTAACGAATGCCCCGTTGAATCAATATTAAACCAAGTCGCAGTGTGTAATTGAAGCTTTTCTTCGAAAAAAAAAAAGTTTGATTGCACTCACAGGGCTGAGGATTTGTTCTCCCTCCCTCCCTCCCTACCTCCCTCCCTCCCTACCTACCTCCAAAAGAAAACTAAGGTTCCACCGAGATTTGAACTCGGATCGCTGGATTCAGAGTCCAGAGTGCTAACCATTACACCATGGAACCGTGCGGGGAAAGCGCCGCTTGTTTCTATTAACAGGCATCAAGACAGCGGGGCCCCCGGGTGCGGACCAACTCTTCACCGTCAGCTAAAATGCAGCAAACACCAAGGTTTCGGCGGCAGAGCAGCTGCACCCGCCGCTTGGCCAAGCGGCCCCCGGAGTTCCCGAGGCCCCGGCAGCTCCACTCGGCACCCGGGGGAGAACCACTGCCCCCTGGAGCTGGTGAGCGGAACTGACGCTCAGTGGGAGCAGGAGGTGCGGTAGCTCCCGCAGCACAGGTGTTCATTATAATGCTCTGGGAGCACAGGTGTTCATTATAATGCTCTGGGAGCACAGGTGTTCATTATAATGCTCTGGGAGCACAGGTGTTCATTATAATGCTCTGGCAGCACAGGTGTTCATTATAATGCTCTGGGAGCACAGGTGTTCATTATAATGCTCTGGGAGCACAGGTGTTCATTATAATGCTCTGGGAGCACAGGTGTTCATTATAATGCTCTGGGAGCACAGGTGTTCATTATAATGCTCTGGGAGCACAGGTGTTCATTATAATGCTCTGGGAGCACAGGTATTAATGCTCTGGGAGCACAGGTGTTCATTATAATGCTCTGGGAGCACAGGTGTTCATTATAATGCTCTGGGAGCACAGGTGTTCATTATAATGCTCTGGGAGCACAGGTATTAATGCTCTGGGAGCACAGGTGTTCATTATAATGCTCTGGGAGCACAGGTGTTCATTATAATGCTCTGGGAGCACAGGTGTTCATTATAATGCTCTGGGAGCACAGGTGTTCATTATAATGCTCTGGGAGCACAGGTGTTCATTATAATGCTCTGGGAGCACAGGTGTTCATTATAATGCTCTGGGAGCACAGGTGTTCATTATAATGCTCTGGGAGCACAGGTGTTCATTATAATGCTCTGGGAGCACAGGTGTTCATTATAATGCTCTGGGAGCACAGGTGTTCATTATAATGCTCTGGGAGCACAGGTGTTCATTATAATGCTCTGGGAGCACAGGTGTTCATTATAATGCTCCCGCAGCACAGGTGTTCATTATAATGCTCTGGGAGCACAGGTGTTCATTATAATGCTCTGGGAGCACAGGTGTTCATTATAATGCTCTGGGAGCACAGGTGTTCATTATAATGCTCTGGGAGCACAGGTGTTCATTATAATGCTCTGGGAGCACAGGTGTTCATTATAATGCTCTGGGAGCACAGGTGTTCATTATAATGCTCTGGGAGCACAGGTGTTCATTATAATGCTCTGGGAGCACAGGTGTTCATTATAATGCTCTGGGAGCACAGGTGTTCATTATAATGCTCTGGGAGCACAGGTGTTCATTATAATGCTCTGGGAGCACAGGTGTTCATTATAATGCTCTGGGAGCACAGGTGTTCATTATAATGCTCTGGGAGCACAGGTGTTCATTATAATGCTCTGGGAGCACAGGTGTTTCATTATAATGCTCTGGAGCACAGGTGTTCATTATAATGCTCTGGGAGCACAGGTGTTCATTATAATGCTCTGGGAGCACAGGTTGTTCATTATAATGCTCTGGGAGCACAGGTGGTCATTAAATGCTCTGGGAGCACAGGTGTTCATTATAATGCTCTGGGAGCACAGGTGTTCATTATAATGCTCTGGGAGCACAGGTGTTCATTATAATGCTCTGGGAGCACAGGTGTTCATTATAATGCTCTGGGAGCACAAGGTGTTCATTATAATGCTCTGGGAGCACAGGTGTTCATTATAATGCTCTGGGAGCACAGGTGTTTCATTATAATGCTCTGGGAGCACAGGTGTTCATTATAATGCTCTGGAGCACAGGTTCATTTAATGCTCTGGGAGGCACAGGTGTTCATTATAATGCTCTGGGAGCACAGGTGTTCATTATAATGCTCTGGGAGCCCAGGTGTTCATTATAATGCTCTGGGAGCACAGGTGTTCATTATAATGCTCTGGAGCACAGGTGTTCATTATAAATGTCTTGGGAGCACAGGTGTTCATTATAATGCTCTGGGAGCACAGGTGTTCATTATAATGCTCTGGGAGCACAGGTGTTCATTATAATGCTCTGGGAGCACAGGTATTAATGCTCTGGGAGCACAGGTGTTCATTATAATGCTCTGGAGCACAGGTGTTCATTATAATGCTCTGGGAGCACAGGTATTAATGCTCTGGGAGCACAGGTGTTCATTATAATGCTCTGGGAGCACAGGTGTTCATTATAATGCTCTGGGAGCACAGGTGTTCATTATAATGCTCTGGGAGCACAGGTGTTCATTATAATGCTCTGGGAGCACAGGTGTTCATTATAATGCTCTGGAGCACAGGTGTTCATTATAATGCTCTGGGAGCACAGGTGTTCATTATAATGCTCTGGGAGCACAGGTGTTCATTATAATGCTCTGGGAGCACAGGTGTTCATTATAATGCTCTGGGAGCACAGGTATTAATGCTCTGGGAGCACAGGTATTAATTATAATGCTCTGGCAGCACAGGTATTAATACTCTGGGAGCACAGGTGTTCATTATAATGCTCTTGAGCACAGGGTCATTAATGCTCTGGGAGCACAGGTGTTCATTATAATGCTCTGGGAGCACAGGTGTTCATTATAATGCTCTGGGAGCACAGGTGTTCATTATAATGCTCTGGGAGCACAGGTATTAATGCTCTGGGAGCACAGTGTTCATTATAATGCTCTGGGAGCACAGGTGTTCATTATAATGCTCTGGGAGCACAGGTGTTCATTATAATGCTCTGGGAGCACAGGTGTTCATTATAATGCTCTGGGAGCACAGGTGTTCATTATAATGCTCTGGGAGCACAGGTGTTCATTATAATGCTCTGGGAGCACAGGTGTTCATTATAATGCTCTGGGAGCACAGGTGTTCATTATAATGCTCTGGGAGCACAGGTGTTCATTATAATGCTCTGGGAGCACAGGTGTTCATTATAATGCTCTGGGAGCACAGGTGTTCATTATAATGCTCTGGGAGCACAGGTGTTCATTATAATGCTCTGGGAGCACAGGTGTTCATTATAATGCTCTGGGAGCACAGGTGTTCATTATAATGCTCTGGGAGCACAGGTGTTCATTATAATGCTCTGGGAGCACAGGTGTTCATTATAATGCTCTGGGAGCACAGGTGTTCATTATAATGCTCTGGGAGCACAGGTATTAATGCTCTGGGAGCACAGGTATTAATTATAATGCTCTGGCAGCACAGGTATTAATACTCTGGGAGCACAGGTATTCATTATAATACTCTTGCAGCACAGGTATTAATGCTCTGGGAGCACAGGTGTTCATTATAATGCTCTGGGAGCACAGGTGTTCATTATAATGCTCTGGGAGCACAGGTGTTCATTATAATGCTCTGGGAGCACAGGTATTAATGCTCTGGGAGCACAGATGTTCATTATAATGCTCTGGGAGCACAGGTGTTCATTATAATGCTCTGGGAGCACAGGTGTTCATTATAATGCTCTGGGAGCACAGGTGTTCATTATAATGCTCTGGGAGCACAGGTGTTCATTATAATGCTCTGGGAGCACAGGTGTTCATTATAATGCTCTGGGAGCACAGGTGTTCATTATAATGCTCTGGGAGCACAGGTGTTCATTATAATGCTCTGGGAGCACAGGTGTTCATTATAATGCTCTGGGAGCACAGGTGTTCATTATAATGCTCTGGGAGCACAGGTGTTCATTATAATGCTCTGGGAGCACAGGTGTTCATTATAATGCTCTGGGAGCACAGGTGTTCATTATAATGCTCTGGGAGCACAGGTGTTCATTATAATGCTCTGGGAGCACAGGTGTTCATTATAATGCTCTGGGAGCACAGGTGTTCATTATAATGCTCTGGGAGCACAGGTATTAATGCTCTGGGAGCACAGGTGTTCATTATAATGCTCTGGGAGCACAGGTGTTCATTATAATGCTCTGGGAGCACAGGTGTTCATTATAATGCTCTGGGAGCACAGGTGTTCATTATAATGCTCTGGGAGCACAGGTATTAATGCTCTGGGAGCACAGGTGTTCATTATAATGCTCTGGGAGCACAGGTGTTCATTATAATGCTCTGGGAGCACAGGTATTAATGCTCTGGGAGCACAGGTGTTCATTATAATGTTCTGGGAGCACAGGTGTTCATTATAATGCTCTGGGAGCACAGGTATTAATGCTCTGGGAGCACAGGTGCTCATTATAATGCTCTGGGAGCACAGGTGTTCATTATAATGCTCTGGGAGCACAGGTGTTCATTATAATGCTCTGGGAGCACAGGTGTTCATTATAATGCTCTGGGAGCACAGGTGTTCATTATAATGCTCTGGGAGCACAGGTATTAATGCTCTGGGAGCACAGGTGTTCATTATAATGCTCTGGGAGCACAGGTGTTCATTATAATGCTCTGGGAGCACAGGTGTTCATTATAATGCTCTGGGAGCACAGGTGTTCATTATAATGCTCTGGGAGCACAGGTGTTCATTATAATGCTCTGGGAGCACAGGTGTTCATTATAATGCTCTGGGAGCACAGGTGTTCATTATAATGCTCTGGGAGCACAGGTATTAATGCTCTGGGAGCACAGGTGTTCATTATAATGCTCTGGGAGCACAGGTGTTCATTATAATGCTCTGGGAGCACAGGTGTTCATTATAATGCTCTGGGAGCACAGGTGTTCATTATAATGCTCTGGGAGCACAGGTGTTCATTATAATGCTCTGGGAGCACAGGTGTTCATTATAATGCTCTGGGAGCACAGGTGTTCATTATAATGCTCTGGGAGCACAGGTGTTCATTATAATGCTCTGGGAGCACAGGTATTAATGCTCTGGGAGCACAGGTGTTCATTATAATGCTCTGGGAGCACAGGTGTTCATTATAATGCTCTGGGAGCACAGGTGTTCATTATAATGCTCTGGGAGCACAGTGGTTCATTATAATGCTCTGGGAGCACAGTATTAATGCTCTGGGAGCACAGGTGTTCATTATAATGCTCTGGGAGCACAGGTGTTCATTATAATGCTCTGGAGCACAGGTGTTCATTATAATGCTCTGGGAGACAGGTGTTCATTAAATGCTCTGGGAGCCACAGGTGTCATTATAATGCTCTGGGAGCACAGGTGTTCATTATAATGCTCTGGGAGCACAGGTGTTCATTATAATGCTCTGGGAGCACAGGTGTTCATTATAATGCTCTGGGAGCACAGGTGTTCATTATAATGCTCTGGGAGCACAGGTGTTCATTATAATGCTCTGGGAGCACAGGTATCATTATAATGCTCTGGGAGCACAGGTTTCATTATAATGCTCTGGGAGCACAGGTGTTCATTAAAGCTCTGGGAGCACAGGTCATTAAATGCTCTGGGCAGCACAGTTGCTTCATTACTAATCGCTCTGGAGCACAGGTTTTCATTCTAATGCTCTGGGAGCACAGGTCATATAATGCTCTGGATGCACAGGTGTCATTATAATGCTCTGGGAGCACAGGTATTAATGCTCTGGGAGCACAGGTGTTCATTATAATGCTCTGGGAGCACAGGTATTAATGCTCTGGGAGCACAGGTGTTCATTATAATGCTCTGGGAGCACAGGTATTAATGCTCTGGGAGCACAGGTGTTCATTATAATGCTCTGGGAGCACAGGTGTTCATTATAATGCTCTGGGAGCACAGGTGTTCATTATAATGCTCTGGAGCACAGGTGTTCATTATAATGCTCTGGGAGCACAGGTTGTTCATTATAATGCTCTGGGAGCACAGGGTGTCATTATAATGCTCTGGGAGCACAGGTGTCATTATAATGCTCTGGGAGCACAGGTGTTCATTATAATGCTCTGGGAGCACAGGTGTTCATTATAATGCTCTGGGAGCACAGGTGTCATTATAATGCTCTGGGAGCACAGGTGTTCATATAATGCTCTGGGAGCACAGGTGTTCATTATAATGCTCTGGGAGCACAGGTGTTCATTATAATGCTCTGGGAGCACAGGTGTTCATTATAATGCTCTGGGAGCACAGGTGTTCATTATAATGCTCTGGGAGCACAGGTGTTCATTATAATGCTCTGGGAGCACAGGTGTTCATTATAATGCTCTGGGAGCACAGGTGTTCATTATAATGCTCTGGGAGCACAGGTTCATTAGAATGCTCTGGGAGCACAGGTGTTCATTTAATGCTCTGGGAGCACAGGTGTTCATTATAATGCTCTGGGAGCACAGGTGTTCATTATAATGCTCTGGGAGCACAGGTGTTCATTATAATGCTCTGGGAGCACAGGTGTTCATTATAATGCTCTGGGAGCACAGGTGTTCATTATAATGCTCTGGGAGCACAGGTATTTAATGCTCTGGGAGCACAGGTGTTCATTATAATGCTCTGGGAGCACAGGTGTTCATTATAATGCTCTGGGAGCACAGGTGTTCATTATAATGCTCTGGGAGCACAGGTGTTCATTATAATGCTCTGGGAGCACAGGTGTTCATTATAATGCTCTGGGAGCACAGGTGTTCATTATAATGCTCTGGGAGCACAGGTGTTCATATAATGCTCTGGGAGCACAGGTGTTCATTATAATGCTCTGGGAGCACAGGTGTTCATTATAATGCTCTGGGAGCACAGGTGTTCATTATAATGCTCTGGGAGCACAGGTGTTCATTATAATGCTCTGGCGAGCACAGGTGTTCATTATAAATGCTCTGGAAGCACAGGTGTTCATTATAATGCTCTGGGAGCCACAGGTGTTCATTATAATGCTCTGGAGCACAGGTGTTCATTATAATGCTCTGGGAGCACAGGTGTTCATTTATATAGCTCTGGGAGCACCGGTGTTCATTATAATGCTCTGGGAGACATGGTGTTCATTATAATGCTATGGGAGCACAGGTGTTCATTATAATGCTCTGGGAGCACAGGTGTTCATTATAATGCTCTGGGAGCACAGTGATCATTATAATGCTTGGGAGCCACAGGTGTATATTTATAATTGCTTGGGAGCACAGGTGTTCCTTATAATGCTCTGGGAGACACAGGTGGTTCATTATAATGCTCTGGGAGCACAGGTGTTCATTATAATGCTCTGGGAGCACAGGTGTTCATTATAATGCTCTGGGAGCACAGGTTCATTAAATGCTCTGGGAGCACAGGTGTTCATTATAATGCTCTGGGAGCACAGGTGTTCATTATAATGCTCTGGAGCACAGGTGTTCATTATAATGCTCTGGGAGCACAGGTGTTCATTATAATGCTCTGGGAGCACAGGTGTTCATTATAATGCTCTGGAGCACAGGTGTTCATTATAATGCTCTGGGGAGCACAGGTATTAATGCTCTGGGAGCACAGGTGTTCATTATAATTGCTCTGGGAGCACAGAGTGTTCATTATAATGCTCTGGGAGCACAGGTGTTCATTATAATGCTCTGGGAGCACAGGTGTTCAATTATAATGCTCTGGGAGCACAGGTGTTCATTATAATGCTCTGGGAGCACAGGTGTTCATTATAATGCTCTGGGAGCACAGGTGTTCATTATAATGCCTCTGGGAGCACAGGTGTTCATTATAATGCTCTGGGAGCACAGGTGTTCATTATAATGCTCTGGGAGCACAGGTGTTCATTATAATGCTCTGGGAGCACAGAGTTCATTAAATGCTCTGGGAGCACAGGTGTTCATTATAATGCTCTGGGAGCACAGGTGTTCATTATAATGCTCTGGGAGCACAGGTATTAATGCTCTGGGAGCACAGGTGTTCATTATAATGCTCTGGGAGCACAGGTGTTCATTATAATGCTCTGGGAGCACAGGTGTTCATTATAATGCTCTGGGAGCACAAGGTGTTCATTATAATGCTCTGGGAGCACAGGTGTTCATTATAATGCTCTGGGAGCACAGGTGTTCATTATAATGCTCTGGGAGCACAGGTGTTCATTATAATGCTCTGGGAGCACAGGTGTTCATTATAATGCTCTGGGAGCACAGGTATTAATGCTCTGGGAGCACAGGTGTTCATTATAATGCTCTGGGAGCACAGGTGTTCATTATAATGCTCTGGGAGCACAGGTGTTCATTATAATGCTCTGGGAGCACAGGTGTTCATTATAATGCTCTGGGAGCACAGGTAATAATGCTCTGGGAGACAGGTGTTCATTACTAATGTTCTGGGAGCACAGGTGTTCATTATAATGCTTGGGAGCACAGGTATTAATGCTCTGGGAGCACAGGTGTTCATTATAATGTTCTGGGAGCAAAGGTGTTCATTATAATGCTTGGGAGCACAGGTATTAATGCTCTGGGAGCACAAGGTGTTCATTATAATGTTCTGGGAGCACAGGGTGTTCATTATAATGCTCGGGAGCACAGGTATTAATGCTCTGGGAGCACAGGTGTTCTTTATAAAGTTTCTGGGAGCACAGGTGTTCATTATAATGCTCTGGGAGCACAGGTATTAATGCTCTGGGAGCACAGGTGTTCATTATAATGCTCTGGAGCACAGGTGTTCATTATAATGTTCTGGAGATGCCACAGGTGTGTTCATTATAATGCATCTGGGAGCACAGGTATTAATGCTCTGGAGCACAGGTGTTTCATTATAATGCTCTGGGAGCACAGGTGTTCATTATAATGTTCTGGGAGCACAGGTGTTCATTATAATGTTCTGGGAGCACAGGTATTAATGCTCTGGGAGCACAGGTGTTCATTCTAATGCTCTGGGAGCACAGGTGTTCATTATAATGCTCTGGGAGCACAGGTATTAATGCTCTGGGAGCACAGGTATTAATTATAATGCTCTGGCAGCACAGGTATTAATACTCTGGGAGCACAGGTATTCATTATTATACTCTTGCAGCACAGGTATTAATGCTCTGGGAGCACAGGTGTTCATTATAATGCTCTGGGAGCACAGATATTCATTATAATGCTCTGGGAGCACAGGTATTAATGCTCTGGGACCACAGGTATTCATTACAGATCAGTAGGTATTCATTATAATGCTCTGGCAGCACAGGTATTAATGCTCTGGCAGCACAGGTATTAATTATAGTGCTCTGGCAGCACAGGTATTAATGCTCTGGCAGCACAGGTATTAATGCTCTGGGAGCACAGGTATTAATTATAATGCTCTGGCAGCACAGGTAATAATGCTTTGGAAGCACAGGTATTAATAATAATGCTCTGGCAGCACAGGTATTAATGCTCTGGGAGCACAGGTATTAATTATAATGCTCTGGTAGCACAGGTATTAATGCTCTGGGAGCACAGGTATTAATTATAGTGCTCTGGTAGCACAGGTATTAATGCTCTGGCAGCACAGGTATTAATTATAATGCTCTGGCAGCACAGGTATTAATACTCTGGGAGCACAGGTATTCATTATAATACTCTTCCAGCACAGGTATTAATGCTCTGGAAGCACAGGTATTAATTCTAATGCTCTGGCAGCACAGGTATTAATGCTGTCGGAGCACAGGTATTAATTATAATGCTCTTGCAGCATAGGTATTAATGCTCTGGAAGCACAGGTATTAATTATAATGCTCTGGCAGCACAGATATTAATGTTCTGGGAGCACAGGTATTAATTATAATGATCTGGCAGCACAGGTATTAATGCTGTCGGAGCACAGGTATTAATTATAATGCTCTTGCAGCATAGGTATTAATGCTCTGGCAGCACAGGTATTAATTATAGTGCTCTGGCAGCACAGGTATTAATGCTCTGGCAGCACAGGTGTTCATTATAATGCTCTGGGAGCACAGGTGTTCATTATAATGCTCTGGGAGCACAGGTGTTCATTATAATGCTCTGGGAGCACAGGTGTTCATTATAATGCTCTGGGAGCACAGGTGTTCATTATAATGCTCTGGGAGCACAGGTGTTCATTATAATGCTCTGGGAGCACAGGTGTTCATTATAATGCTCTGGGAGCACAGGTATTAATGCTCTGGGAGCACAGGTGTTCATTATAATGCTCTGGGAGCACAGGTGTTCATTATAATGCTCTGGGAGCACAGGTGTTCATTATAATGCTCTGGGAGCACAGGTGTTCATTATAATGCTCTGGGAGCACAGGTGTTCATTATAATGCTCTGGGAGCACAGGTGTTCATTATAATGCTCTGGGAGCACAGGTATTAATGCTCTGGGAGCACAGGTGTTCATTATAATGCTCTGGGAGCACAGGTGTTCATTATAATGCTCTGGGAGCACAGGTGTTCATTATAATGCTCTGGGAGCACAGGTGTTCATTATAATGCTCTGGGAGCACAGGTGTTCATTATAATGCTCTGGGAGCACAGGTGTTCATTATAATGCTCTGGGAGCACAGGTGTTCATTATAATGCTCTGGGAGCACAGGTGTTAATTATAATGCTCTGGGAGCACAGGTATTAATGCTCTGGGAGCACAGGTGTTCATTATAATGCTCTGGGAGCACAGGTGTTCATTATAATGCTCTGGGAGCACAGGTGTTCATTATAATGCTCTGGGAGCACAGGTGTTCATTATAATGCTCTGGGAGCACAGGTGTTCATTATAATGCTCTGGGAGCACAGGTGTTCATTATAATGCTCTGGGAGCACAGGGTTCATTATATGCTCTGGGAGCACAGGTGTTCATTATAATGCTCTGGGAGCACAGGTGTTCATTATAATGCTCTGGGAGCACAGGTGTTCATTATAATGCTCTGGGAGCACAGGTGTTCATTATAATGCTCTGGGAGCACAGGTGTTCATATAATGCTCTGGGAGCACAGGTGTTCATTATAATGCTCTGGGAGCACAGGTGTTCATTATAATGCTCTGGGAGCACAGGTGTTCATTATAATGCTCTGGGAGCACAGGTGTCATTAAATGCTCTGGGAGCACAGGTGTTCATTATAATGCTCTGGGAGCACAGGTGTTCATTATAATGCTCTGGGAGCCACAGGTGTTCATTATAATGCTCTGGGAGCACAGGTGTTCATTATAATGCTCTGGGAGCACAGGTGTTCATTATAATGCTCTGGGAGCACAGGTGTTCATTATAATGCTCTGGGAGCACAGGTGTTCATTATAATGCTCTGGGAGCACAGGTGTTCATTATAATGCTCTGGGAGCACAGGTGTTCATTATAATGCTCTGGAGCACAGGTGTTCATTATAATGCTCTGGGAGCACAGGTGTTCATTATAATGCTCTGGGAGCACAGGTGTTCATTATAATGCTCTGGGAGCACAGGTGTTCATTATAATGCTCTGGGAGCACAGGTTCATTTATGCTCTGGGAGCACAGGTGTTCATTATAATGCTCTGGGAGCACAGGTGTATTAATTGCTCTGGGAGCACAGGTGTTCATTATAATGCTCTGGGAGCACAGGGTGTTCATTATAATGCTCTGGGAGCACAGGTGTTCATTATAATGCTCTGGGAGCACAGGTGTTCCATTCATTAATGCTCTGGGAGCACAGGTATTTAATGCTCTGGGAGCACAGGTGTTCATTATAATGCTCTGGGAGCACAGGTGTTCATTATAATGCTCTGGGAGCACAGGGGTTCATTATAATGCTCTAGGGAGCACAGGTGTTCATTATAATGCTCTGGGAAGCACAGGTGTTCATTATAATGCTCTGGGAGCACAGGTGTTCATTATAATGCTCTGGGAGCACAGGTGTTCATTATAATGCTCTGGGAGCACAGGTGTTCATTATAATGCTCTGGGAGCACAGGTGTTCATTATAATGCTCTGGGAGCACAGGTGTTCATTATAATGCTCTGGGAGCACAGGTGTTCATTATAATGCTCTGGGAGCACAGGTGTTCATTATAATGCTCTGGGAGCACAGGTATTAATGCTCTGGGAGCACAGGTGTTCATTATAATGCTCTGGGAGCACAGGTGTTCATTATAATGCTCTGGGAGCACAGGTGTTCATTATAATGCTCTGGGAGCACAGGTGTTCATTATAATGCTCTGGGAGCACAGGTATTAATGCTCTGGGAGCACAGGTGTTCATTATAATGTTCTGGGAGCACAGGTGTTCATTATAATGCTCTGGGAGCACAGGTACTAATGCTCTGGGAGCACAGGTGTTCATTATAATGTTCTGGGAGCACAGGTGTTCATTATAATGCTCTGGGAGCACAGGTATTAATGCTCTGGGAGCACAGGTGTTCATTATAATGTTCTGGGAGCACAGGTGTTCATTATAATGCTCTGGGAGCACAGGTATTAATGCTCTGGGAGCACAGGTGTTCATTATAATGTTCTGGGAGCACAGGTGTTCATTATAATGCTCTGGGAGCACAGGTATTAATGCTCTGGGAGCACAGGTGTTCATTATAATGCTCTGGGAGCACAGGTGTTCATTATAATGCTCTGGGAGCACAGGTGTTCATTATAATGCTCTGGGAGCACAGGTGTTCATTATAATGCTCTGGGAGCACAGGTGTTCATTATAATGCTCTGGGAGCACAGGTGTTCATTATAATGCTCTGGGAGCACAGGTATTAATGCTCTGGGAGCACAGGTGTTCATTATAAATGCTCTGGGAGCACAGGTGTTCATTTTAATGCTCTGGGAGCACAGGTGTTCATTATAATGCTCTGGGAGCACAGGGTTCATTATATGCTCTGGGAGCACAGGTGTTCATTATAATGCTCTGGGAGCACAGGTGTTCATTATAATGCTCTGGGAGCACAGGTGTTCATTATAATAGCTCTGGGAGCAGCAGGTGTTCATTATAATGCTCTGGGAGCACAGGTGTTCATTATAATGCTCTGGGAGCACAGGTGTTCATTATAATGCTCTGGAGCACAGGTGTTCATTATAATGCTCTGGGAGCACAGGTGTTCATTATAATGCTCTGGGGCACAGGTATTAATGCTCTGGGAGCACAGGTGTTCATTATAATGCTCTGGGAGCACAGGTGTTCATTATAATGCTCTGGGAGCACAGGTGTTATTATAATGCTCTGGGAGCACAGGTGTTCATTATAATGTCTCTGGGAGCACAGGTATTAATGCTCTGGGAGCACAGGTGTTCATTATAATGTTCTGGGAGCACAGGTGTTCATTATAATGCTCTGGGAGCACAGGTATTAATGCTCTGGGAGCACAGGTGTTCATTATAATGTTCTGGGAGCACAGGTGTTCATTATAATGCTCTGGGAGCACAGGTATTAATGCTCTGGGAGCACAGGTGTTCATTATAATGTTCTGGGAGCACAGGTGTTCATTATATGCTCTGGGAGCACAGGTATTAATGCTCTGGGAGCACAGGTGTTCATTATAATGTTCTGGGAGCACAGGTGTTCATTATAATGCTCTGGGAGCACAGGTATTAATGCTCTGGGAGCACAGGTGTTCATTATAATGCTCTGGGAGCACAGGTGTTCATTATAATGTTCTGGGAGCACAGGTGTTCATTATAATGCTCTGGGAGCACAGGTATTAATGCTCTGGGAGCACAGGTGTTCATTATAATGCTCTGGGAGCACAGGTGTTCATTATAATGTTCTGGGAGCACAGGTGTTCATTATAATGTTCTGGGAGCACAGGTATTAATGCTCTGGGAGCACAGGTGTTCATTATAATGCTCTGGGAGCACAGGTGTTCATTATAATGCTCTGGGAGCACAGGTATTAATGCTCTGGGAGCACAGGTATTAATTATAATGCTCTGGCAGCACAGGTATTAATACTCTGGGAGCACAGGTATTCATTATAATACTCTTGCAGCACAGGTATTAATGCTCTGGGAGCACAGGTGTTCATTATAATGCTCTGGGAGCACAGATATTCATTATAATGCTCTGGGAGCACAGGTATTAATGCTCTGGGACCACAGGTATTCATTACAGATCAGTAGGTATTCATTATAATGCTCTGGCAGCACAGGTATTAATGCTCTGGCAGCACAGGTATTAATTATAGTGCTCTGGCAGCACAGGTATTAATGCTCTGGCAGCACAGGTATTAATGCTCTGGGAGCACAGGTATTAATTATAATGCTCTGGCAGCACAGGTATTAATGCTTTGGAAGCACAGGTATTAATAATAATGCTCTGGCAGCACAGGTATTAATGCTCTGGGAGCACAGGTATTAATTATAATGCTCTGGTAGCACAGGTATTAATGCTCTGGGAGCACAGGTATTAATTATAGTGCTCTGGTAGCACAGGTATTAATGCTCTGGCAGCACAGGTATTAATTATAATGCTCTGGCAGCACAGGTATTAATACTCTGGGAGCACAGGTATTCATTATAATACTCTTCCAGCACAGGTATTAATGCTCTGGAAGCACAGGTATTAATTCTAATGCTCTGGCAGCACAGGTATTAATGCTGTCGGAGCACAGGTATTAATTATAATGCTCTTGCAGCATAGGTATTAATGCTCTGGAAGCACAGGTATTAATTATAATGCTCTGGCAGCACAGATATTAATGTTCTGGGAGCACAGGTATTAATTATAATGATCTGGCAGCACAGGTATTAATGCTGTCGGAGCACAGGTATTAATTATAATGCTCTTGCAGCATAGGTATTAATGCTCTAGGCAGCCCAGGTATTAAATTAATAGTGTCTCGGCAGCACAGGTAATTAATGCTCTGGGCAGCACAGGTGTTCATATAATGCTCTGGGAGCACAGGTGTTCATTATAATGCTCTGGGAGCACAGGTGTTCATTATAATGCTCTGGAGCACAGGTGTTCATTATAATGCTCTGGAGCACAGGTGTTCATTATAATGCTCTGGAGCACAGGTGTTCATTATAATGCTCTGGAGCACAGGTGTTCATTAAATGCTCTGGGAGCACAGGTGTTCATTATAATGCTCTGGGAGCACAGGTGTTCATTATAATGCTCTGGGAGCACAGGTGTTCATTATAAGCTCTGGAGCACAGGTGTTCATTATAATGCTCTGGGAGCACAGGTGTTCATTATAATGCTCTGGGAGCACAGGTGTTCATTATAATGCTCTGGGAGCACAGGTGTTCATATAATGCTCTGGGAGCACAGGTGTTCATTATAATGCTCTGGAGCACAGGTGTTCATTATAATGCTCTGGGAGCACAGGTGTTCATTATAATGCTCTGGGAGCACAGGTGTTCATTATAATGCTCTGGGAGCACAGGTGTGCATTATAATGCTCTGGGAGCACAGGTGTTCATTATAATGCTCTGGGAGCACAGGTGTTCATTATAATGCTCTGGGAGCACTGGTATTAATGCTCTGGGAGCACAGGTCATTATAATGCTCTGGGAGCACAGGTGTTCATTATAATGCTCTGGGAGCACAGGTGTTCATTATAATGCTCTGGGAGCACAGGTGTTCATTATAATGCTCTGGGAGCACAGGAGTTCATTATAATGCTCTGGGATGCACAGGGTGTTCATTATAATGCTCTGGGAGCACAGGTGTTCATTATAATGCTCTGGGAGCACAGGTATTAATGCTCTGGGAGCACAGGTGTTCATTATAATGCTCTGGGAGCACAGGTGTTCATTATAATGCTCTGGGAGCACAGGTGTTCATTATAATGCTCTGGGAGCACAGGTGTTCATTATTAATGCTCTGGGAGCACAGGTGTTCATTATAATGCTCTGGGAGCACAGGTGTTCATTATAATGCTTCTGGGAGCACAGGTGTTCATTATAATGCCCTGGGAGCACAAGGGGTTCATATAATGCTCTGGGAGCACAGGTGTTCATTATAATGCTCTGGCAGCACAGGTGTTCATTATAATGCTCTGGGAGCACAGGTGTTCATATAATGCTCCTGGGAGCAACAGGTGTTCATTATTAATGCTCTGTAGCACAGGTGTTCATTATAATGCTCTGGAGCACAGGTGTCATTATAATGCTCTGGGAGCACAGGTGTTGCATTAAAATGCTCTGGGAGCACAGGTGTTCATTATAATGCTCTGGGGAGCACAGGTGTTCATTATAATGCTCTGGGAGCACAGGTGTTCATTATAATGTCTGGGAGCACAGGTGTTCATTATAAGGCTCTGGGGGGAGCACAGGTGTCATTATAATGCTCTGGGAGCACAGGTGTTCATTATAATGCTCTGGGAGCACAGGTGTTCATTATAATGCTCTGGGAGCACAGGTGTTCATTATAATGCTCTGGGAGCACAGGTGTTCATTATAATGCTCTGGGAGCACAGGTATTAATGCTCTGGGAGCACAGGTGTTCATTATAATGCTCTGGGAGCACAGGTGTTCATTATAATGCTCTGGGAGCACAGGTGTTCATTATAATGCTCTGGGAGCACAGGTGTTCATTATAATGCTCTGGGAGCACAGGTGTTCATTATAATGCTCTGGGAGCACAGGTGTTCATTATAATGCTCTGGGAGCACAGGTGTTCATTATAATGCTCTGGGAGCACAGGTGTTCATTATAATGCTCTGGGAGCACAGGTGTTCATTATAATGCTCTGGGAGCACAGGTGTTCATTATAATGCTCTGGGAGCACAGGTGTTCATTATAATGCTCTGGGAGCACAGGTGTTCATTATAATGCTCTGGGAGCACAGTGTTCATTATAATGCTCTGGGAGCACAGGTGTCATTATAAGCTCAGGGAGCACAGGGTGTTCATTATATGCTCTGGGAGCACAGGTGTTCATTATAATGCTCTGGGAGCACAGGGGTTCATTATAATGCTCTGGGGAGCACAGGTGTTCATTATAATGCTCTGGGAGCACAGGGTCATTATAATGCTCTGGGAGCACAGGTTATTATGCTCTGGGAGCACAGGTGTTCATGATAATGCTCTGGGAGCACAGGTGTTCATTATAATGCTCTGGGAGCACAGGTGTTCATTATAATGCTCTGGGAGCACAGGTGTTCATTATAATGCTCTGGGAGCCACAGTGTTTCATTATAATGCTCTGGAGCACAGGTGTTCATTAATGCTCTGGAGCACAGGTGGTTCATTATAAGCTCTGGGAGCACAGTATTAATGCTCTGGGAGCTCAGGTGTTCATTAAATGCTCTGGAGCACAGGTGTTTTCATTATAATGCTCTGGGAGCACAGGTGTTCAGTATAATGCTCTGGGAGCACAGGTGTTCATTATATTGCACTGGAGCACAGGTGTTCATTATAATGCTCTGGGAGCACAGGTGTTCATTATAATGCTCTGGGAGCACAGGTGTTCATTATAATGCTCTGGGCAGCACAGGGTTCATTATAAGCTCTGGGAGCACAGGTGTTCATTATAATGCTCTGGGAGCACAGGTATTAATGCTCTGGGAGCACAGGTGTTCATTATAATGCTCTGGGAGCACAGGTTGTTCATTATAATGCTCTGGGAGCACAGGTGTTCATTATAATGCTCTGGGAGCACAGGTGTTCATTATAATGCTCTGGGAGCACAGGTATTAATGCTCTGGGAGCAGGTGTTCATTATAATGTTCTGGGAGCACAGGTGTTCATTATAATGCTCTGGGAGCACAGGTACTAATGCTCTGGGAGCACAGGTGTTCATTATAATGTTCTGGGAGCACAGGTGTTCATTATAATGCTCTGGGAGCACAGGTATTAATGCTCTGGGAGCACAGGTGTTCATTATAATGTTCTGGGAGCACAGGTGTTCATTATAATGCTCTGGGAGCACAGGTATTAATGCTCTGGGAGCACAGGTGTTCATTATAATGTTCTGGGAGCACAGGTGTTCATTATAATGCTCTGGGAGCACAGGTATTAATGCTCTGGGAGCACAGGTGTTCATTATAATGCTCTGGGAGCACAGGTGTTCATTATAATGTTCTGGGAGCACAGGTGTTCATTATAATGCTCTGGGAGCACAGGTATTAATGCTCTGGGAGCACAGGTGTTCATTATAATGCTCTGGGAGCACAGGTGTTCATTATAATGTTCTGGGAGCACAGGTGTTCATTATAATGTTCTGGGAGCACAGGTATTAATGCTCTGGGAGCACAGGTGTTCATTATAATGCTCTGGGAGCACAGGTGTTCATTATAATGCTCTGGGAGCACAGGTATTAATGCTCTGGGAGCACAGGTATTAATTATAATGCTCTGGCAGCACAGGTATTAATACTCTGGGAGCACAGGTATTCATTATAATACTCTTGCAGCACAGGTATTAATGCTCTGGGAGCACAGGTGTTCATTATAATGCTCTGGGAGCACAGATATTCATTATAATGCTCTGGGAGCACAGGTATTAATGCTCTGGGACCACAGGTATTCATTACAGATCAGTAGGTATTCATTATAATGCTCTGGCAGCACAGGTATTAATGCTCTGGCAGCACAGGTATTAATTATAGTGCTCTGGCAGCACAGGTATTAATGCTCTGGCAGCACAGGTATTAATGCTCTGGGAGCACAGGTATTAATTATAATGCTCTGGCAGCACAGGTATTAATGCTTTGGAAGCACAGGTATTAATAATAATGCTCTGGCAGCACAGGTATTAATGCTCTGGGAGCACAGGTATTAATTATAATGCTCTGGTAGCACAGGTATTAATGCTCTGGGAGCACAGGTATTAATTATAGTGCTCTGGTAGCACAGGTATTAATGCTCTGGCAGCACAGGTATTAATTATAATGCTCTGGCAGCACAGGTATTAATACTCTGGGAGCACAGGTATTCATTATAATACTCTTCCAGCACAGGTATTAATGCTCTGGAAGCACAGGTATTAATTCTAATGCTCTGGCAGCACAGGTATTAATGCTGTCGGAGCACAGGTATTAATTATAATGCTCTTGCAGCATAGGTATTAATGCTCTGGAAGCACAGGTATTAATTATAATGCTCTGGCAGCACAGATATTAATGTTCTGGGAGCACAGGTATTAATTATAATGATCTGGCAGCACAGGTATTAATGCTGTCGGAGCACAGGTATTAATTATAATGCTCTTGCAGCATAGGTATTAATGCTCTGGCAGCACAGGTATTAATTATAGTGCTCTGGCAGCACAGGTATTAATGCTCTGGCAGCACAGGTATTAATGCTCTGGCAGCACAGGTATTAATTATAGTGCTCTGGCAGCACAGGTATTAATGCTCTGGCAGCACAGGTATTAATGCTCTGGGAGCACAGGTATTAATTATAATGCTCTGGCAGCACAGGTATTAATGCTTTGGAAGCACAGGTATTAATAATAATGCTCTGGCAGCACAGGTATTAATGCTCTGGGAGCACAGGTATTAATTATAATGCTCTGGCAGCACAGGTATTAATGCTCTGGGAGCACAGGTATTAATTATAGTGCTCTGGTAGCACAGGTATTAATGCTCTGGCAGCACAGGTATTAATTATAATGCTCTGGCAGCACAGGTATTAATACTCTGGGAGCACAGGTATTCATTATAATACTCTTCCAGCACAGGTATTAATGCTCTGGAAGCACAGGTATTAATTATAATGCTCTGGCAGCACAGATATTAATGTTCTGGGAGCACAGGTATTAATTATAATGATCTGGCAGCACAGGTATTAATGCTGTCGGAGCACAGGTATTAATTATAATGCTCTTGCAGCATAGGTATTAATGCTCTGGAAGCACAGGTATTAATTATAATGCTCTGGCAGCACAGATATTAATGTTCTGGGAGCACAGGTATTAATTATAATGCTCTGGCAGCACAGGTATTAATGCTCTGGGAGTGCAGGTATTAATGCTCTGGGAGCACATGTATTAATTATAATGCTCTGGCAGCACAGGTATTAATGCTTTGGGAGCACAGTTATTAATTATAATGTCCTGGCAGCACAGGTAAGAATGTGTTAGCAGTACACATATTACTAATGAGGTGTATTGAGACATGGAAATGAACAATTGCAACCATAACCAATAATGCCTGAAAACCTGGACAATTCTACCATGTCTGACATATCATTTTTCCATGACATCTTTGATATTTAATCTCATCCACTCTCTACCCTATCTAAGACCTTCCTTTTTGTTCTTCCTTCCCTTCCCCACTTTCAACAACATAAAACCGATCACATTTCTACCTCCATTCAACTCCGAAGAAGTCATATTCGGCTTGAAATGTTAACTTTGAGGAACTATTTTACTGGTTGGTGGGTCTAGAACAATGTGGCATAATCTAAAATTTAGATTGGTGGATTTATGTTAACCAAGTGTGTTAAGGGAAATGGGGCAAAAGGGGGGAAGGGGATGGAGTTATGTCACAGATTTCAATGGATGGTGGAATAGGCTTCAAGGCCCAAACAGGAAATAACATAATGAAGTTGAATTATTAATGTGGTTGGAAGGTGAGACAGAGTTTAGGGATGAGTGGGGGGAATTTCTAATTGGCAGTGGTGTCCAACTGAAATTTGTGTTGTGTGTCCTCAACTACTCAAGGTATTCATTACAATTTAGGTCATGGGATAGACAGCCAGATTTGCAAATTTAACAATGACAAAAATATATTTATTATCTTTTTGTGTAATGAGTTTCACTGGCAAGGCCAGTATTTATTACCCATTCCTAAATACCCTTGAGAAGGTGTTGGTGAACTGCCTTCTTGAACCACTGCAGTCTATGTAGTGTAGTCACACCCACAGTGCTGTTAGGGAGGGAGCTCTAGGATTTTGACCCAGTGACAGTGAAGGAACGGTGATATATTTCCAAATCAGGAGGGTGAGTGGCTTGGAGAGGAACTTCCAGGTGGTGGTGTTCCCATCTGTCTGCTGCCCTTGTGTTTCTAGATGGTAATGTTTGTGGGTCTGGAAGGTGCTGCCTAGGGAGCCTTGGTGAGTTTCTGCAGTGCATCTTGCAGATGGTACACACTGCTGCTATTGTGCATTGGTGGTGGAGGGAGTGGATGTGGAATGCAGTGGATAGGGTACCAAATAAGCAAGCTGCTTTATCCTGGATGGTGTCGAGCTTCTTAAATGTTGTTGGTTCCACAATCATCCAGGCAAGTGGACAGTATTCCATCACACTCCTGACTTGTGTCTTCAAAATGATTGACAGGCTTCGAGGAGTCAGGAGGTGAGTTACTCACTGCAGAATTCCCAGACTCAGACCTGTTCTTGTAGCCACATTATTTATGTGGGTGTCCAGTTCAGTTTCTGGCCAATGGATGTTGACAGTGGCAGATTTAGCAATGATAATGTAATTAAATGTCAAAGGGAGAGGATTAGATTCTCTTTTCTTGGAGATGGTCATTGCCTGGTACTTGTGTGGCGCAAGTATTACTTGCCACTTATCAGTCCAAGCCCTGACTGTTGTCCAGGTCTTGCTGCATTTGGACATGGGCTGCTTCAGTATCTGAGGAGTCGCAAATAGTGCTGAACATTGTGCAATCATCAGCGAACATCCCCACTTCTGACCTTATGATGGAGGGCAGGTTATTGATGAAGCAGCTGAAGATGGTTGGGCAGAGGACACTACCCTGAGGAACTCCTGCAGTGATGTCCTGGATAAAAGGAAAAAACTGCGGATGCTGGAAATCCAAAACAAAAACAAAAATAAAAATACCTGGAAAAACTCAGCAGGTCTGGCAGCATCTGCGGAGTGGGACACAGTTAACGTTTTGAGTCCGTATGACTCTTCAACAGAACTAAGGAAAAATAGAAGAGAGGTGAAATATAAGCTAGTTTAAGGCGGGGGGGGGGTGGGTGGTGGGGACGGTGGTGGGACAAGCAGAGCTGGATAGAGGGCCAGTGATAGGTGGAGACAACCAAAAGATGTCACAGACAAAAGGACAAAGAGGTGTTGACGGTGGTGATGACCTGGAGCTGAGATGAATGACCTCCAATAACTATGACCATCTTCCTTTGTGCTAGGTATGACTGCAACCAGTGGAGAATTTTCTCTCTGATTCCTATTGACTCCAGTTTTGCCAGGGCTCCTTGATGCCTCCCTCAGTCAAATGCTGCCTTGATGTCAAGGGCAGTCACTGTCACCTCACTTCTGGAATTCAGCCTTTTTGTCTATGTCTGGACCAAGGCTGTAATGAGGTCAGGAGCTGAGTGGCCCTGGCAGAATCCAAACTGAGCTTACATGAGCAGGTTGTTGCAGAGTAAGTGCCACTTGACAACACTGTCGATGACTCCTTCCATCACTATGCTGATGGTTGAGAGTAGACTGATGGGCAAGGGCTGGGAGAGCGGGGTGCACACAGTGCTAATCTCTGAGGCCCGTGCCTTCAGGGGCCTGGGCCATGCAACTCCGCCCTCCTCTCTCAAGTGGCCTACCCAGCCCAATGTGTTTGTAGCCAAGCACAGTGGACACTCCGTTCTGGGACAAATTTCTGTCATATAAAGGGTTATTGGACCAAGAGCCCAAGTCCACATGGCCATTTTTTTGCAGCCAGGACATATACTGGGTGATGCGGTCTACCCTTGGCTGTACTCTCACCCTCCCACGCAGGCGCTGGCTCACGCTAGGACATCAAGTTTCAAGGCAACCGAGCAGGCCGGAGAGCCAGAGGCAGTGACGGTTGTAGCAACAGTGAGGCCCAGGATGACTGGAGTGTTAGACAGGGCCAAGAAGAAGCACTTCTTGTCACCTTCACAGCCCTCCCAAATGCTTCTTCAGTGAGAAAATTTCCCAACCACCCGGGCTTGGGGCGAGTAAATAGGTGCTGGTTGTAAAAGACCATAGCAGGACATAGACTGTGTAGTTTGGAGCAACCTCAAATAGCAAGGGTATAACAGTCAGAGAAAAGGGGCGTTTGTAGGTTCATCCAGATATTCTGAAGAACGAGGAAGCAGAGTTAGGAAGAGAAACCTTAGAAGTTTCAGCTTTTTCACTAAAGCTGCAAAAAGCGAGTGAGTGAGTGAGTGTGAGAGTGAGTGAGTGAGAGAGTGAGTGAGTGAGAGAGTGACTGAGTGAGAGAGTGATCAGGTGAGTGAGTGAGTGAGTGACCAGGTGAGTGACCAGGTAAGTGAGTGTGAATAAATGAATGAGTGTGAATGTGCGTGTGAGTGTGTGAGAGTGAGTGAGTGAGTGTGAAAATGAGCGTGAGAGAACCCTGAAACTGGGAGTGAGCCGGACACACATGCACACATACACACACACACACACACACACACACGTGCACACGCGTGCGCACTCCCACACATACACAGACAAATACATACTCACATGCTGCTGGGTGTGGGGACACATACACACATGCCTTCCTCCTCTTCCTCCCTCCCCAAAATCCTATCCATGCACGAGGCCAGGTGAAGAGGAAAACCCAGGCTGAAAGGCAACCTGCTTCCGACCTCCACTTTCCTATGTATTCCGCCAAGGCCAACACGGCTTGTGCCCCATCAGAGGCAAACACAAGGTCGGTATTAGTTAAACCCAACTCCTTACCCCGGCCCCAGTCCCCTCCCCATTCCATGGTGACCAGGACTTGAGACCTCTTCTGTCTCTCTCTAGCTCCATCCCTAGCCAAGCTGTCCCTTGGAGCCAATGGGAATTAGGGGGAAAACCCTCCACTGGTTGGAGTCATACCTAGCAAAAGGAAGATGACTGTGGCTGTTGGAGGTCAGTCATCTCAGCTCCAGGACATCACTACAGAAATTCCTCAGGATACTATCCTAGGCCTAACCATCTTCATATTCTTCATCAATGACCTTCCCTCCATCATTAGTTCAGAAGTGGAGATGTTCACTGATGACTTCACAAAGTTCAGTACCTTTCATGAATTCTCAGACGCTGAAGCAGTCCATGTCCATCTGCAGCAAGACCAGGACAACATTCAGACTTGGGCTGACTGTTGTATAAGGGTCTGGCACTTATAGAGTTAACATGGGATTGAGTACAGTTGATCACCCATACAGTGTTGTAAGAGAACAGATGACCTGCACCTAGGGGTCAATCTAGTGTTGGACAGAGCTGAGTGTGCATGCAAGCATGGAGACAATTCCTAGCTTGAACCCTTTACTGTACCTTTGCATATAGTTTCTAGTAATACATGCAGCTAACCAACTTCAGAATATGAAGACTTCATTAAGACCTACTGGATGGTTTTTAACACTCTACATGGTGGCAGCGAATGGAAAAACCCAAAACCTTACAAAACTTGCAGAGATAAACTAAAATCCTGCAAGACTAAGAAAAATAAAAGAAGCATCTTGACCAGAAGAAAAGCTCAAGAAATTCCTCAGGATACTATCCTAGGCCTAACCATCTTCATCAATGACCTTCCCTCCATCATTAGTTCAGAAGTAGGAAATCGCCAGAGAAAGGCTTGGAAGCTGCAGGCAGAAATTAAATCTCTTACTGCAGCAGAAGACTCCATTCCCAGAGTGCAGAGTCTGCAAACCTAGCAGGGGTGAGCTAAAACTTTTAAATTCCAGGAGCAGCAAGTCCTGAGAAACTTTTAAACAGCTCAGTGGGTCAGAAGTTGCCATTTAAAAACTCCACCAGAGCAAACTGATCCCCGAATCGGCACCTAAAATCGTGGTGTCCGATTATTCTGAAAATAACAAACCTTAATTAATTCATTTGTACGAATCACGACTAAAGAATCAGCTTTGAAGACCAACAAAGGCCAGGATTTGACTGTTTTGTGACCCTAACGCATAGCACTAAAATGGAGATGTCTGCAGCTAGTCGATCCAAACAGCCATTGTTTTCAGGGCTGAGTGCAAGCCCCATTGTAGTGGGAGTCCATCAAACCTGGCAGCGCAGGTAAACCCTTTGTCTTAAAACAAACAGCGGCACGATCTTGAATTTCAACAACTTCTCAAAGCTGAACCTACACTTTAAAGTTTTTTAACCATGGATCAGAAATCCACTCAATTTGGATTTAGTCAAGGCCCAGACCAATCACCCAATTGGGGAGAAAAACAGAAGATGCTGGAAAAACCCAGCAGGTCTGACAACATCTGTGGAGAGAAAAACAGCGTTGACGTTTCGAGTCATACCAATCAATACGCTGTCAGACCTGCTGGGTTTTTCCAGCATTTTCTGTTTTTCTTTCAGATTTCCAGCATCTGCAGTATTTTGCTTTCACATAATTGGGGACTTTGGAGAAAAAGATTCCTTAGATTCATGATTGCTTCAGGTCTGGATAAAAAGACAGAAACTGATCAAGTTAACACACTGCTTTATTTAGTAGGTCTGATAGCTGACAACATTGGACAAGGAGTCAAAAAATCATCTGCTAAATTTGAAGAACTAAAATATTTTGATATTTACCTGAACCTAAGAAGTAACAAAACCCTCGAAAGGGTGAAATTTAATAAAAGTGTTCAGCAGCCAGGAGAACCTGTCAATTCATTCATTAATGATCTGTACAGGATGGTTGAAGGCTGTGAATACGGGATCTAAACTCTGACCTTATCAGGGATAGAATTGTTATAGGAATAGCTAATGACGCACTCTCAGGCATGCTGCTAGCGAAGGAAGATCTAACCCTTGAGAAAGCTATCCAGCTTGTTAGGTAGTCTGAACTCCGTATGTAGCACAGTCTATTTTAAGAGGAGAAAGTAAACCGTGGTACAAAGGGAACCCCACAGTCCAGTCAGTTAAACAGCACAGGAACAGGGACACTCCAGGACAAGGGAAGCAATGCCCTAACCAACCATCAGAATGACCATGCCAGCACTGTGGAGCAAAGCGCCCCCGCCGGTGAGATCAGTGTCCTACAATTTCAGCCCAATGCTTTAAGTGTAACACAACTGGACACCAGCCAACTACGCAAAGCCGAAAACATCTAAACGCACAGAAGACCCAAAGATGATTCATGAGGTCGAGACTGCAAACCATGATGACACACAGCCATGCTTCTTGGGTAAGGTCAATGTTCCAGGATTTTCGTTTTGGAATGCGGACATCTCAGTTAATGCCTATCTCACAAACTTTAAATTGGACAAGGGAGCCAGTGTTACCTTCCTCTCAGACAGAGAACCATGACTGGTGACCCAATGGATGATGCCAGCCATGACACACCTATACAGAGCAGGAGGCATGAAGCTCCCGGTGAAAGGCATCTTGCAGGCGACTCTGAGGCACAAGGATAAAGAATCAGAGAAACCCCGTTCGTGCTCCACAACCAGGACTGTTCAATGCTAAACCGCAAAGCTTGTGTCGAACTTAACCTTCTACAAAAAATTGATGAAGTCAGGCCTGGCTTCAGGTTTAACAGTATGTTTCGGAAGCTATTTACAGGACTGCAACAACTGAAAAATACCTGCAAGATCACACTGAGGGAGGACGTGAAAAGCTTGTTCGAAAGATTCCCCACCCACTCATGGAACAAATGCAGCAGCCGCTGGACAAGGTGACAAACATGAGAGCCATCTGAAACAAAAACAGAATTACCTGGAAAAACTCAGCAGGTCTGGCAGCATCGGCGGAGAAGAAAAGAGTTGACGTTTCGAGTCCTCATGACCCTTCGACAGAACTGAGAGCCATCTGGCTGCATCTGTGGAGAGAGGACCAGAGTTAATGTTTCAAGTCTGATATGACTCACTTTCGGAACTCTGGAACCCAGCTAGTGCTGGAGAAGGGTCATATTGGAGTCGAAACATTAACTCTGTTTCTCTCTCCACAGATGCTGCCAGAGATGCTGAGGTTTTCCAGCATTTTTGGTTTTTATTTCAGATCTCCAGCATCTGCAGTATTTTGATTTTATTAATATGGGTACCATCTCCATGATCACACAACCAACTGCGTGGTGTTCCAGGATGGTCCCGGTCCCAAAACCGAATGGGTCCATCCCCATATTTGCATTGACCTGACCCAGATCAATAAAGTCATCGTCAGAGAAGTACATCCCATGTGCTCAGTTGACGAAAACCTGGCTAAACTTGCAAAGGGCACAGTATTTTCAAAGCTGGACACCAACAACAGCTTTTGGCAGCTTCCCCTTGACAAAGATTCTACACTGCCGACCAAATTCATCACTCCCTTCAGCAGATTCTGCTGTTTGGAATCACTTTGGTGCCAGATCTATTTCAGTGTGCAATGTCGGCCATTTGGCAGGGCCTACAGGAGGTCATTTGCCACATGGACGATGCATCGGTTCATGAAAAAAGGGCGGAGGAGCATGACAAGGGATCCACAGCAGTCTTAGAGCACCTGCAGGAAGCAGGACTAACGCAGAATGATAAATGTGAGTTCCCCAAAATATCATTTTGGTTCCTGGGCCACAACATCAGCAATAAAGACATCACAGCAGAGCCACAGAAAACTCAATCTATTCATGAGTTCCCAACCTCATCCTCAAGTCCAGGTCTCCTGATTCCAGGTTCTTGATTGGTAAGGGGATCAAAGGCTATGGGGAGAAGGCGGGAGAAAGAAGTTGAGAAACTTATCAGCCACCATTGAATGGCGGAACAGACTCGATGGGCCGAATGGCCTAATTTCTGCTCTTATGTCTTATGGTCTCCAGTGATTCTTGGGGATGGCAAACCAGCTGGCAAAGTTTTTACCAAATTTGGTACAGGTCACAGAACCTTTGAGGTATCTGCTGAAGAAGGACCAGGCAGGGTGTTGGGACTCACATCGACAGCGAGCTTTCACTCACATCAAGCCGATGCTGCTGTCCACTGACATTCTGGCCCACCAGAGCCCAGCCCCACCCAACACCATCGCAGCGGCTGCTTCATCCTCAGGCCTTGGAATGGCCCCATTCCAGGAACAACTGGATGGAAGTCGCTGACCGGTTTACTACTCTTCCAGACGGCTGTTGGACATGGAGACGAGATATGTCATCATAACTACGAAAGGATGACAAGGTCTAGATTAAAGACTTTGAGAGAGAGGGTCCTATTATCAGGAAGCACAATGATTCTAGCTGATTGGCACCACAGAGGGTACACTCAGGAGAAACAGGAGGGTCCTCAGCCTCATCCCTAGACAACCCATTCCAATAGTACAGTGGACAGACATCTAGGAGGAGACCTAGGCCAGAATGTTACATCCTGGGTGGGGACCCACCCGATTCTTCCACCGGCAAAATAGCACAAGATGATGTTGGGCGAGCATCCCAAAGTCATCCTGCACTCGGGTGATATCTCACTCAGTTCGCCCGCGGCAGTCAGAAACGCACCAGCCGACGATTAAACGAGCAGTTAAGCCCATTAAGGAGGCAACTGAAAGCGATTTTTAGTGGCCCGTCCACTTCTCCGGTTGGCGGATGGGTCAATCGGCCAGGCGGCCTTTACATTTTTGCTCGAACCTCGATCCAGGGCGGGATGAAATCTCCGCGGGGAAATAAAATAAAAAGAGAAATCTGGGGATTGCTTTCAGGTGCTTGATTGTGCTGCAAGGATCTATTTTGCAGCGTTTTTGTTGTTTCGTTTATTCTGTGAAGGCAGCTGTCTACCTTCAGGGATCTCACTGGGAGCGCTCACCAGCGCCTGCGATGATGTCAGAGCCCGTGCTTTTCCCACCCCCACCGGCAGTGCTGAGTCTTTCTCAGCCATTACTTGGCCAGCCAGCGTGAAACCGTGGTCAAGGGCCCATTTCCCATCCACTCCCATACACCTGACGAGCGAAAGATTCAGGCCCTCAATGCCAGGACAGCCTCCAAATCAACAGCGATTACTTGCAACAACAGAACCTACCACTCCTCCGACAGTAATGTGAACGAGATATGGAAGGGTTATAAGGCCTCCAAACTGCCTGCACCTATGACCTCAGAGACTTGAAGTGGGGGGATGGGGTATTTATTAATAACAATGTAAATACATGGGATAAACTAGAATTACATGAAATACATTGGATAAAAACTTGGGGGAAGGTGTAGTATAAGGGCCTGGCACATATAGAGTGAACAGACTGAATACAGTACCACCCACACACTGATGTAAGAGTAGACTTGACCCACACCCAGGCATCAGTCTAGTGTTGGACAGATCTGTGTGTATATGCAAGCATGAAGGTAGCTCCGAGTGTGAACCCTTTACCACACTTTTGCTTATACTTTCGATTAGCTAATAAATAAATATATTCAGACTACAAAGACCCGCTGAACAGTATCCAACACCCTACAACACTGATAAGTAGCAAGTAACATTTGTTCCACACAAATGGCAGGAATGACCATCTCCAACAAGAGAGAACCTAGCCATCATGCCTTGACATTCAATGGCATTACCATCATTGAATCCCCCACTATTAACATCTTGGGGATTACCATTGACCAGAAACTGAACTGGACTAGCCATATAAATACTGTGGCTACGAGAGCAGAACATAGAACAACATTCATCACACTTAACTGTCCCTCAATACTTTTTAACAATTCCAAGTTATTTGTTAATGTAATAGGAATTTTTGAAATGTGGATGAAGCTAGTTTAAAAATCTTCTTCTCAGCTGTTATTCATGGGTGATTAACATGAGTCATAACTTACATAGCATCAGGAGTAAATCATGTGGCCCCTTGAGCCTGCTTTGTCATTTAACAAGATCATATCTCAACTCCACTTACCCAATCAATCCTAGGCTTGGCCTAAATAGCCAAGTGGTTATGATACTGGGTTTGTAACCCCAAGCTCAAGAGTTCAAATCTCACAATGGCAAACTATGGAACAATGTAACTTCAGGGCTTGGCCTAAATAGCCAAGTGGTTATGGTACTGGGCTTGTAACCCTAAGATCAAGAGTTCAAATCTCACAATGGCAAACTATGAAACAATGTAACTTCATCTGAAACAGATGGAAACAGGTTTACTTGAAAGAGTATCAAGGGTTCAAATCTCACAATGGCAAACTATGAAACAATGTAACCTCATCTGAATGGGAACAGATGGAAATGTGTTTGTACTCGAAAGAGTTACATAATATTGCTTGGCCTAAATAGCCAAGTGGTTATGGTACTGGGTTTGTAACCCCAAGATCAAGAGTTCAAATCTCACAATGGCAAACTATGAAACAATGTAACTTCATCTGAAACAGATGGAAACAGGTTTACTCAAAAAAAAAAGAGTATCAAGAGTTCAAATCTCACAATGGCAAACTATGAAACAATGTAACTTCATCTGAAACAGATGGAAATGGGTTTGTACTCAAAAGAGCTGATAGCAGTTGACCATGCTTTAAGGCCTAAATGGCCAAGTGGTTATGGTACTGGGTTTGTAACCCCAAGATCAAGAGTTCAAATCTCACAATGGCAAACTATGAAACAATGTAACTTCATCTGAAACAGATGGAAACAGGTTTACTCAAAAAGAGTATCAAGAGTTCAAATCTCACAATGGCAAACTATGAAACAATGTAACTTCATCTGAAACAGATGGAAACAGGTTTGTACTCAAAAGAGTTACATCTTAACACACCTTCCATTTTCTCGCCCTTGTCCGCCGCCAGGACACGCCCTGGCGTGCCTTGTTGCCGTCCGGCGGTGGAGGGCCCCGATGGGAGGCCCTCTACGGAGGTGTCCTCCCCCTTTCTATCGGGGACCTGGGTTGGAGGGTGTTGCATGCAACAGTCCCCTATAATAAGAGGATGCATAGGTTCACGGACTCTCAGGACACGTGCCCTTTTTGCGGTCTTGTGGAGTCCGTGGACCATGTATACATAGGGTGTTGTAGGCTGCACTCCTTTTTTAGTTATTTGAAAAACCTTTTATTGATGTTTTGTTTGCACTTCAGCCCCACGCTCCTGATCTATGGGCACCCAGTGCGGAAGGGGGTCGGGAAGGAGGAGGACCTCCTCGTGAACCTGCTCCTGGGCCTGGCCAAGTTGGCCATTAACAGGTCCAGGCAGCGGGCGATCGACGGGGGAGTCCCGCCCGATTGTTTGTCCCTCTTCCGCGGCTACGTTCGCTGCCGGATGTCCCTGGAGAGGGAGCACGCGGTGTCTGCTGACGCGCTCGAGGCCTTCCGTGCTTGGTGGGCACCGCGGGGACTGGGGTGTTTTGTTGACCCCTCTAATCACATTTTGATTTAAAGTTTGTAAGGTTCCTTTAAACTTTGTCCTTGGTTTAACAGCTGACCTGAATTAAGGGCTGTGCCTGATTTATCCCAATTTTGTTGATTTAGTTTAATTGTTTTCATTTTAAAAGATTATCAAGAGTTCAAATCTCACAATGGCAAACTATGAAACAATGTAACTTCATCTGAAACAGATGGAAACAGGTTTCTACGCTAAAGAGTTACCCAATCAATCCTCATAACCTTTAATGAAAGAGTCCAAAAATCTACTGATTTCAGCCTTAGTCATACTCAGTGGCTAAACATCCACAACTCTCTGGGGTAGAGATTTCCAAAATTTCATAATCCTCTTATTCATCTCATTCCTAAATGACTGAATTTATTTCTGAGGCTCTTGCCCCTTCAGCCTCTTAGCATCCAACCTGTCCATCCCTCTAAGTATTTTATATGTTTCCTTGAGATCACCTGTCCCATTCTGCACAATCCCTCCTGAAAAGATAATCCTCTCATCCCAGCAATCAATCTAGTCAGCAATATACTGCTCGAGCCCTAAATCAGCAAGGCTTGAGTAGGCTGTTTTTGGGCCTGACTAAAACTGCAATTCTCACGTTCAGCAGGAACATGTCCCTGAACCTTAACTCCCACAGTCTTGTCCATGCCCAGGTGATTCTGGAGAGAGAGACAGAGCACTCAGTGTCTGCGTTGCCTTCTCAAGGATACCTGTGACCTGTAAGCATCACAGGCTACAGTGTATCCAATTGGTATAAGCAGTTTTTTGATTTAAAATTATGGATTTCTTTAATTTGACTTTATGCATAAATTATGTTAGTGATGCATCTTTAAGAGAGGTATTTTGGAGCCATTATTCAGCTAGTGGGTCTGAAGTAATCCAGTGTTACCCTTTATTCATTTATTTCAAACTATCTACATCTGTCAGTCCATGATACTGTTAAATTATGCGTTGAAATCTACTTGTGCCAGGACTTTGGACACCAATGTTTCCAATTGCTTGCACTGCCCTCTCACTAAAAAAATCTCAATCAATTCTAGGATTTCAATGCCAAATGTATGAATATTCTTGCAGCAACGTTACAGAAAAGGATATATTCAAAATGAATTAGAACACAAGAAATAGGAGCAGGAGTAGACCATGTGACCTATCAAGACTGCTCCACCATTCAAAATGACCATGACTGGCCTTGAGCTTCAACTCCACTTTCCCATTCACTCCCCACATCCGTTGATTCCCTGATAGATCAAAAATCTGCCTATTCCAGTCTTAGATATATTCAATGATGGAGCATCCTCAACCTTCTAGGGTAGAGAATTCCAAAGATTCACAACCCTTTGAATGAAGAAATTTCTCCTCATCTCAGTCCTAAATGATCAGCCCCTTATCCTGAGACTGTGCCCCCGTGTTTTAGATTCCCTGACCAGTGGAAACAATCTCTCAGTGTCTACCCTGTCAAGGTCCTTCAGAATAGGAATATAGGAATATAAAATCAGGAGTAAGCCATTCAGTCCGTCGAGCCTGCTCCACCATTCAGTTAGAAGATGGCTGAACATCTGCTTCAACACCACTTTCCCATGCCACCTCCTGATTCCTTGGTATCATTAGTATCCAGGTATCTATTGATTTCAGTGTTGAACGTGCTCAGTGATGGAACTTCCACAGCCCTCTGGAGTAGAGAATTCCAAAGATTCGCAACCCTCTCAGTGAAGAAATTCCGCCTCATCTCAGTCTTAAATTGCCTGCCACTTATTGTGAGACTGCATCCCCTGGTTTTAGATTCACCTGCCAGGGAGGGGACATCCTTTCCAATCTACTCCGGCACACGCTGTAAAACGTTTGTAAGTTTCAATGTGATCATACCTCGTTCTTCGAAACTCTAAAGGATACAGGCCCACTTTCCTCAATCTCTCCTCATAAGACAATCCCACCATCCCAGGGATTAGTCTGGTGAACCTCCATTGCAAATATATCTTTCCCTAGAGAAGGAGGCTAAAACTGTGCACAGTACTCCCGATGCGGTCTCACCAAGGCTCTATACAACTGCAGCAAGACATCCTTACTCCTATACTCAAATCCCCTTGTGATGAAGGCCAACATAGCATTGCTTGCTGCATCTGCCTGCTGGCTTTTAGTGACTCATGAACAAGGAGACTCAGGTCTCTTCAGACATGAACACATCCCAACCTCTCACCATTTAAGAAATACTCTGTATTTCTGTTTTTTCTACCAAAGTAGATAACTTCACACTTATTCACATTATATTCCATGTGCCATGTTCTTGCCCATTCACTTAGCCTGACTAACTCTCCTTGAAGCCTCCTTGCATCCTCCTCACAGTTTACATTCCCACCTAGTTCATTGTCATCAACAAATTTGAAAATATTGCATTTGGTTCCCTCATCCAAATCATTCATATAGATTGTGAACAGCTGTGGCCACAGCACTGATCCTTGCGGTACCCCACTAATAACAGCCTGCCATCCTGAGAATTACTTATTTATTTGTACTCTGTTTTCTGTCTGTTAACCAATTCTGAATCCAAACCAGTATGTAACCCCCAATCCCATGCGCTCGAATTTTGTTTACTAAGCTCCTGTGTGGGACCTTATCAAAAACCTTCTGAAAATCCAAATATATAACATCCACTGGTTCTTCTTTATCTATGCTAAAAGTAACATCCTCAAAAAACTCTAACAGGTTTTCAAATATGATTTCCCTTTCATAAATCCATGTTAACTCTGCCCAATCAGATTATTACCTAGTGTCTAGTTATCACATCCTTTATAATAGATTTTAACATTTTCCCTAATACTGACGTCAAACTAACAGGTCTGTAGTTCTCTGTTTTCTCTCTCCCTCCCTTCTAAAATAGTGGGGTTACATTTCCTAATTTCCTGTCTGCAGGAACCTTTCTAGAATCTATAGAATTTCGAAAGATAACCACCAATGCATCCATTATCTTTATAGTCACCTCCTTCAATACCCTGGGATGTAGCTCATCAGATCCAGGGGATTTATCAACCTTCAATCAAATTAATTTTCTGAGCACTACCTCTTTATTGATACTAATTTCTTTCAGTTCCTCATTTTCACAAGTCCCTTGTATTTTGGGGGAATTTTCTGTATCTTCCTCTGTGAAGACAGACACAAACTACCTACTAGGTTTCTCTTCCATTTCCCTATTCAGCATTAGAAATTCTCCTGTCTCCGCCTGTAATAGACCCACATTTGTCCTTGCTAGTCTTTTCCTTTCCATATAACTAAACAAGATTTTACCTTTGTGTTTCTTGCTAGTTTCTATTCATGTTCTCTTTTCCTTTTCTTTATCAGTTTCTTGGTCCTCCTTTGCTGGATTCTAAATTGCTCTCAATCCTTGGGTTTATCACGTTTTCTGGCAACACGATAAGCTACTTTCTTTGATCTAATGCAAACTTTCACTTCTTTTGTCAGTCACAATTGATTCGTCTTTCCTGTTGGGTTTTTGTGTCTCAGAAGAACGTGTATTTGTTATAGACCATGTCACACTTCTTTAAATATTAGCCATTGCCTGTTTACTGTCAATTTTTTTTTGTGTGTATTTTCCCAATCCACCATAGTTAACTTGCCCTTCATACCTTCATAGTTTCCTTTGTTCAGATTTAAGACCCTAGTTTCACAATGAACAATATCACTTTCAAACTTAATATAAAATTCTATCATATTATGGTCACTATTTCCTAAAGGCACCTTTACAGCCTGGATATTAATTAGCCCTTTCTCATTACATAATTCTAAATCTAAAATAGCCCAATCCCTAGTTGGTTCTTCAACATACTGCTCCAGAAACCCACCTCACACACAGTCCAGGAATTCATTCTCAACAACATTAGTGCTAATTATGTTTACCCATCTATATACAAATTGAAGTCATCCTTTATTACTGTACTACCCATATTACATGCAGCTCTAATTTCCTGATTTATACTGTGACCAACATTACCACCATAGTTTGGTGGCCTGTAAACAGCTCCCACTAATGTTTGCTGCCCCTTGCTGTTTCATAGCTCCACCCAAACTGATTCTACATCTTGATCTTTTCATCTAAGGTCCTCTCTAACTAATGTATTGATGTTGTCCCTAATAACAGCGCTACCCCACCTCCTTTTACTTTTTGCCTATCCTTCCTAAATGATGAATATCCCTGATTATTCAGTTTCCAGTCTTGGTCACCCTGTAACCATGTCTCCGAATTAACTCATACCCATTTACCTCCATTTGTGCCTTCAAATCATGAACATTGTTGCCAATGCTGTTTGCCATTCAGATAGAGTGCCCTTAACTTTGTCTTTTTAATATTATTCCACATTATGATTCTGTTTGATGCTTGCCTTGGCCTTATCTGCCTTCCAATTTAGCTTTCAACTTCCTGTTACCAGTTTTGTTTCCGTCCAATCCGAGCTCCCTCTCAGGTTCCCACCTCCCTGCCAATCTAGTTTAAACCTCCCCAACAGAGCTAGCAAATTTCCCTGTGAGGATGTTAGTCTGTTAAGGTGCAACCCATCCACCTTGTAGAGGTGCCAGCTCCCCTGAACTGGTCCCAATGCCTCAAAAATCTGATGCGCTCTCTCCTACAGCAATTCTCCAGCCATGTGTTTAATCACTCAGTTCTCCTATTCCTATGCTCACTAGCACATAGCACTGACAGTAATCCTGAGATCACTGCTTTTGAGGTCCTGCTTTTTGATTTATTTCCCAAAATCTGCTTTCAACACCTCACCCCTCTTCCTACCTATGTCATTGCTACCTATGTGGACCGCGACTTCTGGCTGCTCACCCTCCCCCCAGAAGAATGTCCTGCAGCCACTCTGTGACATCCTTTACCCTGGCACCAAGGAGAAAACACACCAACCTGAAGTCATATCTATAGCCACAGAATCGCATGTCTGTCCCCCTAAATAATCCCCTATTACTATTGGTCTTCCACTCTTCTTTCTCCCTCCTGTGCAGCTGAGCCAACCATGGTGCCATGGACTTGGCTCTTGTTGCATTCCACTGAGGAACCATCATCCTCACCAGTATCCAAAATGGAAGATCAGTTAACGAGTGAGATTGACTCAGGGGCTTATGCATCATCTGCCTGTTTCTCTTAGACTGCCTGGTGGTCACCCATTCCTCTCTGCCTGCACACTTCTAACCTCAGTGTGATCACCTCCATTGCTGAGCTATCCACATCATTTTCTGCCTCATGAATGCAACACAGTGACTCCAGCTGCTTCTCTAATTTTGAAATCCAGAGCTAAAGCTTCTGCAGCTGGTGACACTTCCTGCAGATGTGTTTGTCTAGGATACATGCTGCGTCCATGACTTCCCACATGTCACAGGATGCACATTCATGTGGCTAGGCTGCCCTGCCATACCTTAACTTTACAAACTATTTATTATAAATGGAATAACTTATCAGTTACTTATCAATCAGTATCTTCCCCTGTACTGAAGAACCTGATAGAGAAATGAGCACGTCCTTCCCCAAACTCCCAGTCACCAAACTCCCAGCTGCCCATTCTGTCCAAGCCACACTCCTTTTGCAAGCTGTACTGAGACCCTTCTATTTATACTGAGAGGCAGATGAGTCATCCCTGCTAGAACCCAGATCAAACTAGCTACCTAGTTAAATACAGCTGCTCTCCAAAATATTTCAATGAGATCACCTTCATCCTTCTAAACTCGAGAGAGTATAGGCCTAATTTACTCAGCTTTTCACCCTAGAAGGGCCTTTCATCCCAAGGACCAACCCACTGAACCTTCACTGCACTTCTTCCAATGTAAATGTATCTTTCCTTAAATATGGATACTAAAACTGCACAAAGTATTCCAGATGTGATCTCACCAAAACCCCTTATAATTGTAGAAGACTTCTTTATTCTTGTACTCCAATCCCCTTGCAATAAAGGCCAACATGCGATTTGCCTTCCTAATTGCTTGCTGTACCTGTATGCTAACTTTCTGTTCCTTGTACGGGCACACCCAAGTCTCTCTGAACATCAACATTTACAAGTTTCAAGCCTTTTAAAGAATATTCTGCATTTCTATCCTTACAACCATAGTGAACAACCTTACACTTCCCTATATTATACTACATCTGCCATCTTATTACCCATTCACTTAACCTGTCTATATCCCTTAGCAACCTCTTTGTGTCCCCCTCACAACTAACATTTCCACTGAGCTTTGTATTGTCAGCAAGCTTGGATACATTATTCCATTCTGTGTTGCTTCAAGAGACAAATTTAACTGCAAAACTTATTCTGTTTCAAGATTGAAATTCCAGGAACTAAAGCTTAAAGTGAACATAGAAAAGTTCAAGTTTTTAAAAATGGGAATATTTAAACAACACAAAACAAACATACAAAAATCTATTTTAACAATTTTTTTTCTCTTAATTACTATCTTCATGATCACAATTTTACTTTCAGGTGTTCCTTTGGTAAAATATCTTCAAAATGCAGACAACTGAGTCAGGGCTATCACACTCCGAACTTGGTTAGGAAACGACGTTAAACTACAACCAAAGTTATCAACAATTGTTTTTATATAAGTCTAATAATATTAGAGCAGCTAGTGCAGACGATTAGTTTCAGAATAGGGCCAGTTATCCAGTAACCACTGAGGGTCAATACACTGTATCGTGTTTCTGCTCAGAGCATTTCCAGGAAATTCCTCTGGGTTTTTCCACATATTGCCACTAAAATTAAAGCAGAAACTCAGTTTTACTTAGGAAAACAGGGGTTCCAAAATTATGGCAGCAGAGTGGGAAAAGGCCTGGAGAACTGTGCAGCACAAATTCTAGACTGAAAGCATGGGGTATACTGAATGCTAAAATAACAAAAACACAAATTGCTGATTAACAAAATGTTATTGCATTCCTTCTTGGCATAAGTGTAATTGCAGTAAAAAAGTGTATTTAAAAAGTGCTTTTAACAGTAAAACCTCCAAAGGCATTTCAGCATTGTGTCATTAGGAGATTAGGATAGGTGGCCAAAAGCTTGTTCAGAGAGGAAGATTTTAAGGAGAATCCTAAAGGAGGTAGAGGGGGATTTCTAGAGTATTATCCAGGCAGGATAATATATCAGGGATGTACAAGAAGCCAGAATTAGAAGTACACAAAGATATGAAAATATAAAAGTAATGAAAAAGTGTAATTCATTTTGTTTACTTAAAATGTGAACAATACATAATTTTCAAATTCCTCTCATGTTAAATGAAGTACATTGAATTGTTTGCAAGACAATATTTTCAGCTTTATACAAAAATAAATCTAAACTTTCATATCACCTGATCCAGTAGAAGATAAATAATGTGTTTAAAAAATGAAGTCCTTGGAGATAACAAATATGAAAAGGATTAATCAGATGGCACTTGATTTTCAACAGTTTGAAGGGTTAAATGATGTCCAAATTCGGACAACACTAAAAAGCAGTAACTCCAGCCATCTTCAGGGCTTATAGAACAGTTCAGTTTCCAATTACACATTTTCTTGAATGATCCATCAAGAATTGGAGTATCCATTTTGATTTTCCCTAATTTTCTGTTGAACATGTTTCATGTACACAGCTCCCAGAATTAAACAGATTAGAAATTCAATGACAAGGAGAAGGATTGTAAGTGACCACTGATTTATTTTATGAGCTTCAGGCGTTTTCATTTCTGTGAAAAAGGAAAACAACAATTGAACATTATGGCTGTGGTTTCAGTATTAGTTTCATGGATAGTTTAAAAATTCAACCACCATAAAAGAGTGATCATATTTAAGCATTATCCAATTTGAAAAAAGTAAAATGTAAAAATCAGGAAAAAAAACAGGCACATTAATGTAACATCTATAATATAGAAAAACATCCCAAGGCACTTCAGATTAGCATTAAATCAGCAAAAATAGGCTAAGCCAAAAAAAAGTGTTTATATCATGCCATTCATGATTTCAAAGCACTTTACAACTAATGAAGTACTTTTAAGTGGGTTCACTGTTTTACTGTAGGAAAAGCAGTAGCCAATGTGTGCACAGCAAGCTCCCACAAGCAGTGGTTAGCTGTTGTTCACAATAGGACCATGGAATTTTTTACATCCACATAATTAAGTATTTGGTTGGGGGAGGGGATACAGCACCTTGGACTGTCAACCAAGATTTGTTGCTCAAGTCTCTGGAGTGGGACTTGAACACAATCCTCAATCACTGATATATGCAAAGAGACGTTAGGAGGGGTGGGTAAAAGTTTGGTCACTTAAATGGAATTTAAGAAAAGTTTTAAAGGAAGTTGGGGGGGGGGTATGGCAGGGAAGAGAAAGAAAAAGAGGTTTAGGGAGGGAATTCCACTAGCAGCCAATGGCAGGGCAAAGTCAGTAAGCAAGTTAGGAGTAAAGCAGTGTTCTCAGAGGGTTGTACAGTTAGGGAAGGTTACAGAAATAAAGGTCAAGGCCACAAAAGGGACTTAAAACAAGGACGTGAATTTTAAATTTGAAGCGTTGTGGTGACCAGAAGCAAGGTAGGCCAGTGAGCACAAGGGGAGGGTTAGCAGGGTAGGATTAGGGAGAAGGGTTTTGGAAGAGGTGAAGTTTACATTGGGTGGAGGATGCAATATAGCAAAGAGAAAAAACACTTTCTTATATCTTGTCCTAGAGTGAAAGGGAGACAATAAAGAGAGACAACACAAATACAGCTGAGTATTCAATTTACAATTGTACTGGAGTTAAGAGGTATTAAAAAAAATAGTTTGTTACAATCAAAAGTGTTTTTAAAAGATGCAGTTCCATTTATAATCTTGGAAGATAGTGAGCTGATGAACATTAATAATTCAAGAAGAAAGAATTGTAGAGCTGTTTAGACTTCTGAAATAGAAATAGCATTTGAAGGGAGAACAGAAACAAGATTGGGTGAATGGTGACTGATCTTGTACCCAGGCACCGAAATGGTGCCCCAGCCCCTGCAGGAACATGGGGACCAACTGACCCAGTTGGCCTCTGTTAGTATCTAAATGAGCCTGAACAGCTATCTACACCTGGCGTGACCCCCTGATCTGACCTCCGTTACCTCAAAACCCCACCCTCACAGGAGGCAAGAGGGAGCCGGCACACTAACCAATAGAATTATGCTCGCCTCTTATTGGAGGCTGAAAATCCAGCCCAAGGTGTTCTTCACTTTACCCAAATGTACAGAGCTCAAGATGTAGTGATTCAGCATCATATATAAGACAACAGTTGGTTCCTGAGTACTGAGGGTGTAGGATATACAAGTGAACCTACCTATAGAAAGACCAAATGTTCGAGAAATTGATTGATGTAGCACATCATTCCTTAATCTAAACGTGTAGTTAGGACTTCTATTGTCATCACTAATTTCCAGAATACTCTGCAGTGAGTAGAGACCATCTCCATTTTGTTGGTAGAAGGTCTCAGACAGTGTAGAAATATCATTTTCTTCATTGTACCAGGAAACAAAAGCCTTTGGATAACCTTGAGATTCAAATCTGAACAATGTCCCAGAAGGCTTTAATTGGATAAAAAAATTAGGTTCCTTGTAATATGCTGGAAAATAAAAGCAAATTCATTAGAAACAAGAAATAAACTTGACAAAAATAATGCCAACTAGGAATTTTCTTCCTGTTAATTACTGCAATTTAATAATGAAATAAAAAAGCTTTAAATATTCAGATTTCACAACGTCTCCAGGGTGTCTCTGGATTACCATCTTCCCAGCCAGAATTGGCAAGTTCTGAATGGAATTTCCAGCATAAACTGACCAGTACAGCAAATAGGAAAATGTAAATGAGTTTTAGCAAATAGGATCTGATCACCATATCCACAAGATTCACTCCATTTTACTGAAATTCTGTCTGGAGATTTAGAACACAGATTGAAGCACATATTCCCTCTCTTTTCCTCCCATTTTCCCCTCCCCTTTTCATTCTACCCCTGTAGGAATTTGACTCTTTGCTGGGGAAACCAGTGATAACCAGCTCAGGCAGCAGTTTAACTTTTCATTATTCATACCTAACCCTCAGTAGTAACTATCAGTGGGTTTTTCAGATAATCACATTTCAGCTTAAACCTGGAGCCAGCCACAAACAGACATATCCAATCGGGTCGGTGAATTGCCAACAGGAATGGTCACCCTAACAGAGACGTGGCAATCACTGGATTTGTTGGAGCAGAGAGGGACTAAACCAGCAGTCTGGGCAATTCAGCTGGTCTGTCCTGCTTGCCTTAGATGACCCAATGGTTAGATTCACTGGATCATCGAAGGAGGCCAAATAGTAAGATTTAAATTTACAGCAGAGAGTAAAACAAAAGCAGAGGTAAGCAAGTACCAGCAAATATTAGGGACACCGTGTCCTGGTCATTTCCTTTTGTATTGCTGACAAAGCACTTGTATTGTCCAATATCCTCTGGTCTCACTCGTTCCAGCTTCACTGAAGCATTCCCATGTTTTAATTCCTCGAGGAATAAGCTTGTCCTTCCTGAATAGCGAGGGCCTTGGTGACTCAGTTGCTCTTTTCCATAATAGTAACTATAAACAACTTCCTCTGTCTCAACACGTTCCCAGCTGATGACTAATCCTTTCAGTGATGATTCATCCTGAACTGTAAAGCTACATCCCAGCACCGTGGATTGGCTGTAGGTAGCAGTCACTGGTGTCTCAGAGGTATGGACCCTAAATTCAGCTGTGAATAACAATAAATTAATTAGGAATCACATCGCCCTTAGAAGAAATTTATCTTAAAACTCTTAATGAGGTGTTTTGTTTTAAAGCATAGTTATTATGCTAAGATTTAATCATGAACACATACCAAGTAAAAAAAACTGAAAGGAAAACCTCCAAGTCATTACCCCCTCCTCTATTTTCTCCGTCTTTCCCTGATGGATTGATATTCCCCAGTGCACTGTCTCACCCCCTCAAGCAGCTCATTGAACATTATCAAATCATAAACAAAAACAGAATTACCTGGAAAAACTCAGCAGGTCTGGCAGCATTGGCGGAGAAGAAAAGAGTTGACGTTTCGAGTCCTCATGACCTTCAAAGTTCTGTCGAAGGGTCATGAGGACTCGAAACGTCAACTCTTTTCTTCTCCGCCGATGCTGCCAGACCTGATGAGTTTTTCCAGGTAATTCTGTTTTTGTTTTGGATTTCCAGCATCCGCAGTTTTTTTGTTTGTTATTATCAAATCATAGCCACTCAACACAGGAGCTGAGATACTGAAGATTGTAACCGGGGTGGGTGGGGGAGTCACTGCACAGCAATCGGACCAAAATCTCTCTTTTGAAACCTACTGCAGCCAGTGGACACTGGGCTAATTGTTCCCTCCCACTTAAATTCTGTGGTGCCCTTATTTAAATTGCTTTGTTCAGCACAGACTCTGGATCAAATCTGGTGTTTCCTTGTGTGTGCACCTGATGCCAATCCAGGAGTACATTCAATGGACTAAGGAAACAGAGAAAATTTAAAGAATTGTGACGTGGGGAAGATGTTTCTATTAGTAGGAGAGACTAGGATCCGAGGGCACAGCCTCAGAGTAAAGGGAAGACCTTTTAGAACAGAGATGAGGAGAAACTGCTTTGGCCAGAGAGTGGTGAATCTATGGAATTCATTGCCACAGAAGGCTGTGGAGGCCAGGTCATTGAGTGTATTTAAGACCGAGATAGATAGGTTCTTGATTGATAAGGGGATCAAAGGTTACGGGGAGAAGGCGGGAGAATGGGGTTGAGAAACTTATCAGCCATGATTGAATGGCAGAGCAGACTCGATGGGCCGAATGGCCTAATTTCTGCTCCTATGTCTTATGGTCTTAAATAATGACGCCAACTTAAACCGCAACATAAAAATCAGTAAACGCAAAATAGGTAAGGGTGTTTTCCGGAAATGTTTTGGTACTTTTCAGCTCCATGAACATAAATATTTACACGGGAAATAACCCATCAAAATGACCGAACATTACCAATAAAAAATTACTCTGGGCCCTCGCCAACTGGTGAAAAGGACACTGCAATGGTATATAAATTGTTTGTTAAAACGTAAGAGAACAGCTTCATTGAAAGTCTTACCAACAGCTGAACTGATCCCAATCGCGATCAAAAGACCAAACGGACTCAAAACACTTTGATCACGTCTCATAATACGTTGATCCCCTACTCCCGATACCTATCACGACAAGAACTTTTTAGCGTTTGAGAAGCATCAGTGACACATTGCAACAGGAGAAATAGTGGCATTTTTGTACCAGGGGCACACGTTCTCAGCACACTAGTCAGCGGTTAAGGGATTCCCCCGTTTCTTATCGTCCTGACAGCCATGTACTTACTGGACACTGATTTTTTTTTTTTAAATTGGCCAAGTGATATTTTTCATCTTCAGTGATACCAGAATATGACTGACATTCTCAATGTCAACCGCACTTCCCAGTGCTTACACCCTCCGATCCTGATTAACTAACATTGTTTTAAAAAGATGGAAGTGCTGGCACGCCACCCAAGGACCAGCCCAAAATGATAAACTCATTTGCAAGTGGCGCAATACCCCGCGATGTGTTGAGATATCAACTGCTGGATCTGTTGAAAGGGTCATGAGAGGACTCGAAGAGTCAACTGTGTCCCTCTCCGCAGATGCTGCCAAACCAAAAACAGAATTACCTGGGAAAACTCAGCAGGTCTGGCAGCATCGGCGGAGAAGAAAAGAGTTGACGTTTCTACCTCCTGCCCACTGCCGGCTGCCAAACCTGCTGAGTTCTCCCAGGTATTTCTGTTTCTGTCCCGTAAATGTCGTTGTCTAGTCAAAGATCACTCGCACGACAACTGTTTGGGACCAAGTGAACGGCTTAACTACTCCCCCACCCGATTTCTGCACTTACAAGGCTGCAACTAATAAATAATTAATGAATCCCCGGCTTCTTCTCCCATAGCCAGAAGCCCTGAACCCAGCCTCACCTGTTCCTCCCACTCCGATCGCCGCCTCCTCTCTGAATTCACAAAGGTTCAGACCTGCTCCCCGACTAAGGTTTTATATCCCGTGAAAATAATTGGAGGTTTCCAGAACAGAACCTTCCCTTACGTTTCACAAAGGAAGTGTAATGTTTATGTTTGTTTACCTCTCCGTTTCTAAGTGAGTTTCCCTTTGATGCGGAAGTGATCAGTGAAACACGCAGCAACCTAAATAAAGCTGGAACAAAAAAAAAAATACCGGAAAAACTCCGCAGCATCTGCGAGAGGAACACAGTTAACGTTTCCAGTCTGTATAACCCTTCACCAAATAAAGCTGATTAGGCCACAGCTAGAGTATTGCGTGCAGTTCTGGAATCCGCATTATAGGAAGGATGTGATTGCACTAAAGAGTACACAGAGGAGATTTACCAGGATGTTGCCTGGGCTGGAGAGTTTTAGTTATGAGGAGAGATTGGATAGACTGGGGTTACTTTCCCTGGAGCAGAGGAGATTGGGGGGGAACGTGATAGAGGTGTATAAAATTATGAGGGACATAGATAGGGTAGACAGGAAGGAACTTTTCCCCTTGGTGGAGGGATCAATAACCAGGGATGGGGCATAGATTTAAGGTAAGGGGCAGGAGGTTTAGAGGGGATGTGAGGAAGAATTTTTTCACCCAGAGGGTGGTGGGAATCTGGAACTCACTGCCTGCAAGGGTGATAGAGGCAGAAACCCTCATAACATTTAAGAAGTATTTGGATGTGCATTTGCGATGCCAAGGCAGACAAGGCTATGGGCTGGAAAATGGGATTAGAATAGTTAGGTACTTGTTTGACTGGCACAGACTTGATGGCCCAAAGGGTCTTTTTTTCTGTACTGTAGACCTCGATGACTCTACTTTGCAAACTGAAGAATTCACCCTAATCAGCAGCGCTGATGCTGAACATTCATGCTTTTAAGTTCATTTCACCTTTTCAAGCTCATCACTCAAAATAGAAGTTTCTTAAAAACTGATATGCTCTTTATAGATTCATTTTATGATATATTTATTATAATCTAGCAAGATCAAGGCGGCACCATTTTGTGCTAACACTGAGATAAGGAGCCATTTTGTTTTCTGTACTTTATAATTACTCATGTATTAATTAAGGGTTATTATATAATTAGGAGCCAGCCAGGAATAGGTGATGGCCAAATCATATACTTCAATTAAGTTGTAATTAAGGAAATATTAATTAATCAATTAGTTATACTAAGGCTGGATTTAAAAGCTTATAAGTTTAAACAGCACTGTCAGATTTCTGCTTTGGATAAGCATCAAATCAGATATTTTCAGCTAAACTCAGCGTAAGCCTTGACTGAATGATTGTGCAAAGTCAGATAACAAAAGACACTGCAAAAGAAACATTGTCCTTTGAAAGGACAATATACATAGGTATTACACAGACATGGTCTGAGATGAGGTATTGATAATTTAGGGAATAAAAGTAAAGGCTTTGAACAACATCTTTGCCAGCTAGTCATGTACTGGATGCTCCTGAGGCAAAATTTGAAAGAATTGCTGTCAATCAAGGAACTAGAGGACAACATTACTCTTCAGTGACCTGGTCACTCGGTTGAAGCTGTAAGGCCTATTTTGTGTTGTTAAGTATAATTTTATCTTTAAAATAAACTTTCCCTTTTCATTAATTACTCGAGACTCAATCTTTGCCTTATGTCTTGTTCAAACAAAAATATTCATTTTTTTATTGGATGAATTTGAAGTCAGATAATTGCATAATTAAGAAATAAGACAAATTGAAGTACTCCATACACACACATATATATATATATATAACATATATATATATATCCTAAATCACCCATTCCCTCCTGCCAACCCCCACCACTCCCACCACTGAGATTGACAGGGCCATCGACATGTCCAATCGATCTCCCACACTTCTCCTCTCACCCTTCCCCTCCCTCTCAGAACTTGGTTAGGGTTCCGCTTGTCCTTACCCTCCACCCCACCGGCCTCCATTTTCAACGGATCATCCTCCACCATTTCCACCACCTTCAACGTGATCCTTATGTTTAATTCCTTTCATGTCCTTGCCCCTCCCAAACTCTACGGCCACCTGTGATGCCACACCCTCACCCCCCAGTTATCTGGTCTTGGGCATTCAACCACTCTCCCAGCACCCAACTATTAAAAGCCGGGCTTTCAATCTCCCAAGCTCCATGCTGTGGAATTCCCTCCCTAAGCCAATCCTACTTTCCACCTCCCTCCTCCTGTAAGCCCCTCCTTAAAACATAGAACTTTGTGAAAGCCTTTGGTTAACGTCAGCTTCTTTGGCTCATGTCCATGTTGTTTGTTCAAACCTATGTGACATGCATTGGCAAGTTTTTCTCTATTGAAGGCATGTCATAAAGGTTAGTTATGGTTAATCTTGTATCGGTTTGTGATGTTCGGTGACTGGCTGCATTCGATGATCAATTTCAGCTAAGCTGACCAAGAGGACTCAATCAGACGGGGGTGAAAAAAATCAGTTCTGCTCCATTTCTCTTAATTTGCTGATGACTTAACTAAGTTCAAGACCATCTGATTGTCCTGTATCACAGTGAAATGCCAGCAGGCCAAGTAAAAATAACCATCTCAACCCAACTGACAAGGCTAAAGGAAACAGATGGCCTACTTAAATTTAGACATGGGAGTGTCAGAGATGAAAATAACTTGGAAATTTGCATGTACAAAGAAATCAAAGTGAATAGCTAACTGAAAGATCAGCTGCTAAAGTAGGGCAAACCCCTCCACCCCGCCTTCGTACCAGAACTAGGGGACACCGTGTAAAAATAAGGGGTGTCCCGTTTAAGATGGAGATAAGGAGAATTTTTTTCCCCCAGAGGGTCATAAGTCTGTGGGACTCTGTTCCCTAAAGAGTGGTAGAGGCAGGGTTATTGAATATTTTAAAGGCAGAGGTAGATAGATTTTTGACCCACATGGGAATCAAAGAATTTTTGGGTTAGGCAGGATAGTGGCGCTGAGGTCACAATCGGAGCAGTCACCTCTTTTAAAATTTATTTCGATCTATCATTTTACCTCCACCTTTTAGCCCATTTCGATCCCTTCCCCACACCCCATCCCCACTAGGGGTATCTGTCACTTGCTCATCCTGCTTTCTACCCTTAATATCACCATTAGCACATTCCTTAGCTAGTATCACCACCGTCAACACACCTTTGTCCTTTTGTCTATGACATCTTTGGCAATCTCTTCTTGGCCTCCACCTATCACTGGCCCCTCTATCCAGCTCTACCTGTCCCACCCCCCTCTACCAGCTTATATTTCACCTCATTTCTCTATTTCCTCAGTTCTGTTGAAGAGTCATACAGATTTGACAGCAGATGCTGTCAGACCTGCTGAGTTTTTCCAGGTATTTCTATTTTTGTTTTTGTTTTGGATTTCCAGCATCCGCAGTTTTTTGCTTTTAGCTTATATTTCACCTCATTTCTATTATATATATATGTGTGTGTGTGTGTGTGTGTGTGTGTGTGTGTGTGTATTTACAGGTAGATGCAATTACTTTATCTACTGTTTATGACTGTGTAGCGCTCAGTAGACTGGGGATTCCACATGTTCCATTTGCCAGAAATAGCCATGTGCAGAGAAACTGTTACCTTCTCCCATTTGAAATAGAAATTCAGTTCTAACTTTGTATTTCATGACACGATAGGTCTTTCAGCAAACTATCTATGGGTGGATAGTCTCCGTTTCAGCAAGAGGGATATTCATAGTTTTAAGATGGTGATACAACAGCTGTTGATGTCCTGTAGGATTTGGGCTGACAAAAGAACGCTGGGAAAGTTCAATGTTCAGTGTTGGAATTGATCATAAAGAACTATTGGTTTTTATTGATTATCATGTGTGCTGGCCCTCATTTAGATTAGCTCTGGATAATCCCATGCCAAAATCCAGCGGGATAAACGAACTGAGGAAGAGTCATACAAACTCGAAACGTTAACTGTGTCCCTCTCCGCAGAGGCTGTCAGCCCTGCTGTGTATTTCCGGGTATTTTTGTTTCCGTTTCGGATTTCCAGCATCCGCAATATTTTATTGTATTGTTTAGAGAACGGACTTGTGCAGGGTGTAAAGACCCAATTGTCCGGGAGGAGATAATATATCAGATAATTCCACGATGCCGTGATGTATTGTGATGCAGCGATGAATTGTTCAGTGAGTTACTGCAATTAATTGCAGACATTTTAAATAAAACAACACCTTTTGAGTCGAAGCATTGAAAAACTTTAAATATCATCAAACCCCGTGCTATGTTCAGCCGGTCTGGCTGCCAGACCTGCTGAGTTTTTCCAGGTAATTCTGTTTTTGTTTTGGATTTCCAGCATCCGCAGTTTTTTTTGTTTTTATACCCGTGCTATGTTCTCCTTTCTTAAAAGTGTGGGCTCTATCTTTGGGGGGGTGGGGGGGGGGGGGCGTTGGTTTCCTAGTGAACCCTCAACCGAGTGGTCAATAGTCATGGGTGAGTCTTGAGTGTGGAGTCTCAGCAGCTATTCGTCTGCATGGGCCATCACAGCCACCCTGCTTGCGCATTAGGTCATTGACACTGTAACTCCTGCGGCCAGGGGAAAGGAAATCAGGAGGGTCAGGCGCCGGTGCGTGGAGGAGGGGAGCGGCTGAAGTGGGGAGAGGAGGGGGAAACTCCTTGGGCTGCTCCCACGTACACCTGGAGTTAGAGCCTTCGATGCGGGACAGGCTCCGACACGGCGTCGGCTCATGTGCAGCAAGTGCTCCCCCTCGTGTTGCAGCCCAGTATGAGCGGATTGCTGTAGGAGTTGGGACGAGTGATGTCGCCTCTGGCCAGCGGTGTTCCCGGAGAATTGGTCGGCAAATGTTGAAGTACATGCTTCGTAAAAAGTTTCATCCTGCATATCTCAGTATCCCCGCTCATGGTTTCCTGTTAGCAGCTCTTGTGTGAGATGTTCTAGACTACATGGGGGCCATCCACAAGGGCAATACGATGCGATGAGCTAGGGACTAACTGGAGTTCAGTGAAATTACAGTTCATTCCACAACTGCTTACATTTATCTACTACCTGCCTAATCTCCCATGCCCTCCCATACAAGTACCGCTGCAAAATAGTCAAGGAGACCCTGAGAATGGTGTTCAGTGTGATTGCTGGATCGTTCCCACTGCTGGTGAAATGTGAGATAGCATCTAAACCCGGCACAAAGAAATCCCGGGAACGGACCGACTGGTCCATCTCTGGTGTGGTTGGGGTGCGGAATTCCTGCATATCCTTAAAATGACAAAGAAGCACTAGCTGGGTCAAACATTAATAATAGAAATGGTTAATCTGAGGAAAATGCTTGACTTTATGTCAACACAGTGATTAAAATAAAAGTAGCTTTACCATTTATGTAAGTGTCTTTGTTTTTACATGTTAACATGGTACGTCAACAGCAACTTGTATGTACATAGCGCCATTGCCATGGTAAACTGTCCCAAAATACCTCACAGAAGAAATCCGGCAACAATTTAAGATGTTAGAACACAGGGACCAAAAATGTGGTCAAAGAGGTAGAGTATAAGAATTGTCCTTAAGGAGGAAAACAAGACGGAGAGGTTTAGGGAGGGAATTCCACAACTTAGAATCCCAGTAGCTGAATGTGCAGCCACCAAGTTGAGCAAGAGACATTTGCAGCAAGGATGAGGGCCATACTGGGGGAATGACCAGGGTAAGGAGAGTAATGGGGACAAGGGCACAGAGAAGTTCTGTAAGTGCAGGAGTGTTGTGGTGAATGCAGGCCAAAGGCTAGACCTTTGGGAATTTGAAAGCGCCATTTTAACTGATTTGGGTGACAGTTATTCTGGGGGTGGGTACAGGATGAAGTGGTCTTGAGAGGAGGAAGGGGGATGTTGCTAGAGACAGACAGGTACTAGGGAGCCATGTAAGATGGTAAGGCTGATGATCCCCTGTATTCATGGGTAGGGAAGTTTATACATATTAGATTCAGGAAGAATATGAGGGCAATGAGCTAAGAGGAGAGAGGGCATGATGAGCTGAGATGGATGGTGAAATCGCCCAGGATGAGAAGTCACTCAGTGCACAGACTGAGGGAGGAGAGTCATGAAGATATCTCAGGGAGAACTTGGTGTAGCAACTTGGGTGGGTGCAAAAGAACAAGTATCTTAAAGGTCTTGAGCTCCCCCCTCCATCCCCACCCCATTTCTGTTTCCCCCTTCCTTTTGTTTTTTTTTCCAATAAATTATATAGATTTTTCTTTTCCCACCTATTTCCATTATTTTTAAATATTTTAAATCTTTTATGCTCCCCCCACCCCCACTAGAGCTATACCTTGAGTGCCCTACCATCCATTCTTAATTAGCACATTCGTTTAGATAATATCATCAACTTTAACACCTATGTGTTCTTTTGTCCTGTTGTCTGTGACATCTTTTGATGATCTGCTTCTATCACTGCTTTTGCCTACAACCACACCAACCCCCTCCACTTCTCTCTCTCTCTCTCTCCCCCCCACCCCCAACACCTTAAACCAGCTTATATTTCAACTCTTTCTTGGACTCGAACTCAAGTTCTGTCAAAGGGTCATGAGGACTCGAAACGTCGACTCTTTTCTTCTCCGCCGATGCTGCCAGACCTGCTGAGTTTTTCCAGGTAATTCTGTTTTTGTTTTGGATTTCCAGCATCCGCGGTTTTTTTGTTTTAATATATTAAAGGTGAGTTGTGGTGGTGGAGCAAGGTGAGATGCTCAAAGGGGGAGAAGGTGCCAGAGGAGTAGGACAGCAGATCAAGGTGTGATTTGGTGATTAGAGCCTCACTGCCGTTGCAACAGTCTGGGTGAACATGTGGTGGAAGGTGTAGCTGCGTGGGGAAGCATCATCAAGAGGGTAGGTATCATCACCCATCAGCCAAACTTCAACCATGATGTTTCTGCATTATTCACAATAAATTTGTGGATGGCAAGGGTCTTGTTCACAAGTGAACAGATATTGTGGAGGGAGGGGCAGTGATAGATGATCCGCTGGCAGAGTCCACAAGCTTCTAAGACATATATTGTACTTGTACAACAGGATTAAAAACTGTTATAAAATAGATCTAATTGTCTGATATGTAGATATTGTGAAAGACTAATTTGATATCTTTCTAACACCAGGGACATATTGAGATTTTTTAGCATGCAACTTCCAATGTTTTGGGGGATGTTGTGTGAAATTGAGCATTCATCTATCCTACAAATATAAACCAAATCCTTGTGGCTTTCCATTGAACATTCTTAGACCATTTACTTTAGTTACCGGTGTACACAAAATGGCTGAACTCTGCACCCAGGCTGCAGTGGACTTTTGTTTCTCACAGGAGTGAGGGTCAGAGAATTGGGGCCTCTAGTGCAGTAGCTCTTACCTCTGACCTGTGCTCCCTTTCACTGTGACATTCCTGCTGGGAGCACAGAATTTGGTATTCATGCAGGACGAAAGACATTCTGCAATGCCGCCTCAATAAATATTGTAACATTCAGGATTCTTTTAATACCATTTCTACTTATTGCAGTAATTAACTCATATAGTAAATAACTTTTTATGTTCCCCCCTCTGAACTTTCCAGAGCAGGAGGGCAGAAAAGTGACCTGTTCCCAGGCCTCTCTAACATCGCTACTGTTGAATTGGTTTATGCTGGTGATGTAAGTTAAGTCTCTCTAACCCCCCTCCTCATGGGGAAATGTATCTCTAAATAACTTACTTAAAATCAGGAACGCATTGGTCGAGGGGCAGTATGATATAGTTTATGATATATTTTAAATATGCTCACAGATTATAGTCATGTAACTTCCAAACTGAGGATTGTGGGAGTGCGCACCTTTACAACAACAACAGCAACCTGTATTTCTGTAGTGCTTTTAAAGTAATAAAACGTCACGAGGTGCTTCGCAGGAGAATTATCAAACAAAATATGACATTAAGCCATGTGAGGTGTTGTTAAGACAGTTGACCAAAAGCTTGGTCAAGGAGCTAACGTTTTCAGGAGTTTCTTAAAGGAAGAAAGCACAATTAAGAGGCGGAGAGGTTTAGACAAGGAATTCCAGAGCTTAGGGCCAGGGCAGCTGCAGACACAGCCTCAATAGTGGAGCGATTAAAATCAGAGATGTTCGAAGATTTAGAGGGATGTGGGTAATTCAGAGGATTGTGGGGCTGGGGATAGGGACAGGTGAGGCCATGGAGGGATTTAGAGAATTTTAAAATCAAGACTTCTGTTTGACCGCAGCCAAGCACAGGGGGCAACTGCTCTACTCGGAGTTCAGTCGTGGCAGGATACTCCCAAGAGGGCATCAGAAACACTTTAGGATAAGGAAAGGTGGTTGTGTAGTGGTATTGTCGTTGGATTGGTGATCCAGAGACCCAGGGTAATGCTGTGGGGACCAGGGTTCGAATCCCACCACAGCAAATGGTGGAATTTGAATTCAACAAAAATCTGGAATTAAAAAAAAAGTCTAGTAATGAGTATGGAACCATTGTAGTGAAAACCCAAGTGGTTCACTAATGTACTTTAGGGAAGGAATCTGCCATCCTTACCTGATCTGGCCTATGTGTGACTCCAGATGTGGTTGACCCTTAAATCCCCTCTGGAGATGGGCAATAAATGCTGGCCTAGCATTTAAAAAAAAAGTCCTCAAAGCATCCCTAAAGAGGTTAAACATCATGACAGACACATGAGGGTCCCTGGCTTGTGAGTGCCCTAAATGGAGGAGGTTTATTCAGGAAGGCGCCCAACACATTGAGAGACTTTATCAGGATCGTGAAGAGGCAAATTCATCGGTCTGAATCTTTTGCTCATCAGGCGCGTGCGATGGGTGGGCCTGAGAGCAGACGCAAAATGGGCTCCCGACCGACCACGATTTCACGCTGGCTGGTCAATTAATGGCCAATCTGCATGAAACACGCGCTGAGAAAGGCTCAGCACTGCCGGCCGGTGTGGGGTGGGAAGAGGGCGGGCGCCAATGTCCCCCACAGGTGCTGCTGAGCGCTTCCAGTGAGCTCCCTGAAGACAGACAGCTGCCCCAGGGAGCTACAGACCTCCACAGAATAAACCAAACAACACAAACACTGCAAAATATGTCCATGCAGCACAATCAAGTGCCTGAAAGCAAACCCCAGATATCTCTTATTTTATTTCCCACGGAGATTTCATCCTGCCCTGGATCGAAGTTTTGGAAAAAATGTAAAGGCCGCCTGACCGATTGACCCGTCTGCCAACCGGAGAAGTGGGCGGGCCACTAAAAATCACTTTCAATTGCCTCCTTAATGGGCTTAATTGCTCGTTTAATTGTCGGCGGGCAGGCTTCCTACTGCTGCATGCACCCACCGAGCGAGATATCCTGCAAGACCACGGTGATGTGGGAATGCCCGCCCAATGTTATCTCGTGCTATTTCACGGCCAGACAGGTCAGGCCCATGCCCGCCTGTGGGGTGTAAAATTCTGACCTTCGTGTCAGAGAGAGTGCACAAACCTCCAAACAACTCATCTACCCCTCCATTCAAGCACCACCTGCTTCACGTGTGGCAGAGTCTGCAGATCACACTCTGCAGTGTGGACCTATTGGAGACCTCAGAACCCACAAACCAGAGAGGAAGCAAGCCCTCCTCCATTCTGAGAGACTGCACAAGGAGGTAGGGGAGCGGGACTTGCTGCAGAGTCTTGAGTGACCTCAAGTTTACAGACAGTAGAATGTGAGAGAGCAGCCAGGAGTGTGATGGAATAGTGGAGGATTTCAGCAGCATATGAGCTGAGGTGGGGCGTAGTCAAGTGAGGTTATGAAGGCATTCTTGACTTTCGAAGGTTAGCTCATTCACTCAGAATTTTGGACTCCGAGAGTCAGATGCAGGCTGGAGTTACGCTCACCGCTTCCTGAAACAGTCCACAGCCAACATGGAGACAGGCAGATGCTGAGCTGGCAGATTAGAAGTCCTGCCTCCATTCACCAGGACATCGGCCCAGTTTTTTACACGGCTGTTAGGCCCTCTGGTCCTCAACCCTGTCAAGCCTCACCCACGTCCATGCGCGCTCATATCTCCCATGCCCGCTCCATGCAGTCTATGTCCAAATGCAGCAAAACTGGACAATATCCAGGCTTGGGCTGACAAGTGATAAGTAACATTTGTGCCACACAAGTGCCAAGCAATGACCATCTCCAACAAGAGAGAATCTAACCACTGCCCCTTGACATTCAATGGCATTATCAATGCTGAATCCCCCACTATCAACATCCTGGGGGTTACCATTGACCAGAAATTGAACTGGACTAGCCATATAAATACTGTGGCTACAAGAGGAAGTCAGAGGCTAGGAATCCTGCTAGGAATTCACCTCCTTATGTCCCTCCACCACCTTCTCAAGGGCAATTAGGGATGGGCATTAAATACTGGCCCAGCCAGCAACACCCACATTGGTGGGCCGTATTTGCTGCCAGTGGACAATGGGAACCTGATTGTAATACATCAGCAAATCATTATTAGGCCAGCCCACCGGACTCATCCCCACCGCTGGATCGTCCTTCCATGTCAGCAGGAAAGCACGCCAACCTGTTTCACAACAGTACATGAGCAACGTGCACCTGGCCAGGCTACACTTTCCTCGGGACTTCAAGGTTTTGTCTACCTTGCTTCAGCCAGCACTCGTAGGAATCAGTGCCAGGCTATGCAGACAGCACCACATCACTTTTAGGGGGGCTCATGGGTAGGCCTCCACCTACCAGATCAGCCATATGTGGGTGGTTTTTCAACAGCTGCAGGGCTAGGGCTTGCTTGGGGAAGGGGGAGAAGTGGCCTCAGGCAAGGGAAGAGGCTGCAGGGTGAGGGCTGTACTGGGGAAGGAGGGTATCCCAGGGTGTGTGTGGGGACACATGTTGATCTGTGCAAGTGACTTCAAGATGGTGAGGGCTGAGGAGGCATCTCCAGAGGAGATGAGGCCAGATGTAGGAGATGTGAGGGTGTGTGTGAGAGAGTGAGAGGTGATGTACCTTGAGCTGGCAGTGAGTGAGATGCCAGTGAATGTGTGATGAGCGTGTGAGTTTAGAGTGATGAGATGGTTGCCTTACCCTGGCTGCACAGATGAGATAATTCATCCTCTATCTGCATTGGATGGTCAACCCCTTCTGTGCAGCATTGGCACTGACCACGATTGCCATCGCCTACCAAGCCAGTGTGGTAATGTTGCTGCCCCTCCTGTAGCCAGAACAGGGGAAGAGGACATCACAGCAGGGCTCCACAGCACCCACTCGGGGGCTGCAGTCTTCTTGCCTTTTGGGGCCATGTCTTCCTTGCTGCAGCCCTGGGCTGGAGGTACTGAGCGCAGCTGGACTTTAAATGTGGTGAAGCGGTGAGGTGATAGCGTGGCAGGTGAATCGGAGCCCGCCTGCCATGGAAACAGCGTGTTTCCCAGGAATGCATAAATAATGTGGGGGGTTTGGGACGATACGGTGTGAAAGCCCACCATCACAACCAACGGGTAAAACATCATTTTACCCGCCCGCTATCACACTTAGTGCAAATCTGAGAAGATTCCGCATGTGTGCAGTTTTTCTCTCCTGATTTAAGGAAGAATGTAAACATGTTGGAGGCAGTTCAGAGAGGTTTACTAGATTGATACCTGGAATGAGTGGGTTGTCTTATGAGGAAAGGTTGGACAGACTGGGCTTGTTTCCACTGGAGTTTAGAAGAGTGAGGGGTGATTTGATTGAAGTTTACAAGACCCTGAACGGCCTTGACAAGGTGGATGTCGAAAGGATGTTTCCTCTTGTGGATGAGCCCAGAGCTAGGGGGCACTGTTTCAAAATTAGGGGTCGCCATTTTAGGTCAGAGATGAGGAGAATTTTTTTCTCTCAGAGGGTTATGCGACTTTGGAATTCTCTGCCCCAGAAGGCGGTGGAGTTGGGGTCATTGAATTTTTTTTAAGGCAGAGGTAGATAGATTCTTGTTAGACAAGGGAATCAAAGGTTATCGGGGGTAGATGGGAATGTGGAAATCGAAACACAAGATCAGCCATGATCTTAATGAATGGCAGAGCAGGCTCGAGGGGCCGAGTGGTGACTTGTGGCTGCTGTGGAAATGAAAGCTAGATAACCAAAGAAGAGGAAAATAAAAGCTCATTGAGATTATCTGGTGTCAGACTCTTGTGCTGCAGAGAAATCCTGGTGTTCAGGAGCAAGCAGAGCTCCAGCAAGAAAGGTCAGTTTTCACAGATAGGAGCTCTTGGTGAAGCCATGTGCAAGCTAACAAAAAGGAACTGAAACATAAAAGTAGTGTGAATAACTCAGGCATGCTGGAGAGCTGGGTGTTTGTACAAGAGGTAACCAGGCAGTGAACCAGGGTGTTGTCGGTTGGTCAGTTGAAAAGGATCTCCAGAAATCCCAGCCATCAGAACTGTTGTGACCCCAGGGAGAGAGGGATCATAGAAATGCGCCTTGTTAGGGTTAACATATCCAGGGAACGCAGATGGAAAAAAACTACCAGTGAAAGCAACTCGAGGGCCAAATCCTGCGAGTGTGAAAAATGAAAACCTGCCATACAGGAGGTAGAGTTTAAAGACCTTGAGACTGCACATGGTGCCACTGATGCCCTGTCTTAAAAAAACATATTTTCTTTTTAAAACATGGAAGGACAATGCATTATCTGGTCACTTGGAAGCTGTCCTGGAATTTTTTTAAAGTGTCATAAGTTCGCCTTTTGATTGGAAGCAAGCAAGCCTTTTCCAAGAAATCACCTGACTAGCATGGTATTTGAGGGGGAAGAGCTGTTGCTTGTTTGCACTGCAATTATTTTATTGGATGGGAAAAGCACTGGTTGGACTTGGTTTTTTGAATTCAGATGGAGATGAACTGAGACATGATAAGCTGCCCAGCTTGCACTCTCCTTGCCTTGCCTGAAATAGAGTTGTTCAGTATCCATCTCAGTGGAACTTATCTGACTTTGGAAACCCGAGAGGCTGAGACAAGAATGATTGATTCAGCTGTTCTGCTCCTCCGCTGGTGAGAACCTCCAGCCCTCTACTGGGTCTAGCGATCTGTCTTCACACGATGGAGCTCCAGATCAGTGTTGAAACCCTGCAAACTTTATCCTTTTTTTAATATGAAGTCTACTCTTCAATTGGCCAACTCTGCAGAGACCCCTATCTGTCTTTCCTTTCTGTGTGTGTGTGTGTGTGTGTGTGTGTGTGTGTGTGTGTGTGTGTGTGTGTGTGCACATGTGCTGGGGAATTTTACAAGGGACAGAATAGAATAGATAGTTACACTTCCAGGTTGGAATTGTGTGTTAACTACTTCTGGCAACTTGTTTTAAAAAGAAATTTGTTTTATAATAAATCAATCATTCTGAAATTATTGAAAGAAGCTTGTTTAAAGTTTCTTTTATTGTGGGTCTAACTGTAACGAAGGTAAATAATTGGCCATTTTGGTGAGAGAATTAATGGTGAGACCTGTAGAGTAGTGGGGCTACACAATCTGCGCCCTCCTCCCATCCCGGCTGTGACAGCTGGGAGTGGTGCTGAGAAACTTGAGAGCGCTATCATCGTTTCACTGATTATTTAAAGTGGAATTCATACTTCTTATTTCCCTGTTAATGTGTTCTTCATTTATGTTGCTTTGGGTTTGGTTGCTCCAGTGAAAAATTATAAAAAGTGAAATATTGTCCATTGGTTCCATCCGTTGGGTGTTTGGAGATTCCTTTGGAGGCTATTGGTCTGTACAGAGGTTATAGCAATTTGCAGCAGGCACTTAAATGGTGAGCCTGACCTCAGTTTACGTGAGCATCGGCTCACAACCCACTATGCACCTCGTCACAGGGGACATGACGTCTGTTGGGAATTGGCAGTTCAGTTTAAAATTGTGGCCTCGCACATCTCCAGTTTCGACCTCCTGCTGCAAGCTCACTCAAGGGGAAAGGAAAATTCAGCCCTGAGTTTATTACATAGAGACAGCTGAAAGATGATATCACAGATCACTATGAGTATAGAAAAAGGTAACCCAGGTGTTCCAGGACAGGACCCAACACTGTCTATATATTTTTAAAAACTTAACCCTTATTGCTATTTCTTATTTATAAATGGACTTTTCGGCTGAACAAAGACCATTAAGACGACTGACTCTCTATCTGTGAGTTATCATCTGTGAGTCTCCAGAACAAAAGAAGTCACTGCTCAGTTTCAGGAATGTCACATCTCTTTACCTCTAAGGAGCTTCTACCAGACCATCCAAGCACTGCACAGCCCAACTTCAAAGGGAGTTACAGGAAGACCACTTGCTAGCAGAGTCTGTGAGTCTATGAAGACAATGGCTTCCCAAACACCAGACCCTCAACATGTTGCTCCTCTTTCAACCCATAATGGGGGGAGATGCTATCAGCCTGGAACAGAAAACCAATTTCTAGTTACTGGATAAACATCCTTTGTTGAAGACATTATGGAGAGGTAAGGTCACATAGCCTAAGACCCTGGCTTGTTGAACAGGTTAATATTACCTTCCTGAGCTGCAAACTCCACTCTGCTACTTAACATCTGACTGGCAGGCCACACTGAAACAAGCCCCGGCCAGGCTGGACAAATGGCCCCTATCTAACCTGACTCAACTAGAAGTTTGTACCGTTGCCTACAAAACTGATTCATCTCCGTGTGCCAACTTTATCTTGTGATGTCAACACCACCAGAAAAGCAAATTTTACAACAAAGTTTTCAGCCCACCGATGTCTGTGAAAGAATCCCTCATTGGATTTTGTGTTTGGCCATTGACAGGTTGGCGGGCAGACAGCTGATTTCACTGTTCGTCCGCCTTCCTAAAAATTTAAATGGACCGGGATGATGCTAGAGATTCCTCCCGACATCATCCCCCGGCATTTTACCCTCGGCAATCAGGCCCCTACCCCAAATCGCTGAGGGGAAAATCAATGGGAAGAGGATAACCAGGGAAAGAGTAGGGCCCATTAGGGACCAAGGGGGCAATCTATGGATGGAGCCAGAGGACATCGGTAGAGTGTTGAACGAGTACTTCACATCCGTCTTCACCCAAGAGAATGAGGATGAAGGTATGGAACTCGGGGAGAGAGACTGTGAGGTTCTTGAGCAAATTGATACAGGGTGTGACAGGGTATTGGAGGTGTTGGCAGGCTTAAAAGTGGACAAATCTCCAGGTCCGGATGTTTTGTGTCCCAGACTGCTGAGAGAGGCAAGGGAGGAGATCGCAGGGGCTCTGACCCAAATTTTTAATTCCTCTCTGGCCACAGGGGAGGTGCCAGACGACTGGAGAACAGCTAATGTGGTTCTGCTATTTAAGAAGGGTTGTAGAGATAAGCCAGGGAACTACAGGCCAGTGAGTCTCACGTCAGTGGTAGGGAAACTATTGGAGAAAATTCTGAAGGAGAGAATCTATCTCCACTTGGAGAGGCAAGGTTTGATCAGGGATAGTCAGCATGGCTTTGTCAGAGGGAGGTCATGCCTAACAAATTTGAATTTTTTGAGGAGGTGGCCATATGTGTAGATGAGGGTAGTGCAGTTGATGTAGTTTATATGGATTTCAGCAAAGTCTTTGACAAGGACCCACATGGGAGACTTATAAAGAAGGCAAATGCACATGGGATACAGGCTAATTTGATTCAAAATTGGCTTAGTTGTAGGAGACAGAATGTGATGACAGAAGGATGCTTTAATGACTGGAAGCCAGTGTCCAGTGGCATACCACAGGGATCTGTGCTGGGTCCCCTATTATTCATCATTTGTATAAACAACATAGATGACTATGTGGGGGGGGGTAGGATTAGTAAGTTTGCAGATGACACAAAGATTGGCCGGGTGGTTAACAGTGAGGTTGAGTGTCTTGGGCTACAGGAAGATATAGACAGGATGGTCAAATGGGCAGATAAGTGGCAGATGGAGTTTAACCCTGAAAAGTATGAGATGATACACTTTGGAAGGAGTAATTTGACAAGGAAGTATTCAATGAACAGCATGACACTAGGAAGTTCTGTGGAACAAAGGGACCTTGGCATGTGTGTCCATAGATCTCTGAAGGCAGAGGGACATGTTAGTGGGGCGGTGAAAAAGGCATATCGGACACTTGCCGTTATCAATCGAGGCATAGGTTACAAAATTAGGGAGGTGATGTTGGAGTTGTATAGAACCTTGGTGAGGTCACAGCTGGAGTACTGTGTGCAGTTCTGGTCGCCACATTATAGGAAGGATGTGATTGCACCGGAGGGGGTGCAGAGGAGATTCACCAGGATGTTGCCTGGAATGAAACATTTAAGTTATGAAGAGAGGTTGGATAGATGGGTTGTTTTCGTTGGAGCAGAGAAGACTGAGGGGCGACCTGATTGAGGTGTATGAGATTATGAGGGGCATGGACAGGGTGGATCGGGAGCAGCTGTTCCCCTTAGTTGAAGGGTCAGTCACAAGGGGGCATAAGTTCAAGGTGAGGGGCAGGAGGTTTAGGGGGGATGTGAGGAAAAACTTTTTTACCCAGAGGGTGGTGACAGTCTGGAATGTGCTGCCTGGGAGGGTGGTGGAGGCGGGTTGCCTCATTTAAAAAGTATCTGGATGAGCACTTGGCACGTCATAACATTCAAGGCCACGGACCAAGTGCTGGTAAATGGGATTAGGTAGGTAGGTCAGGTGTTTCTCACATGTTGATGCAGACTCGATGGGCCAAAGAGCCTCTTCTGCACTGTGTGATTCTGTGATTCTGTGAAAATGGGAAATTGTGACTGAGTTATCAACTGATCATTTCACCAGCTAGCCGAAAACGTACTGAACTGTTTAAAAGAGACCTTTTTTATTAAGTCAAGAAAAGACGTTAATTAAAAATGGCTGCCATAAATAACCTGATATCTGGACCTCTAAGTTGACCTTTTATAGAAAGCTACTAAGTGCATTGCACTGCTAATAAGTTACTCATTGAATTGCACACCTGGGGGTGTCAAGGTGCACTTCAAAAAGGATTATTGAAAGGAATGGACATGTCCTTTGCATCTTTATGAGCTTACCCCTCCAGAGGAGACCAATAGTCCACCAAGACAATGGGGAACTGCTAGCCAGTCAGGATATACAACTCACAGACACCCAAAACCACTGTGGAGGATAAAAGAATCCCATCCCCTATTGGTTTCTACTACCTGGGTCAAAAGTTTCTGAGAGGAAACATCGAAATGTGATTACTTGTTCTACAACAATGACTACAGCAGACAAGATAATCAAACTCCTTGGAATATACAACAAGCAGGACTTTAAGAATTGGGTTTGCCAAGCAGAAGCACAGAAAACTCGAGAAGCTGCTAGTGGAGCAGTAAGCAATCTCTCTCTTTCTCTCTATCTCTCTTAAGTTAAGCAAAGCCCTATCTTTTAAAAATCATTCACAAATATAGTGTATGTCCATCAGAAAGAACATCAGGAGAAACTCTTCAATTTCTGGAATAGACGGCTTAGGGATTAAAAGGGAAATTGTCTCCAGCAAGTGCGACTACATGGGTTTCAATTCAACTCCAGGATTTTAAAGGAACCAGATAACTTCAATCAGTCACAACATCTAACAATCTACACCTCAAAGTCAAGCAAAGGACTTCTTACCTAATATTCTTTAAACTTTTATCTGGACTCTAACTTTCCTTACTTCTGAAACCTATTGTGTGGGTTACATCATGTCTTTTATTATTTTTTCTGGTGTTTAGCGGATAATAAACTTGCTCTTTTTTTGACTCAAGAAAACCTCGTTGATTAGCTCCTTATTGTTCACTGCATAGATAGTAGAAAATACAACTGGATTTGAAAAAGACATTCACAGGTAAAATAATTTTTTAAAAAACCTCTGTTGTGACCAATCAAGGAGGCTAAATATAGGGGAGCCAGTTGACTGCTCCTCACCTGGACACAACAATAAAGTGACCAGAACTGTACACAGTACTCTAGGTATGGTCTCAGCAGTGCCCTGTACATTTGTAGCAAGACTTCCCTACTTTTATACTCCATTCTCCTTTGCAATAAATTCTCCATTCAATTTTCCTTCCTAATTACTTGCTGTACCTGCATGCTGACTTTTTATGATTCATATAAGTACAAGTACACCCAGATCCCTCTGTACTGCAGCATTCAGCAATCTCTCTCCATTTAAATCATATTCAACTTTACTATTCTTCCTGCCAAAGTGGATAACATCACATTTCCCACATTACAGTCCATCTGGCAATTTTTTGTCCACTCATTTTACTTATCTACATCCTTTTGCAGACTCTTTGTATCCTCTTCACAGCTTTGCTTTCCTGCCTATCTTCATATTGTCAGCAAATCTAGCTACAATATAGTCGGCCTCTTCATCCAAGTCACTGATATGTTCTATATTATAGATTGGAAATAGTTGAGGCCTCAGCACTGATCCCTGTGGAACTCAACGACCTACAGTTTGCCACCCTGAAAATAAACCATTAATCCTGATTCCCTGTTAGATAGCCAGTCCTCTATCAGTCCCAACACCATAAGCTCTTATATTGTGCAGTAACCTTTTATGTGACAACTTATTGAATGCCTTTTGGAAATGATGATAATTATGATACAAACATTTTATATTATGCCATCTGCTGGTTTGTTATTGCCATGCAGCCAACAGCCAGCTAGTTCTTGCCTCTGGTTTTAGTTTCTGAAGCTGATGGACCTGTCTCAACCCTTTTTGGGGTTTCCACTGCACTATTGCCCATCCAGTTGTCAGAGGATTTTGTATTTTAAGGCCATTGAAACTGAAAAGACAGGTGGCACCAATGGGAAGCTCATTGTGAACTTCAAAGGGATTGAGGGGAGATAGGGCCAAATTCGCTCCAGTTATTTATCCATTGGCCATCATAATGTGGGCAACACTGTTTCCCCAGTCCCACAATAATCTTACTAACCCAAACACCATTATAGTACACCCCCAAATCTTTACCCATACATATTTACAATATAATCTTTATGTCCATGCTACCCTTTCTCCCCTTCTCAAGTCTCTGACTTTACAAATTTAGACATCCTGGGGGGCTTTACAATTCTTCCAGATCTCATTCTTGTCATGGTCGGAGGAGTGTGGTAGTGTCAGTTGCTTTGGGCAGATTTGTGGTTTGGAAATTGAAGTACTCAGTGCTTCCAGTACTTTTTGCTCTCATTAGAGTTGCATTCCTCTTTATTAACAACCTGTCTGCTTTGTTCGGACACCATGGGTTTGTTCTGTTCTTCAGGAGGGTGTGTTCACTCCATTCATTTCTAGAGTGGACTTAGGTTTTCTTTCACAGTGGGATCTGCCATGTTCTCCCTGGAAGTTGATGTTTCAAAAATGAAATCTTCATTGTATTTCAGTCAAATATTTGTTTGCTCTCTAATTTTCCAGTTCTTTTGCAAGCCAACTAATCTTTTCATTCATCTCAGCAACTACTCTGATGAGTTCAGTTGTCTTCATGTCAGAGTTATCAGTGAAACCCTTATACAAACTTAACACCCTCGCCTGGGCATTCAGTTCTTTTTGGAATCTTTCTTCCATGGTCACTGACTGATCCTTAAGCTCTTTGAATTACCCATTAGATCTGCAACTTGTTCCTTAGAACTTTCCTATCTGCTTGTTTAGTGAGTGGGCAAAAACTTGGCAGATGGAATATAATGTGGGAAAATGTGAGGTTACGCACTTTGGCAGGAAGAATAAAAGAGCTGAATATTATTTAAATGGAAAGACTGCAGAAAGCTGCAGCACAGAGGGATTTGGGGGTCCTCGTGCATGAATCCCAAAAAGCTAGCATACAGGTTCAACAGGTAATAGGGAAGGCAAATGGAATGTTGGCCTTTATTTCAAAGGGAATGGAGTTTAAAAATAGGGATGTCTTGCTAAAACTGTACAAGGCACTAGTTAGACCGTACAGTGAACAGTTTTGGTCCCCTTATCTAAGGCAAGATGTACTGGCATTGGAGGCAGTCCAGAGAAGGTTCACTAGGCTGATCCCGGGTATGAGAAGGGGTTGAGTAGGTTTGGCCTGTACCCATTGGAGTATAGCAGAATGAGAGGTGACCTTATTGAAACAAATAAGATTCTTAGGGGGCTTGACAGGATTGATGCTGAGAGGTTGTTTCCCCTTGTGGGACAGCCTAGGACCAGAAAGCATAATCTCAGAGGAATAGGTCGCCCATTTAAGACAGAGATGAGAAGGAATTTCTTCTCTCAGAGGGTAGTTAATCTGTAGAATTCTTTATCACAGAGGGCTGTAGAGGCTGGGTCGTTAAGTATTTTCAAGACTGAGATAGATAGATTTTTAATCAGTAAGGGAATCAAAGTTTATGGAAAAAAAGGCAGGAAAGTGGAGTTGAGGATTATCAGATCAGCCATGATTTCAGTGAATGATGGAGCAGACTCAATGGGCAAAATGGCCTACTTCTGCTCTTATGTCTTACGGCCTTAAGGATTTGCTCTTTCAGACAGTGCATTTCATCTTTCAGGTTCTTCAGATTGGTTCGAAGTTCAGGAATTTCATTGCTCTTTTTACAATGAAGTTCCAACATTCCATCAGTTTTGATTGTTAATTCTGCAGTCAACCAACTGTTTTGATTCATCAGTAATTCCTTTTCCTATTCCAGCCACTTTTCATGATACTTAATAAAGACTTATGATGCTTTAAGTTCCTCAAGTTCTAATTTTCCCATTATCAAACTCTTCTTCCATATGTGAAAGTTGGTTCTCTAAACAGAACAATCTGTCCTTAGCAGAGTCTAATTCCTCTATCCTTCAGGCTCACATTCTTTAATTTTACTTCTACTCGTTGTTGCTGACATTCTTCACACTTTGTGAGAACTTTCACTTTCTGTTACAACTTGCTTGACAGTCTAGCTTTTCATTTCAGTCATGTCATTTTTCACCAACTCAAATGGTTTTCAATAAGTTTTTTAAAATTCATTTACAGGATGTGGGTTTCGCTGGCTGGGCCAGCATTTATTGCTCAACCCTAGTTTCCCTTGAGAAAGTGGTGGTGAGCCACCTTGTTGAACCGCTGCAGTCCATGCGGTGTAGGTACACCCACAGTGCTGTTAGGGAGGGAGTTCCAGATTTAACCCAGTGACAGGGAAGGAATGGTGATATATTACCAAGGCAGGACGGTGAGTGACTTGGAGGGCAACATCCAGGTGGTGGTGTTCCCATCTATCTGCTGCCCTTGTCCTTCTAGATGGTAGTGGTTGTGGGTTTGGAAGGTGCTGTCGAAGGAGCCTTAGTGAATTCCTGCAGTGCCTCTTGTAGATGGTACATACTGCTGCCACTGTGCGTCAGTGGTGGGAGGAGTGAATGTTTGTGGATGTGGTACCAATCAAGTGGGCTGCTTTGCCCTGGACAGTGTCAAGCTTCTGACCTTATGATGGCAGGAAGGTCATTGATGAAGCAGCTGAAGATGGTTGGGCCGAGGACACGACCCTGAGGAACTCCTGCAGTGATATCCTGGAGCTGAGATGACTGAACTCCAACAAGAACAACCATCTTCCTTTGTGCCAGGAGTGACTCCAACCAGCAGAGAGTTTTCCCCTCGATTCCCATTGACTCCAGTTTTGCTAGGGCTCCTTGATGCCACACTCGGTTAAATGCTGCCTTGATGTCAAGGGCAGTCACTCTCACCTCACCTTTGGAGTTCAGCTCTGTTGTGGGCGTTCTTCTCCTTGGTGGAACCCAAAGTGCACGTAAGTGAGTAGGTTATTGCTAAGCAAGTGCCACTTGATAGCACTGTTGATGAGCCCTTCCATTACTTTGAGGTGCTTTGAGGCATCCAATGCTATTCCTTCTAGTTCCTTGATCTTCAATGTCGGATTTACATTTCTCCATCTTATTTCTGCCTTTTCTTCCTCCATCTGCAGCAGAGATTTGTCCTTGCCCTTCATTTTGGTTTCACTGCTGACCAAGTCTGTGTCAGGCAAAACCTTAACTTGTTTCAGTTCTGTAATTGTGCTTCTCATGGCTTCGGCAACCACTTGCAGCTTGGAAAAATCTACAACTTTTCCTTCAGATGCCTCCTTTCTTCCATTCAGCTGGTTCTTCAGCCTAACAATATCCATGTTCATCTCTTTAGGTTGGCTATGCTGCAAAAAAGGTAGAGAACTCTTTTTCTGATTGTCAAATTTGAGCTGCAGGTTTTCTATTTTTTCTTGCTCCTGTACACAATAATTCTTCATCCTTCCCTTTTCCTCCTGCAATTCCAGAACTTTGTTGTTCAGTGATGTTTTCATTGTCTCAAACTCTTCAAAAGGAACATACTATAACTGTATTCCCTTTGTAAATGCCTGGATGTCTGATTGCAGCTTGGCATTTTCCTCACGTGATCTTTCACTTTGCAGTTTGATCTCTACACGCTTCCTCATCGGTGTTTTCATATGTTCATGCTTTTCACACGTCATTAACAAAGCTGTTTTCCAATTCTTCATATAAATCTTTGAAAGTGTTATGCTTTTCCAAGTTTTCTTCCAAATGTCCAACTGTTTTCTTCAGCTCTTCATTCTCTTTCTTATACCTCTTTCCAGGCTTCCTCCTGGAATATTGAACATTGTTGAATCTTCTCTGCCAACGGTTCTTCAGTTCATTCAGAGTGACATTAAATTAATTTTGCTTCTCTCCGTAATTTTCCAGAGGAACAAACTTTGACCTTAGAGATCCTGGTGGCATTTGAAGGTCCTTCAACAGATTTTTGTTTTTTTGTGAAGCTCAATTGCTTTGTCTTGAGTTTTCCTGTGATTCAACAGTATCTCCTCGACTTGGTTCTGCTGTTTTTCTGTTCAAGACAGTCTTCATTTCTTCATGCTGCTGAAGGGTTATGTATTCCTTTTGCATTTGATCTTGAAGGACAATTAGCTGTTCTTCCAACTGTTTATTTTCTTGTTGACCTCTTGCCAACTCATGTAGCACTTCAGTGCATCACTTTGTCACTACTGATAGTTCCAACACAATTTTTCTGAAGTAGTATTCAACACATTTTTTAGCTCCTCATGCTTTTACAGGACCACTTATTGGTTCTTCAAAGAGTCTTTCAGGGCATGACTTCTTTGAGTGACTTTCGTGCCTGATTTTGTGCCTGATTTTACTTCTGCTTGAGTTCTTCCAACTCAGCTTTAATAGGAATATTTTCTTCTTGTAGGTTTTGTTTCTTCCAGGTTACATCAGAGAGCTTTCCTTCATTCACAGCCGTCTGCTCGCTCCACACTGTCACCTGCTGTTGCAGTTTGGGTACTACGTCGGCATTTTCAAAAAGCTGCATTTTTAAGCCTTTTGGCTGCTTCTCAACCTTTTCTTTCCTCTGCACTAAATTCTTCAGCTTGTCTACCTCATTGTGCTGACATGGTCTGCCACCATCTTGTGGTTTGCTTGGGTATTGTCTCCCTCACCCTGGCATCTCCATGCTGTTTTGGTGCTTTATTGGAAGTGTTCTATACTGTTTTTACAACTTGGGAGTTTAAAATACTGGTCAAAGGCTTTTCATATTTCACCAAATGTGTTTGACGATTCACCTATACCTTGTCTTCTGATTACATTGTCAGCAAGTTAACCAAATAAGTACAGAATGTACTAATTTGTATTTACTCTGATTTCCTAATTAATCTTGATGTACTCCTGTAACCTAAGAATGTTCTTCCCTATGAAGACCAATTTTCTGTCTTGTTTGGGCCTTGCATGAGCTCAAATTGGTCTGGTAGTTTTGATTTACTATCCCTGGCTGTTTTTCATAACAAGAGTACAGCTTTAATTTTTTTTCTTCCAGGTGACACTGCAGCAGCCATTTTATTCCTCACCTTATCTTCCTACGCTTGTCAGGTTTTGGCAGGCTCCTGTTGCGATTCGGTAGGAAATCTTCAATTTTGTGCAGGCCAGCTACTTGCTTTTCTAAGGCTGGGAAATAGATTTGAAGGTGATTTTTTTGCTCTGCCTCCTGTTGTAGACTTTTTTTATTCGGGTTCGGCCACAAGATGGTATGGCACCAACTCCGGACTCGGCTGCAGTGTTCTTCCAGCTGTGCTGGTTAACGACCATTCGGGTTTGCCTGATTAGTGCCCTGATTATGTTTGGAAGGTTAGTTCAACCTTCTTCCTGGATTTTTGCTCACTCTTGCTAGGTCCTTTGACTCTGCAATCGATGTAGATTCACAATGGACCTCCACATGCTCTGGTGGAGCCCTTAGCTGCTCAGTGGATTTTTCTTCTGTCCTCCAGCCTCCTGTTTTCTTTTCTGAATTTTATTCAGCCGTTCGGTGATTTGGCTAGGTCCCTTGACTCTGCATTCGATTGGATGTGGCAGTGGAGCATGTTTAGGCGATCTCCACATGTAGCTTCGATTCAGGTGCACTTAATTCGGGTCAGTCTGTAGTTTCTTTACTTTTCATGTTTTAAGATTCTGGGGTCCTTCTCCAGCTTCTTTGAGGTTACATACTAATTCCTTAACTTCCAGCATGCTGTAAGGTTGTTTTGTATCTTACTTGGAGGTCTGGAGGCTTGTGTGCTTCAACATTAAGTGTTTATTGGTAACACATAACTGTATACATCTCTAAGGGATAGCCCTAGGTACTATCACCATACTGGCTTCTGCTAGACTTCTACTGAACTCAGTTCACTATCATGTAACTCGCTACATCATAATGTGGTTGCTACTGTTTCCCCAGTCCCACTGCTGGTCTAGCCAGCAGCACTCATGAATGAACAAAAAAAAAACCCTTACTAACCCGAACACCCTTATACTACACCACCCACTACTCACGTGATTTTGGAACCCCCTCCCAGCTCTTTTTAAAATTTATTCACGGGCTATGGGCTTCATTGGCTGGGCCAGCATTTATTGTCTATCCCTGGTTGCCCTTGAGAAGGTGGTGGTGAGCTGCCTTCTTGAACCTCTGCAGGTCATGTGGTGTAGGTACAACCATAAGCGCTGTTAAGAAGGGAGTTCCAGGATCTCTAAAGATTTCCCTAAAACTAATGGTATTAATAATGGAGGGGGTAAAGTGATGGTTTATAAATAAAAGATAATGACAGCAATATCAGTATCACGGCGAATGGGAGGCTAAATATTAGCCTGCTAGGAGTCTGAATGTGTTGTTGTAAATGACTTGCTTATTCCGGTAACCATATGACTAATATCTTGTCATTAGTCTTATTACTGTTTGTGGGCTCTTACTGTGTTTAATCTGGCCGACGCCATCACAATAGTCACCACACTCCAACAAAAACAAAAGTACTTCATTGTCTGTGAAACGCTTTGGGTCGTCCCAAGGAGATGAAACATGATCACAAGTACAAGTTCTGGTTCTCCTGCTAGCACGTGGTACAGCAAAAAACCTGCCCTTGACACTAACTAACCCCCAGGGTTCCTCCTACAGCCCACGTATAACATGTCCTCAATGCTAGAGCGGTTTCTGTTTATTGGTGGGGGTTTAATGAGATGCTGTTCCAGTTTTAAACTAACCAATCGGGATGAACATAACAAAACAAAGCCAGCAGCCCGCCCAGTAGGGAGAGGAGCCATTTTGAACTGGTGAATTGGGAGCAAATGAAACCCAAATTCACAACCACCACCCAAAAAAAAAACACAGAATGAAGGCGGCATTAAACAAGAGGAGAAATTGTGACAAACAAGAAGCCGCCGGCGGCGACCCCGCCGCCGCCGCCGCCGCTTTTCTTTATTTCAATGAGACGGGCAAGGGAACGGCTGCAGCGTAACATTGTTTCCCTCCTAACCACGCCCCCCCCCCACCCACCCCTCAAAAAAAAAGCTGGGCTAAGGCGCGCTCTGATTGGCTGCAACGCTGTATTTCAACCCAACCCCACCCCCTCCTCCCCGGGTTCGGCGCCAGGCGCTTTCTGATTGGCGGTGGCGCTGTATCCGCTAGGCGCGCTCCGATTGGCGGTGGCGCTGTATCCGCTAGGCGCGCTCCGATTGGCTGACCGCCAGACAGTTCCCTTGTCTCTGGGTTCCATTTTCTGCTACATTCAGACGGGGGGCGGAGTTTGGGTCAGTTTCTCGCTCCGGCAGTTGACGGTCAGAGTAAAACCGGGACGAGCGCTCGGCGTGCAGAGATCAGATAGCACCGGGGTCCGTGCCAGGGCCGAGTGGGTGAGAGTCCGGGTTTGGGAGGGGTCGGTACCGGGGGTCGGTCTGTCTGTCTGTCTGTCTGTGTGTCTCTCCCTTCCCCCACCCCCACCCCCAGAGGCCCATGTTTGGCGGCCTGTATTTTGTTTCTCTCTCTCCTGCCCCTCCGACTTGTTTTGAACCGGTGGCGGTGGCGCGGGGGGGGGGTGGGGGGGAAGATTGCTTCTCCTTTCCGACCTCTCGGTTAACTCAGCCCCCAGTCTCGCCGTGCAACCACTTGTCCGAGGCTCGGAACAAATCGCATCGGGCAACGCATTTCTACCCCCCCCCCCCCCCCCCCCCCCCCCAACCCAACACAACACAACACAACACCTTTGAAGAGGGAAAGATTGCGGTGATTGTTGTTTAAATGGCCGTTTTCCTGTCCCGTGACGGGGAAATTCTGCCTCGAAAGTTGGTGGGGGTGGGGGTGGGGGTGGGGGGGGGGGAAGAGTTTAAATTGAACGTAATTTTCAAATAAAACTTTTTTTGTTTAGGAATAACAGTTCCTTTTTTTTTTGTTTATCGAATAATTCCTACAACCCTTCTGCTTGATTTTTGTTTTTGGTGGGGAGGTGGGGGGGAGGTGGTGTGTTTTTATGCTTTATTTTCAACGCTTTTTCTTCTTGCTCTTTGAAGGAAGTGACTTTTACCGAGCCCCTGGATGCCGAGCAGACCCATGTTGTGCTTGGCTGCACCATCTTCTGTCGGAGTTCGGCTCATGCAAATTCCTAACTGGGAGAAATCGGGGCGATTGAGCAGAAGTGAGAGATTTGCGATAATCTGGAGGTCAAGTTTCCAGAAAGCCTGGGGCAAGGTGGTCGACGAGTTTTGGGATTTTTCGACCAAGAGGTAGGTGTGAGCAGGAGGTGCGGGGCAGGCAGACCCCCCCCCCCCGCCCCGAGTCGATATGAAGGAGGTTAGGATGGAACAAACTAAACCCTACACCCAGACGATGGTGAAACACTCCTCCGAGCAGTTGTTAATCCCGTTTTAACTATCGACTTCCACCCTTTCTCGAGCTGCCGTAAACTTAAATGGTGACAGCATCCATTCCGTTTCAAAGATCAGATGTGGCTGCTAACATTAATGTAGTGAGTGCCATTTGATCCAGAACTGAGGGTGAGAAGTTATTCTTTCATGGGGAGTGGGGGGGGGGGGGGGGATAGATGTATTTCTTCAACCTGTTCACATTCCAAACCAGTGTTCCAGAAGTGATGTTTTGGGGGTTAATTAGGGTCGTACCTTGGCGTTGAAAGAGTATTCTGTACTCTTTGGCGGTGTATTCATAAGAAAAATGTTTTTCGTTAATTTCCTACTTTGCTGCCTTCTCTTAGAATCCCAAGTGTCTGTAAATCTTCCTGGGCTGCTTCATGGATTGTGCTGTCAGTTTGCAGTGACATCACTTCCATTTTAATTTCAGTAAACACTGCTTGTAACGGCACAGCTGATTTTGAAAATCAGAGGTTTCCGTTTAGTCGCATGTGAACACTGTTATGCCCTGTGTCTAAGTGATATAATTGTTCCTCTAAAGCTACTTTGAAAGCTTTTTTATTTGGGAGAGGAAAGGACTATCATTGGCGGTTTGCAGTGAAACTGCTCTGCTGTCCCAGTACGTGGTTAGAATAGAATCAATGTAGCTTGTAGTTCACACTTAAACAAAATTCAAATTTTTAAACCGTAAATGCAAAAAATCATGCCTAGCCCCAAGCTGAAATACTGTAGCACCTTCTTTCCAAGGCACCATTTTCTAAATATATTTGCGATGAATTATTCAAACGTGCAAGAGTTAGACTTAAAATTGGCCTTTTTTTTGTTTGTACAGGTGAAGGTTTCTTTAAAGAGAAAATGGGAGGTGTGGAAAGATTAAACATCCCAATATCTCAACCAAGCCATGGGACTCCAAAGAGGAACCAACACTTAAGCAATAGCAGACAGAAAAACAACGACGATCTTTACCATGTGAAGACAATGCACAAGAAAGGCGAGAAGGGACATGGACGGTATCCATTTATCTCTGAAATGTGTCAGGTTGTGCAGAAGGAAGGGAAGAATGTTGTGCACTTTACTGCAAACAATCAGAATTGGGAGGCAGTTCTGAGCAGCTCAAATACACTGTTTAGATCACGATGTGATCAAAATTATGCTGGAGCCAAGTTTAGTGAGCCACCATCACCAAGTGTATTACCCAAGCCTCCAAGTCATTGGGTACACATTCCTCTGGAGCCTTCAGATCACACTGAAATGGCCTTTCAGTTGAAGTCCATGCTTAAAGTGCAGGCATAGACTATTTGTTGGTTATAGAAGGACCACACAGCTGGAAACACTTAATAGTTTCTAATTCTATTATTTAATACAGGAGATTTTTTTTTAAAAAAAGCACTGCCTTTATTGTTCTTCCAGGCTGAATGTTTGCTTTATGTAAACTGGTTCAGTTTTGATTTGTGACCAGTTGTACAGAGGGAATTTGTTTCCTCTTCTCATTCTGCCTTCCTCCTTTTCCTCTTTACCTGTGAATAGGAAACTAATTTCAATTTTAGCACTGCAGCTCCTGTGTTTTGAGTGCTGGGTGTTGCCTACTATGGAACTTTCATTATGATTGATCCTGCCCAAAAAGTGCTGAGAATACATTGGCCATTTTGCTGAATTTGCCCAACTGATTGGGCAGCAGTAGCAAGTGTGTATGTATGTATTTTGTATATATTTATATATTCATGTTCTAGAAAACATGCTTCGTTACCTCTTTTGGAACTCCTGATATTAAATTGGTCCTTAGTTTTTGGTTACTGAGGAAGACTCCCATACTAAAGTACCTAATGCACAAGGCTTGCTACGAGATGAAATCACATCTGCCAGTGTTAAATGTGTTGGGGGTCTTTTTGTGTTTTAACGTATATTTTCATTGAGAAGTGCAGCTTTGATGTTGCCAACCTACTGAGGCAAGTACCGTACTGAATAGGCAACCATTTAAAAATCTGCTCAGTTTTATTAACAGATTATTGAGCATTTGCCTGTTATTGCTAAGGTTAATACTAGACCTTTATAAATATCCATGATGTAAACTTTTATTTTGCCTGTCTTCAAATGAGCACTTTCAAAAGTTGCTCCATTCTATTTTAATGTAAAACTGGAATACAAATTTCAATTGGTTTGAAATTTATCACTTGCCAAAAAGAAACTTTTGTACAGAGGACAAAGGTCTGTGTTAATTTTAGAATTGTCAGATATTGTGTAAGAATGAAGCTAGTTAAAATTAATGTGCAAGTTATTAACTTCTGGCCAGTTTCTTTTTGAAACCTTTTAACTTGTAGAAAGAGCCACAAATAATGTAAAACTTGTAGCATATGTATATTATAAGCAGGACTTTGCCTGCTGGATAAAGTATTTTAGTACAATAGCTAAATGTATAAATCATGCCACCTATTTCCTGGTGTGTCAAAACCTAAGAATATTTTGTTTAAAAAAAAAGATGAGAAAGCACAAGTATTTCATGATGCTACATGTGACCAGTGAGCTTGCATATATTTGTTTTAAGAAGAAATTACTTTTTTTTTTTACTGCTTGCAGGGAAAAAGCTCTAGAAACTGTATTTTCTATTTTAAAAGAAGTTTTTTAAAAAAAAAATAGTGGTTGCTGCATATCCTGTAATGGTTATACGATTCGTTTTAAATGAACTGAAATGAGCGATCTGATCATAAATTTGTATTGCTGTTTGCACTTTTCACCATTGAAAGAAAATCCAATCCCAAGTGCGCAAAAGCTATAAATGGAGCAATTCTGTTACCTAAACCCCCGGGTTGTGACTAGCTTGGATTAGTGACTATTGTGATGCTGGCTCACCATTACCCCGTTGTACAGTCTGCTTTGAGAACACCGTATTTAAAGCTTTGGTTCCAAGAATGGTGGGCCAGTGGATGTTGATTATGCTTTGCTTAAGCGGTTAGCTTTGCCCCATATTTTTGTGTACCAGATTGTGATAGTAACCACAAAATTATCAAGATGTTTCTGATTTTTACTGATGTTTGGAATTTGTACTTTGATTTGGTTTAAGCACTTTCTAAGTTACAATTTTCTATAATCAAATTGACATTTCATTAGATCACTTTCATTATATCACAATTTTATGACCACTCCAGTGTTCTCTCCACCACCCCCAAACCATAAAATTTTGCCCTGATGTATTCAGCAGGCTCATCAATTCACTTATACAGTCTCCTTGGTTTTAGTGGTAATTTTGTCTGTTCTTGTCTCAGGTAACATGACAGAGGGACCACTGCTCATTCCAGAATAAATGTGTAATGGACATCATATCTTCCCCAGAAATGTGCCGTGTCCCTTGCTTAATTCAGGAGCCCTATGTGTCCAGTAAAATGATTTCCTAATACAAAACTACAATTGTGGCTTGGGATTCAGTTAATTTGAGATTGTTTATTAGCAGTTAAAATAATTCTGTAATGAAATGATTACCTCTTACCTTTTCATTTAGTTTTTCTAACAAATTCCCAAATAAATTTACTTAACACTGCTGAATTAAATGCAGTTTGGTATTGTGAATTGGTTTATATTAAAATAAAGTTTTCACCTTTCTCTCCCTCTTTCTTTTCCCCCCCCCCACCCACCAACAAAATGTGTATTCTTTTTGTGCTATGATCATGGATTTGTGCAGTTCTCACCGGATGTTGCTATAAAATGAGGCCACTGAAGGATCGGGATGTGTAAAAACATGACTCCTATGTGCTGCTGAGATGTGGAGCAACTTGAGTAATCCTGCACTGTCACTCCTAACTTTAGTTGTTGCTTTTAATGGGTTTATTTATTGCCACTTTCTTGATGGTACAAAGCAAAGTTTAAGATTTGCAGCTCAGCTTGAACCATTTCACATTTTCATTAGATACGTTGTGTGATCACAGTTGTTGCAATCTGTAACCTCGGCCTGACATATTCCCCCCACTCTACCATTACCATCAAGCCTGGCTCAATGAAGAATGCAGGAGGGGATGTCAACTTGATGAAGCTACAAAACAGGACTACTTGTATGCCAAACAGCATAAGTAGCAAGTGATAAACAGCTAAGTGCTCCCACAACCAACAGATCAGATCTAAGATCTGCAGTCCTGCCACATCCAGTTGTGAATGATGGTGGACAATTAAGCAACTCGCTGGAGGCAGCAGCTCCACAAATATCCACCTCTTCAATGATGGAAGGGGCCCAACACAGCAGTACAAAAGATCAGGCTGAAGCATTTGCAACAATCTTCAGCCAGAAGGGCCGAGTGGATGATCCATCATCCAGAGGTCCCCAGCATCATGGATGTCAGTCTTCAGCCAATTCAATTCACTCCACATGATATCAAGAAACGGCTGAAGGCTCTGGGCCCTGATAATATTCCAGCAATAGTACTGAAGACTTGTGCTCCAGAACTTATCGAGCTGCTAGCCAAGTTGTTCTAGTACAACTACAACACTGGCATCTACCCAGCTATGTGGAAAATTGCCTAGGTATGTCCTATACACAAAAAGCAAGACAAGTCCAACCTGGCCAATTACCATCCCATCAGTCTACTCTCAATCATCAAAGTAATGGAAGGTGTCTTCAACAGTGCTTAACAACAACCTGCTCACTGATGCCCAGTTTGGGTTCCACCAGGGCCACTCAACTCCTAATCTCGTTATAGCCTTGGTTCAAATATGGATAAAAGAGCAGAACTCCTGCGGAGAGAGTGGCTGCCTTGACATCAAGGCAACATTTGATCGAGTATGGCATCAAGGAGCCCTAGCAAAACTTGAGTTAATGGGAATCGGGGGGAGAAAACTCTCCACTAGTTGAAGTCATACCTAGCACAAAGGAATATGGTTGTTGGTGGTCAGTCATCTCAGCTCCAGGACATCACTGCAGGAGCTCCTCAGGGTAGTGTCCTAGGCCCAACCATCTTCAGCTGCTTCATCAATGACCTTCCTTCCATTATAAGGTCAGAAGTGGGGATGTTCACTGATGATTGCACAATGTTCAGCACTATTCATGACTCCTCAGATACTGAAGTAGTCCATGTCCAAATGCAGCAAGACCTGGACAATATCCAGGCTTGGGCTGAGAAGTGGCAAGTAACATTCACACCACACACGTGTCAGGCTATGACCATCTCCAAAAAGAGAGAATCCAACCATCGCCCCTTGACGTTCAATGACATTACCATAAATGAATCCCCCATTATCAATATCCTGGGGGTTACCATTCACCAGAAACTGAACTGGCCTAGCCATATAAATATTGTGGCTGCAAGAGGTCAGAGGCTAGGAATCCTGCGATGAGTAACTCACCTCCTGATTCCTCAAAGCCTGTCCACCATCTTACAAGGCACAAGTCAGGAGTGTGATGGAATATTCCCCCCTTACCTGGATGAGTGCAGTTCCTACAACGCTGAAGCTGGACACCGTCCAGGACAAAGCAGCCTGCTTGGTTGGCACCACATCCACAAACATTCACTCCCTTCACCACCAACACATGGTAGTAGCAGTGTGTACCATTTACAAGATGTTCATGAATTCATCAAGGTTCCTTCGACAGCAGCTTCCAAACCCACAACTAATAGTACAAGGGCAGCAGGCAAATGGGAACACCACCACCTGGAGGTTCCCCTCCAAGTCACTCACCATCCTGACTTGGAAATATATCACCTTTCCCTCACTGTCACTGGGTCAAAATCCTGGAACTCCCTCCCTAACAACACTGGTTGTACCTACACCACATGGACTGCAGTGGTTCAACGCCGCAGCTCACCATCACCTCAAGGGCAAACAGGGACTGGCAATAAATGCTGACCCAGCCAGCGAAGCCCACATACCGCGAATGAATACTAGAGGGCAATGCTGGTGTAAGAGTCAATACAGCTAGAAAACAGAGATGCTAGCATTTAGCTGCATTCTACCATAAATCAGCATTAGCCAGACAAGGCAACTACACTGAGCAGTACTATTTTGTCATGCCACCTAACAACTTTCATTTTCATCCTTTTATTTTTATAGTTATAGGAACAAGTAAATAGTCAAATAAACATAGCACCCATTAATGTGGGACGAGAACAACTGGAACATTAGAAAATTCATTTAAATTAAGGACAGCTTTATTTAATGCTTTGACATTTTGGTAAGAGGATAAGGTAAATAATTAAGGGAGTAGTAGTTAATTTGATCATGGAGATGTTGCTCAGTACAGACTCATGTTTAAGAGAGATCACTAGATAAACATGGAATTCTGGTTGGTTTTTTAGCTGGAGCTGCTGAGATCACACATATCTATGATGAATTAACTGGGGATGAAACCCAGTATGTATGCTCAATACTACATGAAGTTATACACTTTTCATTTGGTAGTACAGCATTTTTGTATTAATGTTAGAGTGCATGATAAAAAAGCTTTCGACAGCCAAGTGAGAATTGAGTATTCATAATTGATCGAGTGGTTTTTTCCCCCCCCCGTAGTACTGAAGATATTGACGCCTGCTTGGTGTAGGTACTAGATACCCTCCAGTACAAGGAGTTCAGACTTTAGACCAAGGCTAAGTCCATAAATCTTTTGCCCAGCCTTTATCAGAATCAGCTCCTTCAGTTCACACGGTCTGTTCCTTTAACCATTCTTTGCAACCCAATGCAAATTTGATGTCAATGTCATTTGAAAGAATTTCAAAAGTTTACTCCAACTTTCTTGATCACTAGCTTAAACCCCTTCAGTCAAGTTTCTATGGTGCTAGTCATTTACAGCCTAGCTTCAAACCACTTATCCTACCCATCACCAAAAGATACTACATGCAGTGTCCTAACTCAGGCACCCTCAGGACTGACACCATGCTGGATTTCAAACTTTCCTGGATTTTGGAACCAACTTCTTCCAACAGATTTTTAAAATTTTGTCCAAATTTTTAACTCAATCACTTAGTGGAAAAAAGAGCACTTGTTTGGACTGCAGACTAACAGGCATAGAGAAAGTGCTGATTTCTGACCTCACATGAAAATCAGCTGGTAATGTTGCAATTAGATTGTTCTCCAGTGGAACAGGCAGCGTCATGTCTGGAAAATACAGCAGGCCAGGAGGAGGCAGATCTTAAAAGCACTGCAGTGAACTTGGTCCACTGTGCACAAATCTTGCTGATTCCATCCTCTGGGAATTAACCTAAGAATGGCCCCTTCATTCCTGCTCCAGGAGCAGCACCCAAGAGACACTACCTATATAACTTCTCATTGTATGGCACACTTCATGTCACATCTCTGCTGCAACTGAAAATCTTAGCCACTGACTACTTCTCAATCTTCATTGCTGCATCTTTGGTCCCTTGCCAGTCTACACTGACCTGCCTATCACCAGCTATTGTGTTCATTCAGCTTCATAATTTTTCGAAACAGGGACTAATCCTTGTGATGTACACTTGTGTAGAAATGTTTCTGTATGCAAATTGTAATAATGGTAGACAAGGGGGCTTCTTAAATCAAATTCAAGTAGACTTCACCATAACCAAGGAGGTTGTCTTAGCAACCCCGTCAAAGCAGGAAGTCAAGAGTGCACTCAATCAGTACATTAAAATTGAAGCGGGGTCACGGATACAAGGTAGAATTGTGTTCAATTCACTTACAATACTTGCCTCTTTCCCTTTTGTGATGCTGTCCCTACTCAGATAAGGCTCTAAGTAAAAGTGCATGAATGAGTGAAGGATCAGATTTTGAGAGGATGCCCCCTTGGTTTGGTTATCTCCTGAATATCAAGAATATCCACACACAGCAACAGCGCCCCTGGAACCAAAAAGATTCAGCAACTTCAGGAGAGAAAATCCGGCAAGAAAAATAACTTTTATGCAGCAGTGGTTCAGTTATGAGACTGGACAAAGAAATATACATTATGGTCTCCAAAACAGCAACAGTCTCGAAATAGCCACAACCGCAATACTTAAATCAACATAATATAGGGGAAAAGCTGCACTGGGATCAGTCAAGAGTACTGAGTCCAATTTGGGCTGCTATATCTTAGGAAGGAAACAGAAGAGTAGCCTTCAAAAGGAAATTGGATAAATGGAGGGAAAAAATGCAAGGATACAGGGAAGGGCAGGCAAGTGGAACTAACTGGAATGCTCTTCAAAGGAGCCATAGACTCAATGGCCAAATGGCCTCCTTGTGTTCTAATTATGCCCAAATAGATGCATAGATACAAATCAACTAATACCCTGTGGTGTCAATGCACTTAGGGTTCTGCCTGAAAAAGAACATGATGCCTTTAAGAAAACAAATTTTTCAGATGTTTCATTATACAGCACAGATTTATTTACAAGTATGAAGTTACAGTCAGCTATCATGAACAAAAAGGATGAACACAACATCCACATCTGACTCAAAAAACCTAAATGAAATATAGCTTTAGCTTTAATTGATAACCTGTGCTAAGTCTGTAGGATGGTTTATTTGCACTGCATATCTTAAACTGAATTCCAGGAAGTTATGAAAAGCATACCCTGTATTTGTCGTCATCTCAAGCTTTCAGAGCAAGTAAAGAATCTTGTCACTTTGAGTCACGACAAGAAACTGGACTTTAAAACCAAGACACACCTGAACTTATCCTGGCTCAAGCACAGTAGGCTAGACTGAAAACCGGCAAGAATGAAAAAAATGTAACTATTTCTTTAAGCAAGAGTTGTCACATAACCCTGATGTGATCCAAACACAGTGGATTAAGACACTTACATCAGATTACATACAATTTTATTCTTTTCCCAGTTCCGCTTATCCAAATCCACAAGGTGAATGGCTAAATATGACCTCACTACGACCCCCATGTTCTTAATCTTCTGAATATACTATTGTTATTTGATGCCATACAAAGCAACAAAGACTAGAATGGTCAATACTTGATTTCAAATGTCACATTTTTCTAGTCATGCAAAGACCTAGATAACTTAGCATCTTAAAGCTTAAACTGAAAACATTTCTACTGTAGATGAACTTTTACAAATAGCTTTTATTAAAAAGACTTGGTATAAAAATCCCCTTTTTTTTTTTACAAGCTTCTACATGAAAGAAAAAAAAAGTTTCATCACAATACCTTTGCTGTTTTGGAAAAAACTCCAATTCCTCCATCAAATACTAGTTCCTGCATTTGTCTTACAATAAAAATGCAGGTAGTTATCCAATGGCATTAGCAAATTATACCTTTACAGCCAAGAATGAAAAGAAATATTCATGCAAAATACACAAATCAATACTACAGGAAGCATGCCAGACTACTGCATTGCATAAACACACATGAACAGAACGTAAGGTTGTGGGCAACATATTGCCAATACTTTTGATTGTGCTTAAGGTGACCAGTTGGGCAAAATGAGAATTTCTATAAATTGATTCGCCAAGCAGTGTGTTTCAGGCAATTATTTAAACGATGTAAAACCCTACATTGAAGTTATGTTAATTAACACAGCACTGCATTGATGACATGTTCTTTCTTAACAGTAACGTTTACAAATTTTGAATTCACACAGTTTTGATTTGTACCAGCAGCTTTATTAATCCATCAGAATATCAAACCGGGAAAACAATTTAGTATCTTTTTGGACAATCAGTATAGAGGGCACTGCTTTATAAAAAAAATTACTAACAGTAACATAGCCGTGGATCAAATATACTTCCTAAATTTGCCTAAAAACAATAGTGAACAAGTTGACTTTCAATGAACCAATGAGTAACATTAACGTTAATGGCACTTCGAACCTTATTAACTGGTCAGTTGTAGTTACTGCATCATTCTGTTTAAAATCATGGTTGAAATCTTTCAAGCACCATCAACAAATTAGTCCTGCACACTAAGTTTTCCTGTAGTCATAAAACAGTACCCACCTTCTCTTAACAACTACAAGACCCCAAAAAACAAAAAGAAAAAGCACAAATGGAAGCTGCAATTTGATGACCGTCCACTACTTCAGTCCTCATGGTGACTATCAGACTTGTGGCCACTCAGTGACCTGGATTTCGATCTAGACCTGGATCTTGAATGGCTGCATGACCTTGATTGCGACCGTGTCTTAGAATCTTTTCTGGATGCTGATTTTGATCTTGATACAGACTTTGATCTGGATCTGGATCTGGATCTAGACCTTGACCTGGATCTAGATCTGGAATAAGAACGATGGCGGCGTCTGTGCCTAGAAATAATTGAGAAGTCAATTAGGCCAAACGTAAGATTCCATTTAAGTAGAACAGATTAATTTACCAGCAAATATAGAGCTTTATCTCTTCATGCCATTTTCCTGTTACATCATTTGCATCCTACATCGCTCCTCTATAGGAAGCAAAATTGCTTTGATACTTGGAAATTCAAACAAAACGGAAAGAGAAAGAAAATGGTTGATGAGAAAGGGAAGAGTAAAAAGTAGAAAGTACGTGGGTACAAGGAATAGAGAATGTGCAGCAGACTTATGTACAAGAGGCACACAAACATGAGAATGAGAGAGGAGAAGATAAAGCAAGGGGAATGCCTTTGGTTACATTGAACAAACAGTTCGTAGATATTTACTAACTACAGCTGCACTGGATAAGGAAATAATCAAGAACCCTAGCTTCAATGCACAATAAAAATACACACTATATGGAAAGCTTTCCTCTTGGACAGAATATTCTGCAAACAGCAGGTAGAGTCAAGCCTACCAATTTTTCAAAAAATCCCCCTATGCTGGGTACTGCTATTTGAATAATCCTATGGCACTATCTACATTTTAATAAAATCAGCTTTACGCTACTTAGAAAAAGCCCACAATACACCACTCAGTTTAAGAAGCTTCACTGATGTTTGAATATACATCAATGACAATACAGTCTACGTGGCCCTACCTGTCATTGAAAGAGTTACTACGGCTGCGCCTACGCTTTCCACTTGATCTGCTTCGTGAGCTGCACACACAAAAAACGAGAATAAGGATCTATATGAAATAGATAGACTGAATTCAGGACAACACAATGCGTGTGCCATGGTCACATACTTTTTAGGGCTGTCAGACCTCCTGTGACTTCGATCATAAGAACGACTTCGTGATCTCCTCCGGTCATAACTTCGACTCCTGGATCTTCTTCTCCTATCATAGTCATCGTAACGGTCATATCGTGGTGAACTGCGTGATGATCTTCGTTCCTTTGATTTCATCTGACCAGGTGCTGCAGAGACAAAATTATCACAATTCTAGAACACAATCTGACTTCCAAATCAAAATTTCCCATAAAACAAGTGAGAATTCCCCAGATAAAGCTTGAGCAGCTTCAAAATACAATCTCCGCTCCCTGCCCCCCCCACCACCACATGACCTACATTAATGGCCTAACATATTCCAGGATGCATCTTTCCCCAGCGGGGAAACTTTCATTCAAAAAAAGTGCACACACTCAATAGTAGACCTGCTTAGCTATAAATGCCTTATTAAACCCCTTAATTGAAACCTCGTCTAAGCATCAGCAAAAATAGCGTGCCTGAATTCAACAGATACAAGAATGTTGGTTTCTTTCACATTAAATACAGCCAATGTACCTAACAGCATGCAAAACAGAGCATTTCCATGAAAGTAAAATTTAATCACACTTACTTTTTCGATCACCTTGGGCAAACTGGATCTCAATTTGACGGCCACACACCCATTTCCGGTCCAGGTTGTGGAGTGCATCTTCTGCATCACGAACATCTTCAAACATGCTAAGCTGTTAAGGGGGCTTTTCACTTTCACAGGTTTCGAACAAATCCTACAATCTTCAATACACATTTTCAACCACAACATTGTTTTGCCAAAACTTAGAAAAAATTTGCTTTTGTATTATATTTAAATTGCATAAGATGCCAAAACTATATTACCCTATATAGATTATTTCTTACAAAAACTATTCAAGTTTATTACCAAAAATAAAACGTCATAAGGGTATTCCTTCAAATTTTCTAAGTGAATTATATCTACAAGAAAATCAATGCAAAACAGTAATAAAGACAATAATATTACATCCTAATGCAAAATACGGTTGTAACTACCCCACCACCACATGAAATTAGATCTATAAAGTTTCTGATCTCTTTAAAGTATGATCTCATTCATTATTAAAATTAGATTTAGCAAAATGCTGCAAACAATTCAGTATTAACTTGTAAATAAATATAAATCATGTCATATTGCTGGTCAAAAAACATCAAAATAACACTGAAGTGTTTCACTCCAGTGGGATGTATTCTACCTTGGAGAGGGAAATTGTAACGTGTCACAATAGTAGTCACACTGGAAAAGGAGAGAAAAAAGGCCTGCTCATTAGGCAAGTGCCTTCCCACAGCTCGCAGGCATCATTAATGACTGCCAAGCCCTGCTTTAATTCACTAAAATAAGACACCATCTATTAGTGCCTGAAACTGTAATTCTACAGCACCTAACTGATTTAGGAGTAGCTATGTAACTTATAAGAAATGAAACATAAAAGTAATTGAAATCAAAGAGGAATTCCAATATGGGACTTTTTAAAGGTGGGGGGGGGTCCACTGATCTTTAGAGAAGTGACAATGACAGAAACTAAATGGAATCAATGTCAGAGCATTCTAAACCTAAAAAAATCTTATGTCCTCTATTTCACACTTGTCATAGTCTCAAGTCAACACAGCACAAAAACAAAAAAGGTCCTGAAAATGCTCCAAACAAAACGAATTTTTGAAAAGAACATAAAAGAATGAATTTATCTGCAGCACTGAGACTAAGATTTACCAGTTAAATGTTTCAATACAGTACTGTATTACATAAGGATAATTTAATTTTGTAAAATAACAGTAAAAAGCAATATTTAAGAGCGAATGAACTGTTTTCACTATGGTAGGATACAATATCAGGACTTTGCTGGTTACCTTAAATTTGGCTGTAAACTTGACCTTGCACCGTCAGCTTGACCTTTAACTCTTTAAGTGCTTGCCAGAAGGACTTGACATGAGGCGCTGGCCCAAATAAGACACTTGGCTTTGACTTTGACAAAACAACCTTTTTTCCAATTGCAGACAAATCGAAGCCTTGACTTTTTCCCTCTTCAAGCTTTAATCTTTTTCACCCTCCCTCTCTTTTCTTCAAGCCTGATCCTTAAGAGGTCTTTGGCTTGTCTGCTTGTCTTATGCTTGGATTCTATCTAAAAGGCTCTTTCATACTTTCTTTGTGGGTTCGCCAGTTACAGCGGATTGCTTTAAATTTTCTGAGGCAACAACAACAAAAAAGTTATGTCAGGGGATGGGTATAAAAAGACAAACATGCAGGGTTTGAAATCACTTTTTTGACTACCACCAAAATTAGCCAAAAAAGACACCAGCAAGTATTTTTTTTTTTTTACAAACAGCTAAAAGTTGTGTTACATTTTCTATGAATTAGATGAACTTCTGATTAGATAAGAAATACATACCTTACGGCAGAATATAGAGGGAAAAAATGTTAGACAAGCAACAGTGGGGTGCACTACATAAACTCAGAACCAGCAAATCCCTGCAGCAACCAACTCATCAAGCAGCACATTAGTTACACAAACCAGAGCAGTTTGATTTTTTTTTTGCATTATAAGCATAATAGCCACTCTATTCAGTAATCTTCCTAGTCCTGTCAAAATGTCTTTTATTAACAGGAATATTACACCAACTTTATTGCTTTAACGTTTAATTTTAATATCCAGGTTACACCAAATGAACACCAAAAATACTTACCATACAATATACATATATTCAGTTATGCAACAATTATGCATACAATCCTCAAGTTACTTTGTCAATATTAAAATTAAATCTTCAGTTTTCATATACAAGTACATTTTTACTGAATATCAGAATTTGGTTTTCTTATTTCAATGTGCAGTCCATAAGATAGTTACTAAAAATGAAAATCCATTAAAGATTGGATGACCTCATGGTCATTGCCCTGAAGTTCTGTTGTATTTGGGACCTACATTTTCTCAAAATTGCATTGCTATTATGCTATCACTTCGACAAATATTCAGGTCTCTAAACTGATTATCGTTAAGCTAAGAAAAAAATATACAATTTCAGGGAAGGAGGAAGCAGAGGCTTCACCTTAAAATGTCAGCTCATAGAAATGAAGTGTGCAGAGGCAATCTAACTGACAAATGTGTGGAGTGCACAGGATCAGAATTCCCAAATTGAACCACACCAGTAAGAAACTGCTGAAAATATTCAATTTGAATTTGAAAATTTCCTCATGACAAATCTTAATCACAATTGTCAAGAGTATTACTCATTAGTTTCAAATTCAAGAAATATAATGCAAGGATAAACCAGCTTTCATTTCACAATACAATCTACTGCAATTCCTGTGCTTAATATCAAATTATCCAATTTACATTCAAATGTAAATAAAACACAGCAGGAATTTAGTGTTAAAATTGAATTCTCACAACTGAAATTAGGAGTATATCATTAGTTGTTTGGTAGTACAGAACTTGAGTATTGCTAAAAAAAGGGAAACATTTTACGTTGAGGCTTTTTGTCTTGCATTCATCAGGCCAATTTGCAAGGAAATAGCAATGTCAGGGGGAACAACATATTTATACTGCATGAGAAGAGTGTGCTCATTGGTTGGCAAGTGGGCTCTGATTAGTAGAGGCTTTGCCGTGGAGGATGACCCCAGTTGATGGTGACTGACAGTTAACTGTCCAGCACACTCTTCTCATAGTGTAAATATGTTGTTTCCCCTGACATTAGTATTTTCTTGTGAGCTGTCCCGATGAGCGCAAAATGAAAAGCTTCAACAAAAAAAAGTCTCTTTTGTCCAGCAATATTCGAGTACATTGTTGCAGAAGGAAGAGTCTGCTTTGCCTATTTTACATTTGTAGATAATTAATCTCAATCCACTCCACACAAATATCTACAGGCATGGAAGTATGATCAGGCAAGTTAGAAAAAAACATGCTGTGTTGCGAATGACTTAGGACAAAAGCCAAATTTTACATTGCGGATTTAAATCTTACTCAAGTTTAGAATTTCTTTTAAAGTCAAGTTAATTGTTCATACAGCGCTGATCCTATAATTCTGATTTGAATGTGTGTGAATCTCTGTGGAGAAAAAAAAATTATTCTATGATCCCACTGATCTGTACATTCATGTCAGTTTATCCTCCAAAGGAGTTGACAGAGGTGAAATTCTCCCAATTTTAAGAAGTCACTGGTTAGCCGGGACATGTATCGTTATTCCAAAGGATAAGAGTTCAAGAACCTTTTAACTCAGAATTCAGTTTTAATTCAATATAACAGAGAAGTGCACGAATGCATGTAACACTTGTGTACAAGTCATGGGCAATGCAAGCATTCATTATTGGTGCACAACAATTAAACACATTGCTCCTGGGCAACAGAGTAGAAGTTTCAGTCAGGCGTTGCAAACAGTCTGTAATTATCGACTTGAGATCAGTAGCTACAGTTCAATACAGTTTTTGATTGTCCACAGCTAACTTCGCACTTTATTCCAAATGCTTTTAAGTGACTGCAAAAAAACTTCTCAAAGCACCTAAAGGAAATTAAAATGTTCCAAGCCATTGTTCTGCTACCTCGAGAATTAGGGAGTTGAATTTTGGATGCTTGACTGCTCAAAGGGAATTCTTTCCCTTCCAAAGGAAAGCTTTCCTTTAAACTTGAAGTAGCAAAGCTACAGGCCTTTCACAACATGCCAGGTGTAGAAAACCCATGGGGCAAGCAAGATATTGCAGTACAACTACTGATGTAGAATATCACCCAGATATACCCTGCCCTCAAAAAGCAGAACAAGTTCAACCCTGCCAACTAGTGTCTGATCAGACCAGGCCCATTATCTGAAAAGGCATCATCAACAGCACTATTAAAGCGGAGATTGCTCACCAATGACCTGCTCTCTCAGGCTCAGTTTGGGTTTCATTTGAACTGTTCAGCTCCAGGACTTACTACAGCCTTGGTCTAAACATGGACATGAGCTGAATTCCATTCAGTCAATGGGATCAGGGAGAAATTTTCAGAAGCTAACGTCATATCTGGTTTAAAGAAAGTAGTCATAGTTGTTGGAGATCAATCATCTCAGCTCATCACTGCAAGAGTAACTTGGGCTTGTAGCTGAGGGTCATAGACCTTGAGCTGTGACATCAACTTCCTCTCCATAAAAGGTCAGAAAAGGAGCCCTTTACTGATCATTGCAATGTTCAATTCCATTTGTAATTCCTCAGATAGTGAAGCAGAAGCCTGAATGCAGCAAGGCCTGAACAACAGCCAGGTTTGGGTAAGTGGCATTAACAATTGTGCCATGTGAATGCCAAACAATGACCATTTCAAATGACTAAACCTAATCAATAGCACTAAATTGGCCAGATCCTTATCAACATCCTAGGAGTCACCATGGACCAGTAGCTCAACTGGATCAATCACACACATGCTGTGTCTGCTAGAGGTCAGAGGCTGGGGATTCAATGTTAAGTAACTCACCTCCTTCCCACCACTATAGAGTATGAGTCAGCTGTTTGTAATGCAACACTACCCACTTGCCTAAATGGGTTAAGCTGCAACAGCCAAGAAGACAACCTGCCTGACTGGCACCTCACTCACTAGCCTAAACATTCATTGTTTTCATCACTGGCTGCAGTGTGTACTAAATACAGAAATTCACCATGAATTTCATGTCAGTAGGGTTTCCAAATCCAAAACCACCTCCACCTAGAACAAGGGCAACAGGTGCAAGGAAACACTGTCTACAAGTTACACATCATCAAGACTGGACATCTGTTGCTTCATCATTGTTGAGTCAAATAAGTGGAGTGGCAAACTTGGATAAGTGTTCAGGCATCCACTGGACCTTGACCTCAATTTAAAATGTTCAGAGATTCTTCCCATTCTAAAAATTTATTTTTTAGATGTTTGGAGGACGCACCTAACCAGCGAAACAGTGGCCAATTGTCAGATGGGCTCCTCAAAGAACCTCTATTAAAGCTAGTTCAGTTAAAGTCACTGACAGACCGCAGTTTTTGTACTGATTTGACATATTTACATCTAATCAATGAAACGTTTTACTATAAAACCAACCTTTATAGTGGTTCCATAATAGATGTGCAATTTTCCCCAGACTAGATCCAATCCTACTAATCAATTTGATGATGTAACATTCGGCAAACAGTGCCACCATAAGGTTAGAAAGGAGAGATCACACTATGTTTGATGTATTAGAAAGTACAGGGTATATACATGAAGTCCAACTTTCTCGCACAGCCAGAAAAGTAAAGTTGATTTTAATTCCGATTACACATCCACGTGCCAATTCCTGATATTTAAGTTACAAAATCCAGCTCCCTTTACTGTACCTGACAATTGACTTATGAAACCCTTAAAAACCTATGTCTACAAATCTGCTAAGAATGGGGAGGGGTATTTAGCTCCATGAATGCAGGACAGTAGCGCAGTGGTAGGGTTACTCAACAAGTAATCCAGAGGCCAGGGCTAATGATCCAGAGACACTCAAGTTTAAATCCCACCATGGCAGCTGGAGGAATTTAAATTCAATAAATTAATAAATCTGGAATAAAGTGCTAGTCTTGTTATTAATGATAATTAAACTACCAGATTGTAATTAAAAGTCCACCCTACAGGGGAGGAAATCTGCCATCCTTACCTTGCCTGGCCTACAAGTGGCTCCAGGCCCACAGCTATGTAGCTGACACTTAACTGCGCTCTGAAATGGCACAGAAAGCCGCTCGATAGGAGGCATCGCACCATCATCTGCCCAAGAGCAATTAGGGATGGACAATTAATGTTGGCCTTGCCAGTGACACTTGCATTCCAAGAACGAATAAGAAAATACTGGGTTTCATCTTCTCTTCCCAGGGGTTGACCAGAAGGAACTGGAGAAGTTTACACTGGTGTTGATTTACAGATGCATAAGGTTCATGCATTTAGACTTGCACCATCTCAGCACATTTCTAATGTGAGGGAATCCAAATAACTCTTATCAGTTGAGGTTCAGTTGGTAGCTCTGCCCAAGTCAGAAGGCTGTGGGTCAAGGTCCACTACAGGACTTGAGCACAACAATCTAGACTGACACTTAGTGCAGTACTCTCTCAATTCTGCATCAGAGGTGCCATCCTTCTGATGAGACATTAAACCAAAACTCTCCCTGCTCCCCTCAGATGGATGTAAAAGGTATCATGGCACTATTTTGAAGAGGAGCATGGGAGTTAACCCTGGTGCCATGGTCAATATTTATCCCTTAATTAACATTACAAAAGCTGATCATCATTATCACATTGCTGTTTGCAGGACCGTTTGGCTGTTGTTTCCTACAACAGTGACTACAGTTCAAAAGTACTTCATTGGCTTTGAAGTGCTTTGTGACCGTGATCACAAAAGCAGCTATATAAATGCAAGTCTTTCTTTGCTTCTAATAACAGAATTTCTACTAAGCAACTTTCATGCTGACAAAATGTGTAAATTCCAGGTATTTCAAGGTTTTTATAATACTGCTTGTAGGTGGTAAGAAATGTAGCACTCCTGCACATTTAATGCTGCATATCTTAAGCATTTAGTATGAACACTACTGCCACACTACCATGAATTTTATATGCCTAAATTAAATTTAAATGCTGAAATTCAGACCATTAATTTGACTTTTAAGGGCACAAGGCCACAATTCACTTGAGGCTTTGACCAAACAGCCAAAACATTTAAAATCTATATGGTCACCACTTACTACATGGCCTCTCATTTGCACATTGGAGCACTTTTGAAAACTAGGTCAAAATAGTGGTACAAGCTAAGCAGGATGTTTTACTTACGTTTAGAGATTTACTTCTAAAAAAAACCACAAAAGGCCACTAATCTCTATGTCCTTACATGAGAGCAATCAACAAACATTGACACCAAACTATTTAAATATGCCCATGTAAAGTTGAAAAAAACATTGGAATGGTTGGATTTATCATGCAAAAAAAGCTGCAATATGTGCACTAGTAAATGTTTCCCTTCTACAATATAATTAAAAGCAAAGACATTGGAATACCAAACTCATGTGGAAGCTAACTCTATTTTGTAATTAAGTTTTGGCTATTCAGTCTCTGGAAAGCGGAGCATGAAAAATTTCCACTCCGTCATTAATTTCTGAGCAGCTGTTATATTTCATTGCTACAAGTGTGCTAACCAGCTAAGTAAGTCTTCTGCCAGTATTCACATGCTAATAGCCCTGAGTATTAGCCCCAATACTGTTTCATTCCCTTTATTTCAATACTGGAATTACTACATTTCAGCATGAGCTATAATCTGGCCATTCCCGAAAAACTTTCAGATTTACCATAAATTTAATTGTTGCTTGATAGTACAGAACTTGAATATTGCTGAAGAGAGGCATTATCAACCAATTTACAATAATCAGTTGAACTCGTAACGTGGCTCATTTACGCTTGCTGGAAGTGACATACATCCATATGCAGAGACCATTCTCCACAAACAAAAGGAATATGTTCAAGCCTAGCGTCTTTTCTGATTAGCCCAGGAGCTAGGGGAGCCTATTGTTTCCAATTACTTTCTCCATGACAACATCTCAGCCAATCAGGGTCGGCTTGCCAACTAATCAGCACCCTTTTCTCCTGTTGTCTAAATTGTTGAAATTTGGCATTTTTAAGTGCAAGATGAAAAGCTTCAGCAACATGTCTCTCTTCTCAGCAATATTCAACAAATGCAGTTACAATGACCATAGCTAGCAAGGTTTAGTGTTTCTAATTCAAATACAATTCTTCACACATGCAACACCTCTGTACAGTCCCCATCACTTAAAATGTGCACGTTTCATACAGGAATGGTTTACAACATCTAGAAAGCAAAAATTTTTATTTATTTGCATTAATGCCAATTTCAAAGTTGCCATTAACAGCATCTCAAATGCTTCATTTATTTTGGGCAGGGAAAACTGTTTTAGGGGTCACTAACATAATGAATTATCTTTTTTGTACACTGACCACCGTGGAGCTTTATTTCATAAAATGCAGATTATACCAAATTAAGCAGACTCTATGACTTACATGATTGAAATTTAACTGGACTCCTGATTTCCATGACAGCCAGTCCAGAATCAATTTTCTGGAGAGTTATTTAGATTCAGGGCAACAACCTAGTCTGACTATTTGATCTGTGCAGGCATTGGTCAAGGAACAGAGCTGATGAGGGTCTAAGGGATTATTGGACAGGTCTAAACCACTTAACTGTTAATGCACAAGCAGGAAATTGGATTACAGTGGATACTTGCTCTTGTGCCGCAATACTAATGCTTCTATGAAATTAACAGACTAGGTTAATATCAACAAAAAACTCAAATGATTTTTCTTTATCCACTCTACAATGAGAGTTTAGTTAAAATTGTTGGTCAACAAAAGAAAAATGGGGATTTTTATAAGCATATGACAGCAATACCTTGATATACTAGCCACTGCATATAGCAGGCAAATCATCTTCGCAAAAGCGTGACCACTATGAGCAGTGGAGACTGTATATAGCAACAAACAGGCCTTTGGCATTATATCTTAAATATGACCCGAGCCCCAAGCAGCAATTTCCAAAATAACAGCTATATCGAACCAGATTGAACTTTACATTCAAATGCATCATACAGTGAAAAGACCTTAGAATGTCTGCTTCACTTGTTTAGGAGAACTGCTGAAGAAAGGATATTGTATATATGCAAATCCTCTTGGACGTCGAGTGTAGAAGTCAAGGGGAACGTAAACATCTACTATTGGGCCATAGCGACCAAATTCACGACGTAAATCCTCAGGCCTAAAGTACCATAAAAACGATACAGGTGATTTGAAATACGAATTGCCCACTGTGCATGTGAAGAGTCCAAAACTCTATCGACATTAAACCATCTGAAAAGGAGATTCTACAACCATCCAAAAGATCTTGCTTTGGAACATCAAATCAACTTGTAAACTGTCTACAGGATGTCAGGAATAGGATCAGTCAAGTTGCTGGTATTCAGATGAACAAAATGGCTACACACATTCCATTTTCAAAATGGGATTACTTACTAATGCCTCAATGTTAACAAAGTTTTACGGTTCTTCTGGTCTTACTAATTCTCCCCAGTCATTTTAAATATCATTCACAAATTAATTTTCATTTGACTATTCATCAACCACTACAATTTCTAAGCCAAAAGATTTGGTTTCATGTGCCTCTTTGAACTAAATGTGAAGACGCATCCAATGTAACCTACATAACTTTCTTGCATCTCCTCTCCAGTTATTTTATTTTACTAATAGTCAGGGTCTCTTTCTAGCCACCCGGTTCCTGCAGCCTCTCCTGGAATTCCCAGCCTGTCCACAGTTTATCATTTTGTATCATTGATGTTTGCATCTCATTTTAATATTGAACTGAATTAGATCAGATTAATTGCTATAACTCAAATTAATTTTAAGCATACGCAGAATTTTCCCGGCATCTTCAATCTGTCTCCATCCTCATCCTGACCAATTTTCCATTTCAGATTTACTTAAGGAGCTTTTAGCACAGCTCCACCTATTCCAATCAAATACTCTCAAATTTAAATGTTTGAATCATTCATTGCCACATATTTAAAGTATAATTTAAAAATGATAATTACACAATAAAATTAATTTCATTATAGCCTTTTGTCTAATTTAGTTCAATTTATTAAATAAAACAATGACACTGTATAATTAATGAGAATAAATGAGCTTACCATCTTACTTATCCCTATTTTCCAGGTAGAAAGTTACATGTTTTGTTAAAATGTTAACATTTTAAAAACTTATAATATCCCTTTTGTGGTACAAAGCTTTTGCAATGGGGTTTCATCATTTTAAGATAACAGATTCTATTCAGCATTTATCTAAAAGGCTGACGCAGTGCTCCCTACTCAATACTCAAGTTCTTTGGAGCTGGGATACAATACTTGAGCATGTTATAAAAATCCCAGCAAGGATGAATAGTATAAGGCATTTCTACATTTTTAAGAGCAGTGTTCAATATATGTGCTTACTACTTGCTGAAAATGTGGAAATATTAATTCATTATTTAAGTGTGCTCTGTTTTCAAGCTAAATCAAATGTGAAAGGGCTCCCATAATGATTCAGTGGGAAAATGTACCACAGCGCAGTACTGCATGTAAAAAAAAGCAAAGGCTAGATTCAATCCAGAGACACTAAATATCAGCTGGGCAACAAGCACATAATTCACATCTCCAGGCTAGAGCTTAACCCCAATCACCAGAAGCCCACCACCACCTTCTGAAGGGCAACAAGGAACGGGCAATAAATGCTGGCCCAGCCAGCAAAGCCCACATCCTGTGAACGAATAAAAAAAAGTAGCCACCCTGGGCAATGTGCATGCACAGATGTCAGCTAAATACAGGACTGGCTCAACTGTGATGTCCCCAGAGTGAAATAATCCACTATTAATCATGTTATTGTACTGCAATATGAATAGTCAGACATTAGCAATAAATAAAATCAAGCTAACATAAAACCTCAATCAGAAAAATGTATTAAAAGCGTTAATTGGACAGAAAACCACACTGAGCCCAAGGAATATAGGAAAAGCCTAATTTATTAGGATTTTTATTTGTGCAATGAAATAGTTCAAGTAGAGGCACTGAACTACAGAATTTTAACTTGGATGAGCTAGAATATATAGGATACAGCTACAAATTGATAATGATCCAACCTTGGTTACTGGCAATTATTTAACTTAGAATGATTATAATTACAATGCACTCTTCCTATCTCAAATTTTTTTTTTCACCTGTCAGCTTTAATAATATATTGTACTCAATTGATGCTTTTATTGTATCCAAAAGGTTTTTTTTTTACATTTCAAAAATTTCTGGATATTTCATAGCCACATACCTTCAGGTGTGTGGTATTTCAATAATTAAGTTTTGTGATATGGAAGGCTTTACAGACTCTTACCGTCTCAGCAATTAGTGATACATGCTTTTCTTTTGGGGCAATTATCTGAAGATAGTTCACTTCGCTGCACTTAAAACATTATCACAAAACTCCAAACAGTTTTTCTATTGACCACGAGATCCATGTCTCAGTAACAGATGTATACATCTTTAACAAGATGTTTAACATTTTTCAAAAATTGAAATCCTTTCTAAAAATGTATGTTACCCCTTCTCTCATGGGTTGATATTTTGGGCAAATGTACTAAACTTCACTGCAAATTTCTAATAAAAATCAATGATTGCTCTTAGTCTGGCTTAAATTTATTCCAATTAAACTACTCCAATTTCAACTGTAACTTTAAGAACGTTGCTCGTTTTCAAAAGTATACAAATGTTACAAAACATCACAACACAAGTATTCACAAGGTTTTTAAAACCCATGAAGCATGAGTTATTTCATCATTTAACTTTAAATAATCTGCTACATTGAGAATTCTTGCATGGATTATAGATGCATTTGTCAAGAATGCATTTTGATTGGTAAATATCTATCCTAAGTAGACCACACAAAACAAGATTAAACTCAAAAACTAACTTGAAATGCATTAGGCTGCACAGTCCATAAAATTCTTCAGGTACTGGCATCCAAACAATTACTTTTCAAAATACCTCACCAAAATCCTGCATTCTACCTTTTCCCTTATCCATGCCTTTGTTACTCCTTCACTTGACTGTCCCAACACAGCCCTGGCTGGTCTTCCCATATTCTACCCTCCACCAACCTGCGATCATCCAAAATTCTGCTGCCTATGTCTCAACTGACACCAAATCCTGTTCACCCACCCATTGCCCCTGTGCTCACTGACTTCTTGGTAAAGCCACAAAACAATTTTAAAAGTTCTCATCTTTGTTTTCAAATCCCATGGCCTCAGCCCTCCCTATCTCTGGCTTCCTCCAGCCCCTACCACGCTCCAAGATCTCTTGGGGGCCCCTCTAATTCTGGCCACTCGCCCATGCCCAGATTACCTTTGCTCCATCACTGACAGCCGTGCCTGCGGCTGCCTGGGCCCCAAGGTCTGGAATGCCCTCCTAAACCTCCCCCCGTCTCTCTCTCTCTCTCTCATTTTCCTTCTTTAAAGGGGCTGCTTAAAATATCTCTCTTTGACCAAACGTTTGGTCATCTGCCCCACCATCCTCTTCTGTGACTCGGTCTCAAATTCGGCTTTATCGTACGCCTACGAGGCATCTTGGTGCATATTATTACATTAGAAGGTGCTCCATGAGTACACTTTTTGCGAACGTTTACACGGTCGACAATTTGTTTCCTCCAGTGTCCCGAGGTTTGCAATCCACAGCGAAATAAATCTGGAGCGAGGAAGCTTTCACAAAAGCGCGGGTTAACCTGCCCCACGTTACTTGAACCAAACGTAATCCTACATTATAACCTATGACTGCGATTCCTCAGCGATTATAATCCTACATTATCCCTCTACCCCACCCCCCCCCCCACCCCCACCCCCACCCCCACAGCGTCTGGTTAAACAGCTTCGGCATCTTCCTTGACCTAGTTTATTTTTAAAAGCGGGAAAGAGCAGTAACTGGGGGAGCTGCAGGAATTTCACTACAATCTGTAAAGGTCGCCGGTAGGAGAGAGGCCGCGAAGGAGGGGGAGGGGGAGGAGGAGGAGGGGGAGGGGGAGGGGGAGGAGGCCTCGCAGCCTGGTGACCACGCGAGGCCGGGGCCCGCGGCGCGGCCTATGCTCGGAGGCGGGAGAAAGGCCGACCCGGACCCGCACGCCGCCAACACCACCATCACCATCATCACCACCCCTCGAGCGAAAGCCAAACCAACACCCCTGCCTGCCCGCCTGCCCGCCCCCCAGCCGCCCGGGGGCCTGCTCCGCCCCCCCAGCCGCCCGGGGGCCTGCTCCCCCACCACCACCACCATCACCACCCCCCCCCCCCCCCCCCCCCGCCTCCGCTCGTCCGGCGCTTTCCCCGCGCCGCCTCACCTGGTGCAATCCCCGACATTCCGGACGAAGAGGGAGCTGTTCGGCGGGCGAGCGTACCGAGACATGGCGGCGGCGGCGGTGGCGGCACCGAGAGAAAGAGGCGGGCAACGGCGCCAAGCAGCGAGGGCGCAGGCGCGGCCTCCGGCGCCGCCCATAGAACCCACTAGAAGCCGCGTCACAATGGCGCACTGACCAATAGCCGCGCAGCGTGGCGCCGCCATCTTGGTGCAGGCGGCGGGACGGCGCGGCCGCCATTTGGTGAGTGTCGGGGGTGGGGGTGGGGGTGGGGGTGGGGAGATGGCCGAGGATCTCAGATCCTACCCCTGCCCCCCCCCCCCACCCCCCCACCCCCCACTAAAGCTCCTGCTTCAAAACCTTCTCGCCCTCTCCAACTTTCACCGGTTCCGATGAAGAGTTGTCGACCTGAAACGTTAACTGCCTTTTCTCCTTCACCACAGGTGGCGTCCGATCTGTTGAATGTTTCCAGCGTTGTTAATTTTTATTGCAAAGTCAGGCCATTCGGCCCAACCCATCCATGCTGGTCTTTGTGCCCTACTGGCGCCTCCTCCCACCCTTCTTCATCTAAATCTGTCAACGTATCCACACCGCATTGATTCAAGAACAGCCACCTTCTCAGGGGCAATTTGGGATGAGCACAAAGCTCACATCTCATGAAAGAATTCTTAAAAAGCTGCTATTCCTTTCTGTCTCATGGGTTTATCCAGCTTCCCCTTAACTGCACCTGTACTTCTTGCTGCACCACTCCCCGTGGTAGCCACCCCTGCATTCCCAGCACTTTTTGCCCGACAAAATCTGTTCCGAATTCTCCATTGGATTTCTTGGCCGCTCTTCTTGTATTGTGAGCGGTGCTTGAGTTGATAGCGCACGTCTCTGAGTCAGAAGGCTTGTTGCTTTAAGTCCTGTTTTTGAATGCGAACATCAGGGCAACACAGGACTGAGGGAGTGCTGCACCAGATGCCAACTTTTAAATGAAACACTAATAAGCTGAGGCTCTGCCTGCCCCCTCAGATGAATGTAACCCATGCACTACTTCAGATGAATGTAAAAGATCCCGTGCACTATTTGGAGGAAGAGCAGAGGAATTATATAGCAGCCCTTGCTAATGTTTAGGCCACCATCAACATCACCAAAATATTATGTGGTGATTATCAGATGCCTTTGGTGTGAGCTTACTGTGCATGAATTGGCAGCCATGTTTCCTGTGTCGCAACAGTGAATACACTTCAAAAGACAGGGAATTGTAGAGATCCCTCAAGCTGTACGTCTCACAATGAATGTATGCATTGACTACTAATTGTATTATAATTGTATTGAAGCACCTCAGAGTGCAACATGATGTATGTCGATTACTCCGACACCATTGCACAGTCTGTAACGACCATATTGAAATTATTGTAATATTCATTGATTGTGTTGAAGTACCTCATGGTCCATGTGTAAAAGTTGAATCTGATTGCACTTTTTGTAATGGTGATTTAGAAATGTTTTGGAATGTTCTTCCAGATATTTTATGAATAAAATATTTTTTCAAAAAAAGGGAATACACTTCAAAAGGTACCTCATTGGCTGGAAAGTGCTTTGTGAAGTCCCATGGTTGTGAAAGGTGTTATATAAATGCAATCCTTCTTTCTATTGCTCAACCATGGTTATTCCACATTACCACTCTCTTGGTAAAGTGGTTTCTTCTGAATTCCCCACTTGGTTTTTGGCGTCAATCTTAAAATGATTGTCTCTATAACTTTTCTCTGGAAAACATTCTGTGCCTACCATACCAAAACCTACCATAATTGTAGAGATCACTTTTCAGGTACCCCTCATCCTTCTCTTTTTAAGGGAAGAGACCCAGCCTGTTTATCCTCTCCTGATATGGTACCAGGTTTCTGGTATCATCTTCGGGAATCTTTTATCACCCTCTCCAGTGCCTCTTTTTTTAGGATATGCTGACCAGACTTGTATGCAGTAGTCCTAGTGCAGCCTGACTGCGGTTCAGTACGGGTTCAGGCTTCTAACTGTGTGTCATCTGTTGTTGCTTTTCCATGTTCAGCAGAGAGACATTCAACTAACGGATTTTCTCAAATTTTATCCACAACCCATAATTACTAACAAACTCACATCATTAGACACCGAGCCTAAAAATCAGACCTCCAATGTCTGGGATTATATTCTAGGACATTTCTGATGATCTTACTTTCTTTCTGACAGTTAAAAAAAGACAATTTCTGCTTCCCATACTGCCTAGTGTACTAGAAATCATTTTAGTTTTCACATTGTATTTAAAAATTTTAAGATCAAAATCCATTGAAAAGAATAGCTGTGTACTTTTCTAATGTCTTGAGAGTGTTTGATTTTTAAAAATCATTTACAAAGCCATAACATAGAAGAGTGAAATTTGTGATTGTAAAGAATAAGATATCCACAAACCTGTTATTTTCAATAGCAGGATACATTAAACATGTTCTATTTTTGATTCTGAGAAAGGCAGTTGTTGTCAATTTCTACTGCATTTCTTTGTTTCCTTATAACTGCCCCGATTCTTGTTTTTTAGATTGCATTTTTCATGCTATTTTGTTTTGAACCGTATTTAACATGATTCAACAATAAAATTTCTAATTTCATTCATTCGTATCCAGTCCATTTTTATTATGTGATGACCACGGCATTGCTTGAATTTAAAAAAAAATCATTCAGGACTTTGTTCAGCTCAGGAAATGATTTGCTTATCAATGCACTTATTTTCATGCCATCACAACTCCTTAGCCATGATCAAAGTGCAAAAAATGGCTTTCCTGCACTTTGGACTGACACAGTCAGTCTGTCTAAATCAGACTATAATATAGGGATTATAGATCTAATGTTACTGTTTTAATTAAATAACTTGTTACACCAAAGCAATTGATTTTGACCACGCCCCCACCCCCCCACCACATCTCTGTTCCCTACCCATCGATTCCATCTCCCTCCCTGACTACTGTGTTAGGCTGAACGAGACTGTTCAGAACCCTGGTGTCCCATCTGACATTAAGCTGAGATACCAACCCTAAGAATATTCTGCCCCATCCCACCTCTAATAATACCAATCACTGCCTCTGCTTCAGCACATCTGCTGCTTAAATCTTCAACAATACAATTGTTACCTCCAGACTCAACTATTCCAATTCTTAAATACAAGCAAAATACTTAAAATGCTGGAAATCTGAAACAAAAGCAGAAAATGCTGAAAAAACTCAGCAAGTCTGGCAGCATCTGTGGAGAGAGAGAATTAATGTTTCGAGTCCAATATGACTCTTCTTCGGAACTATTCCAATGCTTTCCTGGCACATTCCATCTTTCATCCAACTCCATAACCTTAAACTCATTCAAAATCTTCTGCCTGTATCCTAACCTGTGCAAAGTCCTATTCACCCATCATTCTTTCATCACTTATTCGCTTCCAGTTCACTGACATCTGGGTTTTAAAATCTTCATTCTCATGTTCAAATTCCTCCATGGCCTCATCCTTTCTTATCTCTGCAGACTCCCCCAGGTCTACAACCCTCCAAGTGGTCTGCATTTCTCCAACTCTAGACTCTTGTGCAGCTCCCACTTGTCCGCCATTGGCAGCCTTGTGTTTAGCCATTTACGCCCTAAGCTTTGGAGTTCCCTACCTAAACTTCTCTGCTTCTCTGTCTCTTAAGACACTTGAAACCTACCTCTCCCATGCTTTGTCCACCTGCCTTAATGTCTGCTTCATTGGTTCAGAGCCAATCCTTGTACGATGACACTCCTATGAAGCTTGTTGGGATATTACATTAAAGGTGCTATACAAATGCAAGTAGTTGTTGCTGATGTTTCTACAAACTTCTTTAATCCACACATGGTATTTTATGGATAGATATCTTTTCCCGATCTGCCTACTATTAGGATAGAAGTCTTTTTCTCTGTCTTGCGATCACTACCAAACAGTAGACAGTATGCAAGAAATCAAACCAGATGGCTTCATCTTGTGATCAGAATTGATCAGATAAAGAAACATTGCATTTTTGTGATACAGGCAGGTTACCTATTGTGTTCGTATTGACATGTCCAGGCCATTACAGACACTAGGTGTCACTGCTCATTAACAGAGCATAAAAACATAGGAAGTGCAGGATCTCAAAAGGCCATTTCTGTCCATCTAAGCAGTTTCAATATATCAGATATATCTTATCACAGGAAACCTCCCAAACTCTCTATAAAATGATTCATTAAACATATATCCAATAACCTTTTGAAATAGCTGATAAAACCAGCCTCCACTGCCTTCTCCACAACGTTCTTCCATCTCACACTTTCATGATGGAACTAAGTCAATTCTGAAGGGGATCATTTTCTACAGCCAGCTCCAGATAATGTGTCAGTGGCTGGGTCCTTTTCCTCTTTAAAAGACAAGGCTGAGGTGTGACCTAATAGAAGTCTAACCTTATGAAGGGTTTTGATAGAGTAGACAAAATGTACACTTGTGGGAAGGAGCAAAACTAATGTTAGCAATATGTAAGATTGTCACCAAGAAATCAAATAGGAACTTCAGAAATTATCCAGAGAGTGATGAGAATGTGGAACTCTCTAACATAGTGAGTGTTTGAGCTAAATAGAATAGATTCCTGAAGGGGAATTTAGATAAGCATTTGAGGGAGAAGGAAAAAAGGGTTATATTGATAAAGTTAGAAGAGGAAGGAAGTGAGGAAGTTCTTGTGGAGTAAAAATGCCATCACAGTGTGGTTGAGACAAATGGCCCGTTTCTGTGCTGCTTATTTGAGGGAATGCTATGTATATTGCTGAATAGAGAGCTTTTCAAAGCTTTTCATCTTGCTCTATCAGGACAAACACAAGAATGCCAAATTTCAAACAATCACAACAATTTATAATAAATGGGAAAAGGGTGCTGATTGGTTGGCAAGTTGACTCTGATTGGTCGAGGCATTGCCATGGAGAAAGCAACAGGGAACTATAGGCTCCTGAAGCTCCTGAGTAATTCAAAAAAGCACAAGGCTTAAACATATTCCTTTGGTTTGCAGAGGACAGGTCCCTGTATATGAATGCATGTCGTTTTTAGCAAGCCAAATGAGCCAGGTTACAAGCTTGACTGATTATCTTAAATTAGTTGTTAGTGTAGCTATTAGCACACTCAGGATTGATCAGCAGGTGCTGCCCAATGCGGAATCACATCTAACAATAGACGTTCTATTTTGGGTTTTGTAAGTGCGGGGTAGTTGAAAATGGTTTACACTTTGCCTGTGATGAACAAGCAATGGAACATGCTGTTTGATTTGAATAGCCAATTGCTCGGATGTAAGGCCTACATACCTGGTGTCACACTGGATCTGAAAAGTACCCGGTGCACCTCAAATTACCTGAAAAGGCAAAGTATCTCAATGATTTCAACAACAGGTTAAGCAAGTCATTTCTCGCTGCTACTATGCAGTGGCTACAAGTGGTATTTTCCATGAACAGGATTCTGTTGTCAGTCTATTAAGACATTCTGCCTACCACACAACTGAGCGATATTGTGTATGAATTTCAGTGATGCTGTGAAACTCAAGGGACCAAAATCCAACAACTCCCCGGGACCTACTGGCCTACATCTTAGGGTTCTAAAAGAGATTCCTGTAGAGACAGTGGATGTGCTGGCTATGATTTACCAAAATTCCCGAGATTCTGGAACAGTCTAGCTGATTGGAAGTTAGCAAATGTAACACCATAATTTAAGCAATAAGGGAGAGAGAAAATAGGGAGCTACAGGCCAGTTAGCCTGATATCAGTCATTGGGAAGTGTTGGAATCTATTATTAAGGAAGGCTTAACAATGCACTTAGAAAAGTATAGAACATACATAAGATCATAAGAAATAGGAGCAGGAGTAGGCCATTTGGTCCCTCAAGCCTGCCCTGCCATTCAATAAGATCATAGCTGATCTGCCCAGGCCTCAACTCCTCTTTCATGCCAACTCCTCAACTGCCCAAAATTTTAAAAATCTATCTACCTCCTCTTTAAATACTTTCAGTGATCTAGCCTCCACAACTCTCTGAGGTAGAGAATTCCAGACATTCACTGCCTTCTGAGAGAAGAAATTCCTTTGCATCTCAGTTTTAAATGAGTGTAACTATGTCCCCTGGTTCGAGATTCCCCCACTAATGGAAACATCTCCTCAACATCTACCCTGCCAAACCCCCTCAGAATCTTGTACATTTCAATAAGATCACCCCTCATTCTTCTAAACTCTAATGAATAAAGGCCCAACCTGTTTAGCCATTCTTGATAAGTCATCCCCTTCATCCCAAGAATCAGCCTAGTGAATCTGTTTTGAACTTCCTCCAATGCCAGCGTAACCTTTCTTAAATTTGGGGACCAAAACACTACACAGTACTCCAGGTGCGGCCTCCCCAACACCCTGTACAGTTGTAACAAGACTTCCTTCTGTTTAAACTCCAACCCCCTAGCAATACAAACCAAAATTCCATTTGCCTTCTTAATTACTTGCTGCACCTGCATGCTAACTTTTTGTGTTTCATGCACAAGAACACCCAGATCCCTCTGCATTTTTTGGGGTCTATCTCTATTTAAATAACAGTCTGCCTTTTGATTTTTCTTACCAAAGTGCATGACCTCACGCTTTCCTACATTAAACTCCATCTGCCAAGTTTTTGTCCACTCACTCAACCTGTCTATATCCCCTTGCAGATTCCTTAGGTCCTCAGCACAACATACCCTCCAACCTATTTTTGTATCGTCAGCAAATTTGGATACATTACACTCATCCCCCTTCTCCAAGTCATTAATATAGATAGAAAATAACTGAGGTCCTAGGACTGATCCTTGTAACACTCCACTAGTTACATCTTTCCAAACTGAAAAAGACCCATTAATCCCAACTCTCTGTCTTCTGTGTGTTAACCAATCCTAAATCCACGCTAATACATTACCCCCAATACCATGGACTTTTATCTTGTGCAATAACCTTTTATGTGGCATATTATTGAATGCCTTCTGGAGTTCCAAATACACTACACCTACCAGTTCCCCTTTATCAACTCTGCTTGTTATATCCTCAAAGAACATCTAGCAAATTTGTCAAACAAAAAGTATCAAGTCGTCATGGTTTTATGAAATGGAAACCCTGTTTGATAAGATTATTAGAGTTTTTTGAGGATACAATTAGTATGGTGGTTAAAGAGGAAACAGTGGATGTAGTATACTTGAATTTCCAAAATAAAATTCAATAAGATGCCACACAAAGATTAATACACTAGGTAATAGATCATGGATTTGGGGGTGATATATTAGCATGGACAGCCTTCCCACCCCGCCACCAATTGAGACCCTTCTGTGGGAAATTAATGCCCACTTAAAGGCCTCATATTGCCACAACTGGGATGAGCCCAATGGTGGGTAAGGGGCTTGTCCTGCAGGGGGTATGAAAGCAAGAAAAAATTCAAAGGCACTCAGGGCTTGGCATCAGGAAGTGGGGGGCTGAATAATGCCACCCTTCCTGCCCTTGCTGCTGACCCCCTCCCCTGCGACACCCACATACTTTGGTGAGCTTTCCTGAAATGACGTGATGCGGCAGCCCCACTAACCTGCCAGCCAGAGGTCCAGACCCCCGTTAAATCCAGCTCAAAAGGCGACATAGGCTTGGAACTCTCTTCTGCAAATGGTAGTTGACTGAGCCATTTGTCAGTTTTTGTTACCCAAATGAATGAAGGGATATGGGTCAAGGCCAACATATAGAATTAGGTCACAGACCAACCATGATCTGATTGAATGGCAGAACACACCTGAGAAGTTAGCTTCTGTTGAACAACTCATCCATGGCATCTTACCAGGTGCAAGAAAGTTTGTGGAGTGGTGGGAGGGATGGTTAGTTAGCAAATTATTTGTGTGCTGAGTGAGCTTCTCACAGATGTAGCTGCATCAACAAGGCAGGAGGTACAACCAAGAACAACCAGTTGTGCCCTCGCACAGCTCTCTGGGAAGGCAACTTCCAGAGATCAACCACTGACAGTAAAGGGTCAGTTAGGGAATGTTTGCAGCCTTGCCACACTGTATCGGAGAGTCAGACTGGTGTAAACACAAAAAAATCTTCAATTACGCATCAATTGGCCTATCAATCTCATCAAACTATTCTCAGCAGCATGCAACCAACAAAAAAAATAAATAAATAAAAGCATCTCATTTATTTGCAGAATATTCAGTAATACTAGTAAAATGTCCACATTATTCCTCATAGTCATTTGATGAACTTAAGATTTTTATATGTAAGATAAGGACAAGAAACAATGGCTTCAGGAACTATATATGTGAATGTACTTTCTCTCGAGAATCCAATAAAACGTAAACTAAATAAAAGATCTGGAAAACAAAACAGCATTAAATGAAACAATTATTCTGATTCATTGTCTTATATCTACAGTATTCTAAATGTCTACAAAATATTTTTCTCCATCACGTCAATTTGGCATCCTTGCTCTCAATTTCTCACCACTGTCCCTCCTCTTCCACTTTCACAAAGCACATGGCAACCCTGGCTCTCCCAAAAACATATTCTATTCCCTAACAGCTAGGCAAGCACATCTGTTGCACATGAGGTTTTTTTCCAAAATGCATATTTTAATTTTCAGCTCTTATATGGAACAATGACTCACCATAACAGTAACCATTTTTGCTTCGACTAGAGTATAAAAGCAGGGATGGGCTGCTGAGGCTTTATAAGGCTCTGGTCAGACCATATTTAGAATATTGTGAGCAATTTTGGGCCCCATATCTCAGGAAGGATGTGCTGGCCCTGAGATGGTCCAGAGGAGGTTCATGAAAATGATCCCAGAGAATGAAAGGCAAAGGCTTAACATATGAGGAACGTTTGAGGACTCTGTGTCTATACTCGATGGAGTTTAGAAGGATGAGGGGGGGATCTGATTGAAACTTACAGAATACTGAAAGGCCTGGATAGAATGGATATGGGGAAGATGTTTCCATTAGTAGGAGAGACTAGGACCCGAGGGCACAGCCTCAGAGTAAAGGGAAGACCTTTTAGAATAGAGATGAAGAGAAACTTCTTTAGCCAGAGAGAGGTGAATATATGGAATTCATTGCCACAGAAGGCTGTGGAGGCCAGGTCATTGAGTGTATTTAAGACCAAGATAGATAGGTTCTTGATTGGTAAGGGGATCAAAGGTTACGGGGAGAAAGCGGGAGAATGGGGTTGAGAAACGTATCAGCCATGATTGAATGGCGGAGCAGACTCGATGGTCCGAATGGCCTAATTTCTGCTCTTATGTCTTATGGTCTTATTGTCTTGCTTCATGCTAACACAAAAAAGGCAGAAAGCTGCCAGAGGCAGAACCATCTTGGAGATCCAGAGAGAGAGAGAGACAGACATCCCAAAATAGCTAATGATCTGCTGTAAGCAACAGGGCAGCTGAACAGCCGCACATCTGCATCTGAAGTGCTATAATCTGCAAGGCTATGGACCAGGTGCTAGAAAATGAGATTAAACTGAGCAGCCCCAGTTTCTTCTTTGCCTTTGTGGCTGTGTAGACACGATGGGTTGAATGGCCTCTTTCTGCACCGTAACTTTTCTATGGTTCTATGATTCCAACTACAGTAATAAACCTTCTCTCCTCCCTATGCACCTGATTTCACTTAGTAAGCCCACCTACTAAAACAACCACTTGCAATTCGATAGTGGAAGCCATCCCTACACATATGACAGAGTCACATGAGGGGACTTGTTATAAACATTTTTAAATTCTTTATTTTCATTGTTCAAAATCTTCATCTCTCTGAGGCATTTCTGTGCCTCAGGGAGCTTTTCCTATGTGCACCCACATGCATGCATGAATTTCTGCGCTCGCCTTATTTGGCTCGCCTAGCATGAAACCATTCACCATTCACTATCTCACACACACCTTCATCTGCCCTGTGGATCATGTCCTCATCCCATCCATGGCACCACTCACCACCTACACATGCCAGGCACCTTTATCATCTGGCCTGGCAGGTGCCCTGCTTACACTTTGCCCATCTGTCTTCATTCAGGACAAGCTGGCACACAACAAAAGGGAGAGGTTGCAGACCGATGGAGGAATGCCTGACATCACCGTCCTCACAGACTTTGAAATGGAGTCATCCAGCTGGCCGGCGACGATCTGGACCGTTCCTGTGCTGACGGTGAGGTCAGCGGTACTCTACCAAGTGAGGATCCAGCAGCGCAACTTCCGTCAAACAGCCATGCTGTGAGTCAGTTCCCCTGTTCCGCAGTCCCCTGCCATGCACCAATTATCTCTCCTTGCTTTCGCAGGCACGTCTGGGAGGATGTCCACCACCCAGGTCCTCGACTCAAGCCCTGAGGGCACTTTGGAAGAAGAAACCCATGACATGATAATTGAAGACCGGTCACAGCGCTCACCCATACCCTCCACCAGCACAGAGACACACACCTCAGTGGGACCTAGTTCGGGAGTACCCTCAGGGTCACAATCTGGTGAGCACATTGCACTCTCCGATCCACAGTAGGTGGCAGCAGGGACTTCCCAGGTTTTTGGCACACCGAGTGCCTGCTGAGTCCAAGTCAGATGAGGAGCCTCTGGACTCAGTCATACCTCAGTTGGTCCCCATGACAGGAGCCTTATCACAGAGGGCATGCCATCAGCCAAACAGGAGTCAAACGTTCACAGCTGCAATGTGAGGATCTATGCAGTGTCCTCACTGCAAGTCGTCATCATTCTCCATGAATCTAGTGGCTACGAAGGCCTCCTGAGTGCGCCTGTCTGATCGAGACAACGCAATGGCCTCATCGCCATCAACCTCGCCTTCAAGGACCTCATCGCCCTCACCCCCATCGATGTCCTCCTCATTGGACGAGATGTGGAGCTGCTCCATCTCCTCCTCAGGCAGCTCCTCTCCCCATTGCAGCACCAGGTTGTGTAGGGTGAAGCAGACAACGATGGTGCATGACACCCTCTGTGGACTGTATTGCAGGGCTCCACCAGACCAGCCCAGACCTCATTTTCAGTATCCCAATGGCTTGCTCCACCAAAGTGCAATTTGCAGCATGAGCCTCGTTGAACCTTCTCTCTGCTACAGTCTGAGGCTGCAGTGCAGGCATCATCCGCACATCCTCTGTGGGTAGCCTTTGTCCCCGAGGAGCCATCCCTGCAGCCTTTGTGGACCCTAGAAGACATCAGGGATCTGAGACCTACTGAGAATGTACGAGTCGTGGACGCTCCCTGGGAATCGTGTGCAGACCTGCAGGGTACATTTGCTGTGGTCGCAGACTAGCTGAGCATTCAGCGAGTGGAAGCCCTTGTGGTTCACATACTGCACTGCTTGTTGCCACAGAGATCTAAGCTCCACATGAGTGCAGTCAATTGCACCCTGCACCTGTGGAAAATGAGAGGTCTGTGCTTGTCCCAGCGCTCTTGCTTCCTGGCTTTCCTGATCCGGGTCAAAATGCACAAAGTTGTGTGCCTTTGCAAATATGGCATCTGTTACCTCCTGGATGCACTAGTGCATGGAGGCTTGCAAGATCCCACGGAGGTCACCTGTGGAGCCCTGGTAGGAGCCACTGGCATAATAATTGAGTGCCATGGTCATTTTCACAGCCACTGGCAGCGGATGCCTTCCAAGTGTCCGTGGTGCCAAATCCTGCAGCAGGTGGCATATGTGACTGACCAGTTCCCTGGACATGCGCAGTCTTCACTGGCTCTCAGTCATCTTCAGGAATGAGAAGTGCTATTGTAGCTCCTGGGACCAGCTAGGCACCAACCCAGGACGGCTCACTGTGGCACTTCAGCGGCGTGCTCAGGAACCCCAGCTGCCGCTTCTTCCTGAGGGTTCTGCTCCTCCCTCTGCCCAGCCAGGCACCTCCGTCACCCTCTTCTCCTTCATCTCTGCTCTCTGTAAGCCACGAGGGCATACAGCTAGGTCACCAGGCTCCATGCTCCTGATATACTCCTGTAGGATGAAAGAGAGAAACGTATGGGTTAGCAATGGTCTCCTAGGGTTCCCTCACAGTTACATGTGCAGTACCGGCTTCATCTCAAGGCACCTTAATGCATGCCGGAGAGTGTTGGCCACTACTTGGTTGGCCAGAGTTCAGTGCACTGCATGGCTGCCTGAAACCCCACCCAACTCCACCCCACTCCTCCTGACCAATTGGCAGCAGCTTTGCCCATTGGAGTGCAGGCTGTGCTCTCAGCTCAGGCACAGGCATTCTCCTAACCCGCGCTGCAAGGCTGCACTGTTTGCTTGAACCATGGGGGAGACTGGTCCAAATCTCAATGATGACATAGCAAGTGGCTGTAAGAACTTCCACCAGTGACTGCCCCATGGCCACCTTTTGCAAAGCGATTCTACAACTTGCCCAGTCAACTAACAGTTCTGCAGTCCAATAAAACACTCGTTGGTTTGCAGTCTGTGCCCGAGGAGTGAAACACTCTGCAGCACTTAGTGGCAGTTTCATGCCTCTGCGTTGCTTGAGTGGGTAGATAAGCTAGAGGCCCACCTCCAAGCATGCCAACGTGGCTGTGTCTGAACTGTCTCAGCTGTGGAAGAACGCTCACTTTACACAAGGTTTCCCTAATGCATGGTCGCTTCCCTCCCACCACCCCCCACCGCATATGCTTGAGCATCACCATCAGACCGTACTGCCTTACCAATCCTCCCTTCACCCCCCCCACCCCTACCGTCCTCGCCCCAACCACACTGTCAGCCTCCCGGGAAAAAGCGACTTGCCTGAATGCACGGCACCTCTTCCCTAGCGTCGAATGGGTGACCCTCGTGAGCGGAGCACTATGTTAGTGTGCACTGGCCTCCAAGTTCCCCTCGAAGCTCAGCTTGCCAGGGGCCTGCCTTTTAAATGTTGTTGTGAATCACATCTTTCTGAAGTCACGCTGACACGTGAGGTAAATCCGACATGAGGGAATGATTCCAGCGGGCAGGCACGATGATGAGATGCAAACGTATTGAAATTATGTTCCCGAGGCTGGACAGCAGGAAGGGCAGCCTGCCATTATCGGGCAGAGTGGACAATGGCTAACTGGTTTCTTGACGACATGAAACTGATTTTTGGCCTTCCCGCCATATTGTCCCCTCCCCCCACCCGCCATGACACCCGTCGCCAATGGGGCTGGATGATTCCACTTTTTATCATTTTTTAGGTAACTTCCAGAGCAATGGAGTTAAGTAAGATAACCTTTTCATTTTTAACTAAAAAGGCTATGCTGCAGGATTATTTTTAAATTAAATTTCTCACTCCACAAGTAAGAAAATACACACCCACATAAATACATTGTTCACGGGTGACTTGGGGGAAACAGTTTCTAGATGTCTGTGACAATTTACTTACGGTATTTCAATCCCATTTCCTTTTTGATGTACCTATTCCGGTGAGTGTTCGGTGTGCCTTGAATCTGGGACTTGCCCAAACCAAAAGAGCAGTCCAGGCGATTGTACCTCAGATATTTCCTTTCTTCCAATCAGGAAGTATTTAGCTTCCATCAGCTACCTCACTTATTGATGCAAATAAAATGCAGAAGTAACATGCATGGGCTTTATAGACAAAGCCCTATGCTTCAGAGATACAAATATGGCTCAGATTTTGCAGTCAGTGGTGAGGGAACAGTGTTTTCTGTTCATCATTGCTGTTGTTGGCTGAGCACGAAGCTGACAGTTGCCCATAAAGCCTTCGCTGAGCTTTGAGTAGATACTTGCTGTTATCAGGCCATTCACTCTACAAGGAATCAGTGGCATTTATGAGCAGGACAAACAGCAAGTCTCTTCAACTGAGACACGCCAAGTCTAAACCAGGAATTATAAATCGTGTACAGGAAGTGAAACAAAGATTGGGAAAAAATATGATTAAGCGTTGGAGATAAAAGTGACAGATAGAAAAATTATTAACATTATTTTAATTTGTGTTTTTTTAAAGATCACCAACACTATGGCCAGAGAACTTAGCCAGAATTTTATGCTATTCATGCACCACCCACCCCAACCCCGGGAACAGGCTGGAACAGATGGAGGGAGCAGTGTTAAACTAGTGGTGTTGCTGTACCTGTCACCAACCTGCCTCCAATGGTTTATTACCAGTGGCAGAGAGTCTCATGCCACATTGCACTTCAGAGCTATTTTATTATGAAATCTCAATGAAAAGGGACAAGGGCAATCGACCATGACATCATCAAATTCGAAAAGAGTGTAAGGTCAAAGGTAAATCAGGAAATGGTGTTCGGGTAAACTTTAGTTTTCAAAGTCCAAAGATTATTGGAGGAAGGGAAGACTGAGGGAGAACACCTTCTATGGATGGAATGACTTGTTTCTTATTTTGTTAGGCAACAGCACAATGTTCCTCCCATGTCAGGTATGGTGTAGTCAGTCCCCGTTATGAGTCAGCTATTGTTAGCACACTGTCAGATTTTTGTTACATGACTATGGGCCATGAACAAATGATTAATGACTGCAGAACGAATGAGGATAAGGTCACCTTTAAACCATGCGTAGGCCAAACAGCTGAAAAAAAACTTGATTATAAGCAGAAACTGAAACAGAAAATGCTGGGAAAAAAAAACTCAGCAGGTCTAACAGCATCTGCGGAGAGAAAAACAAAGTTAATGTTTCGAGTCCGTATGACTCTTCTTCAAAGCTAAAGAGAAGTAAAAATGTGATGAAATTTATACTGTTTAAGGGGGGTGGAGCAGGGGAAGCTGGATAGAAGGCCAGCAATAGGTGGGGGCAAAGTAGCGATGTCATGAACTAAAGGACAAAGGGGTGTTAATGGTAGTGATTAGGGCTAAAGGAGGTGCTGATAGTGGCATTAAGGTCAGAAAGCAGGATGTGATAATAGCAGGACAAGGGTAAGCACTCTGGAAAGAACAACATGAACTGGTGACAGATGACCCTAGTGGGGGTGGGGTGGGGGGAGGGGACGGAGATGGGGAATAAAGATCGAAAATAGGATAAAAGGTGGTGATAAAACAATGAATAAATGAATAAAAATGAAAATAAATAAAAATAAAAATAAGTGGATAAAAAATAAAAATAATAAAAAATAAAAATAAAAAAAATAAAAATGAATATTGAAAAAGGGTGTAAAAAAGAGGTGTAGATAGAGGAGAGGGTTCATGATCTGAAGTTGTTGAACTCAATGTTAAGTCCGGAAGGCTGTAAAGTGCCTAGTCGGATGATGAGGTGCTGTTCCTCCAGTTTGCGTTGAGCTTCACTGGAACAATGCAGCAAGTCAAGGACAGACATGTGGGCAAGAGAGCAGGGTGGAGTGTTGAAATGGAAAATGACAGAAAGGTCAGGGTAATGCTTGCGGACAGACCGAAGATGTTCCGCAAAGCGGTCACCCAATCTGCGTTTGGTCTCCCCAATGTAGAGGAAACCGCATTGGGAGCAGCAAATGCAGTAGACTAAATTGAAGGAGGTGCAAGTGAAATGCTGCTTCACCTGAAAGGAGTGTTTGGGCCCTTGGACGGTGAGGAGGGAGGAGGTAAAGGAGCAGGTGTTGCACCTTCTGTGATTGCATGGGGAGGTGCGGTGGGAGAGGGATGAGGTGTTGGGGGTAATGGAGGAATGGACCAGGGTGTCCCGGAGGGAAAGGTCCCTACGGAATGCCGATAGGGGGGGTGAAGGGAAGATGTGTTACGTGGTGACATCATGCTGGAGTTGGTGGAAATGCCGGAGGATGATCCATTGACTGTGAAGGCTGGTGGGGTGAAAAGTGAGGACGAGGGGGACCCTATAATGGTTCTGGGAGGGAGAAGAATGTGTGAGGGCAGGGATGCGGGAGATGGGTCGGACACAGTTGAGGGCCCTGTCAACTATAATGGGTAGGAAACTTTAGTTAAGAAAGAAGGAGGACATGTCAGAGGCACCGTTTTGGAAAGTGGCATCATCGGAACAGATGCGACGGAGGCAAAGGAACTGAGAGAATGGAATGTGAGCCATTACAGGAAGCGGGGTGTGAGGAGCTGTAGTCAAAGTAGCTGTGGGAGTCGGTGGGCTTGTAATTAATATTGGCGGACAGTCTATCGCCAGAAATTTAGACATAGAGGTCTAAAGACATAGAGGGAGGGACGTGTCAGAGATGGACCATGTGAAGGTGATAGAGGGGTGGAAGTTGGAAGCAAAATTGATAAATTTTTCAAGGTCCAGATGAAAGCATGAAGCAGCACTGAAACAGTCATCGATTTACCGGAGAAAGAGTTGCAGGAGGGGGCCTGAATAGGACTGGAACAAGGAATGTTCCACATACCCCATAAAGAGATAGGCATAACTGGGTCCCATGTGGGTACCCATGGCCACACCTTTTATTTGGAGGAAGTGAGACAAGTTTAAGGAGAAATTGTTCAGTGAGAGAACAAGTTCCAGCAGACAGAGGAGAGTAGTGGTGGATGGGGATTGTTCGGGCCTCTGTTCGAGGAAGAAGCGGAGAGCCATCAGACCATCTCGATGGGGGATGGAGGTGTAGAGGGATTGGACGTCCATGGTGAAGAGAAGGCAGTTGGGGCCAGGGAACTGGAAATTGTTGATATGATGTACAGCATCAGAGAAATGGTGGATGTAGGTGGGAAGAGACTGGACAAGGGGATAGAGAATGGAGTCAAGATAGGAAGAAATGAGTTCTGTGGACAGGAACAAGCTGATACAATTGGTCTACCAGGACAGTCCTGTTTGTGGATTTTGGGGAGGAGGTAGAAGCGGGCCGTCTGAGGTTAGGAGACTATGAGGTTGGAAGCTGTAGAGGGAAGATCTCCAGGAGAGATCTTTGCTTTTATCTTGATTATAAGCAGACAAGCTTGCTTTGTCAGAAATTTAGTATTGCAAAAACACGTAGGAAAAATTTTTTCAAGCACAACAATTGATATTTAGTAACCTATGTTCTTAACAACTTGACATGTTTAACCACAACTTGACAAAACAACTGAAGCTGTAGTGCATAAGATTGCATTCAATCGCCTGGAAGTTTCTTTACACCAGTGGCACAAAATGGGCAGGGTGACCAAGTGCCTCGTATTTTAAGGGATTGTCCCTTATTTTGATAGTTTATCCTGTGTCACACCTTTTGTCCTGAGTGTCTGTGGGAGCCTGAGCCTGGGTGTCTCAGTTCAGTGATTTGAGCAGGGGCTGCAAGTCTGCTGAGTGCACCCAAACAAGTTGAAGATGAAAAGGATTTAGATTTTGCGCCACTGCCTTGGCAGCAATGGTGTTCAGTTAGGCCCTTGCAGAGGGGGGAAGCAATCAAGGAGATGGGTGATTAAAAGTTGGGGAGAAGCTACAAAGGAGATGGAGATCAGGAAAGCAGGGAAGTGATTGGGAGGGGCCGGGAATGGTCTTCAGCAATGTACGTGTGGTTACTTTAGATGGTGTCCTCCAGTGGTTTCTTTAAGACATCTGCTGTATTCAACTCATGTCCAGTTTTACAAAGGGGCCTGCAAACAGATGTTAGCCTCCTATCTGCATATGCAAAAAGTCCAGGTATAGGCCCTGTTCCAGGTATGGGCCCTGGACACCTCTTTTTCTGGCTTTGCTAATATGGTGGGCATCAACTGTCCAATTTGTAACAAGCACATATGCCCCACCCACCATAATGTCTGCTTAGATGTCCATTTTATGCCAGAAAATGGCTGTGGCAGCATTGAATTTCTGGCCAAATATTATTTGAATGTCAAAGCTGTTTGTATCATAATCACTGAGACAGGGACATCATTATCATAGAAACACGTTTGACAACACTTTATGTTTGTCTGCAAATACATCGTGTGATGATATAATTGTGTCACCATGTTATTTTGTGGATGATATACCACACTATCTGCCTACCAAACAGTGATGCACCAGAATTGTTAACTTGTCTTTTCTCTCCACAGATCCTGCTCCATCTGCTCTGTGTGTCCAGCGTTTTCAGTTTCCATTTCATATTTTCAACATCTGCATTTCTTTACTTCCTGTTTACCTCTTTTACATTGTCTGATAGTAACTTTAGTTCTACACCCAGGACAAGGGCCTGTATCCGTGCTTAAAGGCAGAGTTCCTCCAGCAGTTACCTATCAGAGGTTTAGAGACAGCAGGCAGCCATGGCCATACTGCAGTTAGCTTTATGGAAGGTTCAAGGAAAATGCCTTGGCTCCTTTTTGACAAGACGTGAAGCAAAGATCCAATCTAATATCAAATTGGCTGCAAAACGTCCCAAATCAAAGCTGTGTGAATTTCCCTCAAAGATGTACACAACACTAACAGCGCAAGATGGAAGCTGTGGGCAAACATACCCTAGGCCATTTTAGTCTGTTATGAAGTAAAGTCTAATGCACTGATGTTGTATTGATTTCCAGCTGATAATATTTGTTTCAGTATTACCAACGATGATGATTGGTTTGGTGCAGCACTTGCCCAACAGTTGAAGCAAAATCTCTTTCTTCAGGTTTATGATAGAGTAATGCCTGTTTGCTGCAGTGGAAAGCCAGTTAAGCTGCTGATCCTTATTAATGCACGTTCGGGCATCTGTTAATAGAAGCTCACTTATGACCTCCTCTGTGATCTTTGCTGAGGTTCACAGCCAACTCAGCTGAAAAGCAAAAACAGAATTACCTGGAAAACTCAGCAGGTCTGGCAGCATCGGCGGAGAAGAAAAGAGTTGATGTTTCAAGTCCTCATGACCCTTATCCCAGATAAGTGGAATCATTTGCTCCAGTACTTTCTGGCATCACAAACGGCAAGACACTCCAGCATAATCAGGCATTTAACGCTGAGGCCATGCTGACAAAGGAACAGCTGCATTGATCAGAATATGTAATAATAATGCAGGACTTCAGAATGCCAAGAAAGCTCATGTACAGTGAGTTTGAACAGGCTGGACAGCTAAAGAAGATTTCTGCTAGCAAGGAAAATCTCGTGGCTGATCACATGAGTTGGCAAGCAGGACTCTATTCAAAAGCCATGTCTTTGACTAGCTTTTGGCCACACGTCCTTTGGCTTAGTGCCGATCTTTGTGATCACGCCTCTGTGGAGTGCCGTGTGATGTTTTTCCATGTTGAAGGAGCTATAGATATGTTAGCTGTTGTGTCAGCCACTAAGCACCAGCACCGATCTCAGCAGAAGTGTGAACAGCAGAAAGCTTTTGACCCCAGGCAGACTTTCAGATCTGTAAAATGTGCAGAAGAGCTTAACCCTCTCATTTTACTTTTAACAGTCATCAGAAAAATCATCAAGATTGGTTGTACTTCCAATGAGGGTTGCCATCTTCAGGTACAAAAGACTACCCTCAATGCAGTAATTGCTGAAAAAAGAGACATGCTGAAGCTTTTCGTCTTGAACTCATCAGGACACTTCTCAAGAATACCAGTATAAGGGGAAAACAACAACTTATACTGTATGTGAAGAAAGTGCTGATTAGTTGGCAAGTGGACTCTGATTGGAAGAGGCGTTCCTATGGAGAATGCACTAGTGATGGTGACTGACAGTTAACTGCCAAGCATTGTTTGAAGTTTAAACCAGGCAACTTGACCCTGATTGGTCAAGGCATTGCACTGAGGAATGAGTCAGCAAATGGCTGTCCCTTATTTTGTTTAGCTGAAACAGGCGCAATGTGTGTACATGTTCTTTCTGACTGCAAAGTACAGGGCCCTGTGTGTTAATATATGTAGCTTCCAATACATGCAAATGCACCAAACTGTGAGCCTAACTGACAATCTTAAATTGGTTGTTAGCGTAATTCTTAGCACACTTCAAAGGCATCCTGAAGAATAATGGCTATCCTGATCAGATCATTTTGTGCTGTGTATCACACAAACTCATGAACGGGCCTAAGGCTGTCAATTATGGCCCTGAAATGTGCCCAGTCTACCTCAGATTACTCTGGAAGGATGGGGTATCTCAAAAATTTGAGCAACAGGTGAAGCTAGCTGTTTCACGCTGCTACTATGCAGTAGCAACACGAGCGGGTATTCGCCACTAACAGGCCAACAAGACATTCTGCCTATCACACAAATGAGTGATGTGGTATGTGAATTTGAGTGCCAGTGTGATGCTAGGTATGTCCCAAAGACTGGCAGATCATATCAAACAGCATGTCCCTGCCACTGTTTGCAATGGGCAAGCTATAGACGTACCCAACCAGCTCATGCTTGTATAACTCAAAGCACAGTGTCTAACATTAGATGTGATTCCGCGATTGGACAACATTTGCTAAATAATCCTCAGGGTGCTAAGAATTTCTCTGACAACCAATTTAAGATTGTCAGTCAGGCTCGCAGTGTGGCATATTTGCGTGTTCTGGAAGCTAAATATATTGGCCAGAATCTTCGGGTCAGCGAGCAGGGGTGGGGCCCACTTGCCGACGCGTAAAATGATGCGCAGTGATGTCAGGCGTGTGTCCCGCGTCACCGCACGTCATTCAGGTCTTGAGTTCGGCGGGTGTGCACTGGAGTCGGCTGCACGCTCGCTAAACTGTCAAAGGCCTATTAAGGCCATTTAAACACCAATTAAGCTAATTAACTGAGCTGCCCGTCCAACCTTAAAGTTAGCGGGCAGGTGAAGAGCCGAGGTGGCCATTGCAGTTATCATGAAACTTCATGCATGGGGGGGATGAGGTTTCATGAAGGTTTTTAAAGTTTAATAAAATTTTTAAATAAAATTCATTGACATGGCCCAGCTCATGTGACACTGTCACATGAGGGGACATGTCTTCAAAATTTTTTTTCTTTATTCAAATTTTTCAGCATCAAACTAATCTCCCTGAGGCAGCCCTGACTCAGCCTACTCCCCCCGCCCACACAGGGAGCGCTCAGCGCTTCCGGGCACGTGTCACAGTGTAAAATGGCGGCGCGCAGCTGATCACGGGCGGTGATCGGCTATGCGCCCGCCCGTTCCAGTCCAACCATCCTCAAGAGAGAGAAAATTCTCCCCATTAATACACAAGGTCCTGTACTTTGCAGCCAGAAAGAACATGTACACACATTGCACCTGTTTCAGCTAAACAAAATAAGTGACGGCCATTCGCTGACTCATTCCTCAGGGCAATGCCTTGACCAATCAGGATCAAGCTGCCTGGTTTAAATTTCAAACAATGCTTGGCAGTTAACTGTCAGTACCCATCATGGGTGCAATCTCCATGACAATGTCTCTACCAATCTTGCCAACAAATCAGCACTTTCTTCACATACAATATAAATTGTTTTTTCCTCCCTTATATTAGTATTCTTATGAAGTGTCCTGGCTTGCAAAATGAAAAGCTTCTACATGTCTCTTTTTCAGCAATACTCAAGTTCTGTACTACCAAATGACTATTAGCTATATATTTGTGATGTTCCACCTTGTGAATAAAGTTCAAAACTGTGTAAAGATTGTCTTCTGGTCTCCTCTTCCACCAACTGGCTGACAGGAGATTAACAATAAAGCTCACCATCTTAAGGAAAAAAAAACTCTATTGTGACTGAATATCAACTGCACAGTTTCCTTATAATCTACTTCCAACCATCTCAAAATAAGAGCACTAAAAGTGCTAACAGGAAGTTTTCCATCAATAGTATTTGGTACAATGTGGAGACGCTGCATCTCTCTCCCAAAAATGGTAAGAATGTACTTCCGTCAGCAACTCCGGCCACCCATTATTCTGCATTTAAAAAGGATCTGCATTACTTCCAAACAGCTCACTAATAATTACACGCCGGTGTTAATATACCATAATGAGGTGTTCATGATGCCAAAGATGACAATGCTTTTCCAGAACTTGTTTGAGCCATATTTCAAATATGTCATAATGCCATAGGAGATTGATGGTTTCTTTATAGCTGGTCCATCTACATTCTTCATTCGTGGATACCTTTTGTTTTTTTTTTATTTCAACTGGCTCTGTAGCTGAAATAGGCACATTGTATGAAGAACTCCCTGGTTTCTGTCTATACATCAGCCTGGGATATTGCAGATGATCTTTCCACCCAGCACTTTCCACAGTGAATCTGTAATTCTAAATTTAGAACAAGGTAAGCTGAATTTATTTTATGCCCTGTGATTCTTGTGGATTAAAAATACAATTCATCTAATATAGAAATAACGTTTCCCCCCCCAAACTTTAGCCTTTAATCATCTTTTTAAAAAAGACCTGGAAGGATGATACCAGAGCTGAGATGTTAACTACCAGGGAAGATTGAACAGGCTGGGGTTCTTACCTCTCGAAAAGTGAAAACTAAGGGTCTTTAAAGTTAAGAAAGGGTTGGACAGGGAAACACAGAAAGGATGTTTCCAATTGCGGAGAGGCCAAATCTAGGGATCATAAATACAAGACATTCATTAATAAACCTAATTGGAATTCAGGTAAAACATCTTCACCCGTAGAATTCACTACCCTAGGGTGTGGTTAAGGCAAATAGTACAGAATGATTTGAGGGGAAGCTGGATAAATACAGGAAGAAGGAATAGAACGTTATGCTGATAGGATTACATGAAGAGGACTAGGAGGAGATTCGTACGGAGCATAAACTCCAACTTAGATCAGTTGGACCGAATGTCCATTTAGTTGAGAGATTTTAACAAAGAGTTACCACAAATTTGAATATTGAAAGTCTGTATGCAGGAGAAAGGAATAACTGAGGAATATAAGGACTTCCACAGTTTCAAGCCCTTGTAAAAGAATGAGTTAGGGTTGGAAACAAACCCTGAGTTTGTACAGTGAGAATGCAAGGAAGAGGAAATTAGTGTAGAATGATGTCTTTGTAGCTTCAGAGGAACAATAGAAGAACATTAAGAGGAACAATGTTCCTTTATAGCCAGTCCACCTACATTCTTCATTCGTTGTTGCCTCTTTGGGTTTTATTTCAAACTGATTCTGCTTTTGATTATAGGCACATTGGAAAAAAGCTCCCTCATTTTGGTTTAGATATCAGACTGTGATATTGCAGACGGCGTTTTCACCCAGCACTTTCTACAGTTTATTCCAATTCTAAATTTAGAACAAGGTAAGCAGAATTTCTTTTATGGTCTGTGTGTTTTATAGATTAAAAACTACAACCCATCTAGTTACAGAAAGATATATTTGCCCACAAATGTTTGCCTTTAATGATCTTTTTGAAAATAGTTGCAAGCTGACACCAGAATGGAGGGGAAAGATTAAACAAGCTGGGGCGCTTTTCTTGCAAGAAGAGCAGGCTGAGGGGGTGACCTGATTAAAGTCTTTAAGATTAAGGGTTTTGATAGGGTAAACGTAGAAAGAGGTTTCCACTTGTGGAGAGCTCCAGCAGTAGGGGGTCATAAATATAGGACAGTCACTAATAAATCCAATAGTGAATTCAGGAGAAACCTTTTTAACCCAGAGAGTGGTGAGAATGTGAAACTCACTACTACACAGTGACACCCATTAAAATTGTGAAAAAGTTGAGAGATGTTTAGATGAAGGTTTTAAATAAACAAAAAGCATTGTTAAAGGATATTATATTTTTTGCTTTATTTAACTGATTATTATTAGTCATTTGTTTTTCTTTCTCCTAAATCAGTGTTTTTTTCTTTACTTCTATGATTATTGTTAGTTTTATCTCTTTACAGTTTTCTCAAACTATAGTGTTTTCCATGCTCTGCTGGTAATCGCAGATACCATTTTATGATCTGCCATAATTAGGTGGGTGGAAATAGCCCATGGAATCATGACCTTGATTGAATGTTGAGTATAGGAACCTTGGAATATCTATGGAAATCATTGCCACAGAAGGCTGTGGAGGCCAGGTCATTGAGTGTATTTAAGACCCAGATAGATAGGTTTTTGATTGGTAAGGGGATCAAAGGTTATGGAGAGAAGGCGGGAGAATAGGGTTGAGAAACTTATGATTGAATGGCGGAGCAGACTCGATGGGCCGAATGGCCTAATTTCTGCTCCTATGTCTTATGGTCTTATGGTCTTATGGAAGTCCAGGTTTGAGTCACAATCTCAAGGTAGACACACATATGAGCCAACTACATGTTAATTTGTAACGCAAATGTGGCCCTCGTCTGAACAGGAGATTAATGCATTAGTATGTTTATATATGTTTATATCCTTTTTTTTCAAAATTGCACAATGGAGCTTTTCATTGTATATGTAATGTTTTATTTGGACTGTTTAAGGAGTCTGTGTTCAATAATATATTTCACCTCACCATATTTATTTTTTAATTTAAAAAGCCACTATTGAATATGATAGTACAATTTTCAGAAATTGTTCAAATGAGTAGCTTACTTTTCACTTTCAAATAATCCCACAAATGAAGCTGCTTTTATTTAGTGTTTTTCACAATCTTGGAATGTCCAGAACAAATTTCACAATGGATATTTGTACTCACTGATATAATATAGGGATACACATTCAGCCAGTTTGTGCACAGCAAGATCCCACAAACCATAATTTGATAAATGATTAAATGTTCTGTTTTAATGATTATGACTGAGAGATAAATGTAGGGCAGGACAATTCCCCTACTCTTCTTTAAATAGTGTTAAGCAATCTTTTAGAACACCTGAGAGGGGAAGACATTTAGCATCTCATCCAAGAGACAGCATTTCTATCTGTGCAGCACTCCGTCAGCACCACACTGAACTGTCAGCCTACATCATGTGCTCAAGTCTCTGGATGGGGCTTCATCCTGAACTTCTAACTCAGAGATGTATGTTTTATATTTGAACCAAGACTAGCACCTATTCACTTGCCTATATTGATTTTCAGATCTTTATGTCATGAAGTTTAGTTCACCTAAATATAATAGAGATGATCATAACACTGGGCTCTGTGAAGTCTTCACAAGGAGTACGTTTTTTAACATTGTGGATTTCAGCAATTCTTGCAAAATATAATGGGAGCTATTTTGTAATAAACAGGCTGAGCATCTTTAAGCCTGGGACCTGCTGCCAAAATCTTAGCTTAGCTTGTTTCACTGAAAACTCAGAATGTTTTATAATTAAGGAATTGTTATTGCCACATTAAGGAGTTATCCAGAAGATTTAGTTCCTGGAACAATCAACAGTCATCTCTCCTGAAAACTGAACCCTAGAGTCTTGCACAACAGCTGAATTTTAAGTCACCTGTCAAAAATGATCTGATTTCTTTATATTTGACAGGCTGCAGCAGAATTAGATGGAATAACAGCGCAGATAGTTAAAGTGAATTTTTATAGTTTTTAATAATGAATTTGTTGATTCTGGTGCAGTTAACAACATTGGGTTGACATTCACATCTCTGTGTAGCTCAACGCAGCCCAGTCTCCTGGTCAGACACAGGCTCCTGGCATCACCTGGTCCTGAACAAAGCTGCAATTGATTAAAATTTCCACCTTTATCTTGAATATTATTAATTTTTAAAAACTGTTGAAAAATGTTTTGTCAAGTTACATCACCTTTTAAAACAGGAAACATCACAATGATCTTGTTGCAACGTGCATCGTTTAAACAAAAGTTATTCATCTTACCTTTTAAATTAAATATAATAATGACTTGTTACAGAAAGGTCAGTATCTTGTGCTGATTTGACTGCACAAATCAAATAGCTTGCTGACACATACATGGGAAATGACCACTTGGGCATGGGACTGGAGGGGTGCCAAATCCTATAGACCCAGCAAAAGACATCAGCTTCAGGAACACAGAAAGTTGGAAAGAAAAATATATTTTGCAATATGTTAATAAGCCAAAATAATCACAGATTCCTGAAAGACAAACTGTGAAAGTTAAAGAGAGATAGGCAGATGTTAAATAAAGACCAGAAATATATTGGGACAAGGTTGTGCTCACAAATAATTTAAATTGTTATACCACAGATACCTTTCAGGTACTTACAGAGAACATAACCTTTATTTTCTCAGATTTTTCAAACTCTAACTGGGAAAAAGAACAGTTCACTCACAAACCTTTGACCGTTTGTTAATCAGATGATATAGCAGAAGATGGCAAGGGAATACAGCTGAAGATAGGATTCTCTTCTCTCTGCTACATTTCTCTCTATGTGAAGTACTTTCACATTTTCCTGCAGTGGCATTAGTTAGTTGCTATAGAGATTGGAAGTTCACAATGGGGGAAATTTTGGCCATGATCTTAGTCTTCATAGCTCCATAGTTAACAGAACAGTCCATCTGTCAACAGACCACATGCAGTAATCGTGATTCAAACAAACTTGTCCCACGGAGCTACCTACCAGCCAGAGTCTGCAGCAACATTGTGACAGTTATCTGTTTACATACAGGATTTCTGCTGTAAATATTACTCTAGGCAGCTTCACTGTTGAATGCTAACATAAAAGTGTGGCCAAAAATCAGCACTAGAAGTTGAGCAAGAAGTGCATATATGCACAGATTTTTAAAGCGATCTGTAGATAAATTCTAGATTTCCTGCTGCAGTAAAGTAACTGGTGCTGTTTATTCCTAGAGTGATCAAGAATGGGATGGTATTTCCTTCATTCTCTGCTGAATGGGGTCAACAAGTACTCAACACCGCTGGGGAAGGTGTGGCTCTCAGTCGTTTTCATTTTCCGTGTATTGGTCTTGGTGGTTGCAGCTGAGACTGTATGGGGAGATGAACAGAGTGACTTTGTGTGCAACACACAGCAACCTGGGTGCAGGAATGTGTGCTACGATCATTTCTTCCCCATCTCCCACATCAGGCTGTGGGTTTTCCAGCTCCTCTTTGTGTCCATTCCATCATTTCTCATTGGTATGCATGTTCATCAAAGGAAAAAATACAAGAAGAATATAAAAATCTTTCATCAAAATGCAGATGTCCAGAAAGTAAAAACCGATGCCCCTCTTCTTCGAACTTACTTGGTTAGCATTTTCTTCAAAATGTCATTTGAAGCTGTCTTTATGTACCTATTTTATTGGATTTATAAAGGCTACAAGATGCTCAGACTTGTCAAATGCAGTGAATATCCCTGTCCTAATATTGTGGATTGCTTTGTTTCTAGGCCAACAGAGAAAACAATCTGTACAATTTTTATGTTAGTGACTTCAGCTGTATGCATGTTGTTAAATGTTGCAGAATTGTGCTATTTGGTTGTAAAGTATTGCATTATGCAATGGATGCAAAGCTTGCATTCTGCAACAAAGAGCAATGAACAGGACAAAAAATTGACGGTTGCTCTTAGTTCCTCAAATATCAGCACATCAAAATTCGACGATGATCACACTTCCATACGTTAAAAAGACAATGATTTCTGAATTATTTTTAATTATACAATATGCAAGTATTTCATGGCTCAGCCGATCATGGTGTGACTTTGCAATGAAATATTATCAGGAAGAAATGATAAACTTGCAACTTTTAGGCATTCTATTTATTTTTATTTCAGATTATTCCTTTTGTCACTGTTACATGTTACATTTGTGAGCATGTGATCACTGCATTTTTTGTAATGCTGTGTAGACCTCTGGAAAGCGACTTCTGTCAAATATACCAAATAAAGAAGGATTATAGATAAAGTGATTCACACAATGAAGATAAGGAACCTGAAGCAGATTAGAAGCCCGATGCTTTGCCTGGAAGATGTTTGTCAGAATACCAGAGAACTAGATTAAATGCAGTTTTATACGAAACCAGATAGTTGTGCCTTAAATACCTGATAACGAGGATTTGCTTGATGTTCATGTAAATGAGCAAAGGTTGAGGTATAAAGGAGTGGAACTTGCCAGAGGCGGTCCATGGAGCACATTCACACTGTGGCCCATAACTTCTATGCACTACTCTTTCTTGTTCGTCATATTTCCTGATGCCAATTCACATGCAACTGTTGGAGGCTGACCCCTATGGTTTTCGCGGCTGGACATGGGAATCTGGCTGCTAAAGTTCACATCTGTGTGGATAACTGCTGAAAACCTGGGTCTGCATTTCTTTTAGATCTCCAGAGCTTCAGGTCTTTTATTTTGAATATGCTGCCAATGGTGGCAGTGCTGCAAATTTGTTCATGTTGGCATTCCTTCAATATGAAAGTGTCTTTAACAGTGGGATGTGGAAAGTTCAATAAGTGTAACTACACTAAGCTCCTCTTTGGTATGTTGCCCTAGCCCTTGTGTGATGACTGATTGTTGAAAAGTGAACAATAGGAAAAAGGCTAGTCTTTGATGTAGCAGATTATGAAATTACAAATTCTACTTTCAGTCAAGGTTTGTTATTCTATTGATTCACGTAGACTTGGAATGCAAAAACCATGCAGAGTTTGCAATTTTGCAGACACATTAGGAGTCCCATTAGTCAAATGTGCTCTATGACATAGTTGGCACAGTTTACACCCAACCTGTCATTTTTTTGAGGAAAACGGATGGCTTTTTGGAACCATATTTATGAGTAAGTTTTGAGATTTTCTCTGTCTTTCTTTCTTTTGCCTGTGGAATGGATCCAAAGTGTTTTCCCTCCATTATTCTGTAGCCCATGAGGACAGCCTAGTTGCCTGGATATTGAGTTAAGAAGCTGAATGACTTCAACTCCTAGGCTTATGTAAGATATAACTGAAATATGCAACACATTGTTATGCTTGTTGGAATAGTGACAGCACTGTGAACTTTTTGGAATGTACTGTATCTAGTGCTTTAAATATTTTACAATAAAATGTTTTTGTTTAAATTAAACTGTGCATTGAATTATATCTGAGCTTGGAAATGAATGAGCAAAATTTAATACCTTCCTTGAGGCGAGTTTGGAGGCGGTGGGTGGATTTAATTGGGCTAGGAGGTGCAGGGTGGAGACCCCACTACCTTCCAGCTCCTGCCTTGATTAAGTCTGGGGCAGGTAGGTTCGTAGACAGCCTTCCCATCCAGTCCCAATTAACACCCATTTAAGGGCTTTATCCCACTACTGGTATTCATCGAGCAGTAAGCAGTGACTCGCCATGTGTGGAGCCTGAAAAGCCAAAACCTGCCATGTCTGTTTGCAGGCTCCCAGATGGTAGTTTCTCATTCAAAGGTCTTCTGTCAGATTGAGGGAGCCGGCTTTGGGAGCCAGCCTGCTGAGACCACCACCCTTGCTCCTTCACCCCGTCTCTCATGGCACCCACTCCATGCCCTTTATCCCACCCTCACTCATCTGTGGCCTGGGTCCATTGGTGATCCTAGGCCTTTCGCTGGGCACAATATAAGCAGCTGCTACTGGTCCTGCTGGCGCTGACTGCTACTTGTGGGGAGATGCTAACATAGTAGTAATGGCTAGTAGGCCATGGTTAATGCTCTGGGGATATGGGTTCAAATCTCACCACAGCAGCTGGTGGAATTTACATTCAATTCATAAACCTGGAATGTAAAGCTAGTCTCAGTAATGGTGACCATGAAACTATCACTAATTGTTGCAAAAACCCATCTGGTTCACTAATGCCCTTTAGGGAAGGAAATATCCTTACCTGGTGTGGCCTACATATGTTTATTTTCTGTGCTGGTTTGATGGACAAGTGGCTATTTTCCTTTGCAGTGATGGATACACAGTTAATATTCCAAAAGTGGGTATTTAACCTGGGAGGTTTGGTGTGATAGATGTTTAAATCCAGCTGATAAGCAGTTTGCATCTAATCTCCAATGGAGTTCTTGCTGGCCTTGTTAAATTTAAGCTTTCAATTGAGAGGATCAGAATTTTAAACCTCTGATTTGGAATTGATGGAACAACCAGCCTACTGATATTCTATAACCTCTGCTAATCAGCTAACAGGGAGTATAGACAGCCAACACTCTCATATTCTCTCTACAGATGTTCTTTTCCACCCCCCATTATGTAAAGAATCTCACTTTTATTTAGTACCAGCTCCTGCTGTGACTAGGAACTCACAATGTGTGAAAGTTCAGGCTTCCACCATGTATCTACAATCTGCAGCAGTACCCCTTACCAAAAGGAATTTCAGAATATCCCTGGTGTTGCCATGTTGCTGTTTTAGTTTTGATGCTAACATATTTGGAAAAGCATGAGGTTTTGATAACCAGCTATATCAACCATGATTTTTTCATCAACATTTAGACATACCAGGGTAGAAGTTTTACACATGGATTAGTGTCATTAATCAGAAAACAGGGTGGAGATCAGTTATGTCAAATCCCCAACCATTTTGCACCGATTCTACTCATGGCTTTAATTAGTTTAGGAAGTTTAATATCATTATTTATGGTTAAATAACAACATTTACAATTTGGGAAGTAGATATTTTGGGGATAGAGCATATGAGTAAATTGAGACATGACATGAGCAAGTGTAGCATGCTTTGGAGGAACAGGTGACTTTTGGTTGATGGTTGCTGAAACATTCCACTGAGGTACATATCGCCTCATCTCTGGTACTGTTGCAGACCAATTGATAGAAATTGATCGCTGTGCTGAATCAATACTCCATTATCCTTGAATCATGCAACTAACAGGATGGTAGCAGGTGAACTGGAGGGACCTTTTTTTTCAGCAATTCTTACGTTCTTACCAGATTCCTATCTGCAGTAAAGTAACTGGTGCTGTTTATTCCTAGGGTGATCCAAAATGGATTGGCATTCTCTTCAGTCTCTGCTGGGTGGAGTGAACAAGTACTCAACACCGCTGGGGAAGGTGTGGCTCTCAGTCGTTTTCATTTTCCGTGTATTGGTCTTGGTGGTTGCAGCTGAGACTGTATGGGGAGATGAACAGAGTGACTTTGTGTGCAACACACAGCAACCCGGGTGCAGGAATGTGTGCTACGATCATTTCTTCCCCATCTCCCACATCAGGCTGTGGGTTTTCCAGCTCCTCTTTGTGTCCATGCCATCATTTCTCATTGGTATGCATGTTCATCAAAGGAAAAAATACAAGAAGAATATAAAAATCTTTCATCAAAATGCAGATGTGCAGAAAGTAAAAATCGATGCCCCTCTTCTTCGAACTTACTTGGTTAGCATTTTCTTCAAAATATCATTTGAAGCTGTCTTTATGTACCTATTTTATTGGATTTATAAAGGCTACAAGATGCTCAGACTTGTCAAATGCAGTGAATATCCCTGTCCTAATATTGTGGATTGCTTTGTTTCTAGGCCAACAGAGAAAACAATCTGTACAATTTTCATGTTAGTGACTTCAGCTGTATGCATGTTGTTGAATCTTGCTGAACTGTGCTATTTGCTTGTAAAATACTGTGTTTTTCAGTATAAGCAGCCTCTCTCCAGTAAAGAACAATAAAAAATTGGAGAACAACTGACCTTTTTTCTTATAAATAACAATTGATCAAAGCTTGAAGGAAACCCATTGAGATTTGAATAGTGATTTGTATAAATTCAGGTGTGCATCCTCAGTAAAACAGTTCCATGAAATATCCAATTCATCTTTCATATTTAGCTCTGCAAATATATCTAAGATCCAAATATGAATAGGAATTTTGGACTATTGACTACAAAAATTTCTTCTTCCTGACGTTTTCCTCCATCAATTTTCTTCTTCCTGCCTTCTGCAGAACATGTGAATTTGGTAGGGTGCACTTCCATACTTGTTCTTGTGCATCTTATCCAGTGCTCAGCAGTATTCACAGTGGTGGGTGTCACTTGGATTTCTGAGCTGGGATTTTGAACTGATCCTGTCCACACAATGCAACTATTGCTCGCTAATGGACAGGTGTGAATAATTTTCAGGGCTATTTTCTCCAACTGCAGGGCCCCTAGTACCACCCCAGTTCAGAGAGACCGTAGATCAAGTCTAAGGATTGCATCGTCCTTATGACTCAGCTACTCACTGGTTAGACAGGCTGCCACAGAAACTCTTTTACCAGTGATTCATCCATATAATCCAAGAATAATGAATGTCTTGGATAGGAGGTAGATTTTGGATCTGTAAGGTATTGTATGTAATATATCAAATACCAGATATATAAATGCAGGTTTGGGTAATTAGGTATAAATGCAAAAAGTCCTGATTGGTTAATGCAAAGCGTTAGAGATTTGCCACTAAGAGTGGAATGTGGAAGGTCCGGTCAGTGCAAAATGATTCTAGCCTCTCTCAGGAATGTTCCAGTTCTCATGAACAATGATAATGTAATAAAGTCAATAGTAAAGAAACGATTGATTGGCAGGTTTGACAAAAAGTTAAAGCCCTTGTTTTACAAGCACTGGTTTCTTGCCTCTGTGAAGAATAATTACAATTATGGATACATTTTCAAACTGAGTGAGCTTTCAATGCAGCCAAGGTCGTTAGCCCCAGTTTTCTGCAGCTCATTATTGGGCCTAGCTGCTTGATTACAGTAAGTGCGTCACCCAAACAACCTCACCCTAGTCACGGTCTAAGATTGTAAAACAGATTCTCAAAATGCTCTGTCTTCAAATCGCGTGGAAACCAACAAACATGATTAATAGATGACCTACATGAACTGTTGAATGGGCCAAAGTTCTCTCAAGATTAATGTTGGCAGAGCCAAAGTTCTCCAGTTTAATTTCCGGTCAGCACAACCTGAACTCGCAGTGAGGTAAGTCGATGAAGTGAAAGGTATAGATGTATTCAGACTCATAAACTGAGAGTGTAAATTCATGATGAACCTGACTCTGTAGATAAGCAGAGTGTCCTCAGAGGAGGTGTTCTCGTAGAGTTCCTGTTTGACACTACATAGAACATAAATCTATTGCATTGTCAAACTTGGTTCACAAAAACACTTGATTTCTTGGGCAAAAACAGAATTACCTGGAAAACTCAGCAGGTCTGGCAGCATCGGCGGAGAAGAAAAGAGTTGACGTTTCGAGTCCTCATGACCCTTCCAGTTCTGTGTAAGGGTCATGAGGACTCGAAAAGTCAACTCTTTTCTTCTCCGCCGATGCTGCCAGACCTGCTGAGTTTTTCCAGGTAAATCTGTTTTTGTTTTGGATTTCCAGCATCTGCAGTTTTTCGTTTTTATTTTTGATTTCTTGGGCACTTTGTAAACCACCTAGCCTCAATGTAAATGTTTAGAGTGTGAGGATTCTCCCCTATATATTCTCTAAATGTCTAAACTGTTAGCAGAGAGTTCTGCAAATGCTTTTATTCAGGCATCATGCATTTCCTGAGCAAGACATGCAGTTGTAAACATGCTGGAGATGGGCAATGTGAATGCAGTTCTGTCTGGCTAGAATTGGAACCACAGTTCTCAGTCTCAGTTAGGAAGCTGTAATCTGAACATCTCTATAGAGGGGACTATGAATATGCTCAGCTCCTGGAACAACAGGCAAGCACAAGGGTATGTCACGAGTGGGAAGATGTCTTAAAATGCTTTACGTAATGGAGAACAAAAGAGTGGACAACAACAATGACTATATTTACGTGGCACACTGAACATACAAGCTATCTCAAGACATCTTCCAATAAAGAACACAAAGCAGTGGATGCTGAGCAGGTGAAGAAAAAGGGGAAAAAATAGACCATTAGGGAGATTAGAGGGGAGATGGCAGTGTACTAATGATCCAGTGTCTCAGGCTAATGCTTTGGGGTCATAGTTTCAAATCCCATCACAGGAGCAGGTGGAATTTAAATTCAATTAACAAACCTGGAATTAAAAGCTAGTCTCACTAATGGTTGACAAAACCATTGTCAACTGTTGTTACAAACCCATTTTGGCTCACTAATGTCCTTTATGGAAGGAAATCTTCAATCCTAACCTGGTCTGGCCTACGTGTGACTCCAGACTCTCAGCAATGCGGTTGACTTTAAAATGGCCTCGCAAGCCACTCAGTTCAAGGGAAATTAGGGATGGGAAACAAATGCTGATGTTGCCTTCAGTCCAAGAGAGAATAAGTTTTTAAAAAATGTCAAATAAAAGTACAGACAAAGAGAACAGTTTCCAGGAACATTTTTGAAAGCATAAAGGGAGGTGACAAGGTAGAGGCAAATGATACAGTCAATTCGAGTAGAAGCATAGTGGTTGAAGAAATGACCATCAGTACTGAAATGAGAAGATGAGCGGCAAAGAGAAGCCCAATACGATGGCATGTGGGGATATTGGGGAGACGGATACCAAAAACAATGCAGGGAGACATGGATTGAGTGGTAAGTGAGGACAGATTTTAAAGTTAACTCGGTTATGATAGGGGTGATGCAATTTAGGACTCTGCATGGGTGAGCATGGCACCACTGCCTTTGGGATAAGCTGAGGCTTGTGAAGGTGCATGGCAACAAGGCCAGCTAGTCACATATTAGAGAATGTGAGTCTCAAGTTGGCAGAGGCCTGGACCAGAAAGTTTTGTATGTGAAGCGAGAGACAGCAATTTTGGAGATGTGAAAGAAAGTGATTGCACTAAAGGAGGAAAATTAGGAAAATGAATTTAACTTGGGATCGAGCAGTTAAATGGAAGGAACAGGAAGACTTGCATTCTGTAGCACCTTTTATGTTCCAAAGCACTTTCTAGACAATGAAGTACTTCTGAAGAGCTGTCAGAGTTGTAATGTAAGAAATGCCATCTCCAATTTGTGCACAGCAAGCTCCCACAAACAGCATTGTGATAATGGCCAGATAATCTGATTTGGTGATGTTGATTAAGGGATAAATATTGATCAGCGCACAAGGGATAACTCCCTTGCTCAGGGATAGTGCCATGAATCTTTTACATCCGCCTGAGAGGGTAATCGGGACCTTGGTTTAACATCTCACCCAAAAGACAGCACTTTCAACTGTGCAGCACCAAGTGCCAGCTACTTTTAAAATTATTTAACAGATGTGCGCATTGCTGGCTGGGCCACCATTTGTTGCCCATCTTTAATTGACTTCTGAGAAGGTGGCAGTGGCCCGCCTGAACCACTGCAGTGCATGTGGTGGAGGTACACTCGCAGTGCTGTTAGGAAGGGAGGTTTTTGTGCTTAAATCCTGGAGTAAGACTTGAACTCCCAACCTTCATCAACAGAGCCACTGATGTGTAAAGATTTCTCAACCTCCTCCCAGGCAGAGATGTCAGCAGGGAATGTTAATTGAATCAAGGCCAGAGCCACAGTGGTGTTAATGGAAACTTAAGAAAATGGCAGGTGTGGGGGTGGTGGGTGGGGGTGGGGTGCAGGGGTTTGGGAAACCAGCTACAATCTCTGTGCATGAGGTGAGAATCAAGGAGCCCCTGATATTGGTACTCGGGCCTCCTTAAAGTCAAGCCTGATGGCTATGGGTTATGTGGGAACCAGGGTCAGACCATCTTGTTCCTCGGGTAAGTGAAAGTTGGGAATCGGGGATAATGGCAGTCACAGAGAGAACAGAAGTAGGTGAAATGGTGAGAGAGGCTTTGGGCACAGGAAGGGAAGAGATCAGACTTCAAGGGGAAAGATATCCTGCGGATCGAGTTAGGGAGAGATGAGATTGTGGGCTTTGGTGATGTCGGAGATCTCAAGCTTCTGGAGGATGTCCAGAGATTACACAGGCATCGGGTGAGTGGTGGGGGAACTGTTAGTGGGGCATGGGATCTGCAGCCCCAAGGGGTGGGTGTGGTAATGAGGCAGAGGCTCGCATTCTTTTAATGTGGAAATCGGGAGGAGCAGTCCTGCTCCACCTAGATCCAGACTGAGGCACACCACAAGGTGTAGGAGGCCAGTCAGTGTCTGTAAAACGGGCGCTGGGTGATTAATTATTTCAGCTATCTTTGCCAAAATAAGCTGGAGAAACATTTGGCTCATCCAGTTTGTGGTGTTAGGCAAGCAGTTGAAGAATATATCAACTGCCCTGATTATGCATCAGACAGAGAGCTGAAGCTGAATGGGATCAGCATATGTGTTGATCATTAGCCATTTATGGCTACGCCGGAGATCCCATCACAATGTGAGCATTACCTAATTCAATATTGTCTTTCTGCCCTCTGGTGTATCCCATGGTTAAGCTACACACTAAAGCATTTCGATAACAGATATATTGATACGTATATACATATTTATATCATGTGGAAGTTAAAGGCTAGGTTTTCCAATGCTACTCATTGCTGGAAAGACTACATTTAATGTCTCTGATTGGGACCTTTCTCCAGTGACCTTTTCTACATTTTAAGGTTACTTTACCAAATCTATTATTGGTGCTTTGGGAACCAAAACACAAGCAAACAAACAACAAAAATACAAGCAACAAACACAAAGAACAACAGGATTTCTTTCATTTATTTGAATAGAACACAGGAGATTAGTTCCATTCTGGTTAAATTCGTCGGCTTTTTCTAATCATTGTGGTGGAGCCTGCAGTAAGTTTCTGTTAAAAAATAGGAATCAAATGAGCCAACACAATGGCAAGATAGCAATGCAATGTGCACACATAATGTTAACATTTCTTAAAATAAAATCAAGTCATTAGGTGACAATGAAGATGTATTAGATTGTTGTGGACTCATTATAATGTGATATAAATGAAGAGAATGCGCAATGTGGTGCATTTTCCTTAGGTAGGCCTTCTGCAACATTGGATGCCATGGATACCTGTGAATATTGGGCATCTAGAGGTGCTAGGCCGGTGGAGTAAAGAGCGGGGTTTTTTAAATTACCAGGCTGCTTTCAGCTATTTTAGAAATGCCACAATGAGCAAAACAAATTAGTTTTTCAAATAATAAATCAAGTACTTAGATATGAAGCATCTGTTATTGTTAACAGGGAATTTGTATATTATACACTCATATTAACTTGTAATGTTCTTAGCAGCCAGTGGGTAGTAGGGCTGACAGAGCCAGAACTAGTATTCCTGTTAGTGACGCCATCCAATTCTCACATTGCTACAAGGACAACAGAAATTTTTAGAAAATCCAATCATTTTCCAGGTTTCTCCTGAAATACCTGATGAAGTTAGGAATGTGTATTTTTTCCAATTATAATCTACTCCAAAATCATTTGTGGATTTTATATAACTATTGCCTGACAAAGTTATGTTCTAATTCATACGGAGGTGTAGCTGATCATCTGCACTAGTCAAAAGCTGCACAGCATTAGAATACTTAGAGAAATGATATAATCCAGTACTTACTTCAATCATTTCAGACCCCTGCACCTCCTGTAAGTGGACAAAGTTTTGCAACCTGCATATTAGCTTCCCTTCTTCCATTTGAACAGTACACTGTGCAAAGCAAAATGATTGTAAGCATACACAAAAACATTTGGTATCTTGTCTTCCAACCAGAAAAATAAAAGCTGTGGAATTAAACATTTTTTTTTCCATTGAGACCAAGGAACTGTAAACTAGACTCATAAGTGGATTTAATTGAGTTGTCCTGGTGGATACAGAGGTCAACAAAATACTTGCACTCACTTACAAAAGAAATCTCTGCTAGTTAAAACTTTGTTTGTGTGCACTTTCTATCTTATGAATCATAGGAAAAGAATCCTAAACTGCATTTGCTACCATGGTTTTGAATTTGAAATAATTTGTGGAAATGTAAGATCATTGTTTCATGCCTGACAATATACAGTAGGTGACCATAAACAAAATGAGACTCAAAATACCTTTAGCTTTTTGCCATCCATGGAGGTGATCTCAGCCTCTTTTCCAATGGTAAATTGATTTGTTACTGAATGACGTGGATTTTTCGTTGTAATGACAAAGTTGTCTCCAGTTTGTTTGATTTCAATAATTGGCTTGATGTCTTTTCCAACCTTTATCACATCCTCTGGAAGAGCTGCATCATTGAAAAAATAGAACTATTGTTCTGAAATGAACTAATATCTTTACAGGCGTAAAGATCTTTAAGAGCTTGTGGTGGAAGCTGAGGTTTTCGAATCGGCTGAGGCCGCATATGATCCATCTATCAGTCGGTTTCTGACCTCTGCACTCATACACAATTTTCTGTGAGGGGAGTAGCAACTTATCGCTCTTGTGTAATTAGCATTTTAAATAGGAACTGGGGCAGTGATATCACAGAATCATAGAATCACAGAATCACACAGTGCAGAAGAGGCCCTTTGGCCTATCGAGTCTGCACTGACACGTGAGAAACACCTGACCTACCTACCTAATCCCATTTACCAGCACTTGGCCCATAGCCTTGAATGTTATGATGTGCCAAGTGCTCATTCAGGTACTTTTTAAAGGATGTGAGGCAACCTGCCTCCTCCACCCTCCCAGTCAGCGCATTCCAGACTGTCACCACCCTCTGGGTAAAAAAGTTTTTCCTCACATCCCCTCTAAACCTCCTGCCCCTCACCCTGAACTTATGTCCCCTCGTGACTGACCCTTCAACTAAGGGGAACAGCTGCTCCCTATCCACCCTGTCCATGCCCCTCATAATCTCATACACCTCGATCAGGTCGCCCCTCAGTCTTCTCTGCTCCAACAAAAAGAACCCAAGTCTACCCAACCTCTCTTCATAACTTAAATGTTTCATCCCAGGCAACATCCTGGTGAATCTCCTCTGCACCCCCTCCAGTGCAATCACATCCTTCCTATAATGTGGCGACCAGAACTGCACTCAGTACTCCAGCTCTGGCTTCACCAACATTTTATACAACTCCAACATGATCTCCCTACTTTTGTAATCTATGCCTCGATTGATAAAGGCAAGTGTCCCATATGCCTTTTTCACGACTCCACTAACATGCTCCTCCGCCTTCAGAGATCTATGGACACACACGCCAAGGTCCCTTTGTTCCACAGAACTTCTTAGTGTCATGCCATTCATTGAATACTTCCTTGTCAAATTACTCCTTCCAAAGTGTATCATCTCACACTTTTCAGGGTGAAATTCCATCTGCCACTTATCTGCCCATTTGACCATCCCATCTATATCTTCCTGTAGCCTAAGACACTCAACCTCACTGTTAACCATCAGGCCAATCTTTGTGTCATCTGCAAACTTACTAATCCTAGCTCCCACAGAGTCATCTATGTTGTTTATATAAATGAAAAATAATAGGGGACTCAGCACAGATCCCTGTGGTACGCCACTGGACACTGGCTTCCAGTCACTAAAGCATCCTTCTGTCATCACCCTCTGTCTCCTACAACTAAGCCAATTTTGAATCCACCTTATCAATTACCCTGTATCCCATGTGCATTTGCCTTCTTTATAAGTCTCCCATGTGGGACCCCTTGTCAAAGGCTTTGCTGAAATCCATATAAACTACATCAACTGCACTACCCTCATCTACACACCTGGTCACCTCCTCAAAACATTCAATCAAATTTGTTAGGCATGACCTCCCTCTGACAAAGCCATGCTGACTATCCCTGATCAAACCTTGCCTCTCCAAGTAGAGATAGATTCTCTCCTTCAGAATTTCCTCCAATAGTTTCCCTACCACTGACGTGAGGCTCACTGGCCTGTAGTTCCTTGGCTTATCTCTACAACCCTTCTTAACTAGCAGAACCACATTAGCTGTTCTCCAGTTCTCTGGCACCTCCCCCATGGCCAGAGGAATTAAAAATCGAGGCAACTCAAAACTGTTCCAACATTCAATCTGCGACAGATTTCCCAAAGGTTCAGCAAGTTTATTCAGTGAGGCAGCTGATCAATACAGACTAGGAAGGTTCCTGGTACAATAGCCATTCTAAATTAACCATTCAAGGTATACAGATCAACAGACAGTCATGGACAGGTCCAAAAATAATCAAAAAAGGGCGAGTGAAATGCTGGCCTTTATAGTTTGAGGACTAGAATACAAAGGGGTAGAAGTCACGCTGCAGTTATACTGAGTCCTGGTTCGATCACATTTGGAATACTACATTCAGTTCTGGACACTGCACCTTAGGAAGGATATATTGACCTGGCAGAAAAAGCATTCACTAGAATGATATCTGGACTCCAGGGGTTAACTTACGAAGAAGGATTACACAAGCAATTTCCTTGAATTTTGGAAGATTAAGAGTAATTCGAGCAAAGTTTTGAAGTCATTAAAGGAAACTGATAGGGTAGATAGGAACAATTTGCTCTGGTTGCAGGGTTTAAGACTGGGGGACATAATCTAAAGATTATGGCCAAGTACTTCAGGAGTAAAGTTAGGAAACATTTCTGGACACAAAGGTTTGGAAGTTTGGAACTGTCTTTCACAAATGGTAATTGACATTGGGTTAATTATTAATTTACAATCTGAGATTGTAAGATTTCTGTCACAGGGGTATGAAGGAATATATAGGACAAAGACAGTTATGTGGAGTTAGGCCACAGTTTCAGCCATGATCTCATTGAATGGTGAATAGGCTTGAGGGTTGAATGACCTTCTGTTCCTATCTCAGCTTAGCTGATGTTGAGGGGTTAAAGTTGGCTTTAACATATTAAGCCCTGCTGCATGTGCACATGGGTGGATAAGGACTCTAATCCCCACACTCAGCCACCCCCCCCATATTGATTCAATAGCCCACTCATAGGGTGGAATCTTCCAATCCCGCCAGCAGCAGGAATTGTGGTGGGCAGGGGAACTTAATTTGGGGAGAGGCAAAACGCTTGGTTCCCAAAGTCAGAATGAACTGTCAGGACTTTGTCCTTGGGACATTCAAGTTGAGTCAAGCTTCCTGACGAACAAGGTCACAAGGTCGGGAACCCCATTTACATGCATTAACATCTCATTAACATCTCATGCATGGTCACTTAAAAGCCACCTCACTGGAATTAGGTTTGCCCTCAAAATCAAGTCCCCGCCAGTGAGAATTTAGAATGTTTAGTTTTATGACTGCAAACAGCTCCCTAACAGCACTGTGGGTGTACCTACACCACATGGACTGCAGCGGTTCAAGAAGGCAGCTCACCACCACCTTCTCAAGGGCAATTAGCGATGGGTGATAAATGCTGGCCCAGCCAGCCACACCCACATCCCATGAAGGTATAAGAAAAAATACAAGTGGTGTGCACCTGGCAAGCTTCACCTCTTCCATGTCTTTGAGGTCAGTAGATGCTGCTCTCACTTTCCTGGGGACTGTTCAGAACCTTAAATTATATTGAGTGCCGGTAGCAAAAGCTGCGCCAAGGCTGGGCACAGGAGGGAGGGCCAGAGGGGAAGGGAAAAGTGGAGGCAGGACAAAGGAGGGGAGGACCAGCGGTGAGGCAGGATGGGGTGGGACAAGCACCAGTGGGAAAGGTGCGAGTCTGTCCGGGGAAGGACACCAAGATCATCTGGGCATGCTTAGAAAAATGTCTGCGGAAGGAAACCAGACTGTCCACAGGGCGTATTAGAGAGGCGGTTGTTGGGCGGTCAAAGGCCTTCCTGGGCAGTGACCATCTTAGAGAGATGTGTCAAAGTGCTTCGTCCATGAGTTAGTGAATTTTGTTCTAGGGGTTTCAGAGAGGGTACTGGGAAGCAGAAGTTACATTCACAGAGGAGGGAGTTGGATCAGGTAGGGTGGAAGTGCTAGGCTCATGGGTGGGTAGTGGATGGTCTCAAGGCGGGGGGGACAGGTCCCAGAAAGTCAGGTACAGCTGGCCTCTGGAATGGGAAGGGTCAGATCAGGGCCAGGAGGGGCATGGACACATTGACAGTGAAGGGAATGGGGTAGGAGGGAGCAGGAATGCCAACAAAATAATAACTGGGTCCAGGGTAACATGGGGAGGCTGAATGGTGACAGGAAAGAGGAATTAGCAGGTGCTAACCTTGGAGGAGGATAGAGGGGACCAGGTGGATGAATGGGGAAGTGCCAAATGTACTTGATGCACTCACAAACCTCAAACACACCATTTTCAATATCTAAAAGTTGTTGCACAGTTATTAAAAACTTGCAAGTGTTCAATATGGGAAGAGGGGTCTCGGAATGGAGGGGAGGAGTTAATGACTAACCTTTTGGGCCGAGTGAAGGGGCATCCTATTGGTTATTAGTTTGCTCCATGGAAAACCAGACTCGGCTGAGTTCTGCTCTAGAGATTCAAACGACCAAGAAATCAGCCTTGCTCCATGACTAATGGTTCACATTTCACTGAGAATCCATCAAAGTCTGGAGATGGCATTGATTCTGTCCATTTGCCACCTGCTGCTGTCGGGCACAGGGGATGAAGGGAGGGAGGGGGGTAGATGCCTCCAAGGGGCATAGCTGCTGAACAGCAGCAAACCCCCAACTCCAAACTTCCATCCTCCCAAGTAAGTGGTCATGGCTGACAAGGGCTCATGCGGAAAATCTTTTATAATGCCAAAGTAATGGTTTCTGTATAGAGTCTCGAGGGCAATGGAACCAAGCTGAAAATATTCTCGCACATGGCTCTCATCACCATGGTCAAAGAGCAATGTCTCCATACAAGTCATGTATGAATGGGAGAAACACCCATCTCTGGTCCTCCAGGGTGTTATTTACCTGGAAGGGGTGGAGTGGGGGTGCCATGTTTAGACAGAGGCCAGGTGAAGGGTTTAGCACTGACCTGCGGGCTTTGAGATAGAGGGAAACCTTTAAAGGACATGCTCACTAAATGTATCCCTTCAATTCATTCACGCATCCACTGAGACATCAAAGATGCAGGCTGCAGGTAACCCAGGCGTGGTACTGCCTCTCCTCCAGATGGGGAGAAGGAGGGCCTGTCACAGGTTGGCACAGAGGCAGGAGGAGCAAGAGCCTGAGCAGCAAGAGGGAGTGGGGCCTCACAAAGGTCAAGATGCTGGCAAACAGTGTCCACTGCAATGGCGGCCATTGGCCCGACTACAGGTGCATCACAGGCAATGCCCTTATTTAGAAATGAGCAAAAGGCAACGCCTTCGCTTGTCCTGCAATGTGATTGCTCTCATCTGTCAGCTTCTCCAGGACAAGCTGCGATCGCAAGGCCTTGGATGGCAACCCATGCCATCCAATGCCAATGGCATTGAAGGTCGCCGCTGTCTTGATCTTTTTTGCCAGTGGCTCCTTCCAGTGTTTCACTGGGCACCAGTGTGGCACTCCCAGTCAGTGACGCACAGGTGCATACAGGAGGTCACAGATGCCCTGTTCAAGAGAGTGCACCAATGTGTACAATTCCACCTTGATCCCAAAGTTAGGCTGCAAGATCATTAGGAGTTCCTTCAAGAGCAGGGCACAGTTAACTGCACACATGTGGCCTTGAGAGATCCCTGAGAACAGCCTATTGTATTCACCAATCAAAAAGGATATGTAAAGAGAAGGCAAAAAGATTCTTTGAACGTTGAGCTCATTTGTGATTGCAGACTACAAATCCTGCATGTCTGTGCCCTGTCCCCAGGGAATTCTCACAACACATACATCTTGAGCCACTCACAGGTGCCACAGGTTTTTGAGGGACCTTGGCATTTGCAGGGCTGGCTCCTCGGGGGCAAGGGATACCCCCAGAAGACATGGTTCATGATGCCAGTTCGCTGTCCATAAAGTGCAGCTGAGGAGAGCTAAAATGATGCACATGCCTCTGCTAGGCCTCTGATTGAGCAGGCAATAGGCCTCCTAAAGATGTGTTTCAGATATTTGGACTGTTCAGGTGGGGTTCTCCCATATTCACCACAGAATGCATTCTGATCATCGTTGTCTGCTGCGCCCTGCACAACCTAGAGCTACAAAAGGGGGATGTCTTGCCTGATGGTACCTGTGTGCCTTCAATACTTCTTAATTTTTCATTGCCTACCGCTACGTCTAGATACAGCCCTGACACCCACAGCTGAGGTGGAGGCAGCCTGGTGACTGCTGTGCCCTGTTGACTGGAATGACTTTGGTGGGGTCCTCTGGTGGCCCAAGGCCTCGAAGACCCCATCCTGCTCTAGTTCAGCTTCAGCTGCTTCTACCCTCCTAGGCTTGACCCTCTGGAGGTGATGGGGTCAGTGGCAAAGCAGAGGTAGAGTGGCAAGGCACTCTTGGAACGTACTGGGATGAAGACCCTGGAGTGTTTGGCTGGCACTTCTCCACCTGTGGGTACCCAATGCCACCTCTCTGACCCTGGTGGGAGGTTGAGGTGCCCAGTTCCCCTGTCACCTGACTACTGGTGCACTGTACCAATGCCTAGAGCAACAGAGTGCGGTTCCAAGTGCATATCCAGCAGGAACTGTTCATTCTGCTGGACCTGGGTCTTCAAGGTGGCCGCCAACTGTTCCCTGGAGGCAGCCAAGTGCTCGCGTGCTGGAGCCACAACATCAGACCGAGCGTGGACGGACTCCTTCAGCCTTCGGTCTGGTCTGCACTTGGCGTCTGGCATGTCTGCCTAATGTCCCGCTGCCTGGCTCTGCATCCTCCAACATATCTCTGAGGGCTGAGTCCAGAGGCTCATCATTGACATGGGGCTGAGCAGGGGCCTGGTCTCCAGCAGTACTCTGAGTGTCAGAGACTCGACTGTCACTTCCTCCACCAGCCGTGAACCCCCGTCGGTGATGTGCTCACCAGGTTGTGACCCCGAGCCTACTCTTGAATGTGCATCCACCGAGGTGAGTGTATCTGCGCTGGTGGAGGGTGCAGGTGAAAGCCAAGGTGAATGTGCATCCACCGAGGTGAGTGTATCTGCGCTGGTGGAGGGTGCAGGTGAAAGCCAAGGTGAATGTGCATCCACCGAGGTGAGTGTATCTGCGCTGGTGGAGGGTGCAGGTGAAAGCCAGGGTGAATGTGCATCCACCGAGGTGAGTGTATCTGCGCTGGTGGAGGGTGCAGGTGAAAGCCAGGGTGAATGTGCATCCACCGAGGTGAGTGTATCTGCGCTGGTGGAGGGTGCAGGTGAAAGCCAGGGTGAATGTGCATCCTCTGAGGATTCTGAGGCATCCTCTACAGAGGTGGGTTTGGAGCTGGGGCTGTGGCTGGTCTGGGTTGCTGTCCACCTCTGTTTCTTGCTGGTACCTGGAATAGAGAAAAGAAAGATTTAGTGATTGACCAAGCAGGCTCATATTTTAAAGAGAGCTCACAGTGCGCATATGACAACTGCAGACTGGTGGCATCATCACTGGCTTCCTGGGAGAGTATTACCTCACCTTCAGCACAGGAATTGCCCTGCTCTTCACCGGCTAGATCGGTGGCCTGTTCTTCATAAGGGGTGAGGAGTCTGATCTCTGCCATTCCCCTTCCAGTCTTGGCCCACTCCCTTCTTTTTTATTCACTCTCGGGATGTGGGCTTCGATGGCTGGGCCCAGCATTTATTGTCCATTCTAGTCGCCCTTGCGAAGGTGGTGGTGAGCTGCCTTCTTGAACTGCGGCAGTCCATGTGGTGTAGGTACATCCACAGTGCTGTTAGGGAGGAAGTTCCAGGATTTTGACCCAGCGACAGTGAAGGAACGATGATATATTTCCAAGTCAGGATGGTGAGTGACTTGGAGGGGAACTTCCAGGTGGTGGTGTTCCCATCTCTCTGCTGCCTTTGTCCTTCCAGATGGTAGTGGTCGTGGGTTTGGAAGGTGTTGTCAAAGGAGCCTTGGCAAATTCCTGCAGTGCATCTTGTAGATGGTACACACTGCTGCTACTGTGCGTCGGTGGTGGAGGGAGTGAATGTTTGTGGATGTGGTGTCAAGTGGGCTGCTTTGTCCTGGATGGTGCCAAGCTTCTTGAATATTCCATCACGTTCCTGGCTTGTGCCTTGTAGATGGTGGACAGGCTCTGGGGAGTTACTCATCACAGGATTCCTAGCCTCTGACCTGCTCTTGTAGCCACAGTATTTATATGGTTAGTCCAGTTCAGTTTCTGGTCAATGGTAGCCCCCAGGTTGTTAATATTGGGGGATTCAGTGATGGTAATGCCATTGAACATCAAGGGGCAGTGGTTGAATTCTCTCTTGTTGGAAATGGTCATTGCCTGACACTTGTGTGGTGCGAATGTTACTCACCACTTGTCAGCCCAAGCCTGGACATTGTTCAGGTCTGGCTGCATTTGAACATGGACTGCTTCAGTATCTGAGGAGTTGTGAGTAGTGCTGAACATTGTGCAATTATCAGCAAATTTCCCCACTTCTGACCTTATGATGGAAGGAAGGTCATTGATGAAGCAGCTGAAGATGGTTGGGCCTAGGACAGTACCCTGAGGAACCCCTGCAGTGATGTCCTGGAGCTGAGATGACTGACCTCCAACAACCACAACCATCTTCCTTTGTGCTGGGTATGACTCTAACCAGTGGAGAGTTTTCCCCCCTGATTCCCATTGACTCCACTTTTGCTAAGGCTCCTTGATGTCACACTTGGTCAACTGTGGACTTGATGTCAAGGGCAGTCACTCTCACCTCACCTCGGTGGTTCAGCTCTGTTGTGGGCGTTCTTCTCCTGCAGAAAGACAGAAGGATTGAATGTGGGTGAATAGGTGCATGAGCAGTTCAGGAGCATGCATTGCCTGTTGCAGCTGCTGAGCCCTTCCCAGAAAGTGGTTAAGAAGCTGTTTGTCCTGCAACTTATATGAGATTGAGAGCTTAAAGTGGCTGGCAATTCAGTGCTGATGTCCCAAGTGCAGGTAGTGTGTGACATCCCTGTGCACTCTAACCCTTAGACTGTCTGATGTCCTTATGAGAGTGTGAGTTTGCAGTGAGTGGACAGAACGATTACCCTGCGGAATGCAGCAAATCATTCCTCCCCTTCCTGCACTCCTGACCAGTCCTTTCTTGGGCCCATGGGTGCTAACCACCACTGTGACCTCTGTCCAGGCTGCCATGGTCAGACTGGAGGGCCTCCTGCTGCCAACCTGAGGAAACAGCACTTCCCACATTTCCAGGATGGCCTGGAGGAATCTCCAGGGAGAATCTCCGGGGATGCTTTGCTGAAGGTTGCTTTCTTCTCTGTGACATTCTGTTTGATGCAGAATAAGGAGCTCCTGGCTGAATGGATGTCCTGGTGCCCTTTAAATACGACAGCTGGTCCTACGCGGTAACAGCGGAGACAGTGACTTCCTACCCATTCCTGCCACAAGATTCATCATGGTCCGCACAGATGGGTAAGTAATGAGCTGGACAGCACAAAACAGCGCGCGTTCAGTCATCTCACAACACAGCGGGAATCACTCCCACTTCTGTGCCCTGCACCAAACTTAGGTTTCAGAGTGGAACCTTCTGTCCATTGTATTTGTTTATGCTGATATGTGAAAGGCTAGTAGGACAACTAAATGGAGAGGAAAAAACAATTGTTAAGAACACTGGCTGAAAAATGGAGAAAGTTAACATCTCAGAATGAACTATAATGCTGGATGTTAAGCTACAACAGTAAGAATGAAGGACATGTATTAAAATAAATGTAAAACTATGTGTACATTTATGGATATGAAAGAGCAGTGTCCTTACAATTAACTATATGGATGTTTGAAATGTTACAGCGCCATTCCTTCACTGTCGCTGGGTCAAAATGCAGGAACTCCCTCAGCACAGTGGGTGTACCTATACCACACTGACTGCAGCGGCTCAAGGAGACAGCTCACCACCACCTTCTCAATTAGGGATGGGCAATAAAAGCTGGCCTTGCCAGTGACGCCCAATCCCAAGAATGAATTAAAAAATATTAAATTGTTTGAATACTCCGTCCAGATTGTGGTTTCTGAAAATCCTCTGGCAAAATATTTCTCCAATAGAGACAAATTATATTTTACAATATCAGAAAAGAATTGTGAAATAGTTCAATAATTTTGTTTAAAAGTGTGAAAATATCAAACTGTCGCATTCCAATAATTTGCAGGTGGAAAAGAGAATTTTGTCAGTTACTGAATTTGTTGGTAATATTGAATGTCAATATATATAAGTATATTCATAGTTAAGGCACAAATATACAAGACATAATATGCACAGCACTCTCTGCAATGTATACCATCTACAAGATGCGCTACAGCAACTTGCCAAGGTTCTTTTTCTTTATTCTTTCATAGGATGTGGGCTTCGCTGGCTGGGCCAGCATTTATTGCCCATCCCTAATTGCCCTTGAGAAGGTGATGGTGAGCTGCCTTCTTGAACTACTGCAGTCCATGTCCTGTTAGGAAGGGAATTCCAGGATTTTGACCCCGTGACTGTGAAGGGATGACAATATATTTCTAAGTCTTTGGGGGAGACATTGGTGAACCAGGAATCTTAGTGGACTCGTAATCCAGAGGCTCAGGCTGATGCCCTGGGGAGTGGGTTCAAACTCCACCATGGCTCCTGGTGGAATTTACATTCAATTAACAAATCTGGAATATAAAGCTAGTCTCAATAATGGTGACCATGAAGCTATCACTGATTGTTGTAAAAACCCATCTGGTGCACTAATATCCTTTAGGAAGAAAATCTGCCATCCTTACCTGGTCTGACCTAATGGTGACTCCAGACCCACAGTAATGTGGTTGATGCTTAACTGCCCTCTGAGTTGGCCTAGCAAGTTATCCTGTTCAAGGGCAATTAGGAATGGGCAACAAATGCTGGTCTTGCCAGTGACGCCCACATTCCATTAATTAATTTTTCTTTTAAAGTCAGGGTGGTATATTACTTGGATGGGAATTTGCAAGTGGTGGTTTTCCTTCGACAGCCCTTTCCAAACCCACAAACTTTTCCACGTAGAAGGACAAGGGGAGCAGATGCATGGGAACACCACCTGGAAATTTTTCCTCAAATGACATGCCATCCTGACTTGGAAATATATTGTTGTTCCTTCATTATCATTAGATCAAAATGCTGGCATTCCCTCCCTAACAGCACTGTGGGAGTACCTCCACTACATGGACTCTAATGGTTCAAGGTGTCTTGCCACCACCTTCTGAATTAGGGACCCACAAAAAATACTGGCCTTGCTAGTAATGGCCACATTCCATGAACAAATAAGGAAAAAACATCCAGATGTAATACATATACATGTCTATGTGCATGCAGCATCTGTCAGTTTGAATCAAGCTCATTTGAGTCCATTGCAATTGAGTCTGGCTGGACCTAACAACTCCCTCTTTTAGCTCAATGGCAATGTCTTTGTGCCTTAATATTAACCATAAATATTTTCCACATTATCATTGGGAAAAGACTGTGAAGTTCTTCAAACTAAAGTGAGCTTGTGCTCCATTCATTCTTAGTGAAGCAGATTGCAAACAATTGAGGAATTTGGAGCACAAATTACATTCTAGTTTCCACAATCAATTTCCATTAGTTTAAAAACATAGCATGAGAAGCTAGTTCTATCCACAAACTTAACCATGTCCTTGTTTGGAATTAATCATTATAGCGCATTTCCACTAATTTCACCTGTCTGCAACAGAAGATTCTTAAATCTCTTGTTGAGATTTAAGATTTAATATTTGAAATATTAAAAGCTTTTATCTTTTCAATTTGATAAGAAACTGACTACTGTGCACCTATGTAACCAATAAATGGTCCTGTATTTTTGTTTTAAATTGGGCTACTCTAAGGTGTTAGATTAGACACTGTGACTAAAAATGCTGATTTTTTTTGTGATAAACCTATTTTCAACTGTAAATAAAACTGCACCAGGTTATCACTCTTAAATAGGAGTATTTTAACGCAATTTATTAAAAATAACCTTCTAAAATGCTGTTGAATTATGATGGTTCATTTATGTTTATGCAAATAAGCTTGAGTGGAAACTCAAGCCTAAAACAACACTTCATAAAGCCAGCACAATTTTGAACATAATTTTTGACCAGATCACGATTTGTGCCCCTGAAGCTTTGCCATTACTCATAGTTGTCACTCTAACTTACAGAGAGAACGCATAAAGTCTTCAATGTTCTCCTGGGAGTAGACCTGCCATGTTCCAGAGAATGCCATTTTTCCAGCTGCGACCTTCCCCTTGGCTGCACACGATTCGGGAAAAGGTTTAGCAAAGTAGATTTTGGCTTCTTTGACCAGTATTTATATCAGACAGTGTATATTGGTAGATCCAGATTTGTTAATACCTTGGTTGCATAACTGGTCTAATCATTAACTGAAAAGTAATTAATGTAGGCCTGTCTGAGCAAACCAAAAAATTGCTCTTGGTGCAGGTAACCTCACGTTGGTTCTAATACATTGACTGCCTAAAGCCATGTAAATTGTTCACTTTTCGAGGCCAATGTTCTTTTTATAGGAGTGCAGGATTTGAAATAGGTAATGACCTAAGACCACTACCAGATCAGCCATGATTTTATTGAATGACAGAGAAGGCTCAAAGGGCTGAATGGCCTACTCCTGTTCCTAGGTGCTATGTCCCTATGTCTTGCATCGTGCATCATTATATTCAAGACCACATGATGTGCAAGTGGCACAATGATACACTGAGGCTTTCATGTTTTGCAAGTGGTAACATTTGAAAAGATTTGCTGAACACCTAAGGAGGCTGATGCCCTTTTTTAACCAGTTAATATCTGTTACTCCTGTCATACAAGATTATATAAATAGAGAATAATAGTTTCTTTACCGCGATGTTCTGTTCGAAAGTGCATCATCATCTTTACCAAATAATTGCCATTTTGCATTTCACCAGGTCTAGTGTTTAGAGGAAAATAGTGACACATTGGCAACTTTGTATCATGACCATTTGGGAAAAAAACAAAACATTCCCTGTGTTGGGACACTACATGGTGTGGTGGACTTGACACTTCATTTTTCTCTTATGGAACATGAGTTTGGATTCAGGCAGGTTATTAAAATGAAAGTCTCCTCTCTTACATACATTTTTTTTCATGAATTGGTTTGTTGGAAATGTACCTCAATGGCACAAAACTGCTATAAACCAACAACTAGCGACAACCCCTCTTAGACAACACTTAAAGATAGCTGGAGTGGAAATGAATAAGTGTATCCTGTCTCAGGAGAATGCTTTTCTAAGGCAGTTTAGGACACATTGCTGAGGCAGAGTAGCACAAGATGTTTGAACTTGACTTTAAGTTGCTTGACAGTGGCATATTCCTAATCTTGATGATTACAATTGCAAAAAATAAAAATTATCCAGCTTCTATAGAAATGAAATAAACCTGCCCCTTATTGTCCTCACAAGAGTTCACCATGATGATTCAACCAATTTTCCCATGGATTACTGGTAATTTTTCCAGTGGTTCATTAATTGGAAATGAAACACTTTGTTCACCAAAAGTGAGCAAACTGATGTGTGCAAATTATTTTACTTTTCATTGTGTGTTAGCAGCAGTGTGTTAGCGGAAATGAGAAGCTAAAGACCAAAAGGGGATTGAAATTCCTGGACCTGCTGAGGGCAAGACTTTGAACGGTGAGTATGCTGCCACCTGATCCTGTCTCAAATCCCAGAGAGACAGTCATTTGAATATGGGACATGCATTTGTGTCATCTGTGCTATTATTGGAGTATCACCTTGACAGGGGAGGGTTGTAGGAGTTTTGGAACAGCACTGAGTTACAGTGCTAAGAGGGCTAGCATTCCAGTCAAGCATGTTTACAAACATTTTCAATATTCCAAAGTTGGCACTGGGAAACTGGCACTTGAAAAATTCCTGGACCATGTTCCTGATAAGGACAGGTCTCAACAATGAGTTACTTGTTCCCAGTGACTTGCACTAACTGAGATAAAAGAACACAAACATAAAAATAAAAGCAAAATGCTGCAGATGCTGGGAATCTGAAATAAAAACAGAAAATGCTGGAAAAACTCAGCAGGTCTGGCAGCATCTGCGGAGAGAGAGAGAGTTAATGCTTCGAGTCGGTATGCCTCTTCAGAGCTAAAGAGAAGTAGGAATGTGATGGATTTTATGCTGTTTTATGCTGGGAGTGGAGTAGGTGGAGCAAAATAGAAGGTCAGGGATAGGTGGGAGCTACAGAGAGATTGACAAAGATGTCATGGACACAGGACGAAGGGAGTGTTAATGGTAGTGGTAAAGATGAAAGAAGGTGCTGATAGTGGCATAAAGGTAAGATAGTAGAATGTAATAATAGCAGAACAAGGATCAGTGCTCGTGAAAGCAGAACATAAGCACAAGTGACAGATGCCCTGTTTGGGGGGTGGGGGTGGGGTGATGGGGGGGCAGTTGTGGAAAAAGGATAATAAAAAAACATAAATAAATAAATACATTTTAAGATTGGATTTAAAAATGAGTCAAGATGGAGGAGACAGTTCAATGTCTGAAGTTGTTGAACTCAATGTTAATTCCGGAAGGCTGTCAAGTGCCTAGTCGGAAGATGAGGTGCTGTTCCTCCAGTTTGTGTTGGGCTTCACTGGAACAATGCAGCAGGCCAAGGACAGACATGTGGGCATGAGAGCAGGGTGGAGCGTTGAAATGGCAAGCGATAGGAAGGGCTGGGTCAGGCTTGTAGACTGACTGAAGGTGTTCCGCAAAGCTGTCACCCAGTCTGCATTTAGTCTCCCCAGTTTTGAGGAGACCACATTGGGAGCAGCGAATACATGGACTAAATTGAAGGTGGTGCAAGTGAAACACCGCTTCACCTGAAAGGAGTGTTTAGGACCTTGGACAGTGAGGATGGAGGAGGTAAAGGAGTAGGTGTTGCACCTGCAATTGCATGGGAAGGTGCCATGGGAAGGGGATGAGGAGTTGGGGATGATGGAGGAGTGGACCTGGGTGTCCTGTAAGGAATGGTCCCTTTGGAATGCTGACAATGGGTGGCGTGATGGGGTGTGGTGGGTGGGGGAGTGGTGAGGGGAAGATGTATTTGGTAGTGACATCATGCTGGAGTTGGCAGAAATGGCAGAGGATTATCCTTTGAATGCAGAGGCTGGTGGGGTGAAAAGTGAGGACCAGGTGGACCCTATCATGGTTCTGGGAGGGAAGGGAAGGGGTGAGGGCAAAGGCGCAGGACATGGGACAGACATGGTTGAGGGCCCTGTCAACCACATTGCAGGGGGAACCCTCAGTTCAGGAAAAAGGAAGACAAAACGGTATGCTGTACTCCAGATCTGGTCTCACCAATGCCCTGCACTGTGGCTGCAAAACTTCCCTACTTTGATATTCTATTCCCCTTGCAATAAATACTAACATCCCATTTGCCTTCCTAATCACTTGCTGTACCTTCTAACTTCTTGGGATTTTTGCACTAGGACAACCAGATCCCTCTGTACCACCGAATTCTGCAACCTCTCTCCACTGTGTGCAGTTTTGGTCTTTATTTGGGAAAAGATATAAAAGATATAGAAGCAGATCAGAGAAGGTTCAATTGACTCATTCCGGGGTGAAGGGCTTACCTTATGAAGAAAGGTTGAACAGGTTTGGCATAGGCCCATTTGGGTTTAGAAGAATGAGATATGATCATATTAACTTCTTGTGATTCATGTACTAGAAATTCCAGATCCCTCTGCACCACAGAATTCTACAATCTCTCCATTTAAATAATATATGGATTTTCTACTCTTCCTGCCAAAGGGGATGAGTTCACATTTCTCCACTTTATACTCCGGTCGGGATTTTCAGAATTTTGGCTGGCCCACCACATCACCAGCGTTGGGTCCCGCAATGGTGGGGCTGGAAAATCCCGGCCTCCATCTTCTGCTTCCTTTGCATTTCCTCTGTGTTTCTGCTTCCTTGTTCCTCAATCCCTCTGGCTTGCTTCTGTCCCAATCCCCAAGCTTCTTTCAGTGTTCAAACCTCAAGTTTTCTGTACTTTGAGGCCATTGGTCATTGGCCCTTGGCTGTTCCACACCCTGGCTTCAATCACCAACCTATTCTTCCAAGGACATTATCTCCATCGAGCAGCAAAACTGCAAGAGATACACCAAAGTTTCATAATGTATATATATTTTTTATTTTTTGCATTTAATAGCTTTGTCACTTTATAATATACTGCTACAAATTTAGATCTACATGGGTTCCATGGTGTCACTCCTTTCTTTAATCAGGCTGCTTTTGGCACAGCTTTGTATCTGCTAGGTGTAGTTACGTGTCATATGGGTCAATACTTCTACTCCACTGTGCAGCTGAATTGAATTGCCCTCACCTCATTTGACTCTTACTGTGGTAATCTGAGGTGCAATACACCTTTAAGAGAATGTCAGCAGATTGACCATGTGATTGCATTACCCAATTGCTGTGTAGCGCGGGCTACAATGTTAATCAGTAGTTTAGAATAGGTTCTGGTTTGATAAGTGCATATTGTGTTAGTGGTCTGTTACTTGTGTTAATAAACAGCTTGTGCTTCATCTTACATTGGTCTCTGCGTCTGCAGTATCTTGTTTACCAACTCGCTCACCGGTAGATAGGTGTGTAACCATAATATAAAAACAAAAAAACTGTGGATGCTGGAAATCCAAAACAAAAACAGAATTACCTGGAAAAACTCAGCAGGTCTGGCAGCATCGGCGGAGAAGAAAAGAGTTGATGTTTCGAGTCCTCATGACCCTTCGACAGAACAGATAGGTGTGTAACCATGTTCACTGAGCAAAGCGACACGACAGAAGGAACATAACACTTACCTGTCCAATTTTGAATGAAGAGCTTCCTGCACAACTTCCTCTGGAATCCCCCAAGAATGTATCCTTCGACCTCACTTATTTCTCATCTACATGTTGCCCTGCAGCGACCTCATCCAAAGAAACATCAGGTTTCACAATCAGGCCAGTGACACTTGGTTTTACCTTATCACCATCCCCCAATGTCTTTGTGTTATCAGACTGCGTCCAGTCCTGGAGAAGCTAAAACCGCCTCCAATTAAATATTGCAGAGAGACCAAACCCATTGCCTATAGTCTCCATCACAAATCCCCATTTCCTTGTCATCCATTCCACCCTCTTCCTGGCTTGTGTCAGTGGTGGAACCAGAATGTTCACAGCCTCAAACTTGACCATAAGCTGAAATTCACATCCTGTAACCTCTCCATCATGAAGCACGTCCACTATTGCTTCCATAACATTGCTCAACTCTCTATCCTGCCACAACTTATCACCCAATGTAACCCTTGGTACACACTTTTTCACTTTCAGCTTCAACTATTCCAATACTTTCTTCACTAGCCTCCCATCCTCCACCTGTCATAAATGTTGCTCATCCAAAACTCTATTGTTCATATTGTTATGATCCCAGCTGCTGTTAATACTGGACAAGTCAGATCCCAGAGTGAAACCTGGTTGGATAGATCTGCTCTAAAGAAGGGTCATATGGACTCAAAACATTAACTCTGTTTCTCTCTCCACAGATGCTGCCAGACCTGCTGAGTTTTTCCAGCATTTTCTGTTGATAGATCCTAACTTTTTTCTAGAAACCGTAGAGGAAAGATATTGAACAAATTCACAGGAGTCTGCTCATGAACTTTTAATACAAAGAATAAAATGTTTGTTACAAGAAGAAAAGTGAACTATGTTACACCAGACAAAAGGTTGGAAAGATCTCAATACAAACTCAAGAAGACAATTCAAATTCCAACTATCCCTTTACCCCAGCAATATCTTGACAGACACATAAACTAGTGAAGAGTTACCACTAGCTTGGCACAAAGGCTTCTCACTTAGGACTGACACAGTTGCAAATGGTTTTCTTCCAGTGAATTCCTGTCTCTCACCGAGACACCCAAAACCACACTCTAAACTCTGTTTCTTCAACTGCAGAGCAAACAAATGAGTTCTCTAAACTCAGCCTTCAGTAGCACTTCTGCTAAACTGATCATCTTATTGGGTTCTATAACTGATTATTCAGTTAACTCCTGTCCCAAGCTCTGCAGTTTTCTTCTCAGGGAGCATAAAATCCCTGTCTGCATCCTCTGACACACACTGAACTCCCCCCCCCCCACCCCACCTCAATGCCTGTCTTTTTCTGTGTCTGTGTCCCTAGATCACTGTCATGAGGCAACAGTGAAGCTTTTCTACTTCGTGTTTTTTTTCAGAATCGCTAAACTTATGACCCCTTTTAACCCATCTCTTTAACTTCAGGGATTGTAACACCTCATTAAAATGTATATACACAAACACAAAGGACTCGAAACCTTTTAGTCACAATCCAGACCCCCAGCCGCCAAGTTTGATAAACAACTAACTGAAACTGAAACCATTTTTACCTTTCCTAACACACCTATATATGTGTATTATTTATGTATAAAAAAACTTAAAATTATACATTGTTCGTAACAATAATCTAACAATTTTTTTATTCATGCATGGGATGTGGGTGTCGTTGTCTAGACCAGCATTTATTGCCCTTCCCTAGTTGCTCTAGGTGATGGTGAGCTGCTTTCTTGAACCGCTGAAGTCCATGTGGTATAGGTACACCCACAGTGCCATTAGGGAGGGAGTTGCAGGATTTTGACCCAGTGACAGTGAAGGAACGGCGATATATTTCCAAGTCAGGATGGTGAGTGACTTGGAGGGGAACTTCCAGGCGGTGATGTTCCTGTCTATCTGCTGCCCTTGTCCTTCTAGATAGTGGTGGTTGAAGGTTTGGAAGGTGCTGTCTAAGAAGCCTTGGTGAATTCCTGCAGTGCATCTTGTAGATGGTACACACTGCTGCTACTGTGCCTCGGTGATGGAGGGAGTGAATGTTTGTGGATGTGGTGCCAATCAAGTGGACTGCTTTGTCCTGGATGGTGTCGAGCATCTTGACTGTTGTGGGAGCTACACTCATCCAGGCAAGTGGAGAGTATTCCATGACTCCTGCCATGTCCCTTGTAGATAGTGGACAGGCTTTGGGGAGTCAGGAGATGAGTTACCCATTGCACGATTCTTAGCCTCTGACCTGCTCTTGTAGCCACAGTATTTATGTAGTTCGTCCCATTCAGCTTCAGGTCAATGTTAACCCCCATGATGTTGATAGCGGGGGATTTAGTGATGGTAATGCCATTGAACATCAAGGGGTGATGGTTGTGTTCTCTCCTATTGGAAATGGTCATTGCCTGGCACTTGTGTGGTACGAATGTTACTTGCCACTTGTCAGCCCAAACCTGGACACTGTCCAGGTCTTGCTGCATTTGGACATGGTCTGCTTCAGTATTTGAGGAGGCGCGAATGGTGCTGAACATTGTGCAATCATCAGCCAACATCCCCACTTATGATGGAAAGCAGGTCATTGATGAAGCAGCTGAAGATGGTTGGGCCTAGGATACTACCCTGAGAAACTCCTGCGGTGATGTCCTGGAGCTGAGATGACTGAGCTGTATTGAGCTCTGCTTGCTCATCACCTCTGTGCTTACTGACCAACACTGTCTCCCAGTCCACTGACATATTGATTTCAAAATTACCACTCATGTTTATATCCCTCCTTGGCCTCACCTCTGTATCTCTGTAACCTCCTGCAGCCTCACAACCCTCTAAGAACCCTGTGTTCCTCCTAAACTGGCCCCTGGGGCATTGCCCATTCATTTAGTTCCACTATTGGATGTGAAGCCTTCAGGTATCTAGGCCCTAGACTCTGAATTTCCCCCAGTGACCGGACTGCCTTTCTACCTCTTTCTCCCACTTTAAGACCTTTCTGAAAACCTTTTCACCAGGCTTTTGGTCACCCATCCCATCATCCTCTTCTTTGGCTCAATGTCAGTTTACGTTTGACTAACCTCCTGTACAGAACTTTGGAATGTTTCCCTACATGAATGCAAATTGTTGTATTGTGCTTTTGAATTGAACATAATGAACCTATAAATGGCTTCAGCAATAAGGCACATATCAAGGAAATCTTTGAAGGACCATTGATGAGTATTTGATGCAGAGTTTCTCAGTAGTTTAAATTGTAATTCACAGATTTGAACACACTGTGCAAGAGAACCAGTGACGGAAATTAAGTTTTTTCTCGTAGCTGGATTATTCACGACGTGTATTAAGCATTTCTTATAAAGAATCATTCCTTGATGTTAAATATTTATTTTTCTAATGGATAGTATAGAAAGTGGTATTTAATCAATTGGGTTCCTTAACACTGAAGTTAATATCTTTTATTTCCTAATGTCTTTTACCTGGTATTGAAGCCAAGTTTAAGTAAATTGTCTGCTACAAAAGTCTCTGTTTGCTTAATATAATCTGTATTCTGGGTGAATAACCTTATGAGTCAAAATCCTACTGGTTAAGTACAAAATGTTGAAAGAAGTGGGGTCACCTTCCATTGCATTTAAAGATAGAGGGCGGAATTGTCCCAGGTTTGCACTAAGTGCGGTAGCGAGTGGGTAAAGTAACATTTTCATACCATATCGTCCCAATCCCAGCACATTATTTATGCATTCCCAGGAAACATGCTGTTTTGATGGTGGGTGGGCAGGTTCTCATTTGCCTGCCCACCATCACCTCGCTGCTTCATCACATCAGGCGCCATGTTTAAAGTCCAGCCGCACGCACATATCTCAGTGCTTCCAGGCCACAACTACTGCAGGGAAGATGTCCACAAAAGGCAAAAGGGCTGTAGCCCCCAGGTTTAGTGATGTATCACTGGAACACCTTTTGGACACCGTGGAGGCCCACCACAGTGTCCTCTACCCCCGCTCTGGCCACAGGATGTGCAGCGGTGTGACCAACCAGGCTTGGGAGGCGATGGCAGTGGGGGTCAGTGCCAGTGCTGCACAGAAGAGGTTGGCCATCCAATGCAGATAGAGGATGAATGATCTCATCTGTGCAGCCAGGGTAAGGCAACCAGCTCATCACTCTAAACTCACACACTCAAGCCATTAACATTCACTGGCATCTCACTCACTGCCAGCTCAAGGGACATCACCACTCACTCTCTCACACACACACACGCTCACACCTCCATCTGGCCTCATCTCTTCTGGATGTGCCTCTTCAGCCCTCACCATCTCGAGGCGACTTGCACAGATCAACATGTGCCCCCCACCCACCACCACCGCCCCCGCTCCCCCCCCCCCCCCCCCCACCCCCCCCCCCCCCCCCCCCCCCCCCCACACACATCCTGGGATACCCTCCATCCTCAGTACAGCCCTCACCCTGCAGCCTCTTCCCTTGCCTGAGGCCACTTCTCCCCCTTCCCCAAGCAAACCCTAGCCCTGCAGCCATTGAAAAGCTGCCCACATATGGCTGACCTGGTAGGTAGAGACCTGCCTGTGAGCCCCTCTAAAACTGATGTGGTGCTGTCTGCGAATCCTAGTGCTGAGACCGTGAGTGCTGCTCGAAGCAGGGTGGGCAAACAAACCTTGAAGTCCCGAGGGAAGTGCAGCCTGCCAGGTGCATGTCACTTACGTGCTGTTGTGAGACAAGTGAGCACGTTTTCCGCCCGACCTGGGTGGAGGATTCAGTGGGGTGGACAGGCCTAATAATGACATGATGCATTACAGTGAGGTTTCTGACGTCCAATGGCTGAGAACGTGGCCTGCCAGCGGCGGGCTGAGCAGATGATCGCAAACTGGTTTCATGCTGCCGTGAAACTGATCGCGCCATATTGTCCACTCTTGGCACCGAACAAACCAGACGCTGACGGGCAGGGAAAATCCCGGCCAGAGTCAGACAGTGAAAGGTGTGAGCTATTGAACTTAGCGTTAATAGTGAAACCTTTATTAAACTTTTGCCTTTGGCCTTTTGTTTCACTTAATTCCCCTGCTTACACTTAATCGGCTTGATCTTATTCTTCCTTTGTCCGGGACTGACACCAAAAAAAAAAGTAGGCACTCAGATAAACTTTGTAGAAAACTGTGGACAAACAGACTCTTGATTGCCATAAATCTGCTATCTTTCCATTCTTACTGTAACCCTCAGTTTACAGTCTACAATTCTCCGTACTGAAACTCAACTAGAAGTTTTTAATGAAGAATAGTCTGAAGAAGGGTCATATGGACTCAAAACGTTCACTCTGTTTCTCTCTTCACAGATGCTGCTAGGCCTGCTGAGTTTTTCCAGCATTTTCTGTTTGCGTTTACAATAGAAGTTTTTACCCATTAGCTTTCGGGGGATTGTGTTGTGTAGTGATTACATTTCTGGACCAGTAATTCAAAACATGCAAGTTCAAATCCCACACTGGCAGAATTTAAATTTCGTTTAAAAAAATCTGGAATACAAAAGAGCAAGTATCAGCTTGAGCCTTTTCAAGTGCAATAAGCCTTGATCTTGCAGTGAAACCGAGATCTCATGAACAATTAAGAAAAGTAACAGTGACCAGATTGTCATAGAAACCTGGAAAAACTCAGCAGGTCTGACAGCATCTGCAGAGAGGGATACAGTCGACGTTTCGAGTCCATATGACCCTTCATCAGAGTTTTTCCAGGTATTTTTGATTTTGTTCTAGATTTCCAGCATCCACAGTATTTTGCTTTTGTCATAGAAACCTATTTGGTTCACTAATATCCTTTAGGGAAGGAAATCTACTGCTTATACCTGGTCTGGCCAAATCTGACTCCAGACCCACAGCAATGATATCAACACTTCCTTACGCTGCAAAAAATTCAGTTGCACGGGGTTGGGCAATAAATGCCAACGACACTTACATCCTGTGAATGAATAAAAAAGAACTATTCAGACCATTGCCCAGAAATACCTTGATATTGCGGTAAATCTGTACCAAACTGGAAAACTTTGGCTTTGCATCAGTGGAAGCATGCAGCATTCTTGGTCAAGAACCAAATCGTTATTAGTCTGATAAGGTTTTCCTTGGCATTAAAACTTCTGCAGTGAATGTTTCACCTAGCTATTCACATTCCAGCTCTGCTTCATTCAAGTTCGTAAATTTATGACCACACTTTCTACTCAACAGAACACCTTCTGTACATTTTAAAATGAATATATTCAGCCACACAACACTGCCTTTTAGTACAAGGCTCTGATGAAGTGCTCTTTGAAGCATTAGAGCATTTAAATCTTTACAGCCTGCCAGGACCATTGGATTAAAGGTTTGGTAATGTGCCAGGATGAAATTTATTGGCCTGGTCTCTGAAAGGCTTGGCTAGGCAGCCAACATACATCTCCAGGAATGTTAGACTCATATTACTGTAGATTTATGAGGCATGCAGCATTTAATAACTGGAGCAAGAAACTGAATAAATGTTATTCCTACAATAGAATTGTAGCATTTTCTCAGCATGGATTCAAATGAACTTTTAAAAATGCCGGTTGAATCAACATTCTTAAGTTTCCAATGTAAGGTAATAAACACAAAAAGTCCATCCAAATCTGAGTGTACCTCTGCTTTCTTTCATATAATTTATGTGGCTGAACTGCTTTCTCATTTCCTTGTGGGTTTAACTGGAGGTTACTGCTGCAGTGAGGGAGACTGGTTAACCACCACCTCGTATCCAGTGAGAATGGTGTGCGAGGGGGTGTTACATTACCTTGTTCTTGCTTTGTCTGTGTTTGCTGACTTCCAAGTCGATTGAGGCACCCAGTACAGGCAGGCGGGGACCTAATTTAATGTCAAAGGTGCCATCACATGATTTTAACATCCAGTCTAGGGGAGTCCTGCACTGTCTGGAACTCAATTGCTGAACCATTGGCCTAAAGAGGCCAAGATAAGTTTTTAAAAATGCCAGAACTCCTGGTGGGTCAGAAGCAATAGGAGTGCTCTCCCTAGACCTCACATGATACCCATGGGGTGCCCTGCCTCTCTCAAACACCTTTGCAATAAACCACCCCAATTCCCTCTGCAACGCTCCTGTCACAATCGCTCCAGACCCTCCCTCCCATTGGCTGCAGGAGACTGCAGGGGAGCCTCTTATCCCCAAATTCCCCCTCCTGCCCACCAGCCAGCTAGTGAATCTAGCTGAGTTGGGACTGGACTCCTGAAATTAAGATTCACTGCACCCCCATGTCCCCAGACTTTCCAGGGTGGGAGTGGGTGGGGAACGATGATATGGGGGCACCTATTTTGGGAGTTCTGCAGACTGTTCCCACCAACAATAAACAATGAAAGAAATTTTACTCCAAAGTATCTAGGAAATTACAGATATGGTTTATCTTTTTATTATCAACTAGCAATGTCAGAAGTAAGTTCAAAAAGATTCTGTAAACACATCATAGGATGGATACTTAGCAAAACTTAATATCAGTAATTATTGAGGAACAGAAATCAATTCCAACTTTATTACTGTGGTTTATAACAAATCAGCAACAATCACATATGAATAATGACAAAATCAAATCAATCAATTACTAAAACAAGTTCATTCATAAAAATGAGTCAATAGCAGAAGTAAGGAGTGCTGCAATTATGGTGCAAAACCATATCTCTAATTATACAGCAGATAATCTACGTGATTTGGCTGTTTCTAGATGTTGAAGTTGAAAATTTGTCCAGAATAATTGTCAAGGGGAATCCCTTCATTTAAAACCTGTTCACACCTGTTCGCTGGGTCAAACCCTGGAACTCACTTCCTATCAGCACGGCCGGCGGTGGTGGGGGGGGGGGGGGGTGGGGGGGGGTGTTGAAAGTACACCACATGGACTGCTGCAGTTCAAGAAGGCAGCTCACCACCACCTTCTCCAGGGCAATTAGGAATGGGCAATATATGCTGGGCCCAGCCAGTGAGGCCCACATCCCATGAATGAATGAAAAACAATGAGGTCATGGCTACCTCTGAACTATGAAACTGCTTTTATGCACAACACTCTGGATGTTTAACACGGTAATCTGAAGATGACTAATATTTCCATTATGTTTTATTCGAGTTATTGTGATCAAGGATGAAGGGTTTTCATGTTGGAGAATGAAGCACTTTCCCTACGGCACCCACTTTCAGTACCAGCATTCCCAGGTCATATATTGCTGGGTTGGATAGAGTTTCCAGCATTCTGCCCCAAAAATATGCCTCAGCCCCCAGCCCTGATGAATAAGATGCACTACATTAGTATAATCTAGTTCCAGTCCCTAAATCAGTGTTACCTGGGGATTGACAACATAGGGCCATTTTGTGTTTCAGGCTGATGCACACTAGGAACTGAACTGAGACCCATTTAAACATATTTGCTGTAGAATTCTAACCAGCCGACAAAGGAAATTTTCATCCCATCAACCTGGGCTGTATTTTAATGGAGATCCCAGAGATAACGATCTGTGTCTAACCCACCATGTCAGTATTAGTGATACTTTTTAACATTATGTGGCACATATGTTTAAAATAAATTTCCAACATTGAATGCCATAAATTTATACAATAGAAATTAACTGGCTTATTGAGAGAAACCAATAGAGAAGTTAATGTAAACTCAGACAGACCACAAGCATTTAAACTTGAGGCACATTAGAGAAAAGGCCAGTATGTCCTTACTTGACACCCACACACGGCATTTCCAGTAGGATTTACTGAGCTGCAAAAGAGAGCAAGGAGTGTGGCTCATTTCCACCTCTTGAGTTTGGGAACACAGCTCCATTTTAGCCCCATTCTGTGGTTCTTTCCTGGCCAGCAATATTGCCCCTACATCGTCACTTCATTTTCACAGCAACAAATGCAGGAGGAACTAGGACAAAGGAAAGAAACTCCAGCAAGTACTTAAGGGCATGTGATCCTTTCCATCAGATTTTCTTTTCTGTGCTTTGGCCAAGTGATTCAAAATGCTCAGGTTATAAAGATGATAAGTGCCCCCTATAGTTTGGAAAATGGGGAGGTAGATAAGAGTGTATAAATTGTTAACAGCAAGAGAAAGTCTTTGGACCTAATATCCCTATTTGGCACATCTACCCAAAGCCATTCACCCTCCCACCTCTACCCTCCAAATTCGTTGCTTTCTCACTGAACCTTAGTCTCTTCTCTCTTCTGAAAGTGTCCAATTGTCTTTTGAAACAGGTTTGACTGATTTCTCCAAATGTCTTTTACTCCAAGAATGAAATTGTTCTGCCGCAGACCCTGAGCTTACACCTCATTTCCTAGATTTTCCTAATTGTTGTCTCCCGTCACCTTCTTGAAGATACGGATTTCCATTTCTTCTTCAAAGTGATTATTATCGCACTCCAAGGCCTAACTGCAAATTTCCATATTGCCTTTAAATTAAAGCACTAATAGCACCACAAACTATAATGTTGTTTTCTGGAACTCAGAATATTTCACAAAAAAAAATGTTTGCTAGTGAACCTTTTATCCTCAATGTAGGGTTGTTATAAATCTGGGACCTGAAGGCTTTTCATTGAGAAATTATTCTTTCCCTGACTCTTCTCCATGTTTATAGACACCTACTGTTACACTAGCTGTTTCAGAACCATATTTGTTCTTTACAAACACACTGTATTTTCCAGAGTCTTCGGAAGTGACCTGTTGGATGCTGAACGTAACTGTGGTCTTGTCAACAGCGACCTGATAGTGTTCACCAGAAACTAGTTTTCTATCATTTTTCAGCCAGGAAACTTCTGGAATGGGATCTCCAGAAATGATACAAGACAAGCACAGGGTCTGTTGAGGACAACAAAATATCAATTTTACTTTTTGGCCGCCTGTAGCATAATTAAATTGTAGATGAGTTTTTAAATGCAGGAAAGGCCTTGGAACTATTTTAGTCACCACTTGTTTTAAAACTTTGTCAAAGCGCAGTTGGTACTTTATCTGCAAAGTCAAATCAGTCATGAGCAAAGGATTCCACTGCAATTTGAAAACCTGACACTTCCATCAAAATAAATCCCACTTATAAAAAGTTTTTGCTTTCTTCTTCTTATTGCTCTTTTATTATTACCTCTCTACATTTTGACACCTATTTGACTCCCTCAGACTGTCTCTTTCTGCATAGATTCTTTTCATCTCCTTTGTTTGTTATGCTAAACAAATTGCACTGTTATGGCATTTGTGTTTCTTTGATACCCCAATGGAACCGCACAGTATCATGGTTAATGTATTCCATATCCTTTAGTGGCTGCTCTGTAGGCTTCCTGCTTTCCTGTCACATAGGGCAGAATCTTCCAGTCCCGTCAGCAGTAGACAGAACTTAATTTAGCGGGAGGCTAAAAATCAGTTTCCCGACGGTGGGATGGACTTTAGCAATTCTGTTCTCTGGACTTTAAAAGTGGGTTAAAGGAGGGTTAAGCATCCTGATGAACAATGTCAGAAAGTCCCTTTGCATGCGTTAGCATGTCATGCATGCTCATTAAAAGGCAACTTAGCTGGACTTCAGTCCTCCCTCCAAATTAAGTTCCCCGCCAGCGAGAAATTAGAATGCTCACTTTTACAACTGCAAATAATGGGGAGGTAGCTCATCTCGGGAGTTAGCGTTCTTCCATGATTAACAGTGAGTTGCTGCTGCGTTGCCCTCTTTGTGGGTTTCTGTAAATGCCAGCCTGTGCTTGAGACCAGGTGGTGGCAGCACAAGTTGAGTGGAGGATGACCAAGGAAGGGAGAAAGGATTAGTGGGGAAGGGTGGGGCAGTGGCCACGCAGAGATGGAAGGGATGGTGTAGGTGGTCTGGATGCCCTTTAAATGTGGGACCCTGACCTTCGACCCTCTGAGATAATGGCGGCAACAGCGACTTCCTCCTTCCTCCGCGAGAAATGGCAAATGGCGAGCTCCTCCTGGATGCATATGTAATGAGCTGAACAGTGCAAGATCATGTCTGGTCAGCAGTCCCAACCCACAGCAGAAATCATTCCCACTTCTGTGCCCCCACCCCCCCACCACCACCCCCACCAAACTTAGACTCCAGAATGGAAGATTCCAGCCCTTGTATAAGAATCAAAACATGGAAACAGGCCATTTGGCCCCACCAGTCAGTGTTGTGGTTAATTCTCCTCAACAGCAATATTCTTAATCCCACTTATCTATCCTGTTCACATACCCAATTATTTCCCCTTTCTGTCAACCATCTACCTAACCTATTCTAAAATATTAATATAATCTTTGCTTCAACTATTAACTCTGATGGTGCATTTCACACCCCTCTGTTCTGTCCTAAATTGCTTACATTTAATTTGACTTTTATGTCCTCTTGTTCTGAGTTTCTCAATCACTGGCAACCATCTGTTTCCATATCCTTCATAATTCTAAACTACTTCCTCTTAGGTAGTCCCTTGGGATCGAGGATGACTTGCTTCCGCTCTGGTTCAATGGGCTGTGAGAAACGGTTGATGAGTCTGATGTGTGATCTACAGACTCTGCCACATGTGGGCAGGTGGCGTTTGAAGGTTTGGGTAGGTGGGTTGTTTGAAGGTTTGTGCACTCTCTCTGACACCTTGACTTTGCCTCTGCGCAATCCTGATGGATTGTCTCCATGCGCTCAGCGACGTCTCAAATAAGCCTTCTCCATTTTGGTCGGTCACAAGCCAGGGACTCCCATGAGCTGGTGGGGATGCTTGACCTCTTCAGGGATGCTTCAAGGACATCCCCAAAGCATTTCTGCTGTCCTCCTGGGAGTCTCCTGTTGTGACCAAGTTCCGAGTAGTGCAGTTGCTTTGGGATTCTGGTGTCAGGCGTACAAACGGCATGTCCTGTCCAGCAGAGCTGGTGGTGAGTGATTCACATCTCAATTCTGGGCAAGTTGGCTTGGTTTTAAATTCTTAACACTAAACACTCATAACAACCATCTGTATTGTGCTGTGTCTAATGGCTCCACATCCTTCCTATGGTGTGAAGCCCAAAACTATATGCATTCCACCAGCTTATCAATATCCTTTTCCAGTTCTCCTTGGTCCTCAGTATTATATACTTTGCCTCCTATTTTAGCATTAGTCTGCACATTTGAACACCACTTTAGCCCTGCAACCAAACCACTGAAATACACAGTGTACAAAGGTAGCTCAGAACACAACACAGTGTACAAAGGTAGCTCAGAACACAACACAGTGTACAAAGGTAGCTCAGAACACAACACAGTGTACAAAGGTAGCTCAGAACACAACACAGTGTACAAAGGTAGCTCAGAACACAACACAGTGTACAAAGGTAGCTCAGAACACAACACAGTGTACAAAGGTAGCTCAGAACACAACACAGTGTACAAAGGTAGCTCAGAACACAACACAGTGTACAAAGGTAGCTCAGAACACAACACAGTGTACAAAGGTAGCTCAGAACACAACACATTGTACAAAGGTAGCTCAGAACACAACACATTGTACAAAGGTAGCTCAGAACACAACACATTGAGACTTGATTCCTATTATTCTCCGTGACTGTCCTTAACTCCTAATTTCAGTTCCTTCCATTCTAACCAGTTCTTAATCCAAATTGCAACACACCTACTACACCCCCAGCCCAGACTATACTAATTCCATGCAGCTTAATCTTCTCCAGTAGTCTCCTGTGTGGTACCTTGTCAAAGTCTTTCGAAAAGTCCATGTACACCACATCTACTGCATTTTGCCCCATCTACAATATCCGTTCCTTCTCAATGAACTCTCTCTATCAGGTTAGTTCAGCGTGACCTCTATTGATGAAACCCAAATTGTCTGCTTCTAATAATTTTCTCTTTCATCTAAATGTTTAATAATTTCATATTAATTAGTGATTCAAAATTGCTCCTACTCTGCATATTGAATTAATTCTCATAATTAACAAGGATTTTTTTGATGGAAATGTTGAGGGATTTGTAATTTATTTGTCCGAAAATAGGTGAGCAGGTTGTAATGGCAGGTAAATGACAGCAAATATGGCATCTGATAATAGGAGCCAGGAACACCCATGTGTCTCTTATATTCAAGGTTTCTATGCTTGTGGAATGGTTTAAACAATTAAGGCTGTCTTGGCCTGTACAGTTGATTGTACTGAGTTATATTGCATAGGTTAAAGAATTATTTAAATACAAATGTTAATTCTTTGCTGGTGGACTCTGGGGCAGTTTCCAGGCTCCTGGCCATGCTACTGCCATTCTTTGCATGGCTGTCCTTATATATGCAAAATAACCTGGCCCCCGAAAATCACTAGGCCCCGGGTTACAATGTACTCAGACTGCTTTAAAGTAGAAAATACAGCATTAAACTGCAGGTAAATATTATACAGAAACAGACTAGAAAAGTTATAGCAATCGCTGTTATAATAATCAGTAGTAGAATGTCAGTGAAATAAGATAGTGATACAGGAATTGGAAATGAAAATTATATACAAAAAACCTCAAAATTCCCCTGTTCCGGTACATCTCGGTAGGTGAGGAAGGAATTTGGAATAAGACTGGATTACATTTTATTTAACTTGTGCCAAATTCTGCTGAAGGTGGGAGTGGTCACTTTTTGTCATAGAGATGGTACACCTGGAATTCCCATTCACTCTATCTCTCTCCTAACATTACATACATCAGCATTAGGCAGCTGAAAAAGGAATTTAAGACCCAACCCTGGCAAAATTGGGACCAGCTGTAATTTCAGAGTGATTGGTTGCCATTGAGAAAGTGGCAGATTTGAATCTGTCACTTTTAATCTGAAATTGTTGAGAAAACCTTTGACTAATATGGGTGGCAAAATCACTCCAAGGAAAGTGCAGTGGTTACATCCTAGCCTCTGAAACACAGGCACAGACATGGAATGGCTAGAAATTCCACTTGTCACCTGAGACTACTACAGGCATTCATCAGAATTCATAGATCATCAGCAAAGCAGGATCTACAAACTAATTAGACACGATTACGTCACCAAAAGAACAGCTATCTAGATCTCTAGCAAAATCAGATACATGGACCAAATGAGACTGAAATGATGTTATTACAATCCCACTGCATGTTTTCACCCCAAATTAACACTGAAAATTGTGCTGGGTGCTAAGTTGATTGGAGTTCTGTGTAGCAACTTTCCACCTAGTACCTGTGGCTGTCCACCTGATTTGTACTCCTTAGTGTTAAATAAACACTAACAGAAAATGTAACTTATTCATTCTAGCAATTAGTGAACAATAAGTTGTTAAATTGATCAGGTTTAATCAATCATTAATGGGTTAGCATTTACAGTGGTGAAAAGTGAGCCATTAATTTAATGCATAATCATAAACTGTATATGAAATATTAGAGACTATCTAGAAAGTTCTTTAAATACATACTAAGGAATGACAGTTTTTGATAATGACTACAAATTAAAGTAGCCTGTATACATTTAATGGCAATAGTTACTGTACTAAATGAATGCAATGATACTTGACGAACTTAAAAAAAAATTAGCATTAAATATGATAGCTGTGATGAGCAGTACAAAATACTTCATGAAATTTTGATCATTGTAAAGTAATATTTCCATTCTTTACCTTGTCCTCCATGATGTTAATAACATCAGGTAGACCCTTGACCACTTTAGCTCTGTCTGAAGGAACAAGAACAAAATATTATGTTGGACGTCTGAGAGAGAGTGGCTGTATTGGAATCATAGTAAACATATAACCCTTGAAATGCAAGCCAGTTTGTGGTACCAATATCATGTAATGGGGAGGTGGAGAAATCTTGGGGGAATGGCTCTTTCCATTGGATATCTGCCCATATTTAAAACAGCAGACAGGGGAGGGATAGATACTTGTCCCACTCATCCCCTCAGCCATGACATTACAGTAAGGAGTGAGACTGATGGCAGGGCTGGTAGTTGGGGGGGTTGGGGGAGGGGGGGGGGGGTGGTGAGGAATTACCTATCAGATCTCACCCAGCCCCATGAGTGAGTAGCATGCATGATGCAAAGATAAGTCCCATATAACTGCTGTACGTGGGCCCCCACAATGTCTTTTCCCAAAAGTGCCAACTCAAAGAGTGAAAACCTGTTCTTTGACTCAAGTTACCAGCAAGATATTGTTCCAAAATTTTTGAAACCCGAGGTGATAGATGGAGGCTTAAGCAATGAAGTAGACTGATGGGCTGAAGTTCCACCCACCCGCATGCCTGATGCACCAGCACAACTGGAATTTCCACATGTCAGAGATGTTAGTCTCCATTGGGGCAATCTATGTGAAATCAATGCTTCCTCGGCATTGAGCTAAGGATGATTCAAACTATGAACACAAGGCTTAATCAATAATAAGTTAAAGGGGAATTTTAATTCCTTCCACCTAGAGGAATTGAAATTCAAGCAGTGCAATTACAGCTTGATTTACCTTTCAATGCAGGTATTTTTCAGGAGGCATTGACCTGACTCAGCCATGAACTTCAAATAAAAATAATGCAACCCTGATATCATTTGAATCATTGAGTGGGGTGCTTGCGACTCATGCCCAAACCTACAGTCTGAATACAATACGCCTTAAGATAATGTAAAACTTATCTTCCCAGAGAAACAGGGCACACCCCTAAGTCCTTGAAATAGGGCCTTTCCCATCCACAAAACCCTCTGTAACTATCCCATGACTTACCTGACAGACTCTGAGCCACCTGAGAATTAAAGGCCCGAAGCCAGCCAATTGCCCGTTTTGTGCAGGCGACTGACTGGTGGAAAGTTTATGACCTCTCACTGCAGCTCCTGAATGAACAGATGTGCTTTCTGCGCAGGAGTTAAAAATTCCTCCTTAAGTGTCTTAGGACCAGAGCCATTGATCTGTACAGTGCATTTCGTTGCTCCTTTGGAACAAAACAATTGTCTGGTTGTTCCTCCTAAACTACAGCTATGCCAACCTTAACATTGTTCCTTGTTGAATTCAACACTTATTAAAATATCTCCTACTCTTAACATTCTTTCTCAGGTCCTCGTAATTGTACAACTTCTCTGCTCCCGCAATCCTCAGCTGCTTTTACAAATTTTGAGTTTTTAAAGCTTACTGCATCACTCAAATTTCATCATTTGTATGAGGGAATTGTCAGCTTTGTCCCTCTCAGGCATTTTGTAACCTTTGACCCCTCCGCCCCCAGCTTATGCCCTCGAATTTTTCATGCATTTTCAAACCTCCTGCACCCAGGGTAGCCAATACTCACTGGAAGAGAAAAGCTTGAAAGGAAACAACATAAAAATATTTAGAATTGTGTCATTGGAATTAGTTCCGAAAAGAAAGGTTTCATTTTAAACTTCCTTCATGATAGAAAATTACCCAAAATCGGCACCATATTGATCAAGTCGTACTCAATTGAAGTAACTTACTTTTTTCTGCAATTGCCGCCTGCCTGAAAAATAAATGTAACGAAATCAGGAAACTCCCAGTAACTCATTATTGCAAACACAGATATGGTTAGAAAATAAACTATCAGTAACATCAAGCCATTGGATGCCGCAGGGCTACAAAGGTATCAGCTGTGACTCAGTTAGTAGCAAGCTTATCCCTGAGTCAGGTTATGGCTTCAAGTCCCGCTCCAGTGATCTGAACACAAAAGCTATGCTTAACTCCTAATGCATTACTGAGAGAGTACTGCACTGTTGGACATCCTGCCTTTTCGATTAAAATGTTAAGTCTGCTCAAAATGGTGGAAAAACTCAGCAGGTCTGGCAACATCTGTGGAAAGAGAAACAGAGTTAACGTTTAGAGTCCGTATGACCCTGTCTGCTCTCTCAGCTGGATGTAAGATCCCATAGCTAACATCTTGAAGAAGAGCAGGGGAGTTTTCCTCAGTGTCCTGGCCAATATTTATCCCTCATCCAATATCACTAAAGCAGATTATGTGGCTGTTTGTGGGAGCTTGTTGTGTGCAAGTTAGATGCTGCTTTTTCTACATTACAACAATGGCTACACATCCGGAAGTTGTGAAAGATGCTATCCTTTTAAGCTGTATGATTGTATATGCATGTGTTTTATCATTTCTTGCCTTTAGTACCTAATAAAATTACTTTTACCTTTAACTCAGGAAAATCTGATCAAATTGGCTCATTCAAAGCCAGAACGACTGGGTCTGCGAGAAAGGTGTCTGCGAAATGGATTCTTTTTATATTAAACCTTGTTGCGACCAACAGAAGGGTGGGGGCTGGGTGCTGAATAAAAACAGGGATCCAGAGAGCCAATTCATCCCTCCTCACACAGAGCATAACAATTTGCTGGGGTGGGTTGGGGGGGTGGGGGGGGGCCCAACCAGACAGTGACAAATTGAGGAGTCTCACCTGGATCAACAACTTTGGGGAACCTCAGCTGGGGGTGGGTGGTAACAAATATAGATTATGCAGGCTGCAGTCAGTATTCTGAGAGTCTTGGCAAAATACTCAGAGGAGCTGTTGGAGGCTATCGCTTGAAAGGTTTATTTACTTTTTACTTTTCTTGTTACAGATTCAGGAGGTGTAGAAGTTCAATGATTGTGGTGTGACTAATGGGTCTTAAGATACAATGTTTGCATTCACTATATAGGCAATAATATTCAAATAAGTTTTATTTTATACATTAAAACATGGAATTGTTCATTAGAGCTCCATTATATTTGGATTGCAAAAATAAATACCTTAGAAATACATTAGGGTGGGCCTGTATCATGTATTGGATAAGATCACAATTTTGTGGTGTCCCAGATCTATGCAACTATAAGAGGATTTGACTAAATTGAGAAGTCACTGCCACCATTATAGGGGGATTACTTTGCAGTCCAAATACTTGAAAATAAATTGGTGAAAAGGAAACTTACTTCAGTCTTTGATATTCAGCTATTGCTTCATTAAAAACTGAAACAAAATCCAACAAATTTCATGTCAGCATTGATATAATTGAATGATAATGGTATAATTTGTCAAATATATTTTAAAGGGATTTTGGAATGTGTGTAAAAGCACAATTTCTTACCTTGTTCTGATAAGGCAAGGACTCGTTTATATGTCTGTTTACCGTCAAACATTTCCAAGGTGTATTTCCCCTTGTCTGCTTCAGTTGGATTGGAGATCTGCAGCCAAACCTGCTGATTATCAGATCCCATTCTCCTTCTTTCTTGAGATTCCAGGGTTTTTTCGCTAAAAAGATTGACTACGTTTTAGTTGTTATCACAGAATTTCATCATCACAGATGGATTTAAAATGTTGGCCTGGTTTTTTGCAACGACAGTGAGCCTCTCATCATCATGAAAATGGCGGAAGAGGCCGAAAATCGGAAATCCCACCCCCAAACAATGTGCCTACCAATTTGGCAGGGGTAATGGACCTGGGTCAGGATTTGCGAATGTAGATTTTGCAGAGGCAGCTGCCAATATAAATCATCAGCTGTCTCCACTCATATCTAATTTTGGTGATCCAGGTGTGTGAAACACATGCACTGGTTAGGCTTGGTTGAAGCAGGTCTGAACTTTGTGGAGTCCATATGGAGGTGGGGTACCATTTTTGAGAGGTAAGGATATGGTCCTGAAATACTTTTGCGGGGAGGTCTGGTGTCCTTTGAGGCAGGTCAGGTGCTCTTTGGGGTAGGTCATGTGCCCCTTGGAGAGGTAAGGTGCCCCTTGAGATTGTTAAAATTAGGCATGAATGTGTGTAAAAAAATGCAAAAACTCAATAACTGCCAACCCATTGGAACTGAATTGTCAAAATGAATTATCAGAAACATCTGTGAAAAGTGGCAAAATGCCCTTTCAAAGGCAACTGTCAAGTTGTCAAGGCATTTAAAATTCCTGCCCTTTAAATGTTAAAAAAGCATCTGGAGTGTTTAAAAAATCATTACTTGCCATTTCACTCTGTCTGTTGACAGAGGCCACTATCGTTGAATTAGTGCTGCATGACTGATTTCACAATCCTCCATTATCACAGTAAGGCACGTGCAATTTCACAGTTTGATTGACAGTTCCAAGCGGTTTCGATTTTTTGAAGTTGGACTAGGAATTTCAATGTTCGTTTGCATAAGGGATCAGGCACTTGAATTAGATGTTTGTTGTTTATAAGAGATTAAGAACATGAATGAAAGGTTCATGTCCACAAGGATGCAATTGAAGGAATGTAATTGTAGTGAATGGGTTTTTATGAATGAGAGTGTTTTTTTTAATGTCTGCAATAAACACTTGTAACTTTGTTTTATTTAATTTCAGTTACTCAGTCTGCACATGGTGGAAACTGGATGATTTGGCAAGGTAGGTGAAAGGGCAAAAGTGGGGGGGGGGCACTGGTAGGCATGAGTTGGGGCTAAGTTGGCATAAGGGCTATAAAGGGGGTGGGTAAAGGTCAGCATGGAGGGTATGAGGCACCATGGGGGTGGGTAGAGAGGCATATGTTGGCATGGAGGGTATAGGGGCCATGGATGGGGCGTGGGGAGTGTATGGAAGATAAGGGGGTGTGAGGGGGGGAGGGCCGTTTTATTGTTATTTTTAAAATCTTGGACTCAGTGCCAGAGCACAGAGATAGGCCTTCTGCACAGCCCACCTCCGCACCCGGCAGCCTCCACACTCGTTCCCAGGGCTGGGCCTGACTCCCAGAGAACCCCAGCACCACGGAATGAAAACCCCAACTTCCAGGGCACTTTCCCCTGGGTTGGGCTTTTGGAGCCGGGAAATGTCCCGACTCTGTACCCCTGACCGGGAGCAAAAGCCCAGACCGTTAGCTTCACTGTACCGAAGCTGTGGGTGCCAAGGGTACAGGACTCGGGTGTTCATTAGCCAGAAATCAAGTGCCTGGACCAAGGGAAGAACAGCTGATATATATATTGATGATCTCACTCTGTACAAGTGCACTCATCCACATCACAAAATAGAAAATTATTTCAAATATTCTGCTGAAATCCTTAAATATGTCACACACACAAATCTCTTTTGATCAGTATCAAGCAACCGTTACCAGCTGATAATTATTAGACATTTTACCTTCTAGTTTTTATACTTTTTATTCTTTCTAAAATCTATTTAAGGCATTTCACTTACTTTAAATACCAGGTGTTTTTCATGTACTCCATGTTGCACTTTGTTAAGGAATAAAGCTTTATTCCATCGGCTGTGGCCTGTACTTTCAATTCAGAAGCAGAAGTGCCTGTGGAAAGTAGAAAATGCCATTAAACAAAACCTTCATTAAGTTAGATGAGGGAAGTTTCGTCTCAACTAGGATCATCAGGTCTTAACAGATATCTTAATACTAACTAGCTACAGTAAACAAATCAGCGTGTTGGGAGATTTGGTTACAAATGGGGCAGAGCCACCTAGTAGCAGTAAAATAGTATTTCATCAGCTTCTACAGTTTTATTAGCATGGATTTTGGGGTAACAATAATGATGAAACTGTTAGCGCTCATAGTCGTTAATCTTCAGAAACTGAGTCCACACGTGCATAAATGCGGAAATCTAGAAGTTGCTGTCAGTGATCTTACGCTCCTTTAGAGGGCGCACTGTTCAAATTCTCCCTTGGTGCAACCAATTAGAAATCACTGAACTGACAAGAACTTGCCTTTCCATATTACTGCAAATTCTTTTCTAAAGGGATAGAATTAAAAAAGCATAGAAGTTACGTTAAACTTATATCCAACCTTCCTTAGACCACACGGAGGACTGTGAAAAGCTCTGGTCTCTATTTTATAAAAAGGGTAAAGGAGGGAGAAGGTGTGAAAACATTTCACAAGGATGATACCAGGGTTGAGTGGATATGCTTGTCAGGAAAGGCTAAACAGACTGAGGATCTTTACTCTAGAAAAGAGGGGGTTGAAGGGTTGCCTGATCGAGGGCTTAAAGGGTTTATTAGGGCAGATGCTGAAATAAATTGCAGGGAGTCCAAATCTATATGCCATGCAAGCCTTTCAGGCCTGAATCTCCTGGTTGATGTGCAGGGGCAGACCCTGCTCACTGTAAAATGATGCGCAGTGATGTCGGGCATGCATCCTGACATCACAGCGCACGCCATTCAGATCTTCAGTTCAGCAAGCGCGCACCGGAGTCAGCTGCACACCTGCCAAACTATCAAAGGCCTATTAAGGCCATTTAAATACCAATTGAAGGAATCAACATAGCTGCCCGTCCAACCTTAAGGTTGGCGGGGTTGGGGGGGGGGTTGGTGGGCAGGAGAAGAGCCCAGGTGGCCTTCACATTTATCATGAAACCACATCCACGGGTGGGATGAGGTTTCATGAAGGCTTTATAAATCAAATGAAAATTTTTGTTAAAATTCAGTGACACGTCCCAGCTCATGTGACACTGTCACATGAGGCGACATGTCTGAATTTCTTTTTCTTTATTTCAAATAATAATAATCGTACTAAAGTCCGTGAGGCAGTTCTGTGGCTCAGGGAGATTTCTGCGCTCTTTCGTGTGCATGTGAAAGAGCGCAAGCCCCCGATTCAGCCTCCTCCCCCCACCCGCAAAGGAAGCGTTCAACGCTTCTGGGTATGTGTCACGCTGGGCGGGCTTTAATTGGCCCGCCCACATAAAATGGCCGATTGCGTCAGTGATCAGCTTCACGCCCACCCCCGCCCGCTCCCGCTCAGCTCCCCCCCCCCAACAGGGAGAAAATTCTCCCCAGTAAGTATGAGATAATCGCTCATAAATCCAATAGGGAATTCAGGAGAAAAATGTTTTTGTAATAAGTGGTTAGAATGTGGAACTTGCTACCATAGGGTGCAGTTGAGGCAAATGCTGAAATCTCATTGAAACATTCCAAGTTTACGAAGCGACTTTACAGGGTAAACATTGCGAGGTTGTTTACTCTGGCTGGGGAGCTTTGAACAAGGGGGCACAGTTTCAGGATAAGGGGTCAATCATTTAGGACTTAGAAGAAGAGAAATTCCTTCATTCAAAGGGTTGTGAATCTTTGGAATTCTCCACCTCAGACAGTCGTGGATGCTCCATCGTTGAATGTATTTAAGGCTGGGGGGTGGACAGATTTTTGGTCTCTCAGAGAATTAAGGGATATGGGGAGCAGGCAGGGAAAGTGGAGTTGAAGCCCAAGGTCAGCCACGATTTTATTGAGTGGAGGAGCAAGCTGATGGGATGTATTGTCTACTGTTGCTCCTTTTACTGATGTCCTTATGTTCAACAGCATAGATGCAGTTAAGGTGAATCTTGATAAACACATGAGGGAAAAAGGAGTAGAATATGTTGATAGGGTGAGATAAAGAAGGTGAGAGGAAGCGCATGTGGAGTATAAACAACAGCTCCCAATTGTATTGTATGGCATGTTTCTGTGTTGTAGACTCGGCGTAACCCTATGTATAGTGTGAATGGCTTGTAACAAGCAAATTCATAAAGAGGAACAGGAAATAAGTGACCCTGTTTGTTCTCTGCTACAGGTCAACATGACATTGTGTTAAACAGATGTGTATTTCTCCCTAAAGACTGAAGTTTTCATGTTGTAGTGATCTATGAATTATAATTGGCCTTGCGATATCACAACTTTGTTGTCTAAAAATTATCCTCCAAACTACTTTGAAACAACATGTTTTAAAGGCAGCAAAACTGTTTAGATTATTCATACCTCTAGAACTCAAAATATCAGATAATTAATTTGCTTTTCTCAGCAATAGAGCTGCCAAGAGTTAATGTTTACAACATGTGATGTTTTGCTTCATGAGTCGGGTTTGATAATTTAATCACATAACAGGAAATGATGCACTACATCTGCGCTTTGCTCTAGAACTAAACCGTCTCCATTGGACAAATGAGAGGATCTGGACAAGTTGGCTGATTGGATGAACGAGCCGTCAGGTTTGATGCTGGGACATGCAAACCAGGAAGGTTCGAGGCATGATCTCAGGTGTATGCTGAATTATCTATGGTTCCCAACCCCCCAGGATTGTCCTGGAGTCTCCAGGGATTAAAGTTTAATCTTCTGGACACTGCTGCAAGCAACCTGAGAGAAAAATAATAGGAATGCTACACAAATTACGTAGTTTTGATTCATTTTCTTTTTGTTTATTACTTATTAAAGCATTGCACATGTGCAAAAAGACTGATTGGGTAGACTAGTTGGAGGAAAGTGTTCATGTGATAAAGCCTCTAGACTTACATTTAATAAGAGTTAGCAAATTTAGAATTAGCTGATCTCTGCTGGTATAACTGTCAAGTTGCTACAATTGGCCTCAGTATTCCTGGGCTAGGGAAAGGAAGAAACCTGCTCCTGAATGCTGTTCAATATCAAGAGAGAACAGAACTTGGCTTGAATAGAAACTGTGATGGCCAGGAATGTGTGAGATAGGGTGCGTTGATACCCCTCAAACCCATTTCAATTACAGGAGAAGCTTTCAGTGTCGGCGCCCCAGGGGTAAAAGAACATTGTGTCAATCGACTGTTTCAATCAGAGTCCTTCACCATAGAATTTTGCCTCTATTTCATTTTGATTTACAAAATTAATGATGAAATACAAAAAAAGTTCAGGTAGTGAAAGGGTCAAATTGCAGGTCCAAATTGCAAGTCAGCAGCTCTGGCTGAATTGTCAATTATCCCATATTGAAAATTCTTTGATTCAGTTTTAACCATGTAGTGATTGCTTCAAAACAACCAGATCAACAGAAGTAACATTGTTAAAATTAAGCATCACTCCACCTTTCAGGAAGCACTTCAGAAAATACATCTTTCATACGTTTGTACTGAAGTAGACAGAAAAATGACAAATATATAGATAACTTTACACGTGGAGTTTCTGAGGGGGTTCTCTCACTGTAGCTTCAGTTGGGGATCCATTGAAACCTAAAGAAACAGTGGAAATGACTTTTTATGCTCTTTCTCATGTGTTTTCACTGACCTTTTGCCAAAGTTATGTTGGGAGATTGGAGAACTCCCACAGACTCTCCAACCTATAATGTTTATCTCTATTAAACAACAAGTGGTTGAGGCTAACTACATAACACTACCTTTGAAGGTCATGTGTATTTTCAACTTCTGTACAACAGTAGCTTAAGCAGAACATAAATTGTAAATTTGTCACTGAATCAAGTTACTTACCACCAATTCTGCAGATTTCCTTGAGAATGTCATCAAATGCTGCATAAACACAGTGAAAACAAACAGATCTCCTGGTTTAATCATCACAGCAGATTAGAATACAGCAAATTCCATCATATTTATAACGTTATGGTGATATAGTTATATATACAATAACGTTGATATTTTAAAAAGGAATTAATTATTAAATACAGAGATAAAAACAAAAAACTGCGGATGCTGGAAATCCAAAACAAAAACAGAATTACCTGGAAAAACTCAGCAGGTCTGGCAGCATCGGCGGAGAAGAAAAGAGTTGACGTTTCGCGTCCTCATGACCCTTCAACCGAACTGGTTCGGTCGAAGGGTCATGAGGACTCGAAACGTCAACTCTTTTCTTCGCCGCTGATGCTGCCAGACCTGCTGAGTTTTTCCAGGTAATTCTGTTTTTGTTTTATTAATTATTAAATGTTGCTCTGTAATCATCAGAATTTTTTTTCAGAAATGTCAATATAATTATTAACTGCTCTCTCTTCAGCATTTCAAAGTTGTCACAATTGCCCCCTTGATAAAGTCTACCCTTGACCTGCCCTCAGGAACTACTGGCCTCTCACCAAACTCTCCTTCATTTTTAAAGCTCTAGAATATTCTGGAGCCACCTAACTTGTTCCCTTCTCTTTAATCATTCCCTCTCCCTTCAGTCTTCCAGTTCACATTAAATGCCAAAACAGCCCTGAACAATTTGGTTTGACACTGACTCTAGCATATTGACCCTTTTTGACCTCTCTGCAGGACCAGCCTCCTCCACTGTCTCTCTTCCACACTAACACCCTGACATATGAATGCAGAAATTCGACTGCTGGCAATGGTTTCTCCTCCTTGGCCCAACTTCAGTGTACTCAGGGTTCTTCCTATTCACTATTTATTCAACCTTGGGTGAAATACTTGTTGGGCATGAGGTCACATCTTGTTTGTAAGCTGATGATAAAGTTTTCCATCCGCATTAGCACCCATGACTCCATAATTATTGCTGTCCTTCCCAGCTGGCCTGTCACTATGTTGTGGTGATCAGTGGTGGTCAATGCCAATGCTGCACAGAAGAAGTTGGTCATCCAATGCAGAAAGAGGATGACTGATCACATTGTGCAGCCAGGGTAAGGCAACCATCTCATCTCTCTAAACTCACACACTCAAGCCTATCACACATTCACTGGCATCTCACTCACTACCAGCTCAAGGGACATCACCACCCATTCTCACACACATACCCTCACATCTCTATCTGGCCTCATCTCCTCTGGAGGCTGCCTCCTCAGCCCTCACTCTCTTGAGGCCACTTGCACAGATCAACAAGTGCCCCCACACACACCCTGGGACACCCTCCTTCCCCAGTATAACCCTTGTCCTGAAGCCTCTTCCCTTGCCTGAGGTCACTTCTTCCCCCTGCAGCAAGCAAGACCTAGCCCTACAGACATTGAAAAGCCACCCAAAAATGGCTGATCTGGTAGGTAGAGACCTGCCGTCAGCCGCCCTAAAAGTGATGTGGTGCTGTGTGTGAAGCCTGGCATTGATGATTGTGAGTGCTGACTGAAGCAAGGTAGGCAAACAAACAAGCGAAGTGCAGCTCGCCCAAGTGCACGTCGCTTATATGCTGTTGCAAAACATGTTGGCGTGTTTTCCCGTTGACGTGAGCAGATGATCCAGTGTTGGTGGGGGGGGGGGGAGGGTGAGTCCAGCGGGCTGGCCTAATATGAGTTACAGAACGATCGCAAACTGGTTTCACAACGTCGTGAAACCGAATACGCCATGTTGTCTGCTCACGCTACCCAACCTGCCCGACACTGGCGGGCACGGGAAATCCCAGCCTATGTCAATTTCCCTCTTTAAGACGCTTCTTAAAACCAACCTCTCTGATTAAGGGTTAGCTATCTTAACATTGCATGTGGCTTGGTGCACAATTTGTTTGTTCACGCTCTTGTGAATTGTCTTAGGACATTGTAATTTGTCAGATGAAAGTTGTTGTGTTGCTATCACATTCTCACTTTGGCCATCTGGAGGTTGATGCCTGTAAGGACTACAGCGGAGGGTCCACTGTTCATATGTTGATCAGCACCCAAACACACAGAAGCAATTCCCCATATTCACTTTAATTCAACAAATGGCTATTACCAGGCAGCACATCTGATAGGTCAATCGGTTTGCATTGTGGAGTGCAGCAGCCCATGAATGGAGACATGCAGATCATCAGTTGGCTGCATGCCTCACAGTTAAAGTCACTTTTTAAAATTCTTTCATGGGATGTGGGTGTCGCTGGCCAGGCCAGCATTTGTTGCCCATCCCTAATTGCCCTTGAGAAGATGGTGCTTTGTCTCTGAAGCACCTGAATTTTCATTAAAGAATTTTCATTAAAAAACATTTTATACCTTGATTGAGCATCTCGAGAACACTAGAATCTTGTCCCCTTTCATCCGCCACTACTGTTTTATAAACTCCTTCATCCTTCTTAGTGACCTGGAAAAAAAATGATTCTGTAAAAACAGAAGAAAATGCAATGGGAAACATGCACTGGGACATTCCTCTTTGGAGTGGGATTTCTGCTGGCTGCTCTGGATCTGCCCCAGCCTCCACACATTTGCATGGATAGGTTTCATTCTGAAGGCTTGGTCATTCCTGGTAGGATTGCTATCAACAATAGTGGAATATCTTGGTGGTGCTGGATTGGGAATGCTCCTGCAGCAGCTGAAGAGGTAGCAAGAGGCCTTAAAGGTACAGAAGCGACTGGATGAGATGTGAGGAGGCTGCTACAAAATATTTTCTCTTTATGGAGGCCTCTATCTTTACCTCCTGGGAGTCTTGAGATATCCCATAAGCTTCCAAATGATGCTCCAGAAACAGTTAATGATTCAGGTTAGTAATGACCTTTTATGAGGATCTTATGAAAGGTCATTAACCTGAAGCTTTAACTCCATTTTGTTCCCTGCAGATGCTACCAGACCTGTTGAGTATTTCCAATATTTTCTGTTTTTATTTCTGGTATAGCACTTTCTGTTCCACTGTATTAGGAGGGAGGAGATGAGAATATTTTGAATAAAACCTATAAAGATTTTTCTATATTAGCACACAGAGCTAAGCAACTGAGGAGCTAAGTGGCTTTTTTTTTATTGTTTCTACTTTCTCTAGATTAAAGTTCATTTGAACATTTTTTAAATAAATTAACAGCAGATAATAGTCACTGAGAGAAATGGAAACAGTTGTACATTGATACCAAAACTAATAAATGATCCAAGAGCCGAGAAATCAGAACTCCAGAAGAGCAACTCAGCATTGTCTTGTGGTTTTAACTCCCACACCTTTGTATAATTTCACATGCTTTGAATATAAATTTCCTGAATTGGGCTGTTGGGTAGGGAGCATAAAATGAAAATTTTCAGCTATCTGATACACCCCACCCAGGAATGGGGACCAGCAAAACAACACCTCTGGCTTTCATTACCTGTGAGATTGAAAGGGAACTGGTGCCACTCTGGGGATCGTATATAACATCTGTAATTTGTTTCCCATCTTTGCACCATTCAATGCTGGTTTGGGTCTTTGTGTTTGACACCTGTTTAATGAACACAGTAAAACATTAATGAAAATTGAGGCATCACACCAGTGCCTCTCACTAAATAGTTTTGAGTGACACTAAAATGAATGACATTTAAGTTATACGCAATTTATTTTTACAGAACATTTTCATACCTTACAGGTGAGAAGGAGGTCACATTCTTCTGTCACTTCCCAGTGCAAGTACTCTTCAAAATAAGGCCCTGAAAGTTTGTTTGGATAAGTTATGGATATCAAAAACAACAAGAACTGCAGTGTTAATGTATTCCTTATATTCAAGTTTCACTGTGGGATAACAGATGTCAATGGGAGGGGAGTAGCACCATTCTTTTAAAACGTTGCAACGATATAAAAAGAGCCTTCAGCGAGGTTGTCATGCAATATAAAATTACACATAATTTTCTACTTAGCGTCCTGTCTGTTCTGCCACACTCTGACACTGATGCTGCAGTTTGTCACGTACATCTGCCCTCAGGTATGATTCGCCAGTCCCATTCTTCCTGTTTTATAACACTTATGAAATTATACAAAAAAATATTGAGGCTATTTTGAAGAATCTGTTGGCGGTGGTGGTGGGTGGGGGGTGGGTGGGGTTGGGGGGGTGGGGGTACGGAGGTTGTACAGGTGGTTTAGCCACCCTAAAAATGGGTGGGTTTGCTTCAGGTTAGAGGTTAAAAAGCTAAAACTCTGAAAAAGGAATCCAATCCACATTAATCGAGTTTTTTAATAGAGGCGGGATGAGGGGTGGGTGACCTATCTACTTGAAGATAGCAGGTCGGTCATTTAAATACTTTAAAGAGGCTGCATATCTTCATTAACAGTGATTCTATTTTTAAGCAATTGGTCAAGTTTGTCCAGCCTTGAGAAAACCAACAGGTGAAAGGAGGTGAGTGGGCTGAACACATGTGGTAATTGCCTTTATAGCATTGCCTGAGGGCCAGAAGGAGCAAGAGTATCTTCTACCCAGTTAACCCCACTCACTGTGGCCTGCTTGCACCCCCTCTGCGATCAGAAGACTCTTGGCTTCTATCTGCCCCCCTCTACAATGTTCATATTCCACCAGGAACACCACCTGCCTCTTTGCTTAACTGACACACTCCCAACAATTAGAAACCTCCACCATTGCCTCCCTCCCTCCATGGTCTCTAACCCCTTGACCAGACCTACCTGCTGTCAGGCCAGCTCAGCTACTGCCTTGTCTTTAGTATTTCCCACCCAACAGGCTGCAGCCTGTTAAATCAGGCACCCTGTGGATGGGAAAACTATAGAAAAAAGATTTAAAGTACCTGAAGGATGTTTGGGAAACCACAGTTTCAGTTGCCCTACCTGAAAGCAGCAGACTCACACAAGAACTGTTCCTCTGAGTTAATATCCAGCAGTCTGTCTTTTTGAGATTATATCAGAGTCGACCTGCCTAGTTTGAATTTGAACTTAAACAAAAGCTTGGCAGTTAACTGTTCCCTGGTGCATTCTCCATGGCAACACCTCTACCAATCAGAATCCGCTTGCCAATCAATCAGCACTCTCACAAAAGTATAATAATTCTCATAGTATTTTTGTGATTTGTTGTAAAAGTAGGTTAATAGTGGGATTTGGATAGTTTCTATGTGTGTGATTGTGATGTAGTTGAATTGGAGACAGCTGATCTGGAGGTGTTCAGCGGAGTTGGGTGGAATTTTCCGTGTCTGCCGGTGTCGGTGTGATCAGTGGCGTGGGCGGACAATATTGCGCGATTGGTTTTACGACGGTGGGAAACCAGTTTGTGATTGTTTGCTCAGCCCGCCAATGGCAGGCTGCTTTTCTCACCATTGGACATTGGGAACCTCATTGTAACATATTAGCATATCATTATCAGGCCAGCCCCACCAGTATCATCCCCCTCCGCTGGATCGTCCGTCCCCATCAGCGGGAAAGCACGCCGACGTGTTTCACAACAACACATAAAAGGCGCGCACTTGGCAGCCTGCACTTTGAGGGGAACTGGGAGGTGACTGCACAGTAACGTTGTGCAGCGCTCACCAGAGTCACCTGTTGGACTTCAAGCATGGGGGGCGCTGTGGGGTTGGGGTTGAGGGCAGCCCGGCTATTGAGGCGACTTGTCGGGGAGCAAAGGCAGCCCTGTCATTGAATATAGCGCACAAGCGTTCGGGGTGGGGGGGGTAGAGTGGGCCAGTGAAGTGGCCACATATTGGGGAAACCTGTAGCTGAGTCAGTTCAGGCACAGCCTCATTGATATGATTGGAGTTGGGCTCCTTGCTTATCTGCCCACTCAAGCAATGCAGAGGCATCAAAATGCCAGTAAGTGCGCCAGAGCTTTTCACCCCCCCAACCCTCTCCGCATTCCAACCACCCCCACCCCACCCCCCACCCACTCCGGCACTGACTGCAAAGTCATGAGCATTTTAGTGGACAGCAGAACAGTTGGACAATTGCACACATAGTAGAGTCTCCTCGCTAAATCTGGCCATGGAGCAGTCACTGGTGGAGGCTCACAGCCTCTTGCAATGTCATCATCCCAGTTTGGACCAGTCTCCCCCATGGTTCAAGCTAACAGGGCAGCCTTGCAGCGCGGGTTAGGAGAATGCCTGTGCCTGAGCTGAGAGCACAGCCTGCAGTCCAATGGGCAAAGCTGCTGCCAATTGGTCAGGAGGAGTGGGGCGGAGGTGGGTGGGGTTTCGGGCATCCATGCAGCGCACTAATCTCTGGCCCCCAAGTGGTGGCCAGCACTAAGGGGCCTTCACTCTTAACCAGGACGGGTTCTTAGTGCACCCATGCTAACCACGTGTCTCTCTCTTTCACCCAGCAGGAGTACATCAGGATCATGGGGCCTGGTGAACTAGCTGTATGCCTGATGGCCCACAGAGCACGAAGATGATGGAGGAGAGAATGACTGAGGCTCCTGGCTGCACAGAGGCAGAACCAGCACCCTCAGGAAGAAGGGGCAGCTGGGGCTCCCACACAGACCGCTCAAGAGCCACAGTGAGCTGTCGCAGGCCAGTGCAGGGTCTATAGACGCCGCCTTTAATTCCTGCAGATGACGGAGAACCAGTGTTGCCGGAGACTGTGCATGTCTAGGGAACTGGTCGGTCACATTTTATTCATTAATTCATTCATGGGACATGGGCTTCACTGGCTGGGCCAGCATTTATTGCCCATCCCTAGTTGGCCCTGAGAAGGTGGTGGTGAGCTGCCTTCTTGAACCGCTGCAGTCTATGTGGTGTAGCTACACCCACAGTGCTGTTAGGAAAGGAGTTCCAGGATTTTGACTCAGTGACAGTGAAGGAACGGTGATATATTTCCAAGTCAGGATGGTGAGTGACTTTGAGGGAAACTTCCAGGTGATGGTACAGGATTTGGTGCCACATGGGCATGGAAGGCATCCACTGCCAGTGGCCGTGAAAGTGACAGCGGTGCTTAATATCTATGCCAGTGGCTCCTTACAGGGCTCCACAAGTGACCTCTGTGGGATCTCACAAGCCTCCACTCATAAATGCATCCTTGAGAATGTGGATGCCATCTTTACGAGGGCACACAACTTTATGCATTTCGCCCAGGACTGGGATGGCCAGGATGCAAGAGCGATTGGATTTGCCCAGGTCTCGGGTTTCCCCATAGGTATAGGGTGCAATCGACTGCACTCATGTGGCACTCAGATCTCTGTTGCAACACATGGTGGACTACATCGACTGCAAGGGGTTCCATTCGCTGAATGACTAGCTACCAGAAACACATCCTGCAGGTCTGTGCACGGTTCCCAGGGACCATCCATCACTCCTACATCTCCACCAGCCTCCGCGTTCAAAGGATCATCCTCCGCCATTTCTGTCAACTCCAGCATGATGCCACCACCAAACACATCTTCTCTTCACCCCCCCACCCCCCCTCCCCACCCCGGGGCTTTTCACAAGGATAGTTCCCTCCAGGACACCCTGGTCCACTCCTCCATTACCCCCCACACCTCAACCCCCTCCCACGGCACCTTCCCATGCAACCACAGAAGGTGCAACACCTGCCCCTTTACTTCCCCCCTTCTCACCGTCCAAGGGCCCAAACACTCCTTTCAAGTGAAGCAGACTGGGTGACCGCAAGCATGACTCAGACCTTCCTGTTGCTTGCCATTTCAACACTCCACCCTGCTCTCTTGCCCACATGTCCGTCCTTGGCCTGCTGCATTGTTCCAGTGAAGCTCAGCGCAAACTGGAGGAGCAGCACCTCATCTTCCGACTAGGCACTTTACAGCCTTCCGGACTGAATAGTGAGTTCAACAATTTCAGATCATGAACTCTCTCCTCCATCCCGACCCCCTTTCCGATCCCCCTTTTTCCAATATTTGATCATTGTTTTTACAAATATATATTTTTTTCCCTCCTATTTTAAAATTTATTTTGATCCATTGTTTCATCTCCACTTTTTAGCCCATTTCAATCCCTTCCCCCCACTCCACCCCCACTAGGGCCATCTCCCACTTGCTCATCCTGCTTTCTTCCTTTAATGTCTCAGTTAGCACATCCTTTACATAATATCACCACCATCAACACCCCTTTGTCCTTTTGTCTATGACATCTTTGGCAGTCTCTTCTTGGCTCCACCTATCGAGATCTACCTGTCCCACCCCCCTCTACCAGCTTATATTTCATCTCATTCCTATATGTCTTAGTTCTGATGAAGGGTCATACGGACTCAAAACGTCAACTGTATCCCTCTCCGCAGATGCTGTCAGACCTGCTGAGTTTTTCCAGGTATTTTTGTTTTTACTTCTACATTCTCAGTCAGTCACAGATCCCTGGAGTCTTCCAGGGTCCACAGAAGCTGCAGGGTTGGCTCCTCAGGGACAAGGGCTACTCACAGAGGCCGTGGCTGATGACACCTGTGCAGCAGCCTCAGACTGCAGCAGAGCGACACTATAATGAGGCTTATGCTGCAACTCACTACTTGATGGAGCAGACCATCGGGATGCTGAAGATGAGGTTCCAGTGCCTGGACCAGTCTGGTGGAGCCCTACAATATAGTCCACAGAGGGTGTCAAACATCATTGCCTGCTGCACCCTTTACAACCTGGCACTGCAACAGGGAGAGGAGCTGGCTGAGGAGGAGATATAGGAGCTGGAGGTCTCCTCCGATGAGGAGGATGCCAACAGGGATGAGGATGAGCAGGTCCTTGAAGGTGAAGATGATGGGAATGAGGCCCTTGCACTGGCTAGATGAGGCAGGAGCACTTGGGAGGCCCTCATAGCTGCTAGATTTGTGAAGCATGATGACGATAGGCAGTGAGGAGACACAATAGATTCTTGCATCGCATCTGAACATTTGACTCCAGTCTGGCTTCTGGCAGAGTGAATACCCTCTGTGAGAATGCTCTTGTCATGGAGACGCAGTGGAGGCCCTCATAGTTGCTCGATTGCAGGAGGATGATGACAACATGCAGTGAGGAAAACTCCATAAATCTTCACATAGCCTCTGAGAATGTCTGACACCTGTCTGGCTGAGGGCAGCTCACTTGTGCTCTGTGATCAGGGTCAGATCATTGAGATGCAGCCGTAAACTTTAGAAGCATCTGATCCTTTGTTCAAATTCAGCACCTGAGCCCTTCAGGAGCTGGTGCACAGCATCACCGGTCACAGATGCTGAAGAGATGGGGACCAGCCCCTCCTTAAAGGTGTTGAGAGCACACAGAGAGAATGAGGGAACTCTGAGGTACCTGCCCACTACATTCTGGCAGCAATGACCAGCACCGTCGAGGTGCAGGCATCAGTAATGTGTCCGGGGAGTGTGAGGCTGGACCATCGCTGTGGTCTGGAGGCTGCACAGACACAGGGAAGAGGCCCTGGACTGAGACACCTGCCTTTATCTTGTGCAGAAAGGTTTCACATCTGAGTGACAAGAACACGGCTCATCGGAACAAGGAGCCACAGGCAGGGAGACATTCTTGGGAATTTATTGACAATAGTGAAGAGAACGTAGAAGTGACTAACACCCGTGCCAAGGCTGTGCAAATAACTTTCCTAGCCCTGCCGCTACATCTTGGTGCTGGTCTGTGGTGCTGGAGCTGCTGAGGGCACAGAAGGAGGGAAGTTGGATGGGCCGGACACTCTCGGAGTCATCTGGGCCCAGAGTGTGCACGTGCTGATCCTCCTGGTGATGAATAAAGTTTTAACCTAAAACCCAGTGGGAAGATGTTTAATTTTGTGCAAGTTCTTCCGATGTTTGAAGAAAGAGACGTGGAAGCATTCTTTATCTCAATCGAGAAGATAATTGAACAGGTGAAATGGCCACAAGAAAACTGGACATTGATGTTACAACCTAGGTTAGTGGGTAGAGCACATGATGTTTGTGCTTCACTGTCAGAAGAAATGTCAGTGGATTATGATGGTTAAAAAAAGGCTATTTTGAGTGCATATGAGTTGGTTCCTGAGGCATACAGACAGAAATTTAGGAATATGAGAAAAGAGCCTGGGCAAACTTATATTGAATTTGAGAGAGTAAAACAAAGTAATATTGACCGGTGAATATCAGCATTAAAGATAGGGACAACACAGGCAGCTCTTAGGAAAGTAATTCTTTTGGAAAAATTTAAAGATTCAATTCCTTCGGTAGTGAGAACTCATATGGAGGAGCAGAGGGTTAAAACGGTAAGTCAAGCAGCTGAGATAGCTGACGATTATGAGTTAGTTCATAGTTCTAAACCTTTTGTTCATTTCCCCTTTAAATCAGAGAAAGATAGAAAGCGGGAAGGTGAAAGGGAGGTGGATAGTTAGGGAAGAGAAGGGATAGGTGGAAATTCCCAGGAAGCTTTTTCTCAGACTAAAAAGGAAGGTGCTGAGGGTAGAAGTGACACTTGAAAGTTGAGGCGTTTTCATGGTAATCAAGTTGGTTACACAAAGTCAAAGTGCTGGAAATTACAGGGAAAATCTGTTGGAATTATTGGGATGCAGAAAAGTTCTGGAAGTAAAAAATACTCTGGGTTCCGAGGTTCAGGCACAGGAAAAACCAATGGTTTGTGTACGGGTAAAACAGGAAGAACCAGTGAAAAGTGAAGAAATGGGAATGTGTTCACAATTTAGCCAAGGGAATGCTGAGGAGCAGGTTGCAGGAATGTTTAAAGATTTTGTATGTGAAGGAGGAGTCTTTCCATGTGTACAGGGTGGAGTAGGTAAAGATATTAAAATCTTAAGAGACACAGGGGCTAGTCAATCCTTAATGTTGTGGGATGGTGATATTTGTTATTCAGAGGGAGTATTGCAGGAACAGACATTTCTGATGAAGAGTCATATGGACTTGAAATGTTAACTGTGTCCCCCTCCGCAGATGCTGTCAGACCTGCTGAGTTTTACCAGCTAATTTTATTTTTGTTTCTGTTTAATATTTTTTTTTACTCTTGCCTTAACAGGGGTATAACTAGAAGCCAAATTAGGGGTTTTAGGAGTTATTATAGTAGTAATTTGTAGACCTATGTATGTGCTTGAAATCTTTTCTTTTGGTAATAAATGTTTAATTTAGTTTTTTTTTTAAATCTCTGAAGTTTTGGTGGACTTATTACTTCTGAATTCAGGACACGCATCTTGAAATAAATACAAATTGTAAAAACCATTGTAATAGCGTGATCAAGTTTCCCTTGTGGATTTGATCTGCCTTGTCAATAACAGCTCCCTCTTCTCATGCATCATAAGCTGCTGCTCCCTTTCAGATTTGGCATACTTGTGAATTTGTCCTATGAGTGGAAGATGAAAAACTTCGGCCGCAACTCTCTCTTTTCAGCAACACTCAAGTTCTGTATTTTAAATTTTTTTAAAGTAATTTTACTGGCTTCGCACTATAATAACCCAATCAGTAATTTGTGTGCTGCTATTTTTGTGTAAGTGGGGAATGCTGGGACAAATCCCTGCACCTGGCCTAACAATTCACCATGATATTGGGCTTCATTTCCATCGAGCCAGCAAGCTGTGTTCAAGAATGGGCAGCTCCCCAGCGAAGCAGCACTGAAGATTGGGCAACTGCAACAGCAGCAGCAACTCTCAGCTAAATGGGGAGAGGTGACCAGGAAGGGATGGGGTGGGGTTGATTTGATTGGAAAGAAAGCAATGGCCAGGGAAGGGGAGGTCGCAGTAGACGGGTTTAGGGTAGCAGTGGTGATCTAGTGGAGGATCTGTAGCTGGCCATTGACCACATTGTTTGAAAGTGCAGTCCATTGAGACACGCCTGCTCCTCCTGACCCCAGGTAAGTATTTTTGCCTCTTAGTTACAGTCTAACAGGTGCTCCATTTAAGGAATATAATAACCACAGAACCTTTAAGGACTATTTATGGCTTGATTTTCCTGAGTGTAGCCAGTGCTGGCTGACTGAGGAACACAAAATATGCAGCTGATTGGCTGTTTATTTGCATATGTGAAGTGTTAACCGCCTGTTTCAGGTATGGGGCCTGCTGGCTGATTAATTTACCAATATCATGGGTGGTGTACTTCCAGCTCACAATGAGCATGTGCTTCCTGCCCACCAAATGGGAGGCTTCAGAGAACATTTAGCATCATGTCTTTATATAGTAATTAAAAAAAAACAGAAAGGTATATTAAATATAGCTCATGGTTTCAAATACAATTATGCTAGGATTGATCAAAATGCATTAAACTATTTCCTTTGATGTATCAAAGCCATTTTCCTGGTGCTGAGATTAAAAGATACAATATGCTTTTATCTATTTATGAAATGCCTTGAGGTATTTCTGTAAGTGAAGGACATTGTTGTAAATGTTACTCTTCTTGTTTTAATCAACAAAATGACATCCTCAGTTCCAGTACAAAATAATGACAAAGCAACCAATATAAAATCTAACCACTTATATCCTCAGTGCAACGCAACACAGTGAGAATGATAAAGTGTCACAAATGAAATCTTCCATAATGGTGACTGGAAGAGAGAAATTAACTGCATGCATTAAGGTAAAGAAATGTCAAGCAGGTTTAAAAAAATTGTACCTATGTTAAGGGGTCATGTCTGACCAACTTGAATTTTTCAAAGAGGTGACCGGGTGTATAGATGAGGGCAATGCATTTGACGTAGTCTACTTGGACTTCAGCAAGGCTTTTGATAAGGTCCCGCATGGGTGACTGATAATGAAGGTAAGAGCCCATGGGATCCAAGACAATTTGGCAAATTGGATCCAGAATTGACTGAGTGGCAGGAAGCAGAGGGTGATGGTCGAGGGGTGTTTTTGTGACTGGATGCCTGTGTCCAGTGGGATTCCACAGGGATCGGTGTTGGGCCCCTTGCTGTTTGTGGTATATATAAACGATTTAGACTTGAATGTAGGAGGTTGGATCAGTAAGTTCACGGATGACACAAAAATTGGTGGGCTGGTAAATATTGAGGAGGATAGCTTTAGATTACAGGAGGATATAGACAGGCTGGTCGGATGGGCTGATCAGTGGCAAATGAAATTTAATCTGGATAAGTGTGAGGTGATGCACTTGGGCAGGACAAACAAGGCACGGGAATAAACAATGAATGGTAGAAACCTGGGAAGTACTGAGGATCAGAGGGTCCTTGATGTGCATGTCCAACTGTCCCTTAAGGTAGTGGGACAGGTAGATAAGGTGATTAAGAAGATCTATGGGATACTTGCCTTTATTAGCCGGTGTGTAGAATATAAGAGCAGGGAGGTTATGCTGGAACTGTATAAAACTGGTTCAGCCACAGCTAGAGTATTGTGTGTAGTTCTGGAATCTGCATTATAGGAAGGATGCGATTGCACTAGAGAGAGTGCAGAGATATGCCAGGATGTTGCCTGGGCTGGAGAGTTTTAGTTATGAAGAGAGATTGGATAGACTGGGGTTATTTTCCCTGGAGCAGAGGAGATTGAGGGGGAACGTGATAGAGCTGTATAAAATTATGAAGGACATAGATAGGGTAGACAGGAAGGAACTTTTCCTCTTGGTAGAGGGATCAGTAATCAGGGGGCATAGATTTAAGGTAAGGGGCAGGAGGTTTAGAGGGGATGTGAAGAAGAATTTTTTCACCCAGAGGGTGGTGGGAATCTGGAACTCACTGCCTGAAAGGGTGGAAGAGGCAGAAACCCTCATAACATTTAAGAATTATTTGGATGTGCACTTGCGATGCCATGGCATACAAGACTATGAGCCTAGTGCTGGGAAATGTGATTAGAATAGTTAGGTACTTGTTTGACCGGCGCAGACTTGTTGGGCTGAAGGATCTTCTTCTGTGCTGTAGACCTTGATGACTCTATGACTAAAGGAGGGGCAGCTTTAAGATTGGGGATGTGAAGCTTGTAATCCCACCAGGTTTTCATTTTATTCCATTAGTGCAAAGCAGTATATGCTCTAACTTGTTACTAACTTCATGCTGAGTATGAAATATGATTTTATAAGTTTCTTATTGAACTCTTTGTGGGTCATTGCCAAATGTTGGGAAAATTGAATAGGAACTAAGTGGGAGAAAACATTTTCCTCTTCGTTGACTTAATGTGGTAAAACTAGATATATCATTCTTCTGCAAAACAAAACTGGCTACATTGTGACCAGTTCCCATTGTGCAAATATGTCACAAGGAAAAAGTTGTAATATAAAACTGTAAATTAGTAACTAAAGCAGGGCCAATGACCTTGTGTTAAGGCCCTTCACCTGCAATGTAACCACACGCAGATAAAGTTAGTGACATTTTCAACTTCGTTACCTTGTTTTCTCTTCCAATCATTCCTTTGGAAATTAAACTCTGATAAAATATCTCGGAACTCTGAAAAATATCAGATACAGCAAAACATGTATATTAAGTGGTGAGGTTCTATTTAAGTTTCTTTTCACTGATGAGCTAGAACGAGCTTTTTGTTAGAGGTAGAACTCCTGCCTCTGAAGTTCAAACCCTGTGGATACTGGAGACTTGCATTCTGATTGACATCCAGTGGGATATTTGAGTTCAATGTGTGGGACCCCTCATCACATGGGATGTGGGAGGCGGTAAAATGCTCCGCCCATGTAGTACTATCTATTAAAGCTGATTAAATGGTGCAGTAAGGAGTATTCATGTGGCAGCCTGTCAGACTGTCAATCTGCCTGTGAATGCTTTCATTATTTCACTGTTCTCTAAGGACAGAGTATAAGCACACAATTACTTTTTAAAAAACAACTCACCTGTCAACATTTCATCAATATAAGGCTGACTTTCTGTTGCATGATGTTGAAATAGACTTTTAAAATGTAAACTGTTCATTTAGATAGCTGGAGGTTACAACATCAAAACAGACCATTGTGTGTGTCAGCATTTATTCTCTATACAGGCAAATAGTTTATATTCACTTAGCTTGTTTCCATATCCTTTCAATCCCTTTTCCACCTATCCAATTGAAACTTGAATGTTGACATATCTTCTGCCTCAACCACTGATCCTGGAAGTGACTGAGCACTATGTGATAAGGTTTCTCTCACCCCCTGTTCAATTTAATCTATGATCCCTCCTTCATGATCCCTCAACTGCTGGAGTCAATCTGTTCCTGTCTACCAGGTCCCTTACTTATACAATTTTAAACACCTTGTTCTATTTCCTGTAGCTATGTTGCTTCTTTTCTTGCTAAAATCTGCCCCAATCTAATCTGGCATTAGTTTTTGCACCTTTCACTTTTCTGGTTGCAACTTCAACCTTAATGACCATGCTGTGAACGCTCCTCCCGAGGTGTTCACACACACTTAACTCATCCACTTGATTTATTTTATTACTCGTATTACTGTCAAACTTGTAGATCAGAAAATACAAGAAGTCCATTGAATTGCCTCTCCTGTATTTTTCTTAATTCTTTCATGAGATGTGGGCATCAAGGTCAGCATTCGTTGCCCATCCCTGACTGCCCTGTAACTGAGGACAGTTAAGAATCAGCCACATTGCTGGGGGCCTGGAGTCACATGTAGGCCAAGCTGGATAAGGACAGCAGATTTCCTTCTGTAAAGGACATTAGTGAACCCAGGTGGGTTTTTATAACAATTGATGATAGTCATCATGGCCACTAGCTATGACTAGCTTTACATCCCAGATTTTATAAATTGAATTTAAACTCTTACCAGCTGCATAACCCCAGAGAATTAGGTTGGCTAGATTACTGGTCCAATGCATTATCACTATGCCACTACCTCCCACTGTGGAGCTTGCTCTGTAGATTCCAAATATCAGTTAAATGGTTATGCTGTTTTCTACAACAACTCTCATTTAAATAGTGCGTTAGTATGGTGAACATCTGAAATGAGGAGCAAGAAATTCATCCTGAGCAGTAACAGGAACAGAATTAAGGGATGTGACTGAACATGCTGGGACAAAATCCTGGAACTCCCTCGCTAACAGCACTGTGGGTGCACCTACACCACATGGACTGCAGCGGTTCAAGAAGACAGCTCACCACCACCTTCTCAAGGGCAACTAGGGATGGGTAATAAATGATGGCCCAGCCAGCAAAGCCCACATCCCATGAATGAAAAAAAGACATAATTTTGAGGAGGTTTGTAAAGATGGGGGAATGGTTGTAAGGAGAAGAGAGGAGAAATCTATAAGATTCCAGAGTTGAGGGTGTGAGCTGGGCACAGAATTGGAGGAGATTACAAAAGTAGGGTGAGCAAAGCCTTTGGGGCAACTTAAAAACTGGATTTTAAATTCAGTGTTTTAGGGCATGGAGGCCTATTAAAGATAAATGAGAAAAGGGGAGTGATAGGTGAGGGGACCTAGTACTGGATATGTGGGTGATAAAGCTTTTGATCATCTGAAGCTCTTTGTAGAACATTGAGGGGATGAGCCTGGAGGTATTAAAGATATAGGTGAGGGTTACAGCAACTGTGAGGCCAAGGAGAGTGAAGCAATGTTGTGGAGGTAGAAGTAAATGGTTTGTCAAGGAATGGGATATGGGACTTGAAGCTTAGCTGTTAAGTTAAATAGGAGCCAATTTAGGATGTTGTTGGATTCAGCATGTGGGAACCAATGGAGAGTGAGATTGCCTCCTTGAATTAGAGTTATAACATGGAAATTCAATCAATTGTTGGATGACTGACTCCATTACCTTTCATGAATGCAAAAGTGACTGTATAATTCAAGAATAAATGAAAAAAAAAACATATTAACTTACTTTCATCGATCAGAACCAACGTGACCTGCCCCTTGGCTTTCCCATCCTGGAGCTGGGCTGTGTAGGAGCCTTCATCTTCTTCAGAGAAGTTTTGAATGATCATTTCTATAATCCCATTGGCTTTATCAAAATTAATCTTGTGGGTCTATATGGAAAAGAGTACATTTATGTCCTTTTTTCAAACTCCAATCTTTCATTCTCTCTCTATATCTTTTTGCCCACTGTAATTCACACTTCCTTCTCAGCCCCTGCAATGTTTATTTCACAATTCCTCATTTTGATTGGCTAAAGAGACACACAGTTGTTTGTTCTTTGCACTCAGGACCTGATGCCCTCTTTTCTTCATTATGACAATGTCAGCTCACACTTGCAGCAAATTCCCACATAAAACATTTAAAACCTAACCAAACAAGGCCAAGTCTATCTCACAGTGGATGCCTGTCGATGCCCTGCCACCTCAAATTATAGCCCATTAATATAAAAATCAATATTATTACTCAAGTTTGGCATTGATACACAACACTGAAAGCAATTGGCCTCAAAATTCAATTTAGATGAATAAAACTGACTGAAACTCAATAATCTCTGCAGAATGCAGTATGTTTTCTCACAGCTACTATCAGCTCCAAGATATCATTTGATTCATACATATCCAGGAAGATGAGTAACAAAGTAACTCGTGATTTGCCCAATGGATTGTAAAACTGCCAAATTCAGGTCTTTTCTCCGAACTAACACCTTCACATTATTCCTGCTTTTTATGGCTTGCATCATTTGTATGTGTTAGCAGCCACAATATCCCAATGATTTGTTGCACGGTTGGTTGAATAGTTGCCTGTACCAGTGAATATTGTTTATCTAGAGTGTACCTTTAATCTCTCAAGGTGTTTTAGCTTATAATTTTTTTTGGTTGCAAATTTACTCTCCTCTTTGCCTCCTGAACATGCCTGCTCTTGCTGGGATACAGCTCCATGTACCACCATCTATTTGGCCAACTGGCAATTCCTAGCTGACAAGCTATTTGATCATAAAGCAAAGGGCATTAAAGCTGAGCTCAGTCTTGCCTCTGCTCCACAACTGCTGTGTACTTGCAGAAGGAATTGCTGGTTTGACAGGATTGGGAAGGAGCATTGGTTAATCACCCACATTCTCATCTGAGGTCAACTGTCACATCAGCATTTTATTTTAAATCATTTCACGGGATGGGGCAACGCTGATAAGACCAGCATTTATTGCCCTGGAGAAGGTGAGCTGCCTTCTTGGGTATAACTGAGAGGTTTGCGAGGCCATTTCAAAGGTCAGTAAAGTTTTTTTTTAAAATCATTCACGGGATGTGGGCTTTGCTGGCTGGGCCAGCATTTATTGCCTATCCCTAATTGCCCTTGAGAAGGTGGTGGTGAGCTGCCTTCTTGAACTGCGACAGTCCATGTGGTGTAGGTGCACCCACAGCGCTGTCAAGAGTCAAGCACATTGTTGTGAGGCAGGAATCACACTCAGGCCAGGGTGGTAAGGATGGCAGATGTCGTTCCCCGAGGGGCATTGGTGAACCAGATTAGTATTTTGAGAATCCAAAACTTTGGTCACGATTGTTAGCTTTTAAGTTCTAGATGAATTGATTAAATTTAAATTTCCCAGAGTGAATTTAAATTCTCCAGCTTTCGTGATGGGACTTGAACTTGTGTCCACCATGCTATTGTATCACCAGCCTCAGGATCCCAGCATACAGCAGGAATTGAACTCTTGTATGTTCAGTTGCAAATTTAAATTCAATTAATGAAAAAAACTGGAATTAAAAGCTAGTATCAGTCACTCCCCCTGAAATGATTGCCTTACAGTTAAGAAATGTCTTGATTTTGAAAAATCTCATCCCTTTTTTTCAAATCTCTCCAAGGCCTTGCCCTATCTCTGTGAACTCCTCCAGCCCTACACTCCAGCAAGATATCTGCATTCGTCCAATTCCAACCTCCTGGATATCCCCTGAATTGCCCCATTACTCCATACCTGGGCCCTAAGCTCGGGAATTCCCTCTCTAAACCTCTGCCTCTCTATCTTGCTCTCCTTTTTTGTGATGCTCCCAGAAAACCAACCAAGTTTTTGATCATCTGCCCTAATATCTCCTTATGTGGCCTGTGCCAAATTTTGTTTCGCAATGCTCCTGTAAAGTGCCTTGGACAGTTAACTGCATTAGACACACTCTATGAAATACAGGTATTAGTACCAGGGACACATCTCTGTAGAGCGAGCATTTACTTACAGGAATGATTGTTCGACAATGACAGAATGTGATCAAGCATTTAACAAAAGAGGTGACAGTTTATGATAATTGAAGACATTCCTAAGTATATTTTAATGAGATACCTAAACAAAGTAGTAACACTTAAAGAGTGGGTTTGCTTAAAAAAAAACACCATTTAACTGAACAAAAAATAAGAAGTCACAGGAAAATGGAATTACAAACAAACAAAATATTGTAAATTTAAACCACAAAATGAAGGTTACCGGAGTGCTTGAAACTTCTTTCTCATTAACGATGAATCGTAAATGCGCAGCTGGGGATAAACTCTCGACCTGCAACCAGAGTCGAACAGCATCCTTCCCAAGCAGCTCAGCAGCCCAATTAGACTTCACATGAATTACTGAAAATAACACAAACCAACTGAACTGTGTTGACAGCTTTTTGATTTAAATCACAAATAAGTGACAATTCCACTATAGCTTTCATTATGGGCGATAATGATACCTCCCTGTGTCACCGTTTAACACAAGGCCAAGTACTTTGTAGTTCCGTCACTTGTGCATAATTATATTAATTTCTAGCAGATCTGCGATGATGTTGCTAACAATCAATAACAGGAGCACACCACTTATTATTTTGCAAGTAAGACGGATTTGTATTTAAGTAGGCTTTTTTTTTAAGATACGAAGTCTATAAATACCGTAAGTAAACAGAGCTTGAGGGGAATCTGATTTTAATTGCTGCCTGCTGGTGAAAGATTGGGGATTTGAAGCTGCTTTTAAATTTCCAGCTCCAGGTCAGAAAAAAAACTGCGTTACTTCCTTTTCATTAATGCATTTAAATCCTTTTAAGTGTGACATTTGAAATGTGAAGGTACTTTTCTTAATATTTATATTGATAAACATTTTCACGTCTTCAGAGTGAGGTCAAGGCACGTAACAAAACGTAGCTTAAACATTTGCGCTCAGTCACAAATCCCACGTTATTGATGGAGAGCTCCTGACTTTTTGTTACAACGAGGAGCGCCAACTAGCGTTTCGAATGCGCATCGACGAAACTGAAAGTTTGTGGCCAAAGTTTGAAGTCCCGCAGGCGGGCGCGTACCCGGCCTGAGCGGGAGTGAAAATAGCCCGAGATGATGGTCGGGCGAGCGTCCTGATGGCATCACGCACGCTTGCGATATTTCACTCAGCAGGCACGCGCGGCAGTCGGAAGCGCGCTCGCCAACAATCAAGGGGGCAAAATTAAGCCCATTAATGATGCAGTCAGCAGCGATTTTATGTAGCCCCTCCACAGTTGGCGGATGGACCATTCTCCCAGGCGGCGTTCACAGTTTTGCTCAAACCTTGATCCAGGGTTGGGATAAAATCTCTGGGGGGGGGGGGGGGGGGTGGAAACAAAATGATAAGGGATATCTGGGTAATGATTTTTTTATGAGGCATGCTTTCAGCTGCTTGATTGCGCTGCACGGAGATATTTTGCAGCAGTTTTGTCATTTTCCTTTATTCTGTGCGGGGGTCGGCAGCTCCCTGGAGCAGCTGTCTGCCTTTGGGGGAGCTCTCTCGGAGCGCTCACCCAGCACCCTCACTTACATCAGCACCCGCTTTCTTCCTGCTCCCTCCACCCAAACCCTGGCAGCGCTGAGCATTTCTCAGAGCGTGTTTCACGCTGACTGGCTGTTAATCGGCCAGCCAGTGTGAAATTTGCAGTTGGGGGGCCGGTCACAGCCAGCGGTCCATTTCCTGTCTGCTCCTGGGCCCGTGAAATGTGCATACCTGCCGACCGAAAAATTTAGGCGTACGTTAATCAGCACGTTGGAATGTCCATTAAAATGTTACAGAATAGTTACTAAGCCAATCATAAACCCCCATGGCCGGAATTTTCCAGCCCGTCACACCGGCAGGATCTCCTGGCCCTGCTGATGTGAACAGAGATTTCAAAGGCTTGTTGGACCCATTGAGGGCAGCCGGAAAATTCTGGCCCATGTGTCTGTTTATTTATTGCACGTGACCAAAAAACTTAGGATTTACAGTGAAAGATTAATCTTGAGGAGTTATGTGGATAGATTGAAGAAGCTGTGGCCATTCTCCTTAGGGAAGAGAAAGTTGAGAGGAGATTTGATGGAGGTGCTTAAAATCATGAGGGGTCCAAACTCTGGACAGAGTAGACGGAGAGAAATTGTTCTCATTAGCAGAAGATTGAGAACCAGAGGACAAGGGTTTAAAGTGAGTGTTAGAAAAAGCAAAAGCAACATGAGGAAACACTTTTTTAGCGAGCAGTTATAATCTGGCGAGAAGGGGGTGGAGGGAGACTCAATCACAGATTTCAAAAGGGAACTGGATGAGAAGGGAAAAAATTGCAAGGCTATGGGGGAATGGCGGGGGAGTGGGACTAGCTAAATTGCTTTTGCTTGGGCTTGATGGGCTGAATGGTTTCCTGTGCTGTAACCATTCTATAATTCTAATTAAATGTAACTTAACAGCCGCTTCAGAAGGTCGAAGACTTGGGGTTACACAAATTAGTTTAATGGCAAAGAATGCAATCCAATCTCATCTTACTCTCTAAATTAAAGGAATAAAGAAAAGGTATTGCACTAGTAATTTGAAGATGCACATTTTTGAGAGGTTATGGTGGTGATTTGGGGCAGGGGGAGCAGTGCCAGGCAGTGGCTCGCATGCTTTGAACCCAGGGTTGGGGGTGACCCTCCTGCTCCTCCTGGCTCCACACTCAAGTAAATATATTGTAGACGATGACTTTACTGGTTGTTGCCTAACAATTGTCAGATCACTTTAAGGACTGGCTCATGATGAACATGTGCTGCCTACTGCCATGTTGGAGAGTTAGTGGGCCATTTAGTGCCTGATAAACAGGCCTTGTGTTTTCATAATTGTAGGTCATGACATCTAAAGCTGCCCTTTAAATCACATTTGTTAAAATGCAAAGTACAGTCAACAGCCCATGGTTACTGTGTAGTTTCATTCTCAATGGAGCATCTTGGCAGATGTTTTTAAGGATTGCAGTGGATCTTTCTACTTCATATAAGATCTCTTCATTATAAAACAAAATAGGCAAGCCAAGAAAATGAACCTAAGACTTAGTGGTCAAATTCAAACTTTTGCACACTGTTGCCGTAGATTTTCAACTTTTTTTATGAACACTTTTTCTCAAAGAAAGATTTGCCTTTCATGACTACAGAACACCCCAAAGTGCTTTGCAGCCAATGAAGTACTTTGAAGAGTAGTCACTGTTGTAATGTCAGAAAGGCAGTGGCCAATTTGCACACAGCAAGCTCCCACTACGTGATAATGTGGAGATAATCTGGTTTTGTGATGTTGATTGAGGGATGACTATTGGCCAGCACATCAGGATAACTCACCTGCTCTTCTTCAAAACAACATCATAGGATCATTTATGTCCATCTAAGAGAGCAGAGGAGGCCTCAGTTTGACATTTCATTCAAAAGACATTGGGCAGAATTTTGCCCTTGATGGGCAGGTGGGCGGGCAGCCTATCACCGCCATCGAAACGGGCCCCGCTGCCATTTTGAGTGGGCGGGCCAATTAAGGCCCACCCAGCGGGCTGCCCGACGGGAAGTGCTATGCACTTCCTGTGCGGAGGGGGAGGGATTCCCCAACTGTCAAAGTGCGCTCTTTCATACATACGCTAGATGGCCAGAGTATGGTGTAGAGTCAATGCCCATAACAGTTGGGATAGTTCTTGGGGCCTATCTCTTCTTGCCCCTTAAAAATATTGTGGCATAAGCCATGATCAGTAACCCTCAAACAACAGGATGTTACAAGAAGAGAGATATATTCAACAATAGACAAGTAACAGTAGGGAATACGTACGTGGGTTTCTTTTTCGATGGCTCAGTTTCTTTAAACTCTGGAGCTCTGAAAAAAAGTTTTAAATCTTAGACTTAAAGTTAACAAGAGTGGCTAATTTGGCTTTTATAAGGTTTGAGGTAACGGTTTACCTTCATCTGTTAAAGTATGACTAGAGGAAACACCATCAGTTCCGGTTACTATGACAGAGTAAGTACCTAAATCCTCTTCTGAGGGGTCAATCAGGATCAGTTTAGATCTGGAAAAAGAGACATTCATGTCAACGTTCGCAGCTCTCTAGTTTGGCAAAGCTGCCCCAGATTTATTACATTTTCTAATCAGCGATTGCCAGGACAATGTTTTAGAAATGCTCCTGTGCAATTAGATAGAGGCAGAAAAATGCCTAAAATAAGTCAAAGTGAACATTTGATTCGCAGGAAATTAATAAACAAGTCTTGGGCTTCAGGAGCAAAATGTGGGGGTGGGGGGAGCTGGAGTAAATTCCCTCTGGTCATTGTGTGTTGACTGACAGTGGAAACAAAGCTGGAAATTTTTCCATATTGACTTTTTCCAGTTAAATAATAGAGATTTCGAAAAAATATGCCTTATTTGCTAGAATCAGAGCAAATCTTTCTATGATGTTTGTGAAGTCACTAGTACATTGCAGTTAGGGGGGAAAAACAAACTTTCCTTTAGGTTAAACTACAGGACATTGAGAACCACAGCAACTCCAGGCTCAAAGACTATTAATATGCTCAGCTGAGTCCCCAATAAAGGACACCAGCAATTAAACTATTCAGTACTTAGAAACAATTGCAGCCACGTACGCTTGATAACAATTACCCACACAATTCATTTAACTGGCCACCCACATTAGCAGAATGCAGAGTTTATTCTTTAAATAACTACATAGTTTCTCTTCAAAACAATTCATATTTCTCACAACTGCAATAACACAGTCTGTTAGAGAATGATCTCCTTTTAAAATAGAGATTTTAATCAACTTAACCCTCAGGATTCCTTTAGCTGGTAGAGCAAGCGAATGGATCTCAGGCACCTCCAATAAGGTTAGGAATTGATTCCCTGAATTTACGGGCTGTTACCTGGTGATCCGGACAGCACTGGAAAATAACTTTAAAAATTACTTTCCGGTTAACAAGTACGAGTTTCTTCCTCATGTCATTTTTTCTTTGCTTGTGCTAAAAATCTTCTAAGGCAACCAAAATAGTTCACACTTTAAGATAAATGTAGGGTCAGGAAGTGGAAAGTAAAATGCTGTTAACATGAGGAGGCTGGAAAATGATAACTAAATGAGGAGAGACTGCAAATGATAATAAAACAATTCAAAACTGAACATTTCCCTCTCAGATTTCCAGATTTCGAGACTAACTCTCCTCATCATTGAAATTTTCTAATACTGGATGAAGAATAGAGCATTCGTAACTTGGCTCACTTTTAAACACCCATCAACACTGGAATCTGAGGCAAGGACTGAACGAGAGTAATGAGGGCAACTTAATTACTGCATTGTTGACGATTGTTCATAGTTCATTCTAAGACTGAAGTTCCAGAATGTTCCAGATTCTTACATGTCTTCTGTTGTTTCAATCCGCACTCTCTCAGGGGTTGTAATTTCTTGGTAGTCCTTGGACCAAATAAACTTTGGTGCATCGGTGGCCTCAGAGTTCTGCAGTGCCAGGAAAATATTTCCATCTTCATCCACACCGACATTTATCTCTGTGGTGCCTGCAGAAAATAACACAACTGCCTCATGTCATGTTTATATACACAATAGTTCCACCTGCATTACTTATTAGCTTTACAATGTATACAGGATGACTTGCAGTTTAGTGTGGTATAAATCTAGATTAATATTAGTCTCTTTCCAGTCGCTTGTTAATTAGGCTAGGTTGGAACAGTCCTTCAGTTATGTGGAATGAAAGTACCAGTTTTTTTTGTACTAAATACACAGAGGCTATAACTCTCATGATTTTCTCTGCAAACTTTAGGAGTGCAATTCCATCTTAAGGAAGAAAAGCTTGTCTATGCACAGTACCTTTCTACACAACATGGCAAAGCACTTTACAGTGAATGAAGTATGTTTGAAGTGAATGGCACTGTTGTAATTTAGGCAACATGCCAGCCAAATTGTGCACAGCAAACTCCCACAAACAGCGATATGATAATGACCAGATAATCTGTTTTTGTGATGTTGACTGAGGGATTGATATTTACTAGGACACTGGGGTGAACGTTCCTGCTCTTCCTCCAAATAATGCCATTGGATCTTTTACATCAAACTTAGAGGCCAGACAGGGCCTCGCTTTAATAACAACAACTTATATTTATATAGCGCCTTTAATGAAATGAAACTTCCCAAGGCGCTTCACAGGAGCATTAGAAAATAATGCATGACACTGAGTCACATGGGGAGAGGACAAGCAGATGAAGAAAAGCTTGGTCAAAGAGCTAGGTTTTAAGGAATATCTTAGACAGAGGAAAGCAACGTAGAGAGCTGGAGTGGTGTAGTGAGATCATTCCAGAGCTTGGGGCCTAAACAGCAGAAGGCACGGCCAACAATGGTGGGATAATTATAATCGGGAATGCACAAAAGGCCAGAATTGGGGTTGGAAGAGATTACAGCAATAGGGAGAAGCAAGACCATGGAGGGATTTAAAAACAAGGATGAGAATTTTAAGGTCAAGATGTTGCTTGACTAGGAGCCAGTGCAGGTTAGCGAGCGCAGGGGTGATAGGGGAACTGGAGTTCCTGCAAGTTAAGACTCGAGCAGCAGAGTTTCTGATGACTTCAAGTATATGGAGAGTAGACTGTATTTCATGGGGAGAATTTTATGCCATTTTACGTGGGTGGGCCAATTAAGGCCAGCCCGGCGTGACATGAAGCTGGAAGTGCTGAGCGCTCCCTGTGCGAATGGGGGAGGAGGCTGAGTCAGGGCCTGTGGTGCATTTGCACAAAAGAACACAGAAATCTCCCTGAGGCACAGAGCTGCCTCAGGGAGATTTAGTTAGAGTTTCAAAAATTTTAATAAAGAAAAAAAATTTAGGACATGTCCCCTCATGTGAAAGTGTCAAATGAGGTGGGACATGTCTATGAATTTTAATGAAAATCTTTATTTCACTTATAAATCATTCATGAAACCTCATCCTGCCCGTGGAGGTCTCCTGAGCGCTTCGTCTGCCCACCAACCTTAAGGTTAGACGGGCAGCTATGTTAAGTGGTTTAATTAGTTTTTAAATGGCCTTTGGCAGTTCAGCGGGCGTGGTAACGTCGGGATGCACGCCTGTCATCACCACATGTCATTTTACGTGTTGGCAAGCGGGCCCCACCCCCGCTTGCTGAGCCAAAGATTCTGGCCCATGGCTCATTCAAAAGACATTGCAGCACTCCACTGGAATGTCAGTTTTGATTTTTGTGCTTAGGGTTCAGGAGTGGGATTTGAACCCACAATTTTCTGACGATCAGGTCCGACAGAGCTACCAGTGGAGCCACTAATCCCAAAACCCCTAGTTACTTAATCCCAGCCCAAGTAGCGTTTGGTGAAACCTGGATCTGCTCAGATTCCAACCCCACTGCTGTTTGCGTTCCTCCATTTCATGCCACTGTGATAGGAACAAATACTCCAGTACATTGTTGTTTCAGTGATTGGTGCAAACTCCTGTGGAAATTAGTTACTCTAACCATTCAGAAAGATGCCATACCTGGTTTGGTTTCAGTTCGAACAGGGTCAGATGGCAATGATGGTAGACCAGTTCCAGCTGAATTGAATGCCAGTACACGGAATATGTAGGTTTTGCCTTCTTCCAAATGACAAATCTGACAAAATTGAACAAAAACAGCTTGGTCACATAAATGTCACTATAACTCCACTGTGGTCAAGGTACCAGCACTTTCTCATGTGTAAAACCTACTGTCGTAATCTCTCAGCACTTGGTGATTATTAGTATTGTTAGTTCAAGTTTAGGATAGCTTCAACTAGTCCACAGCTTGTAATATACCTTCTCCCAGAGGTAGCAACTGGCAGCAAAATGAATGCCTGCGAATCACAGCCAAACATTGAGCCAATATTTACATTTCCTCTGTATATAGAATGATATTGGACTCCAAGAGTTATGCGACTGGAAGAGGTTAATCAAACTAGATTTGTATTCATTGGAATTTAGAATGTTAAAAGATTATATGTTTTGAAGATATTAAGGGGAACAGGTAGGGCGGATTAGGAGAAACTATTTTCAACTGGTTGGGGAGTCTAGGGCTATGGGGCATAAAACTTAAGAGCCAGACCTCTCAGGGGCGAAATGAGGAAACACACAATAACTGGTAGAAATTTGGAACTCTCTTCCACAACCAGCTGAGGGTGGTAATTTTTTTCTTGGCCAAAGATATTAAGGGATATGAACCAAAGTGGGATGTATGAGGTTAGGCCACGGGTCAGCCATGATCTCACTGAATGATGGAACAGGCTTGATGGGCTAAATGGCCTCCTCTGATCCTGCATCCCTGAGTGAACATCCCTGATTGAACATCCCTAAGTGAACTACATATTCCTTTTTGCACAGACCACAACATTCCCAGGAAGTCTATCATATTCCCTATATTAAAAACGCAGTCACTGGGATAGCTACTACCAAATCAGGAGGGAAACAACACCTTTAAAAGGTATAAAGAAAGGGATCACTTTCATATTCCATTAGTTATTGATCCCAGCATCATCAGAAGTGCTGGTTTCACTACCTGTAAAACTTTATGGGCTGAATTTTCCCCCATGACTGGGGGTGGGGAGGGGAGAGTGCAAAACCAATCGGCGCCCCCCAATCGGGTCTGCACTGCCATTTTAGGTGGGCGGGGCCAATTAAGGCCCGCCCAGCGTGACACTCGCCCGGAAGCGCTGAGTGCTGCCTGTGCGGGGGGGTCGGTGGGGGGTGTTTCCCTGCTCCAGGGCCTTTTGTGAGTGGGCTCAAAAGAGCGCAGAAACCTCCCTGAGGCACAGAGGTGCCACAGGGAGTTCTGTTTAAGGTTCTAAAATTTAAATAAAGGAAATATAAACTTTTAGAACATGTCTAAAATTTTTTTAAATTTTAAAATTTTAAAACTTTAAAACTTTAAAAATTTTTAAAAATTTAAAATAAAAAAATTAAAATTTTAAAAAATTAAAAAATTTAACTTTTAAAAATTTCTAAGAATTTAAATAAAGGAAATAAAAACTTTTAGAACATGTCTAAAGCTTTTAGAACATGTCCCCTCATGTGATGAGTTGGGACATGTCAATGAATGTTTAAAATAATTTTTATTGAATTTTGAAACACTTCATGAAACTTCATCCCGCCCGTGGATGAAGCTTCATAAAAAATGCAGAGGCCGCCTGGGCTCCTCGCCTGCCACCAACCTTAAGGTTGGACAGGCAACTCATTTAACTGTTTCAATTCATTTTTAACAGGCCTTAATTGACTTTTGACAGTTTGGCGGGAATGCAGCCGGCTCGGCTGCGCGTCTGTCGAACTGAAAATCTAACTGACGCGTCATTTTACGCGTCGGCGAGCTGGCCCCGCCCCCCCCGATCGCTGACCGGAAAATTCTTCCCTATGATTTAATAAATAACACAAAGGCAATCAGCCCCCTGAGAGCAAAAATGAAGGAGAATGTTTTACTGTGACACCAAAAATGTCAGTATGCAGAAAAACATGCTCTGTAGTTCTTTGAGCTAAATCATTAAAATTCCAAACCAGTCATCAGCCTCACCTTTATTACCAATTTTAAACTCACAAGTACAGATGCAAAGAAATATATGTTAAATATAGAAACTGGGTTGCAGTAACATTCTCTCTAAGTTAATGATTTTTCCTTTCCCGCACTGTATATTATTGCATATAGACCTGTAAATGTAAATCCCTGTTCAGGCTAGGATTGGGGTGGAGGAGGAGCATGTCTTGTAAGTAGGTCATACATTCCCCTGGGCTCACCCCCTGGTTAGTTTCCTTCTTAACACACATAGTGCCCCGAGCAACAGCAGTCCAATGAAATCCAATCAGCTGCAGCTCCTGGAGTTTGGCCAGCTCCACTCCTCCAGCAGTTAACCTTCCTACCCGATTCTCAACCGTAGTCCAAATTCTCCTGTTTAAAAAGCAGGCACCAGCAGCAGGATAGATTCAGTGAAAGGGGGTTCATGATAATTAGCAGCATTGGGACATTGAGATACTATTTAAATATTGCAGGTGCTGCACAGCCAGAGCCACAGTGGGTAGGAATGAACCAGTTCAAGTTAAAAAAAACAGATAAAAAGGGTTTGTGCCAAATTCATAATAGTGAGAATTTTGAAGCTTTGTAATATTCTAATTCATAGCAACATAGGAACAGGAGGAGACCATTTAACACTTTGAGCTTGTTCCTCCATTCAATGAGATCATGGCTAATCTGCAATCTAACTCCTTATACCCACCTTTACCCCTTTTCCCTTAATACCCTTGGACAACAAAAATCTATCAATCTCAGATTTAAATTTAACAATTGGGATAGCATCAATTGTCACTTGTGGAAGGGAGTTCCAAACTTCTATCATTCTTTGTATGAAGAAGTGTTTTGTGATTTCACTACTGAAAGGGTTGACTCTAATTTTCAGACTATGCCCCCTAGTCTTTCCCTCCCCAACCAGCAGAAGGAATTTCTCCCAATTGACCCCATGTGTTCCCCTTACAAGTCATACAAATTATATGAGTCATGAATGTTGATAGGATTACATTTTTGGCTTGTGTTTTTTTTTAATATGTTTTACTCCTTTCCTGTTATTGCTTTGCACCACAATCCTTTCCTGACTAGGAGGACTAGTTTTCTGATCACTATTTTTCAGAAAGCTCTGATTTTTCCTTATGTTGCCTTATTTTTAATTAAACTTATTAACAGGAAAACCCTTTGCTTCAGTCTCTGCTCCAGTATTTAACCAGTTGCTAACAATGGCCTGGACTTTCATCCTCAAGGTGGGTAGCGGCAGTTGGGAACATTCCTTGTTTACCCCTCTCACCTCGGGAGAAGGTGCCCAAGAGTATGGGATCTTCATTGCTGGGGTGCTAGTGCCAGCTGGAGTCGGGCCAGCCGACCTGGAGAGAAGCTTCTGGAAGCCACAGGGGCTGCCTGATGCAGAGATGGGCTGTTTGAGAGACCCGCCTTGGTGCTGTGGGACTTTGTATAAAATATAAACACTTTGGCCATCCAACCCTCATTCCTCACATCCCTCACCCTGCAAACATTCCCTATGCCCCATCAATGCCATCTCACGCTGCCCCCACCTGCCTCCTATGACCCCTCGTGCCCCCTATGCCAAGCTCTGCCCTTCCACCCCTCCTCCCCACCATGGCCCCTCATGCCCCATTGCCAAGCTATGACATTTCCATGCCCATTGACCCACTCTACACTGTATAGAAGCAAAGAACCCTGCAGTGAGCCCTGACAACCATTAGAGTTGTAAAACTTCTGTGCTCCCGAGAAAACATTGTTTGACTGACAGCTCAGGCTCTCTGATCTCTGCTGTCAATTGCACAATGATTGTTTACACAAGGTTAAATGGTTTCAAGAGTTTTGTTATTAATACTTTAAAGGGCCTGAATGATTGATCCTTTTATTAGCTCGTAGCAACATGACATTCCTTTCAACGCAGGAGAAAGTTATGAATGAATTACTTTTTTGGCGTTTTTTTATATACATCCTACTGTCACATCTCATTGGCTCTAAACAGTCTACAATGGGTCAATGGGCATCAAAGTGCCATAGCTTGACATAGGGTCCATGAGGGAGACCTTTTGAATTTACCTTTTAAAAGGCCCCCTAATGCAGTCACATCACCTCTGGGGGGGGGGGGTGTGAACCATGACCCTTCAAAAATCTGGCCTGACTCCATGAAGAGTGTGGAGGAGTAGGAGATGCTTATCTCCGCAAAGGAGCCGGCCAGGTTGGGAGTGCCAGGTGAGGGCTTTTGACAATGTTAGGAGCTAGATATAGTTTTAAGTAAGTTATATTTGTATTTGTGGGTGTTAGGAACAATATATAATTTTATGTTTAATTTATACTTTAAAAAATTTGTTTGTTAAGAAAGGTGAAGCCTGGGTTTGGTTTCATTTTAGAGTTCTTTTTTGAGATGGAGCTGGGAAGTCTCCAAGCCCTGTTTATATACATGCTTTTTAATGAGGTTTTACAACTCTTACAGTGAAAAGATAGGTTACCAGGGGATTAGTAGTTTAGGGAAGTGAAAACACATAAAATGGAGGAGAAAACTGCTGTTACCTAACAACAGGGGATCAGAGAGAGACAGGGAGAGACAGAAAGGCAGATCCTAGTTCAGTTGGTGTTTGTATACCGCAGAGTGAAGACAGCAAATGTCCAAGACTCTCTCTGGCTGGAAATGATGCTCGACTACTAAGGAAATGAGTTTAAGGAACTCATATGTATTGCTCTAAAGTTAAAGTAATAGAGAGTTTAGAGTGAGTTTTCTGGATATCTCAAGGGAGAGACCAATTGTGGAAGGACTTCTAGTCAATGTTCAGAATTTGACTGGAAAAGAAACCTTTTTACAACTGAGCCAGCTCTAACCTTGGTGTAGGAATAATGTACTTCTTCACTGGAGTGATAGGTCTGTAAGGGTATTGCTGGGATAAAAGGGATAGCGTGAGTTTAAATATTTTTTTTCTGGGTGTCCATGTTGAAATCTTTCCAACCTTTTTGTTGTCTAGTGTAATATAGTTAATATTTCTTGTGCAATAAATATTTTATCATTTTGTTAAAAAGTCAACAGCAGACTCCTGTGAATCTGTTTCAGTAAGAACCCTGCACAGTTTTAAAAAAATAAATTATGGTTATCTAGCCAGGTTCCATTCTGGGATCTGACTTGTCCAGTAAAACATCAGCTGGGACCATAGCAACAGGAACAAGCCTGCACTCTTTAAGGACACTCCCAAAAATCAGATAACCCAGGAATGGGGTTGGGAATCCCAGAATCAAGACCCACCTGCCATTTTTAAAGGGCTCCCGAGTCATCGCAACTTGGTGAAAATCCAGGCCATTATGTCTAACTGTACCGTGAGATGATTTGTCATTTGATTTTCTCTCTCCTTCCCCCAGGAATCCACCTGACCTTCCCTCCTCTCACTCCACAATGAAATGGTTGACATTAGGAACTCCCCACATGGGGATCATGATTATGAGCTTATATCCTAACATCCTGTGGAATTAGTGCATCTAAAATCCTGCTAATGCCATTGAATCTCTCAAGTAGAAAATGGCACCAGTCACATTACACTCAAGCTGCTGAACTAAGGTTGCTTCACATACACAAGAAGAATCTTTCCCTTCAATACTGGACTGAATCAGAAAATCATTTACAAACCCTCATGTGTGTTTTAAGTATTGGCTCTTTAGTTAAGGTTTTCCACTCTTCCAAATCAGTTTCGCACATCTGAACGAAATAGCCAGCTAGAGGATCTTTTCCTGTGTACAGTGGAGGCTGCCACAGAAGCAACAAAGAGGTGCTGCGAACCTCAATAAATCTCACATCGAAAGGTGGCCCTATAGGAACAAAATGAAAACTTACTTTGAACTTTATTATGCAAATGATCAATTCCAAATAAAGGTAAAGTACAGGAAAGGGAAAAGTAGATGGCGTGCCAGAACAAGAGGCTGGCTTCATTTGTTAACAACATTTTGATAAACAACATCATTCATGCTGTTCATATGAGCTGGAAATCAGTAACGTAAATTTAACTAATGCTATTACATTCAGCAGTGCATGTTAGTTCAGAGGTCATAGTGCATCAGGAAGTATCATAGGGTAATGTGAACACACATCTAATCATATTGCACTTGGGATAAAATATGGTTGTAGTTTTCATATCTTCACACACTTCTTAGTGTGAAGTAATGCAGGTTACTTAACAGTCTGAAAAGCTAGGACTTAAAAACTCCTTCCACAGCAGTAACTACCTAGCCAATAGGGCAGTTTGTGCTATATAGCCAGAGGCTTTTCTGGGTTCCCAAAACCACCAAGCATTCTGCTAGATGCCAACGCAAAATTCAGAACTGGAGCACCGGTCTCTAATATGAAACATGATAACTATTGTGAAAGCACCGTATTAGTCAGAAATCTAGATGAAAGAATAGAGACAGCAATTCACCAGGATGTGGCATCATCCATTCTTCACATTTAAATTGGTCACTGGCTTCAGATGGTTGTCCAACACCAGCCCAGTTCATTGCGAAGGCTCGGAATTGATATAATGAGCCTTCTGTTAAGTTTTGGACCTTCAGAGGAAAGAATATCAAATGTAAATCATTATTCTAGAGAAGAAATTCAACAGATTACTCTGGAGTGAGGAATTTTCAAACTGAAGTCTTTCCTTTTTACTTTCAAATTGCTATTACCACTCTTCAGTTTTAATCATACATGTGAAGAAGAAAAAGATTTGGAAGACCCATTTTTTTATTTAACCCTTGCACATTTCTCCATCAGTTCACTGCCATTTTCATCATGCTGCTATAGAGGTATCACATGATGAAAGATTCTGCCATTAGTTCCCACTTGCACCTAGTTGTTAGGAGCTCACGTCAATTATCTCTCAGTCTTGTTTGGAAAACATCTGTCCTAAACTTTGCCCTGTTCCAGATGTATCAGCAGAGTTTCAAAACTCAGTGGTCTGAATTTTGCCGTTGGTGAGCAGGGGGCGGGGCCCACTCGCCGACACATAAAATTACGCGGGATGATGTTGGGTGAAACCCCCGACGTCACCCCGCCCCATTTAAATTTTCAGGAAGGCAGGGGCACAACAAAATCAGCTGTGGGCCCACAGACCTGTCAATGGCCAATTGAGGCCATTGACAGGGTCAATTAAACAATTAAAGGACCTGCCCGTCCAACCTTAAGGCTAGCAGGTCAGCCGGGAGTCCCAGCAGGGAATAGAGAAAACATGAAACCTCATCCAGCGGCGGGGTGAGGTTTCATGCAGGGTTTTAAACAGTTTAATAAAGTTTTAGTGTAATTTATGAACATGTCCCATCTCACTGTCACATGAGGGGGACATGTTAAGGATTTTTATATTTTTCTTTTTTTAATGTTTGTGTAAGTGTAAGTGATCTCCCTGAGGCTGCACTTAGCCTCAGGGAGATGTGCGCTCTGTCGTGCGCATGCGGGAAAGAGCGCACTCTCGCTTTTGGGGAATCCCCCCCACTCCCACCTGCACAGGGAGAGCATAGCGCTTCCCACCGGACGTCATGCTGGGTGGGCCTTAATTGGCCCACCCACATAAAATGGCGGCGGGGCCCGCTTCTCCGGCAGGGATCGGCTCCCCGCCCGCCAGAGATTGGATCGGGCCCACTCGCCCGACAGGCAGAACATTCTGCCCAGTGTGTTTGTCTGTGTAAACCCACATTTTGCCATTGCATAACATGGGCCTCTGGCACATCACATACTGCATGAAGTTTAGGCAAGGATCCCAACCTTTAGTGTGGAGGCAAACCACATGCATTTGAGCGTTTAAGGCACATCTTTAGTTGATATGTTTTCCTGAGGTTGTTTGTGCCTATTTCTCATTAACATGACACTTTATATTCATACTTTATATTTATTTGTTCCTTTATATTTATCTATTTATTATAGTCACCACCTGGAGAAACCTGACAGAAATACTTGGATGACATTTTGCATTCATTTCATTATGGCAAAACTAATTATAAAAGACATAAATTGAGTTTAAACTCTCAGTCTTAATTTACCTTGTAAATCTTTGCGTTTATAGGTTTAATATTAACTTCGTGCCACTCAGCTTCTACTACATCACAGGAATCCAGGAAATAGCCCAAGATTTCTGCTCCAATAGGGAACTTTGGTTCCTTCCAGCCAATAACCATTTCATTCTTCCCCGAGTTCAGTTGTGTCAGGCCATAAGGAGCTGATGGAAGAGCTTTACAAGAAAATACATGCATAAGGTAGAAGTGTACAAAAGATTATTGCTCCATCCGATTCCCCACCATCCTAGCAATTCCAACCGACAATGTGATTCTCTTCAAGGTAGTTGTCCAATTTGATCTTGCAACAATCTAAGCTCCTTGTCTCTAAAACTTCTATTAGAAAGGTTATCCTTCTCAGTAGAGTATTGATTTCTTATGTCCCACTTGAATCTATCCTTTACAGCTTAGGTTGTCCCCTTCTGCTATTCTGTACCAAACAAAATATTCCTGACATCTACATAGGAGTCATATTAATCCATAATATTCTCTCTCAACCTTCTTCTTTCCAATGAGCAGTCCCATTAACAGTGAATCTACAGTCATATATTTTATTCTCTAGTTGCCTAATAGTTCTGTAGTTTTTCCAAATCATTTACATGTTTCCAATAGCGTACGTTTCAGAACTGCACAGAATATTTCAGATGCAGCTCAATAATACTCTATACAATAGGATGATAATCTTCTTTCATCTATATACAATTTCTCTCATTTTAGAGCCCAGTCTGCTTTCTTAATGGCAACCAGGCATTGGTTCAATGTCATAAAAGCAAAATAATGCGGATGCCAGAAATCTGAAACAAAAACAGAAAATGCTGGAAAAACTCAGCAGGTCTGACAGCATCTGTGGAGAGAGAAGCAGAGTTAACGTTTCGAGTCAGTATGACTGGAAAGAAGGGTCATACGGACTCGAAACATTAACTCTGTTTCTCTTCCACAGATGCTATAGACCTGCTGAGTTTTTCCAGCAATTTCTGTTTTTGTTATTGGTTCAATGTCATAAGGGATTTATCTGCTATATTTGGCAGATCCTGTTCCTGATTTATTTTTGCTGCTATTTTCAGACTAATCTTATTATTTATGTTTAAGTTCTTAGGTACATTATTTTACATCTACTACATAAACTACTTCTATCAATGATCAACCCACCTTTCCAAGCAGTCCCACTTTGTCCTTAACGTCCATAGTATTAACCACCTCTGTTATTTCAATGTCATAGTGGCCATGGATTTCAGGTGAAGATATTGATCCCCTCGTCCAAGTCATTTATGAAAACATTGAAGAGTAATGGCGCCAACACTGAAGTGTTGGTAGAAGGTAACAAATTTTTAGAACAAAAAAAGGCCACTTGACTTGGCAGACAATTCCCTTTTCATATATCAAGTCCATCTAGTTACCTTCTCATCATATGCCTCAATGCCTTCTCTCGCTAAAGAATTTTGTTTAAGTATTACACTGACAACTACATTACTGTTTGGCTTACATCTTTACTGAATTATTTGGTAGCTCTAGAGAGAATTATTGCTTTACTAAAGTGGAAATAAACTCAGAATAGGTTTATTTAACTGTGTGGTAATGAATGTTAACAATGTGTGATGACTCTAATAATATGACTATATAACAATTAGTTTTTTGTTCAATGTGAGAATTTGTTTGACTAGCGAAATGATGAATCAAACGTTCAAAATTTGAATATGTTAATTATAGATAATAGAATCTAAGAGAAAAGTGAGATATAAAATCAACATCACTTTATAAAGACATGATCAACAGCATTCTAAACAAATTTTACAGGAAAAATAGAGGATAATTATGTTCAAATCATTAAAGTAAACAAAACATTTTGAAGATTAGCAATTCACTAACAATACCAACAAATCCATTTTTCAACACAGCACGAAATTTTTTTATTGAGAATTTTAAATTTACAAACCTGAAATAAATGGCAGAATTGTCCATGCCCGCTGGCATCAGGTATGTTTGGTGGCATGAGTGGACAATATGGCGAGATGCCCAAAAATCGGTTTCACAACATTGTTGCGATCGTCCGCTCAGCACGTCGATGGTGGGCATGTTCCCCTCCGTTGGACATCAGGAACCTCATTGTAATACATCAGTAACATATCATTATGAGATCAGCCTGCCAGACACATTCGCTGGAACATTTGCCCATGTCGGTGGGGAAACATGTCGGTGTAGAACTGTGACATGCAGAAGTTGGGACTTACCACCAGGGCCTTGTTCACATTGGGGACATCTAAGAAACAGAAGGTGCTGGAGCCCGACAGCAACTGCACACTGGAGGAACATCCATAGCATACTGGGTGGATTCTCATGGACGTGGCTCTGCTGCAAAGCAGCTCACGGAAGTTGGAAAGTCACCGTTGGTGCTCATGACAGATGATGGTCGAGGGGATGGGAGAGGGATGTCTAGGGTTGGCTGGGAGAGGATGAGGTGTTGGGGAGGTGAGGTTGGGAGGAAGGGTGTGAAGGTGTTGTGGGGGTGAAGTTGAGAGGGGGAAGGGAGTAAGGGGGGAGGGAGTATGGGGGGAGGAGGGGGTAATGGGGGAGAAGATGGCAACTGGAGATATAGGTGTAAGAGGAGTGGAAGATGTAAGGGAAGGAGTTTGGAGGGGGAAGGAGCATGGAGAAGTGAAGGAGTTCTTGGGCGGGGTGCGGGGGAGGAGTGCAGAGAAGAGAGAAAGGGTGAAGGAAGAAGTAAGGGTGGAGGAAAGAGTCGGGAAGGGGGAAGAATAAAGCTGGAGGAAGAAATGAGGGTGTCTGAGGGAGGGGGAAGGGAGAAGGAGTGAGGCTGGAGGAAGAGGTAAGGCTGGAGGAAGGAGTAGGGAGGAGGGAAGGACTAAGGGTGGTGGAAGAAGTAAGGGTGTCTGAGGTTGGTCAAGAAGGGTAGGAACTAAGCCAGGGTGGGTCAGGGAGGACTAAGGAAGGGGAAGTGGTTCCAGTGGGGGAAGGGGTTGAGGGGAGAAGGGGATTGGTGGTGGGGGGGTGGTGGGAAGGGGTCCGGAGGGGTGGGGAAGTCCAAGTAAGCATGCAAGGGAGGGGTCTTATTGGCCCCTGACTGCCTCCGAGTGAGAGAAGTGAGGGTGGGCGTGGTATGAGGGAATGGTGAGAATGACTGAGAGCAGAATAAAATGGTATGGCGGGCGGGCGAGGGTTCAATGGCTGGGATAGAAGGGATGGCGAGGGTGTTTGGTGGGGATTCAGAGGCAGACAGGGATCCTGGGGATGGGAAGGAGGATGTCGGGGAGGTGAATGTGGATGGGATGCAATTTTCAGGAAGGAAGGGAATGTGTACGTTCACCTGGACACCCACAAAGGTAAAGGGTTGTGGCTGGTAGGTCACAGAGAGGTGATGCCGGTGGTGGTGGGGGGGGGGGGGCGGCGGCGGCGGTGGGGGGTCAACTGTGATGGGGGAAAGGAAATGGGTGACTGGGGGAGGGGAAAAGACAGGGGAGCTGATGAAAAAACAATTCAGGCCATGCTGTCTAAATCTAAAGTTGTTTCAACAGTCGTGGTGGGTGAGATCAGGTGCTGCTTGGGAGTGTGATCATTGCGTGGTTGGAGGCACAGGTCAGCTCAGATGGACAACTGTAAGCGAATCCCAGCAAGCAGCTTTCAAAATGCTCCTGACATTGAGGTGTGTGTGGGAGAGGCTTGCACATGACTCTGAAAAGCCCTGCCCCACACACACTTTTCCCTCCCAAATCACTCATTGGCCAACTGCTCCCTCTGCGGTGACAGAGGACAAAGTTATGGGGCTCACAGGCAAAGGAGACTCAGAGGGAATGGCCAGCCTCTGAAATTCCTGAGTGGGTCACCCTGGGGTGTCCATCTGCCACTCCTCCTCCCTTTTGGTGCCCATGGGCCTGGCCTGACTCATTGAGGGGAAGGAGCATCTGGAGGGACAGGGAGGTGCCCCACTTCCCTCTCGCGTCGCCACTTTAGGAACTCACCCATGGCTCCTGCGATGGAGTGCAGGTCTGCACACATCTTCGCAATCTGCTGGACCAGGGTCTCCATGGGGTCCATCATCCTCTCCATGGAGATCTCCATACATGCACATGTGGGCACGATTTCATCAGAGAGCAGGTGGACGCACTTTTCCAACCTGCGTGCCAACAGCTCTGCATGATGCTCCCCCACCTTCCGCTGACTCATGAGGATGAGTTGGAAAGCCAAATCCAGAGGCTCGTCATCTGATGCGGCCTCACAGATGCCTCTTCCCCAACAGTCCTCCCAGTGCGGGGAGCTCGGCTGAACCTGCCTCCTCCTGCTGTGGACACATGTCCGTGCAGTGACCACCAGATTGTGAACCTGAGTCTGCTCTAGATCCAGGTCCCACTGAGGTGTGTGTCTCTGCGCTGGTGCAAGGTGTGGGTAAGCACTGTGACGGGTCTTCCAGGCTGCTTATCTCCAGCTCTTCAATGGAGGAGGTGCATCTTGGCTGGAGGTGAGGATGTGGCTGGAGCTGAGGGACTGCCCGGCGGAGGCCATTGGTCACTTGACAGAGCTCCCTGTGACCAAAGTAGGGACAGTTAGTGCATGGCAGCAGAGTTAAAAGCAGGAGAGAGAGAGCTCTCACATTTGTGTTGAGAGAGGGATGATGTGGAGCAGGATCCTCAGGTAGAGGTTCACCGCTGACCTCACCGTCACTGCAGGCAGGGTCCACATCCTGACCAGTCAGCGCAATGGCACACTCCTCAAAGTGAGTGAGGGGCCTAATGTGGGTCATTCCACCCCTGGTCTGGGGCCTCTCCCTGCTGTTGTGAGCCAGCTTCTCCTGCATGTAAACAGATGGAGAGAGTGTGAGCAGGACACACGGCACTGAGTGCAATGTTTGTGTGGTGAGCGGAGCCATGGACAGGATGAGGATGTGAGCTCCAGAGGGTATGAGCCTGGTGGGGATGTGAGGGTGTGTGAGAGAGTTAGTGGTGTTGTCCCTTGAGGTGTGAGATCCCTGTGGGTGTGTGATGGGTTTGGGAGAGTGTGAGTTGAGAGTGATGAGAAGAGTGAGTTACCTTGGCAGAGCGGATGGGACCATTCATCCTGTAGCGGCACTGGGTGGCTGTTCTCTTTTGTAGGGCGTTGGCACTGACCACTGCTGCCACCCGCTCCCACGCTGGAATCGTGATGTCACTGCCCCTCCTGCAGCCAGAGCCGGGGTAGAGGACATCGCAGTCGGTCTCCACGGAATCCAAAAGGCGCTCAAGAGATGCGTCACTAAACCTGGCGGCTGCAGTCTTTTTGCCTGTCTTCCACGCAGCAGTCGTGGGCTGGAAGCACTGAGAGGTGTGTGTGTGTGGCTGGACTGTAAGTATGGCGCTCTGCGTGATGAAGTAGCACGATGATGATGTGGCGGGCGAATGAGAGCCTGCCACCGTGGAAACGGCATGTTTCCTGGGAATGCATCATTAATGCAGGGGGTTTGGGATGGGACGGCCTGAGAAGCCGCCATTGTGGCCGGCTTGCCCACTGGGATGATTCCACCCGAAGGCAATCACTGAAGACATGGAAAACGTCACAAAAGTTTATCCTCAGTTTTACAATAAGGAACAGATTGAAAACCACAATCCACTTTGAATCCTGCTGGATTATTTCGAACACTTCAAACTATTTGTGATAGTGAGGTGACATCTGAGCCAGTGGTCTGGAGCTTGTTTTTCATAGCGGAAGGACTTACAAGCTGAGCACTCCTCACATGGTCATAAACTATTGTTAAGCCAGCCATTGGGGTGGCTCGTCCTATATGCAGGAGGATTTTCTACGCTCTGGACTGGGTTTTCCTGCTGGATATCATACCAGAATTCAGAGCTGGCAGACTGGTCTCTATTTACTGAGATTGTCTGCAGTCAGGTTCGAAAACGATAATGACAACAAACGAGACTCTGCCATGTTAAATAATTATTTGAGCCCTGGGCATATTTCCCCTTGTCGCCCATATTTGGGTTGTTTCATTATATTAAAGGTGCTATCTAATATAAGTTGTTGTTGTAGTAGGGTTTCCCACTACACCTGCCGGCTCTTTGGTGAGAATGCTAGCACTGAACCAAAGGCCCACTCCGACAATGGGACTTTGAGAGAGCACAGAATAGTCAAAATATTAACAGCGGCTTGTCAGCTGCTCTTACACCTGCTTATTTCTCCCACTGACGTAGTCCAGGCTGGATACATTGACCTGTCTCAAACACGGCCATGCACATTTCCTATTTTCTTTACAGCTATGACGTTCGTCATGAACATAACAAGATTTCACTGTTACTCTTGGTGAAGAGTAGAAGAGGGAAATGTCTTCTTGCTTATCCATTGGTCAAATCATCCCGTGCAGTAGTCAATACAAAGAACAAATATTGTGGATTCAACACAAGGAGGGGAGATAAGGAAATTAGATGGAAGCGCTGGATAATCGTATTGGAAATTGTGCAGAACATTTCTGTTGTACATTAGCTCATTCTTTTTAAAACAAGCAAGTGGCAATTTATCTCATATTTTGGGTGTTAAGTTGCATCAGCTTCTCCGTCCACTATCTCCTCACAACACAAGCTTTAAAAAACAACAGATGTTTTTCCACACTATGGTCTAACCTTTAACATACTTCATGGACTCTACATAACATGCTACTTTGACAACTAAACTCTGATGCTGAAGTTTTTAAAAATACTGATGATTTCTCTTGTATTTTCTTTTAGAGACTGAAAAAATACACCCATTTGGCAATATGATCTATTTATAGAATTCCACAGGACATGGTTTAAAAAACCTTGGTATTTGAATGTGTAAAATGTTGTCCATATTTCGAAATTTAAGTTGAATGCTCTAATGACTAAAATTCACTAACACAAATTATTCTCTGAAAACTTATTTTCAAAAGCTGGTATTATATACTCACAGATGGTATTATTCACCATGATTGGTGTTGATTCAACAGAATAGTCACTGAGTCCTGCTGGATTGACAGATTTCACTCGAAATACATACTTCTTTCCAGGAATGAGGCCATGGACTGCAAAACTAGTGGATAGGAACAGACAGAATTGTAATGATTCTCTCTAGTTTAATTCTGTATCTGAGTCATGCAGTCTTGGAAAAGCAAACTATGAAACAGCAATCCAATCAACTTGTGCAATCCTTTTCTCCAATTTTTAAAAAAATTCTTTCACTCTCCCATTTCTCCCCTTACTTTCACTGCTCTGCAATACCTCAACCAAGGTCCCATCCTTCACATGTGAATCTAGACAATGATTGTTGGTAAAAACAAAAAAACTGCTGATGCTGGAAATCCAAAACAAAAACAGAATTACCTGGAAAAACTCAGCAGGTCTGGCAGCATTGGCGGAGAAGAAAAGAGTTGACATTTCGAGTCCTCATGACCCTTCGACAGAACTTGAGTTCGAGTCCAAGAAAGAGTTGAAATATAAACTGGTTTAAGGTGTGTGTGTGGGGGGGGGGGGGTGGCGGAGAGATAGAGAGAGAGAGAGAGGTGGGGGGGGGTGTGGTTGTAGGGACAAACAAGCAGTGATAGAAGCAGATCATCAAAAGATGTCAACGACAATAGTACAATAGAACACATAGGTGTTAAAGTTAAAGTTGGTGATATTATCTAAACGAATGTGCTAATTAAGAATGGATGGTAGGGCACTCAAGGTATAGCTCTAGTGGGGTTTTTTTTTATATAATGGAAATAGGTGGGAAAAGGAAAATCTTTATAATTTATTGGAAAAAAAAGGAAGGGGGAAACAGAAAGGGGGTGGGGATGGGGGAGGGAGCTCACGACCTAAAGTTGTTGAATTCAATATTCAGTCCGGAAGGCTGTAAAGTCCCTAGTCAGAAGATGAGGTGTTGTTCCTCCAGTTTACGTTGGGCTTCACTGGAACAATGCGGCAAGCCAAGGACAGACATGTGGGCAAGAGAGCAGGGTGGAGTGTTAAAATGGCAAGCGACAGGGAGGTTTGGGTCATTCTTGCAGACAGACCGGCCGCTTTGCAGAACACCTGCGGTCTGTCCGCAAGAATGACCCAAACCTCCCTGTCGCTTGCCATTTTAACACTCCACCCTGCTCTCTTGCCCACATGTCTGTCCTTGGCTTGCCGCATTGTTCCAGTGAAGCCCAACGCAAACTGGAGGAACAACACCTCATCTTCCGACTAGGGACTTTACAGCCTTCCAGACTGAATATTGAATTCAACAACTTTAGGTCGTGAGCTCCCTCCCCCATCCCCCATCCCCAACCCCTTTCTGTTTCCCCCTTCCTTTTTTTTTCCAATAAATTATAAAGATTTTCCTTTTCCCACCTACTTCCATTATAAAAAAAACCCCACTAGAGCTATACCTTGAGTGCCCTACCATCCATTCTCAATTAGCACATTCGTTTAGATAATATCACCAACTTTAACTTTAACACCTATGTGTTCTATTGTACTATTGTCGTTGACATCTTTTGATGATCTGCTTCTATCACTGCTTGTTTGTCCCTACAACCACACCGCCCCCCTCCACCTCTCTGTCTCTCTACCTCTCCGCCCCCCACACACACACCTTAAACCAGCTTATATTTCAGCTCTTTCCTGGACTCGAACTCAAGTTCTGTCGAAGGGTCATGAGGACTCGAAACGTCAACTCTTTTCTTCTCCGCCGATGCTGCCAGACCTGCTGAGTTTTTCCAGGTAATTCTGTTTTTGTTATACTTTTAAATAACTGAACTGTTAGCAAAGCTCATTTCTGCCCATTTCTTTTAATCAAAAAGCATCTATGCACCAGCTGTTGGGATATCACTGGGTACCTGACAGAATGGTTTCAACTCAATGGAACAAGGAAATTAACATACAACTGGAACTAACACCAACCCCTGAAGCAGCTTTGGCTAATGAGTGTACACTTCAACGTATTTTAGTTATGACCACAGCTGATGTTAATTGCTATGCAAACCAAATCCCAGAGGGAAACTTGGCTTATGGACCATACCCTTTTTTTGTATTCTGAAAATGATAGGAAAACGTACAGATCTCAGCAGCAAGAAGTCTAGTAACACTTCTGGGATTTTAAAAATTAAAAGTAAAAGTTTTATTAACAATATTAAAATAAAACTTATGCACACAAGATTACAGCTGTACTATTAAAATTGGTCTTACCACACATTCCCCCAAAATACTCCCTACTTGGTCAGACCCACAAGTAAACACCTTCCAGGCAACACTCCCTTATAGATGTTTAACTATAAAAATCCAATAATATAACCAAGACAAACTGCTGTAGCTTTAATAAAGGCATACCACATGACCTCTAGCTCTCTTCCACTCTGCTGTGGAAAACCAAAGCTTCAGAAAAAGATTCCTGGCTGCAGCCCAAGACTTCTCTGGCTTGACTGGATGGCTGATTCAAATTGCATTTTTTCCCAGACTGGAACTGTTTCCAGGAGGTCCTCTTCACACAGCCAATAGCTAACAGCTGAACAGCTCAGCTCCCAGCTCCAGTAACTCTAAAATACTTTTTTCCCTCTTTGATCTCATGTTCCATTGTTCTCACACCTCTTTGAAACTCAAATCCTTCCAAATATAAAATCTTTCATGTTTCTATTTTTTCCTCTGCTTTCGGGTCAAAAAAATGTAATACATCCTTTTCTGTTTACTTATGGAACTCCTACAGGATGCAAAATGTTTCTTTTCACCTCTGACTTCCCTTTGATATTCAAATAAACTCTCAACGCATACACACACACACACACACACACACATGCCCTTCTTCACAGAATAAGACAATATTCCCCAAAAATATTTTTTAAAAAACCTCCATTTCTTACAATATGAAGCACTAATTGGGACATCCGGAGATCACAAAAGGCATGATATAGAAGGTTTCCTTTTCTTTTTCACCATTTAAGGAAAAATAACCACAAAATGTACAGAGATGTGAAAAAATAAGACATTAAATATATGTTTTTACATGGTACTGATAATGAAAAGTCTTTTTAATCAGTCATTTCTCAGGTTCAATCAACTCTCTTACATGATGTTTTACTCTTGCAAGATGATGATCTTCTCACCTCTTTGAAGTCACAGGTTTGTTGTTACAGGTTTCCCAATTGTTTGTCCCAACTTCACAAACATAAACGTAAAAACCTAGGAGTTCGGTTTCATCTTCAGGCCCTTTCCACAGGACCATCACAGACGTCCTCGTGTTTCTGACAGGTACAATGTCATATGGTGGAGAAGGAGCAGCTGTGTAAGGGAAAGATAATTCACATGGTAATTATCCATTGGTTACCAACTCAACCTGAGCCAGAATGCTGGTTGGAGATCGATTTATCCAAACTCTAATATGCGTGTACTGGTATACTGAGATTTATTATAGGTAGTGGGTCTTAAGATTGTCTCACTTCTGTGCCTCACTCCTTCCTTTTGCAGTGAGGGTGGATTGCAAGCATCCCCTGACTCAAAGCAGGAATTAAGGAATAAAAAGAAGTTTGAAAATGTTTTAGCTGTTTGCTGAAATTATAGGATCAATGTTCTGGTTTAGTAGTCACCAGCAGACCTTTTTAAACTTCCTGAGGTCAGTCTTAATTAGCCATACATGGCAAGATCCCAGCATTGGGGGCTGACAACGGGAGTTCACCAAAGGCAGAGGGAGAAAGTAACTGCGTAAGTCATAAACAGGCAATTTCGATCGGCACCCCTTCCACAAACATTCACTCCCTCCACCACCGACTCACAGTAGCAACAGTGTGTGTGCCATCTACAAGATGAACTGCAGGAATTCACCAAGACTCCTTCGACAGCACCTTCCAAACCCACAACCATTACCATCTAGAAGGACAAGGGCAGCAGATAGATGGGAACACCCACCACCCGCAAGTTCCCCTCCAAGTTATTCACCATCCTGACTTGCAAATATATTGCCGTTCCTTCACTGTCGCTGGGTCAAAATCCTGGAATTCCCTCCCTAATAACATTGTGGGTGTACCTACCCGACAAGTGGTTCAAGAAGGCAGCTCACCACCACCTTCTCAAGGGCAATTAGGGATGGGCAATAAATGCTGGCCTAGCCAGCAAAGCCCACATCCTGTGAATGAATAAAAACATAAAAGGGTAAAGTCACTTAAAGGACAATGATAACATTTAGAGATAATTTTTCTTTTCCTAAAGCTACAAATATGTTAAAAATGTTTTAAGCCTTTCCAAAGGCTGGCAAGAACCAAGGATGGCAAAAGAATTGGAGGCAAGGAACAGAGTATAAAGGCAAGAGATGAACTAGCAGCACACCTGACCCTTCTGGTACAAAAGCAAAATAATGTAAATGCCAGAAATCTGAAATATGAACAAAAGTACTGGAAAAGCTCAGCATCTGTGGAGAGAAAAACAGAGTTAATGTTTCAGATCGATGACCTTTCATCAAAAATGAGTTCTCTCTGTCTTTCAAGCACCAGCACACTTAACCAAATCCTGGAGGATGCAGTTAATGAAGAGGTAGCACCAGGTGAGTTACAGGATAGAAGCACCAAGTGGAGGTGGCATCTCAGGAACAGGGACCTAATTGCTGGATGGCCAATTGGTTGCCTTCAATGACCTCTGTGCTTCTGGGAATGCAGTCACCCATATTGTAGTGCAACGTTTGTCACGCTGAAAGATTGCATCAGTCACCTGTTTGAGACACGTGTGAGCTGAGATGGCAGCTGATCTTTGTGCTGGGCTGGAGCCCAACATCCGGGATATGGGGACGGAAAGTTGAGATTTTTTTTGTTCTTACCCCTTCCCCGTTTCACTCGCTCAAAACCCATCACATTTCTATCTTTCCTCTGTTCTGATGAAGGGTCAACGATCTGAAACATTAACTCTGATTCTCTCCACAGATGCTGCTTGACCTGCTGAGTATTTCCAGCTTTTTGTGTTTTATTTTATATGGGAGAGGAAGTGACATTGATTGCTACTGGACACTTTCACCCTATGGTTGGCCGAAGTTGTTTTTACAAGAGGTAGCACAGCTCAGCAGTTGACTCCTACAGGGTCACCTGCTGATGTACTTAGCATGGCTTTAACTGTTGTCTAGCCTGTTTCTCCCTTTGAAATTTGATATTCTTCTTTCAGTCCTGATGAGTGCATGATGTAAAGCTTTTCCTGCATGTCTCTTTTTTTTTAGCAATAATGGCTTTGTTCATCTTGTACCAGCTTAATCATTAAAGTTTGTATTTGTGATGATTCAAAATCATTCTGTATCAATAATTTGAACCCAACTGGAACTCCGTAACTTAATGCCCCTTTTCTCCCTGAGCTCCTGGAAAAGTTTGTCCTGTAAGAATTGTTTTTTTTTGAGGTCCCCTCTTTTTTCAGTTATGAAGCCCTATAAATCTTTCACTTACAGCCAGCTGTCTAATAAATAAGGAGACTATTTTAGGTTCCATATAAACAGTGCTTACTTGTGAAGGACCAAAAGAAAACACATTTTCTAAAAAATTAATTAACACAGGCATAAGTTCTTTAAAAAAAAGCCAAAAACTTAATAAAACCAGCACTATAAACATACTGTAAGACTGGAAATTAAAATAGAATGATTAAAAGGCCATTGTACCCTTAAGACCTGAACATCACAGGCAGATTCCTTTAGTACCACTCCAGATCAATGTGCAAAATGCAGAGTGTGCCCCTGTCCTAAATGGATAGGAAATTGTACTATTCTTAACTTAAATGCACTATAATATTTAAATAAATGGCAGTGAAAACCAATGTAAAAGATTGGTGGAAAAGTGATGCAGTGTGGAAGTCACAGAGGTTTGGTAGTATGGACCCCTGCTTAATATCAGGGGCCACTCATCTATTGTGTCCAATTATGATGAACTGCACACTACACACAACTCCACCGCTACCGAGGCAGAGGTCAATTAACTCAGCATAGACCAGTGAACAAACACAGGGCCTTCCTCTTCTGTACAACTTGACTGTTCAATTGATAAGCAATTAAATAACCTTGAAAAGTGTTATATTTGAATTTTATTCCTGGATCAATATTTCTATAAACTGCTCAGTGTTAATTTATAATAAATTTGCAAGGGATTTTTTGTTTTTTTTATTCATTATAGGGATGTGGACTTCATTGGCTGGGCCAGCATTTATTACCCATCCCTTGTTGCCCTTGATAAGGTGGTGATGAGCTGCCTTCTTGAACCACTGCAGTCCATGTGGTGTAGGTACATCCACAGTGCTGTTAGGGAGGCAGTTCCAGGATTTTGAACCAATGACAGTGAAGGAACGGCGATATATTTCCAAGTCAGGATGGTGAGTGACTTGGCAGGGAACTTGCAGGTGGTGGTGTTCCTATCTATTTGCTGCCCTTGTCCTTCTAAATGGTAGTGGTTGTGGGTTTTAAAGGTGCTGTCGAAGGAGCCTTGGTGAATTCCTGTGCATCTTGTAGATGGTACACACTGCTGCTACTATACGTCGGTGGTGGAGGGAGTGAATGTTTGTGGATGTGGTGCCCATCAAGCGGGGCTGCTTTGTCCTGGATGGTGTCAAGCTTCTTGAGTATTGTGGGAGCTGCACTCATCCAGGCAAGTGGGGAGTATTCCATCACACTCCTGACTTGTGCCTTGTAGATGATGGACAGGTTTTGGGGAGTCAGCAGGTGAGTTACTTGCCACAGGATTCCCAGCCTCTGACCTGCTCTTGTAGCCACAGTACTTATATGGCTAGTCCAGTTCAGGTTTGACAACACTTATTTAGCAAATTAATAAAACTTAGATAATTGGGGAGTAATAAATGCTTGCATCAGGATTATGAAGGAATCAATGACAATAACTTGAAATTGAAATTAAAGCTCATATTAGATGTGTGCTGGGATTATGAATATGCTTATATGGTGTTGACTACAATGTGAATGACTAAGTAAAGAGTATTATTGGTACCTGGTATTATTGGATTATACATGCAGGAGGGTTTCCATAGTATATTCATGCCTGAGAACAATATGTTAAAGTTTTATCTCTGAATTGCAGTTGGATTAGTTGTACATATAATCGAGACCAGACTCAATATTCAAAAGTCTCATTACAGGTGTAAGATTTTACCTGAGATTTGTCCAAATGAAATGGTTTCAGAAGGCTGGGACGCCTCACTGATCCCATATTTATTGACAGCTCGGACTCTGAAGCAATATAACTTATTTTTGACTAAGTTAGTGACAGCAAATCTTGGGCAGCTCACAGGGACTTTTAAGTTTGCTCTTTGCCAACTGCCACTTCCAGCTGCTGACTGAAAGGAAAGAAAATTGAAGTACCGGTTAAACACAAATTTGGAGACATATTTATAGGTAAATGAAAGATTTATGACTTTACTTGAAGGTCACTGAGTGAAGGGTGACTATTTATAAACTTTGCTTTCAATAACTCTAATTAACGTTTCTAAGCAGCCGCTTCCCAACGCCTGACACATTGCTGAAGTATGCAAAACCGTGATCAGCTGACCAATATTTGCTATTTCTTTTCGTTCTATTTTAAAAGAGTTAGGTCAACCCAAATAAAAAGTGTTTAAATTACAGGAAGTTAGCTCAAATGGGCCCACCATAAATTAGACAAGCTCGCTTTCGGTTCATAAATCTCTCCAATGTGTTTTGCTAAATGTCATCTCCCCATGTTTATGAGGAAATAAATTCTAAACTTAATGAGACCAAAGCTCTGTGGCCAAAACTTCGGGCACACTTCTGCCCTTGGCTTGTTGGAAGTTTGTCACACCTGGGCTTGGCTATGCTGCGCCAGGCAACAATATCGGAGTATTCAGCCGGGCATGTTGGGAACAGAGCCTTCACCCAGCGCAAAAACATCAGAATGCACAATCTAGATGATTTCCACAAAACAACAAAAACCTTGTGAAGTGTAAATATTATGTAACGCACATACCAGCTATGATCTTATTATAAATGCTGCTAATATTTTTCTCAGTAAATCTGTCGTGCTAAATTGTTGAGAAGGAAAAGGCTGGCCTGAGTTTGTTATAAAGGGTTTGAAAGAATTTGTGAACTGAATGAACTCAGGGGTTAAATGATTGTGTGGAACATAAACATCAACATGGACTGGTTGACCCAATGGTTTTCCATGTTGTCATTTTAGTGTAATTTGATGTAATGAAGGCCACTAATGTGATACAATCCATACTCTGTCTGCCATATTATTTGACCAGATAACAGGAAGAAGAGACAGCGCTCTGTACGAGTAAATGCAGAGCTCATTCTTCAGTTCTGTGCCTGAAGGCACAACACCATGACCTCCACCATCGGCTGGGGAAGGAGGTAGGCCACGGATCCATTCCAACTGGAATGGGAATATAACTCCATGCTGTTGGCACAAATCTAATCCACACCAGATGTCCAGTCAACTGAGTCAATTGGTTCCCCGAGGGGCCTGGAAACTTTTACATTCCTTGGAGCTATGAACTGTGATGGTAGGAGCTCTAATTTTCTTTTCATCGCATGGCTGATCTCTCCCACCATTATCGTCTGCCATTGGCATGTGTTGGAAGGATTTTGGCTGCATTATGATTGCAACTTCCTTGGCCATCAAGTGTTGGAATGAAGCTGGAGCTTCTGACTCAGACACAGGGACGATACCCACTGTGCCACAAGACCTCCAGAACCCATTTTACCCAATGGCATTTAGATCCAGCTTTTAAACTAATGAATGCAGTCTCATTATTGGAAGTTCCAAATTAGATGTGGTGGATAATCTTTCTGTTAGGCTGTGTCGCACTGTGGAGGTTGTTAACTGCTCTTTATTTGTTTGTTCTGATCCAAATCCCCTTCTTTCTGTCAACAGCAGAATTATAACTTATAAACTATGATTGGTCCCAAACTACTGTAATAAAATCAACAGTCGTCAAACCAAAATCTTTTAGTGGCACATTTAGTCATTTGCCCACAACGACAGCTCTGATTCTGCATTAAATCACTGTTATTTGCACACTTCTCTTTTCACCTTTTCCACATAGTACACGACTGATTCTCTGCCACGGGGGCAAGGTTCATTCCAGCAGAGGGCAGCATAGGTTTGTCCAATTTCAGTAACGTGAACATTAGTTGGAGCAAGTGGGATGCGGACTTCGCCTAGAACAGATAAGGTTTAGTTCATAAACGTTTGATTGAAGTTTCAACTCTGACTTTGAAAGTTACAAAACTCCAATGGCAAGTAACCTTGGCCGAGATTTTACGGGGCCACAGGGTTCATGCTGGGAGGCAGGGGTGCGTATAATATGGTGTTTTTACCAGCAGCAAGCAATGTGCTGGACGGAGCTTCTGCCCCTAGGCCACTGAGGCCCTGAACTGACCAATTAAGGGCCACAAGGACCTCCTCCTGGCACCACTGGTAGTTTACCAGCAGTGGGTTGGCACTGCACAATGTGGAAAGGACACCGGTATACCCTGCCAGCCTCCTTGTGGGCCCAGGGAGGGGTTGGGGGTGTTCTTGATTGGGAAATTTACAGCCCATGGAGGAACATCAAACACCAAGGACTGTTCCCCCCCACCCCCTCCCCATGTAAAACTGTCCCTGCCCACACAGCTGACCTCCCTCCCTCACTGGGGCCTGCCTCAATTGGCAAGCCAAATGTAATATTTCCAAGTTTGCTGATGCCATGAAACTAGGTGGGAATGAGAGTGGTGAGCAGGATGTTAAGAGTATTGTGTGCAGTTTAGTCTCCTTACCTAAGAAAGGAAATACTTGCCATAGAGGGATGGCAAGATTGTCATATGAGGAGAGATTGGGCTGACCAGGCTTGTATTCATTGGAGTTTAGAAGAATGAGGGAGGGGATCTCATTGAAAACTATAAAATTCTGACAGGGCTGGACAGGCTGGATGTAGGGATGATGTTTCCTCCAGCTGGAGGGTCTAGAACAAGGAATCACAGTCTCAGGATACGGGCTAGACAATTCAGGACTGAGATGGGGAGAACCTTCTTCACTCAGAGGGTGGTGAACCTGTGGAATTCTCTACCACAAAGGCTGTGGAGGCCAAGTCACTGAATATATTTAAGAAGGAAATAGATAGATTTTTAGACTCTAAAGGCATCAAAGGGTATGGGGAGAGAGCGGGAGTATGGCTTTGAGATAGAGGATCAGCCATGATCATATTGAATGGAGGAGCGGGCTTGAGGGACCGAAAGACCTACTCCTGCTCCTATTTTCCTATGTTTCTATGACCCAATTCGGGGCCTTGTCTGTGTTGGCTGGTCCAGGCCTGCTGCAGTTCCAGAAGTGGCCACCACTCTCAGTGATGTTGCTGGAACTGAGGAGATGCCAGCCCTCTGATTGGCCGGCAGCTCTTGGGGATGTGACCTCATCCCTTAAAGGTGCTGTGGTCAGGCCTGCAAACAATTAATCCCAGCCCTATCGTTTATTCTTCAATAATCCCATCATTACCCACTTTCAGTTATTTTTCCTGCTCTTTTTGCCTAATCCTCGTGCACATCTTGGTCAAGAGTTCCAAATATCAGTCTTGACCTGCTGTGAGGAGTTGCACAAGCGTTTCCTCAAGCTGTGCTCCATTCTGATTTTCTCTCCTCTAATAGCCGGATGAAATTAGAAACTCAACATGGATTTCACACATTTATAAAATGGTAGCTTCCCATATTTCTGCACTAAAGACACAGAGGTAATATTCATCTCATTTAAGGAATCAGAGACACAAGTCATGTCCCACCTCTCCATTAACTCAGAGGGCTGTTTGGAACTTACCTTTAATGAGGAGAAGAAGGATTCAACAGTGTCTTTCAAAAGGGAATTAGGTAAATACTTGAAGGAGAAAAGGATTTCAGGGCTATGGGGAAAGAACGGGGAGAGCAGAAATAGCATAGGTATGATAGGCCAAAGGGCCTCTTGTGCTGTATTATTCAATGATTCAATAACTCTGAGTGTGAAAATAAATTTCTCTATGCCTCGGTTCTGTAGCTCTTATTAATCTCGTAAAGCCACATGGCTGACTTTCCTATTTCCTGTCTTCTGCACGCTACATGCTAACTAACTAATGACGCCGTTGAAAAGCAGACTAAAAAGAAGATTGAAAAGCTCATGTGATCAAGTGGTAATCTGAGAGATTTCCAAGCCTGATTTCCATAAAGAAAGACTTGTATTTATATAGCACCTTTCACGGCTTCAGGACAACCCACAATGCTTTACAGCCAATGAATTACTTTTTGAAGTATAGTCACTGTTGTAATATAGAAAACATGACAGCCAAACTGTGCACTACTGCTCCCACAGGCAGCAATATGATAATGACCTGATATTAGAGGAGGTGGTGACATAGTGGTATTGTCACTGGACTGGTTAATCCAGAGACCCAGGGTTCAAATCTTACCAAGGCAGATAGTGGAATTTGAATTCAATACAGATCTGGAATTGAAAGTATAGCGACGACCATGAAATTGTCATTAAAAACCCATCTAATGCCTTTTAGGGAAGGAATTAATGTGACTCCAGATCAACTCTTAAATGGTCACTCAGCTGTGTCAAGCCAATAAAAAGGAATGAAACCTGACGGAAACCCAGCATCGGCTGAGGTACAGCAAACAATAATGGCAAACCCGGCCTTGTTGAGTAACATGGTGGGGGGGGGCGGGGGGGGATGAACATGACTTGGAGGAAACAATGAGGGTGGCAAGGGTGCAGAATGCATTTTGAGTGGGGGACATCAATGCCAACACCAAGGGTGCTCAGTAGCACCATTACTGACTGAGTTTTCTGAGTATTAAAGGACATAGACTGGGTCTGTGGCAGGTACTGAGGGGAAAAACAACCTCATCCTCACCAACCTGCCTGCTGCAGGTGCGTCTGTCCATGACAGTATTGGCAGGAGTGCCCACTGCACAGTGGTTATGGAGACGAAGACCCGTCTTCACTTCCATCTTGCTGTGTGGCACTAACACTGTGCCGAATGGGATAGATTTTGAATAGATCTAGCAACTCAAGACCGGGCATCAATGAGGTGCTGTGGGCCATCAGCAGCAGCAGAATTGTACTTGAACACAATCTGTAACCTCATGGCCTGGCATATCCCCCACTCTACCATAACCACAAAGCCAGGTCCATTGAAGAATGCAGGAGGGCATGCCAGGAGCAGCACCAGACAAACCTAAAAATGAGGTGTCAACCTGGTGAAGCTATAACACAGGCCTACTTATGTGCCAAACAGCATTAGCAGCAAGTGATAAACAGAGCTAAGTGATCCCACAACCAGTGGATCAGATCTAAGCTCTGCAGTCTTGCCACATCCAGTCGTGAATGGTGGTGGACAATTAAACAACTCACTGGAGGAGCCTCCATGAATATCCCCATCCTCAATGATGGGGTAGCCCAGCACATCAGTGCAAAGATAAGGCTAAAGCATTCGCAACAATCTTCAGCCAGAAGTGTCGAGTGGATGATCCATTTCGGTCTCCTCTGGAGGACCCCAGCATCACAGATGCCAGTCTCCAGCCAATTCAATTTACTCCACATGATATCAAAAAACAGCTGAAGGCACTGGATACTGAAAAGCCAAGGGCCTTTACAGTATTCCAGCAATATTACTGAAGACTTGTGCTCCAGAACTTGCCACGCCCTTAGCCAAGCTGTTCCAGCACAGCTACAACACTGGCATCTACCCGGCAATTTGGAAAATTGCCCATGTATGTCCTGTCCACAAAAAGCAGGACAAATCCAACCCAATTAGTGCCCCATCAGTCTAGTCGTGATCATCAGTAAAGTGATGGGAGGGGTCCTCAACAGAGCTATCAAGCGGCACTTTTTTAAAATTCATGGGATATGGACATCACTGGCTAGGCCAGCGTTTATTGCCCATCCCTCATTGCCCTTGAGAACTGAATGGCTTGCTAGGCCATTTGTGAGTCATATGTACACCTCCTTCCCTAAAGGGGATGAATGAACCAGATGGGTTTTTACAACAATCGACAATGGTTTCATGGTCATCATTAGGCTTTTAATTACAGATTTTTATTGAATTCAAATTTCGCCATCCGTCATGGTGGGATTCGAATCTGGGTCCCCAGAGCATTACCCTGGATTACTAGTCCAGTGACAACACACTACCGCCTTCTGAAGGACAATTAGGGATGGACAATAAATGCTGGCCTTGCCAGCAATGCCTACATCCTGTAAATGAATTTAAAAAACAATCTGTTTTTTGTGATGTTGATTGAGGGAAAAATATTGGCCAGGTACATTTTGGGAAAAACTCCCTGGGACTTCTTCAAAATAGTGTCATGGAATCTTTTACATCCACCTGAGAGAGCAGACAGGGTCTCAGTTTAACGTCCCATCCAACAGATCATTCAATTGATTTAATGGAATCAGACAGGTTTTTACAAACGGTCTCTGGTTTAACATTTTAATCCGCTGACAGTGAACATGAACATCTACAAAAATACCTCTAACCGCCTTTGATTCAATAATTCAAACTTACCTTCAAGCTCATCTTTAGTGATCACAATCTTGCCTTTATCTGTCCGGATATCTGTAGTTATGAAATGAAAGTAAACAACTTGTATTTTCATTATTATGTCGGTTGAAAATCAACAGCAAATCATCACTGAGAGCTGCAAAAACAGGAAAAAGTCTGCACACAAATTATAATTTCAAATTGAGATTCTCTATTAATATTTTAAAAGAGATTTAAAAGCATTTTCTGGAAGTGTATTTATTCTGACTTTAAAATAATATGTATTTTAACAATGCATAAAGTAGCAATCAAATCTCAACAGTGAAAGTGTAAAGATTCATTGCTTTAACATATTACTCTTAGGCAATTATCTCTTGGTCCTTTAGTCTCAGTATTCTTTGTTCACCTAATTAAGTCACTATAGTTGTCATATCGTTTTAAGATGTAAGTATAAATGACTCATTCATTGCACCCAGATTTTGAAATTCATGGGCACATAGCAGAATTAAGGGTTGGAGCATCCTTAAATTCATGTTATGTTCTGTTATGCAGCCCACTTGATTGGCACCACATCCACAAACATTAACTTCCCCCGCCACTGACGCACAGTAGCAGCAGTGTGTACCATCTATAAGATGCACTTCAGGAATTCACCAAGGCACCTTCGGCAACAGCTTCCAAACCCAAGACCGCTACCATTTAGAAGGACAAGGGCAGCAAACACCTAGGAACACCATCACTTGGAAGTTCCCCTCCAAGCCACTCAATCACCATCCTAACTTGGAAATTTATCACCGTTACTTCACTGTCACTGAGTCAAAATCTTGACACTCCCTCCCTAACAGCACTGTGGGTGTACCTACACCACAGGGACTGCAGCGGTTCAAAAGGTAGCTCACCACCACCTTCTCAAGGGCAATTAGGGTTGAGCAATAAAAAACAAAAACAGAATTACCTGGAAAAACTCAGCAGGTCTGGCAGCATCGGCGGAGAAGAAAAGAGTTGACGTTTCGAGTCCTCATGACCCTTCGACAGAACTTGAGTTCGAGTCCAAGAAAGAGTTGAAGCAATAAATGCTGGCCTAACCAGCGACGCCCATATCCCATAAATGAATAAAAAAAAATGCTGTACATGTAAATTCCCAAAATGCAATCTTGTCACTCAAAGCCCTGCAGCAGTAGGTGCAAATCCTTAATACCCACCCTGTTCCCTATGTAAAGTCCCCTTGGTAACTACCATTCCACTAAATGTATTGCAAAAATAAGGCTGATATTAAAACTTTACACATGACCTCTGAAGTTTCAGTTCGGCCTTTGCTCATTAATTCTTACTTTAAAAAGGCCGTTGGCAAGCCAAAGCTTATAGCAATACATCGCTCAGAGATTGCTTTACCATTCTTTCCAGATAATGCAACTGAGACTGATTAAGTTGAACTATAGCTGGAAGTATGAATTATAACTTGTATTTGAGCTTTTCCATGGAGAAGTCAACATTCCGCCATTATCACTACCAGAGTCAACTATCAGTCTCAACGGAGAGTCATTCGGATTCTTACAAGTAGTAAATAATTAACACGGCCAGAAAAGTACAAACTGGGCCACGTTAATAACAGTAATGCATTTAAATAGAATCTTTAATGTAAAATGGCCCAAATTGCTTCACAGAGGCATAATCGGGAAAAGGTAGATGCTGAGGCAAAGAACAAGATTTATGGTGGGCAACTCAAAACAAAGAGATGGGTTTTAAGGAGGGCTTAAAGGGGATTAAAGGCTTAGAAGGGATTTGAACAAAAATTTTTTCACCCAGATGATGGGGTGGGGTATCTGGAACTCACTGCCTGAGGGGGTGGTAGAGGCAGGAACCCTCACAACATTTAAGAAGTATTTAGATGAACACTTGAAATACCATAGCATACAGGGCTACAGGCCAAGTGTTGGAAAATGGGATTAGAATAGATTGGGGCTTGATGACAGGCATAGACAGATGATGGGCTGAAGGGCCTCTTTCCATGCTGTAAAACTCTGACTCTATAAAACAGGAGAGGTAAGTGGAAAAGCAGAGAGGTTAAGCGAGAGAATTTCAGATGGAAACCAAGACAGGTGAAAGCACACCAAGAGTAGTGAAGGGAGGAGATGTACAAAAGTCAGAAGGATGGTGAGTTCAAGGTTATGGAACTGAAGAAGGTTGCAGAGAGATGAGGCATGAGGTCACTTAGAGATGTAAAAATGTGAATGAGATAGTTTCTAACTATTCAACTTGGCTTAGGTTAATAATATTCCTACTGCCGCTGCTATTGACTTTCTTTCCCTAGTTTCCTCCCCTGAAGACTCATGACATGAAAGGAGAGGAGCACAGGAATATTCCCTCATTGGAACTGGAGGTGGTGAGGTTCAACTCGCATACCCCAGGCCCTGATATTACCATCAGAGGAGCTGGGAAATGAAGTGCCTTCCCTTCCAGCAATCTCTGAGTTCCACTTGAACAGGTGAAGGGTTGGTGCTCCTCTATTCTTGACCAGATGCCAAGTGCTTTCTCAGCAGCTTGGAGGGCAGTATTTTGGGGGGAAGTATCACTTCCTCATAGTATTGACTATGCCCCCATATCAATTCCACAGCCTGATTTCAATCTCAGTGCCTAGGAGAAATATCTCTCCACGCATTTGATTAGTTACTTCCTGTGAAACATCCTGCAATGGAAAAAATTGAGGAAGGATTTTTTTATTTATTTGTGGGTCGTGGTTGTCACTGGCTAAGTTAGTATTTATTGCCCAATCCCTAACTGCCCTTGAGAAGTGAGCTTCTTGAGAGCTGTGGTGTAGGTACACCCACAGTGCTGTTAGGGAGGGTGTTTCTGGAACGTGACCCAGTGACAGTGATATATTTCCAAGTCAGGATGGTGAGTGGCTTGAAGCGGAACTTACAAATGCTGGTGTTCCCATGCACCTTCTGCCCTTGTCGTTTGAGGTGGTTGAGGTCATGTGTTTGGAATACTGGTTTATAGCCAGTTGTGGGTCAGTAAGTTTTAGGTTAATAGCAGGGATGAGCATCTCAAGTGGATTGTGGGATGAGAAAGTGAAATAAAGCTAACATAAGCATTTCAATGCATCCTGAGATGCAATGTTGCAATCCATTCATCATTTTTTAATATGATAAATGTCACACCAGTGTGCCTTTGTAGGATTGTTCAATTCTCTCAAGGACTCCATTTTTGACCAAACATTTAAACAAGGCTGATTGAAATGAATGATTTGCTTCCACCAATGACACATACTTATGATTCTGGCTCCAGCTGTAGGATCAATTGTGGTGACTGGTTCAGAGATCCGTGAAGGTCTGCTGATTCCTGCAGCATTAACCGCTCGAACACAGAACAGGTAAGTTCGGTTTTCAGTTAGGTCCATAACAGGAAACTTGCACAATTTTTCAGGAACGTCATTGCACTGAATCCATTTGTCACTTCCTACCTCACATCTAAAATCATATTTCAGAAAAGATTTCATCAGAAAAAAAAAGCACAAATTAATCTCCATGTTGGCTTCATGTTCAAACAAATTATTTAAGTCTGGTGAAGAAGATGATTCTCAATTAAATTTGGAATTTTGTCATTTGCGTAAGTAGTAATTTGAAGGATGATGTAATTTATTGGGTGCATTTTTTTCCCAATCAGGTAAAATTGGGAGGAAAATAGGGCAGTCCCTAATTTTACACAGAGAAGCTATCAAACACTCTTGAATAAGGAATTATGGGTTCCACTGTCCTAAAACAGCCAAGTGCAACCTTTCCTTTCACATCCTTCTAACCATATCATCCATGTGAGTGGGATTGTGAGATATCAGCAACGGCAAACTCCGATAAGTTTTACGCTGCAATCTCCCAACTCACAGTAAACACAAAGAGTGTCACAGTTTGATGCATTGCAAGTAGTTTTGGAGCTAAAGTATGCTTTGATCTGATAACTTACTGAATGGAAAATATTATGTATTTGCATTACTAGGATACCCCATTGGTTGCCAACTTTAGGCATCTGCAAACCGTATCATTGCCAGGGCTTCAATGCTGGTAATCGGCTAGTGCTGACAGTCTGTCAATGATCCAGAACAGCAGCTACAGCACTATATTGGAAGCTGTTATTGGCAGCAGTGCTTTTGGTTGCTTGGAACTGAGCAATCATTGAGGGTTGACCTGGTGTCCCTCCCGATTTTCCACAAGTTTGCAGTTGATTAAGATAATCAGGGCCAATCTCATGGCTGTCCTGATGAAATATTCTTCTGGAAAATGAACAGACACAAATTATCATTACCAACCTGTCAATGAAATAACCAATCACCGGACTCCTTCCATCAGCACTCGGTGGTTTCCAGGTAATAAACACATAATCTTTGTTAACATCATGACATTCCACATCCAGTGGTGAACCTGGAGCTCCTGCTTCTGCAGCTGGAGCATCTGTAGGAGAAAGAATGTGGTGTTGTGTGGTAACTAATTGTAAATAAATAAAAAAAGAACAAAAAGGGTTTTTCTTGACATCTCATAGGGACTTTTAGCTGACGTACATGAGTTTGTTTCTATAAGATAAGTGCTTACTAGATCCCAAAGGCAGCTATAGAGGTGAAAGGACATTTGGCCCACCAAATTAATCATTGCAATGGAAGCCTACAATCCATTCCTGTCCTCTCATCAAAACATTCAACCATCTCTCAAACAGACACATGAACACCATAGGAGCACGAATAATCAAGCCTAGCCTGCCGTTGAGTATGATCATGGCTGACCTTGGGCTTCAAATCCATTTTCCTGCCTGCTGCCCAAATCCCTTTATTCCCTACAACACCAAAAATCTGACTATCCGAGCCTTAAATGTATTCAACCATGGGGCATCCACAACTCTCTGGGGTAGAGAACTCCACAGATTCACAATCATTTGAATGAAGTAATTCCTCCCCATTTCAGTCCGAAATGATCGCCCTTTATCCTGAGACTGTGTCCCCGTGTTTTAGATTCCCCGACCAGTGGAAACAATCTCCCAGCATCCACCTTAGAAAATCCCCTCAGCATTTTGTAGGTTTCAATGTGATCGCTCTCATTCTTCCAAACTTCAGAGAATATAGGCCCAGTTTAATCAGCCTTTCATCATAGGACAACCCTCTCATCCCAGGGACCAATTTAGTGAACCTTCGCTGTACCACCTCCAAAGCAAGTAAATCTTTTCTTAAATGTGGAGACCAAAACTGTGCACAGTGCTCCAGATATGGTCTCATGAAAACCCTGTACAACTGGAGCAAGACTTCTTTATTCCTGTACTCCAATCCCCTTGCAGTAAAGGCCAACATGTCATTTGCCTTCCTAATTGCTTGCTGTACCTGCATGTTGACTTTACATATTCCTTGTACAAGCACACCCAAGTCTCACAGAAGCACAGAATCACAGTGCAGAACAGGCCCTCCAGCCCATCGAGTCTGCACCGACATGTGAGAAACACTTGACCTACCTACCTAATCCCATTTACCAGCACTTGGCCTTGAATGTTATGACGTGCCAAGTGCTCATCCAGGTACTTTTTAAAGGATGTGAGGCAACCCGCCTCCACCACCCTCCCAGTCTCTTTGAACATCAGCACTTAACAAGGTTTTCACCTTTTAAAAAAAATTCTGTTTTTTCATTCTTATGACCAGAGTGAATAACTTCACACTTCCCTACATTATACTCCATCTGCCGCTATGTTGCACCCTCATTTAACCTGTCGATATCTCTTTGCAGCCTCTCTGTGTCCTCCCCACAGCTTACCTTCCCACTAGTTTTGTATCAACAGCAAACTTTGATGCCTTACTCTATATCTCTTCATCTAAGTCAGTAATATAGATTGTGAATAGCTGAGGCCCCAGCACTCATCCTTGTGGCACTCCACTATTCACTGCCTGCCAACTTGAAAAAGACCTGTTTATGCCCACCCTCTGCTTTCTCTCCATTGACCAATCCTCTGCCCATGCTAAAGTACTAACCCAACACATGATCCCTTATCTTGCCTATTACCTTCTTGTATGGCACCTTATCGAATGCCTTTTGGAAATCCAGTTATACTGCACCTATACCCTTTATCTACCCAACTGGTTACATCCTCAAAAAACTAATACATTAGTCAAACAGGTTTTCTCCTTAGTAAACCCGTGTTGACTTGTTCTATTCACACTATGCTAAATGACACAAGTTGAAAATGGAAGACGATTCTAAGGTATTGATCAAGGTTTGTGTGAAGTGAAAACTAATATCAGTCTTTGATATAACTTGTAACAATGTTTAAGATTAAACTTTTCTGCTCTCCTGACTCGCATGTATATTTTTTCACACACCTCCTTTCAAGGTGTCTCCTCATAACTCAAGTTCACTGATGTTAGGATTCATTGCCCATCACCTTTCTTTCCACAATATAGGTGCTCCCATTATGCTTTTGTGATCAAAATTAATCCAATATTCAAGGTGTGTCCTGACTATAGAACTCTGCACAATCTGCATCATGACCTCAGATTCTGTTTGTTTTGTTAATTACTGATCTGAATGGCTTGTGAGGGTCATTATAGAATCTAATTAATACATTTCTCCTTAAAGTAGTTCATTTATAAATATCTGTAAATTAATCTGTCATAGTTCAGCCTGTTTGCGGGTGTTGCCTGGACTGTTCTTTAGCTCCCTGGCTGCTTCATTGGATCTAACTTCTCTCCCCCAGCACCACAATGCAACATCATCATAAATATATTACCAATATCATCTGTCATGTGACCAAATACAGTGTGTTTCTAAAATCAGGTTATTTACCAGAAACAGCAGAGGCTTCATCAGATCCCTCCACTGAGTATACCCCACAACCTGATATTGCTCCTCTGGCCCTACTGCCTGCTACATCCTCTCTTCCAGCCAATTCCTTTTCTACCTCTTCTATCTCGGCAGCTTTAAGCTTCTGTCACAGGCTTGCCTTTTATCAATACTGGAAGCATTGGTACACTACATTATCTAGGTTGGTATCTCATCTGTTCATCTCCATACTGTGATTTGTATCAATTCACTTCAATGTCAATGAAAGTTCACACATTCCTATTTGGATAAGAACCTGGAATCAAACTACAGACCAGCCATTCATCAGAACTGCCACTGAATTAACTAAAGGGCAGTTGTAGTGCACAACTAGGCAAACACTAGGTCAACCTAACTAGAATAGCTTGCAGGCAAGAGACTTAAAAGCAACCCCAACAGTTACAGAAAATACATAGCAACAAGGTTCCATAAACTCCACATATAATAAATGTTAGATGTACTATGTTAACAACAAGTTATAATTATATAACACCTTTAACATGGTGAAACATCCTAAGGCGCTTCACCCAGGGGCATTGCAAAACAAAGAATGTCACCAAGCCTCAAAGGAGATATTAAGTTAGATGACTAAAAGCATGTTGAAAGCAGAGTCTTAAAGGAGGAAAGCAAGACAGAGAGGCAGGGAAGTGGCAAGGGAATACAAGAGGTTAGGGCCTAGATAACTGAAGGTACAGCCACCGATAGGGGAGCAATTATGATTGGGAATGCACAAGGGGCCAGAATTAGAGGAGTGCAGACACCTCTTAGGGTTGTGGGGTTGGAGGTAATTACAGAGAGAGGGACAGGTGAGGCCATGGAGGGATTTGAAAACAAGGATGAGAATTTTTAAATCAAGACGCTGCTTGACTAGGAGCCAATGAAGGTCAGTGAGCACAGAGGTGATAGGGGAACATGACTTGCTGTGAGTTAAGACACGGGCAGCAGTGTTTGGATGACCTCAAGTTTATGGAGGGTAGAATGTGGAAACTAGCCAGGAATGCATTGAAATAGTCAGTTCTAGAGGTAACAAAGGCATGGATGAGGTTTTGAGCAACAGATGAGCTGAGACAGAGGCAAAGTCAAGCAATGCTCCAGAGGAGGAAACAGGTGGTCTCAGAGATGGCAGGAATATGAGTTCATAAGCTCACATTGGGATCAAATGTGACACCAAGGTTGATAACAGACTGGCTTAATTGCAGACTGTTGCCAGGGAGAGGGATGGAATTGGTAGTTATGGAACAAAGTTTGCAGCAGGCATGGAAAACAATGGCTTCAGTCTTCCCAATATTTAATAGGAGGAAATTTCTGCTCACCCAGAAGTGGATATTCAATAAACAGTCTGATAATTATCAACAGTGGAGAGGTGGCGGTCAGTTAGAACTGGATGCTGTCAGTGTACATGTGAAAACTAATGCCATGCCTTTGGATGATGTTGCCAAGGGACAGCATGTAGATGAGAAATAGGGGGGGGGTTAAGGGTTGATCCTTGGAGGACACCAAAGGTAATGGTGCAAGAGCAGGAAGAGAAGCCATTGCAAGTGATTCTCTGGCTACGGTTAGATAATGGAATCAAGTGAGAGCTGTCCCATTGGATGACAGTGGAGGTGCACTGGAGGAGGATGGTGTGGTCAAAGGCTGAAGACAGGTTGAGAAGGATGAGGAGGGAAAGTTTACTTTTGTCACAGACAGGGGCAGCAGATGCATGGGAACACCACCACCTGCAAGTTCCCCTCCAAGCCCGTCACCATCCTTGTTAATTCTAATGATTGTATGTTGAGGAAGAATGAGTCTGAAGCTAGCCTGTACCTTAAACAGGTTCATTTCCAAGACAGCAAAGTAAAGTCACAGACTCTCCCAGTTCCTCCTAGACACCCAGAGTGAACTGGTTTATATACACTTGCAATGACTCCCTAATCCTTCCCTAGTTGGGGACAGCTGTGCTTAATTACAAACTTAAATCATGCTTTCCATTGCAGCACAACTTCTACATTAACAATCCTGACCTGGAACTATGTTACTGTTCCTTCCCTGTCACTGGGTCAAAATCCTGGAACTCCCTCCCTAACAGCACTGTGGGTGTACCTACACCAAATGGACAGCAGCGGTTCAAGAAGGCAGCTCACCACCACCTTCTCAAGGGCAACTAGGGATGGGCAATAAATGCTGGCCCAGCCAGCGAGGCCCACACCTCGTGAACAAATAATGTTTTTAAAAGTCACGTAGGATGATATTTGTGACTTTGATAAGAGCTGTTTCAATACTGTGGCAGGGGCTTGATTGGGAAGATTGAAACATGGAACTCTGGAAATGATGGGAACAGATTTGGGAAGCGACAACTCATTCATAGACTTTGGAGCGGAAAAGGGGGGTTGTAGTTTGCAAGGTCAGGTGGATCAAAGGCTGTTTTTTTGAGGGGCGGATGATGGCGGAAGTTTATGCCAGCGGGATTTTTCGGTCCCGCCGAAGTGATTGGAGTTTGGAATGGCTCGTCGCATTTTATGATCCCATTCCCACCGTGATGGAGCCCATCAAAGTCCGGCTTATGAGTATGAGGTGCAGCAATTTGCTGTACTTGTTACATACCTTTAACAAAGACATATCCACTGTGCTCCTTATAACCAGTCCGCGTGAGAAGGCACATGGTATAGAGGCCCTCATCTTCCTTATGGATGTGAGGGAGAGTCAGTTTGGTGGATTTATCAGAGCACTCAATCTTTAACCATTTGGATTCCTTCAGCAAAATACCTGTAAATACAATAAATATTCAAATCAGCAACCTTAGTCACAAGTGCATTCATAGGCAACAATAAGCCTTGACATTAGTGTTTACATTTTTAACACAGTTATTTTTCTGTTTTCTTTTTTCCTTTTCCTTTTCCTTTAAAAGGTTATTAATTGCATAAATGGAAAAGTTTGCCAGAGAGCCTAAACCTGACACTTCTGCAGCCCTCATGTTCAGGTGAGAGGAGCTTGGTGTGGGTCAAGCACAAAACCTATCAATGATGCTCTAACTGAAAGACAGTATTTCATCATCGCAGTTAGTTCAGTTGCTGGCTACACTGCGACCTACAATATATAGAACATGAAGTTTACTGAAGAAGCTATCACTTTTATTTTACTTCAAGCTTTTTAGTTGAAAGTAAAGGATGTTAATGCCAGTGAATTTCAATCTCTTTTCACCCACTGTCAATATCAAAATCTAACCTTGTCAAGTGTAACACGTGCAGGATTCTGAGATCATTGGGTGGGCTCGGTGGGCATTCTGAGATCATTGGGTGGGCTCGGTGGGCATTCTGAGATCATTGGGTGGGCTCGGTGGGCAGGCCCGAGAGCAGCTCAGGAAACAGTCCGCTGTCCACGATTTGGCTCTGGCGGGCCAATTAAGGCACACCCAGTGTGAAACGCGGCTCCGCACTTATCGGGAAGGGCCGAGTGGGGACAGGGGCCTCTCGGCCACCAGGTCCAATGGCAACTCAGTGGCAGGTTTAAAAGAGCCCAGGCAGGCCCTGGAAGGCTGCCCCAGAAGGATATCTCCTCTGCATTCCCAAACCAAAGTTATGGAGTCAAGTGCGGCCGGACACGGCAGGTGGGAGGGCAGGTTGGGTGGGCAATCGGACCCCCACTTTTCCAATGAGTGCCTCGCCGTCTTCCTGGAGGAAGTGGCTGCCACGAGGGTCATCCTTGTCCCCAGGGATGGGAGGATGAGGCCTGTGTACTATACCAATAGGACATGGGAGGAGGTGAGCAGCTATGAGGTGGTGCGGCGCACATGGGTACAGTGATGGGAGTGCTTCAATGACCTGCGTTCAGGAAGGGTGAGTACCGTGTTGGCATGAGTCAGTGTGCAGGAGAGTTAAAGTCTGGCCATCCCCCTGTGGATCTCTGGGGTGATGGAGCCTGTGTTCCAACTGCCAATCACACCGGAGCTGGCCAAGTGGGTGAGCCCTGGCTGCTTGGACTGAGTGCCTTGCAGCTCGAGGGCCACGACTCGGATGTGCCCTGCAAGGTGTTCCTCAGCTGGGGTTGGCCAGGCTGCACCTTGCACAGCCTTGCTGAATCTGCATCCTGTGGTCATACACTAGGCACATGTTCATGGAGTGGAAGCCCTTCCTGTTGACGAAGGCACCCGGCTGACCCGCTGGCGCCTTGATGGCCACATGTGTGCAGTCGTTGACACCTTGAATGCGAGGGAACCCAGCAATGGCCGTAAACCCTCTGGCTCGCTCAGCCTGGCTAGCCTCGTCCATACGGTAAAGAATAAAGGTCAGTACCCACCTGAACAGAGCTTCTGACACCAGCTCGACACAACTGTAGACAGCTGATTGGAAGACTCCACACAGATCCCCCACTGACCCCTGGAAAGAGCTGGAGGAGTAGAAGTTGAGGGCCACTGTGACCTTCAGCATGGGGTGTCCACCCACAGAGTCGGAGCTGACCTCAGGCCCAATCATCTGACAGATGGAGGTCACTGCCTCCCTGGAGAGGCAGAGCCTCCTTCGGCATTGCACCTCGGAAATATTGAGGCAGCTGCATCGTTGCCTGTAAACCCTGGCAGCAGGATAGTGGCATCTTCTGTGGCCCCTTCTGCCTTGGACTACCTGCTGTCCCTGCTCCCCTTGTGCCAGCGTCTCTCCTCCCACAGTTCCCCCCCACCCTGGAAGCTGCACTGGGACACCTGGGCAGGATTTTACATCCCGCGGGGCGGGCATGTGCCCGACCTGATCAGGCCTGTGTGGAGTGTCCTAAGCCATTTCACACATTGGCGAGCGGGCCCCACCCCCACTTGCCCACTGGGAAATTCTCCCCATAGAATCATAGAGCAAAGAAGGAAAGCATTCTGCCCATTGTGCCTGTGCAGGCACATTGTTCATTTCGGAGATGATATCTTATATAAAAAGGATGAAGTTTGAAAGTTGCAAAAGACATTCATTAGTTTATTAAGCAGTAAATTTGACATGGTTTAAAATTCTGAATGCAAATATAGTTAAGGCTTGTAGATATTTAACATATCTAAACCTCCAGGGAAAGCTGAATAGAATATATTGATTAGCAGTAAAACAGCTTCACTGCAGTAAGGATTATATAGGTATCTACCAGTAAAAAAAATTAAATTCCACAGAACACTAACCATCCCTAAGCCAACAGAAGTCTCCCAGGTTGCTTGTCAAGGCTGATGAGAAGGTGCAGGTCAGGGTTAAAGAATCTCCCTCTTTACCAAAAGAAGCTTCAAACCCACCAACAATATCAACATCCACCTCAAGTTGACTGGCTGAGGAAAGAAGTACTTTGGTTAATTTCAATTAATGTTACACATATAAGTTACCAGTAAAAGTCTATAGTGCAGTGACACAATCATAGAACATTACAACACAGGGACAGGCCTTTCAGCCCATCAAAATTGGGATTAGGAAAAGATATTTCCTCTGTTTGGGAGTCAAAGATGAGAGGGCCATTAATTAAACGAGAGGTTAGGATGAGTTTCTTTGTGCAAAGCATTGTTGGAGCATGGAATACATTGTCACAGGGAGTAATTAAGGCTAATATCATTGCATCTTTTAAGTAAAAATGGAATATCTTTCTGAAGAAGGGGACGGTACAAAACTAAGAAAAGGGAACAGGGGAATGGGCTTGGTTTTAAATGATTCCATCACATGATGGTTGATACAGCTTCCTTCTATACAGTAAAGTTTGATGATTCTGTTGTGCATTGTTGTATATAGTTGTGCAAAAGACAGTTACATAAATCAACTTCTGCAAAACATGTTATGATTCGAAGTCAAAGTCAATAAGAAAGGAAAAGGTTATTGCTTTAATTTCTCCAAACTAAATTGTAAACAACAGCAACAAAAAATGCTGGAAAAGCTCAGCAGGTCTGACAGCATCTGTGGAGAGAAAGACACAGAGCTCTGAAGAAGAGTCATATGGACTTGAAACATTAACTCTGTCTCTCTCTCCACAGATGCTGTCAGACCTGCTGAGTTTTTCCAGCATTTTTTGTTTTTGTTTCGGATTTCCAGCATCTGCAGTATTTTGTCTTTATATTAAATTGTAAACAAGTTTGGGATGTTTTGTTATGTGAAAGTTGCAGGTAAGCTGCCAGATATTGTAGCTGTAACTATTCTAAACTTTAAAAAACACAATAATTATAGTTTTGAAAAAGTGTTACATAAGGTGAGCTCTCTAGACATTGGGTACAAAGGATACAGGACAGAAAAATATAGCAAAATTCATTCCATCGTCACTGGACAAGCATTCTGCTTTCAACCGGTGCAGCACCTGGAAAGCACATTTGTCATGCTCCAGTACATAATGAATTTTCAGACAATAATTTAAGATTCTAAACTCAGTCTATTGAAATGGCCACTGCAAAGCATGTGACCTTTAGCATCCTGAGCAAGATAGTCCTCAATCTCAGGCAAGTGCCTCACTAAATATAGACATTCACAGCCATCCAGGAAATCCACACATCCCTTTGTTTAAGGATGGGCCATCAACAAAAAGAACTATGGCATTCCAGCCGATTTGCTTTTCTGTTTCACCGTGAAGAAAAGAAACATCGAAACTCAATGTGTGTTAGATGAATGTGAAACAGATTCCATCACCTTTTCATTGTATTATGATGGTCTCTCATCCAAACTAGACAGGATGAATTTCAAAGTGTCAAACGACAACACAAGATGTGTAATCAACACACCACCTTCCTTTGAACTTGTACAAGTCACATGATGAGTACAGCCGTGGTTTTTGTCTGGTTTTAAAAACAGCAAAAGCTACTTGCAGAGAGGGGGAATTCCAACAGAGAAGCCATCAAACCAGCAGTAAGTCAAATTAGCAGCCAAGGTAATAAACAGCAATACCTTGAAAGTGGGAGATGGACTCTCCCCGCCCTGTTCTGCCTTCAAGTTCACCCAAGAACAAATCATGTAGAAATTCAACTACAAGAGGCATTGCAGCTTACTGAGAAACCTCTATTTACAAGGCCTTCACTTCAACTAAAAGCATCAATTCATCTAAGAAACTACAGGCCTGCCACAAAAGAGAGAGTGAAACAACTACATTGCAACCATATTGTTTTTTGTTTCATCTATATGTAATTTCTGTGTATGTGATAGTGTATGTGAGGTGACTGAGTGAGATGTCACATTTTCCTAAAACCTCTGGGACAAGTGTGGGATAATAAATAACTTTATTTTAAAACTCACAATAAAGCTTGCTGCTGGAATTATTTAAATTGCAACTGCTCTGAGAGTAAGAAAATACATACACCTTGCATACAAAACATATTGATCATGAACAGTGAGAAAATACATAAATTCTGTCCGTGACACATCAGCAGCTTTTGGTGAACTCTTGGTGTTGGGCCTGGTTGATGTAGAACATACGGAGTATGTTACCTTTCGATGATTGAGTAAACCAATAAACTGAAACTGCTGGACTGACATAGTTAAGAAAGAGAGAACTAGCATAGGCTGAACGACTGTCAAAGGCCTGTTAAGGCCATTGATAAATGAATTAAACAATTTGACAGGGCTGTCCATCCAACCTTAAGGTCGGCGGGGGGCAGGCAAAGAGCCCAGGCAGCCTTCGCGTTTTTCATGGAACCTCATCCACAAGCGGGATGAGGTTTCATGAAGTTTTTATTAAATTAATAAATATTTTTAAAGCATTTGAACATGTCCCAGCTCATGTGATGCTGTCACATGAGGGGACGTGTAAATGATTTTTACCTTTTTTTTATTTTGAATTTCGAAACTGAACTTATCACCCTGAGGCAGCGCTGTGCCTCAGGGAGATCGTTGCGTCCTTTCGAGCGCATGCACAGACCCCTCCTCCACCTGCCCGCACAAGTAGCGCTCAGTGCTACAGAGTGCGCGTCATGCTGGGCGGGCCGTAATTGGCACACCCACAAAAAATGGCGGCACGCAGCCAATCGTGGACGGTAATTGGCTACGCGCCCACCCGCGCCCACTCACGACACAGTTCTTTAAAATTAATGTTGCACAGGATTAGTTTAGCCATCAAGCGTTTACAATAACATATAAATTAAAACTATGGTGAGATAAAGCAATATGATGCTCAGCGATCTGAACAAGCCAGAGTCAAACTGAATCACAACAGTCCTAGCTTACAGTATCGTAGTACTGGCCGCTCCTGAAAGGACTAGCTATAGTTAATCTGATTGGAAGCATATCCATTGGTCACTTACATTCCAGCCTGAGAGAGTCACCTCCTGAATCTGAGCCTTGATGCCCTGTGAATCATCAAAAACACACAAGTTAAAGGATTTTTGGTAAACATATAGATATCAGCCCAGAACCTGCTGTCAACATAATGCTCACCATTATTTTTGCACAAATAGCAAAGGAATTTTACTGCAGAGATCAAAAAGCTGATGTCTGTGTTTCATTGTTTCACCATTAGCTTTGTAAAAATGGCATTTCGCTGTCTGGCTCCCCATCAAAATGCATTGAACAGTGTGATGTCCCTGTATTTGCACAGTAGATATGAACTAAACTTACCAAAGAAAGTTAAATCAAGTAATTTCAAGTCTAATTACCCTTCTAACAATATGATATTTGTTAATAACTATGAGTCAACCTGTCTGGCACTGAAAATTACCTATTTATAAGTGTACAATCTTGTTCCTTCAGGTTTTTAATTGCTGGTAAAGATTTTTTTAAATATTTTAAATTAAAAAGGTCTTTTTACTTTTTCTATCTGTCTATTTTATCTCTCTCTTTTAATCCAAACTTTCTTCCTCTCTTTACTTCTCTTTCTGTGCCTGATTTTACATTAATTCACCCACTCTAGTTTACAATCTGTTCACAGTCCTGGCATTGTTAATTTCACAATGCTTCAGTCTGATTAGTTAAAGAGATCCTCAATTGCTTGTCTTGTTCATTCAGATCCAAGTGACCCTATAGGTGACATCACTCTGCTTCCATCTGCCATTTCCAACAACTTGTAGTGCAAAATATGATGGCGATTAAAGGGACAAGGGCAAGTCAAACATGTACATGTTATGACCACCAGACCTTGTAAGGTGGCTATGTTTTAAACTGTCTGTTTTAATTTAAGGTAAAACAGAATGTCCTGGAATGGGTGGGTGGGTGGCGGGGAGAGGGGAATGGTGTAAAGTTGTACTGAGCTCTGCCCAGTGAAAGGCCCATGTCATTTGGTTGCCACAGGCTCAGGGTACCCAGGTCAAGGCCTACTGAAAGTCAGGTGTGAGCTTTAACACCTGGACACAAAGGAGGAAGCAGCTGGCCTTGCTGTGTGCAGACGGACAGACTGTCAGAGTGAGTCTGAATGAAAGATTTGGGGAAGAAGACCACAACAGGTGCTGTTGTGCCAAGTTGAAGAATACTGCTTTTGGGATAACCACCAAGCGGAGTGCTGATGAGGACAGGACTCATCTTCAAGGAAACAAAGATTGTGAAGAGTGAAATACCATGGAATCACCAGAGGGAGCTTTGTAATGGGAAGTTTATGCTCAAAGGTTTGAGTGAAGGGGACTTTGTTTGAAAGGACAGTGGATGATCACATTGGTGGAGCAAGGAGAAGGGATCCTGTGACAGTCATGAAGACTTGAACTTTAAATTCAAGACTGCATGTCTGCGGAGAGTGCAGGTTAATGTATAAATGTGGCGCAGGGTTTTCAGAAGTTAAGGGGAATAACATTTCTGTAGTTTAGTGCATTAGTTGATTATTAAGTATTGTTTAGCTGATAGGTTTGATGGTGTTATTAATATCTACTTTAGACCAATGCTTTGTTAATTTATTACTACCATTCCCACTCTCTCTGCTTTAGGTTCTGTGCCATCTTTGTAATTTAAATTCCCCACCCAATAGCCTATTGCTGACCTTCCCTTTTTACTCCACTCCTTTTTCAACAGCACATTTATGCCTCTCATCAGTTCCAAAGAAAGGTGATATTGGTCTTGAAACCTTAACTCTGTTTTACTCTCCACAGATGCTGCCAGATCTGCTGAGTTTTCTTGCACTTTTTGTTTTTATTTCCAATCTCCAACATCCACAGTATTTTGCTTTTATATTATTGTTTATTCAATGTTGATTTTAGTTGACTTGTTGCAGTAAAAGTCTTAAAATGTGGAATCTTGTTGTGCAATTCTTTGCATAGGTCACTGGGAAGTTCATATTTCATACAGGGATTGTAACACATGCTATCTGTTGACTTACTGCAGCAAAGTCTGGGAATATACCTGTAGCAAGGGGAGACAGGTGCTGAAACGGCTGAGTATTTTTTTATATAAAGTGTGTTTTAAAGCACATAATTCAGGTTTCACTTTTATTTATTCATAAGCTTTCAGCGCTAACCTCCAGTTTTATTATTAATTTGCTCCCCTTTCTTTGCACCTTTCCTGCATCAACTTGTGGAAAGGCACATCCTACACAGTCAGTAATTAGAACACACTCTGAGGAAGTAGTGTACAAGAGGCAAAATCACAAAAAGAAACGAAGTCACAAATGGCTGCAGGACATTTCAAAAAATCCTGGCAATATTAGGTGGAGAACTGTAAATTTCTCTGGGGAGAAATCTGTTATTTTCATCGAGGAAGTTTTAAGAAATCAGGGATCTTTGGGAAGAGTTAGTCCCGGGGCTGAAACAAGATTAGACAGTTGAAGGATTGAGTGATGTTGAGTATCATAAAGCTGGAGAGAAGAGCTATACGAGCTTTGGCCTAGGTTACAAATTGATATATCTGATTGTAACGCCAGTCCACGCTGGAATTGGAAGGAACAAGACAACCTCCCATAAAGGGTCCCAAATAATTTTGTCTTCATGCCAATGCAGAAGACCAGCTTTAATCATTTGTTTTAAACGTATATCACGCAGGAACCTGTGGAGATGTCAACCTGCAAAAATTCCACAGGCAGTTGGAAGGCAAAATCCTTTTAGATGCAAATAGAGCTCGAAAGCCTGTATTTTACCAACCCCTTGGTGATGGGCTGAGAGAGGGAAAGATTGGAAAAATGGCGTGGGAAGATGTGGGCTAGGGTGCCCGATGTCTTCCCGCTGCTGTGCTATTTTCTAACAGCAGAAAAGATGGCAGAGGTGCTGTGCTGCCCATCAAGAACCCAACTGAGCCATTTAAATGTTCAATTACGGGCTCCTTCCCACCTCAGCGGACATTCTGCCCATGTCTGCCATATTGGAAACCATTCAATGAAACCTGGTGGCCTCCCAGTGAGCTTCAGTTTTGGGAAGGGGGGTTGCCTCATTTTTGGGCATTCCAAGGAAAGGGTCTGTGGGAGAAATGTCTGCCACCTTGGCAATGGCACTGTATTCCCTGTTCGATCCTCCACCCTGATGGTTGGGGCTTACGTGCCTGGCCACAGCACCCCCAGGCCTCACTCACCAGCTTTTGAGGGTGCCCAGCTATCAATGCACCCTCATCCTGCAGCTGCAGCCTCTAGGGCACCGCTGGTGGTGGCGTTGCTGAGGGTGCTGAAGGGCTGGCCCGCTGATTGGGCCAGCAGTCCTTGGGGTGGGTCACTGTGTTTAATAGGGTTGGCAGCCCTGACAGTGGCCACTTCATTGTTTGCCACCAAGAATATGCCTCCCTGGCCTCGTCAGCAGCCTCACCAGGGTTGCCTCCTCCTTTCAGCCCTGGTGGCCAGACCTCAGCCATCCCAGGTTTGTAACGGAATGTGAAGGTGCAAAGTTCAGCTACGCCATTTCCCTCTTTTCATTGTAAACCAAATAGGCAACTTAACATCAGCCACCCACTATCTACACACAGCAGATGCAGACCAACACCATGAGAGGCATAATCAAATTCGGGGGCAAGGAGAAGTTGGCTAGGCATGCAAGATTCTTACAGGTCATGCAAATTTCTGTTAAAAATCTCTGAAACATATATTTCACAATCTCTACAGAGAAAATCCTTTGGGTTATGACGACCTGCAAGTTGGTTTATTTTGCCAAACTTATTAGGCTGAATAGCTTGAATAAAAATCTATACAAATTATTCTCAGCATGAATATTGCTTACTGATGGTATGTCTGATTACATTCCATTCCTTTAATACATATAACAATCTTTAGATCTTGTGTCAGTGACTTGAAATTGCTGAAACTGCCGATTGACAAACACACAAGACTTACTTTTCACAAGAACTGTAGCACGTGATGTTGCCTCTCCATGATCATTTGAAGCTACTGCAGAGTACTCACCAGAATCCTCAGGGCTGCATCTAGTGAGAAAATAGGTCAATTCATTTGGAATTCACTGCATTTTTAAAGGCTTATAAAGGGCATATGAACAGGCCTCCTGATAGCAGATTCTAGCAACGTATTCTGTTCTCTTATAATATCTGTGCATTAGAATAAGCTCATTGTAAATTGTTACAAGATTGGGTATCAAAAATCTGGTCCAATGAGAGTTCATATTGAAAACATTTACCTAGGCTAGGAACTCTGCTGCTCCTCTGGAAGTACAAGACTTTTCAAGTTGCAAGACTTTTCCTCCCTGTACCCCCTCACCCTGAACCTGTCCCAAATTCTCGGCACGTCCCGTTAAAAACAAAACAATGCATGTGTCAGTAAGAGTATAACCAGGATTCCCGCCTCACGGAGCGAGCGGGATTTCAGAGTGGCACCTTGCTGATCTGTCCTAACTCATGGTTCTTACCTCATTCAGAGTGTGGAATCTAGGTTCTGCACGTGATCAGTTTGCACTTCCAACAACTTTGTAGGCAAAAAGTATTTGTGCTGAAGGGTATTGGAACAAGTCTGATGTAGAAAGCTCTGCTCCATCAAATTCTGTGCTAGTTCAACTAGGATCAATTACAGTTGAGATTGAAACTGACAGCTAAAGCAATTAAAAACTACAGAATTATTTTCTTCTTTCTCACCAACCCTGAAGTAGTTATCCTTAGCATGAACAAGTCTTATTTGATGCTTCAGTTGGATCATATATCAAGGGCAATATTACAAACCAGAACATACTTTGTACTTCAATAAACACTCAAGGGTAGAAATTACTCTGCACCCTATTTTTAAGGCTCAGGGAACATATTCAAATGCAATTCCTGTTTTTGCTATTCCAACAAAGATATTAACCCACTTCTAACATTTGCTGATTGCATGAGCTATCATGACTGCTGATAATTCTGAATGAAAATAGAGTTGCAATATTATGTTCCAGGATTAGAGTCATTAGGAAAACTGACAATTAAAACTATAAAGGTCCAACAGCATTATTCTTCATCATTCTGCCTTATTTCTATGTCCAGTTGCATGCAAAATAAGCGATAATTACCATAGATTCTCAAAAAACAAAGATATCTTACCTACTAATCTCAAGAGTCTGCAAACCAATTTTATTCTCAATCGTGTATTTGCCAGGAACAGCTGTTGGTTGAATCAGAACTCCGTCTTTATACCTGACAGTAATGATGATCGATTTATTAAAATCCATACCCAGGAACTATGTAAAACAAGTCTTTCCTATTGATAAAATGTAACAATACAGCATTTGTTAAGAATGAGAGGTTTTATAAAATGGTTATGTTTTAAACTGTCTCCTTTAATTCAAGTTTTAAAGGGAACATATGACTTCCAGCTAGTTCTGCCCAGCGTTATGTTGATGTGATCTGGTTACCATGGTGATGGGGGTGCAGGTCAAGTGCTATTGATATCCGCATGCCAGGTTTAACACCTGAGAACAAAGGGCAAAGCAGGAGAGAGGGAGAGAGAGAAAGTTCCACAAATAGAACAGGGACAACAGCTGCTGAGGTCAGCAGAGGGAGAAGGCAGTTTCTCTGTTAGCTACCAGACAGATGCGGGTGGGAAGACATTCTCTGGTCAAAGGAACAGAACCCATGGGAATTTAAGGACACTAGAAGATTCGTCCTGGTTTGGCCAGGGTAAGGGATCACCAGGGTGAGCCATGCTGTTGGAGGTTGGTTTGGGATTTCTTGGAAGACTGAGAGAAAGGACCTTTAATGGTCATTGGGTGTTATGGGCTCAGAAAAATGGGGAGAAGTTGGAAGCTAGTAGTAACCTTGGACTGGTTCCTGTAAAGACTGCAATTCTGCAGAAGGCATGTAGTTAAGATGCTAATAAGGTATGTTTATTCTGTAGTTGAGTGTATTAGTTGCCTACCGAGTAATGTTTAGTCGCTGTTGATTTTCATTTGTATGTTACAGTAAAACTCCCTGCCTAACAGCACTGTGAGCATACCGACACCACATGGACTGCAGCGGTTCAAGAAGGCAGCTCACCACCACCTTCTCAAGGGCAACTAGGGATGGGCAATAAATGCTGGCTCAGACAATGAAGCCCACATCCCATGAATGAATTTTTAAAAAGTTTTAAACTTGAATAAAAACAGAAAATGCTGGAAAAACTCAGCAGTCCAGTACCCTCTGTGGAGAGAGAAACAGAGTTCACTTTTCAAGTCCATATAACTCTTCTTCAGAGCTTCAGAGCCTTAAAATTTGAAACCTTGTTGTGCAATTCCTCAAATTGGTCACTGGAAATGCAAATCTTTTTTTTAAAGCTATCAGTCTCTATGGGGATAGTAACGTATTGAAGTTGCGTTGTAGATTAATCTAGATTAATCTAGAACTAGATCTTGGCATCAAGAGGAAATGAACAAACAATAGGTATGGTTTAACAAGAAGATTAAGTGGTTTACCTTCTCAATTTACATGAGAGAATTTAATATTAGTGAACAAATTTATCTTAACAGATCAATTGCTGTGAAATCGTACTTTATGAGAAATGACTTTCTGAATTTACTGGTTGAAAACCACTAATTGAGTTATTAGAAAAACTAAAGCCACATTCCAGTGACTTGAAATCACAGTCAAAGATGGCTGCATGTTTGCAACATTTCACCTTCTACATTACAAGGCCATTAAGTGGAGCCTACCTGCCTGTGAGAGCCCAACAAAGACAATTACCTTCAAGGAATGTGAATGAACCATATCTTTTGTCCCCATTCACAGGACATCCAGGGTCAACTGGGTTGGGAACCAGCATTAGACATAATCACTTCAAGACAAAAGACTCTGGCTGAGAGAGGAATTCCCAGCCATGACCATATTTGGGTCACTCAGCAGTTGGAAAAAGAGAGGGACATGTGACAAGCCAGCTAACCTTTTGTTTAAACACCTGCTTACTCTGCGGACCAGTACAAGCACATGAAACACGGAAGAAGCAAGATCCCTGTGTGGGTCTTTCTCTCTCCAGGCAACTTGCAAGTTTCAATTCCTGTCTGCTGTTTTTTGACTCTCCATGTGCCGCAGACAGAGATTATGAAAAAGAACTCAACCCCACAGCTGCTATCTTCAGACGAACAGAAAAATTGTCCAGCTATATCTTTAAACCGTCTCAGCACCAACCAAGAAAGACCACAGAGTTCAGCCTGAGGTCAGTCAAGTCACCAACCTTCAAGTACCATATACCCCCTTTGACTTTACTGGACTTTAAATTGTTTAATCTGGCCTCCCACTCTGTTATCTATTTGTGTGTGTGTGAAAGTCAGAGTTTTATTTTTTTAGACCATGTTAAATAGAATAAATACTATTCTCTTTTCTGTCTTAAAAATCAAGGAAACCTTCTGTTTGCGTCTTTTATTGTCACAGCATGCAAACAGTTAAATATTCATTGAATTGGCGAGCATATCCTTTAAAACAAACCCTGTTGTGGCCAAACGAGGAGTGGGAAAAGAGGGGAGCTATCATAACGCAACTTATAGACGGTGATGTAATACAATTCTACCCCACCTGAAAAATAACCTGAAAAATAACCACGGTATACTCTTGCTACTGAAGTTCTTAAATGAAGATTACATCTTTTGGAACCCAGATCATTACTGTTGTAAAGCTCTCAGAGAATTCCAATTCCATTGTCTTTTTGGATGGACAGATTAAAATTGTTACTATGGCAACAGACACTATAGGTTGGTCTATGGTTTGTTTTTCCTCTCACTCCTTCAAAGTAACAAATGGGGTTGTTAAAATAGATAATATTAAGGGAAACAAAAGCAAAATACTGGTTGGAACCTTGTGCTCTGGTTGGTGCCAAACTTACTGGTAGAAAGGGGTGGTGACCTATCATACAGGTTGGAAGATTGGACAGAATATTAAAAAAAACAGGAAAGAACGACTAGGGGATTAATAAGGAGGGAAATACTAGAGTAAGAGTCAAAGCCAGCTAGAAATATAAAACAGATAGTAAGAGTTTCTATAGATATTTTTAAAAGATTGACCTATAGAAAGTGAGACTGGGAAATTAACCATGGAAAATAAGGAGATGGCAGATTTCGCATCGGTCTTCACGCCAGGGAGGATACAGGTAACATCCCAGAAATAGCTGTAAATCAGGAAATGAATGGGAGAGAGGAACTCAAGAAAATTACAATCCCTGGAGAAGTGATACTGAGCAAATTGTTGGAGCTGCAGGCTGACAAATCCTTGGGTCCTGATGGACTTCAACCCAGGGTCCGAAAAGAAGTGGCTAATGAGACAGCTGATGTGTTGGTTTTAATTTTCCAGAATTCCCTAGATCCAGGGAAGGTTCCATTAGATTGGAAAGTAGCAAATGTAACTCCTTTATTCAAAAAGGGAGGGAGACAAAAGGCAGGAAACTACAGGCCAGTTAGCCTAGCATCTGTCATAGGGAAAATGTTAGAAGCTATCATTAAAGACATTATAGCAGGGCACTTAGATAAATTCAAGGCAGTCAGGCAGAGTCAACATAGCCTTGTGGAAGGGAAATCAATGTTTAACCAATTTATTGGAGTTCTTTGAAGGAGTAACAGGGACTGACGGTATGGTATTTGCTGATGATATAAAGATAAGTAGGAAATTAAACTGTGAAGAGGATATAAGGAGGCTACAAGGGGACATAAATGGTTAAGTGAGTTGGCAAAGATCTGGCAAATGGAGTATACTGTGGGAAAATATGAAATTGTCTATTTTGGCAGGAAGAATAAAAAAGAAACATATTATCTAAATGGTGAGAGATTGCAGGGTTCTGCGATACAGAGGGATCTGGGTGTCCCAGTGCATGAATCACAAAAGGTTAGTATGCAGGTAATAAAATGTTATTGTTTATTGAGAGGGAAATTGAATACAAAAGTAGGGAGGCAATGCTTCAGTTATACAGGGCTTTGGTGAGACCACATCTGGAGTATTGTGTACAGTATTGGTCTCCTTATTTGAGGAAGGATGTAAATGCATTAGAAGCAGTTCAGCGAAAGTCTACCAGACTAATATCTGGAATGGGTGGGTTGTCTTATGAGGAAAGGTTGGACAGGTTAGGCTTGTATCCACTGGAGTTTGGAAGAGTAAGGGGCAACTTGATTGAAACGTATAAGATCCTGAGGGGTCTTTTCTTAATTATTCTTTCATGGGATGTGGGCCAGCATTTGTTTTCCGTCCCCAGTGAGTACAGGCCCAGGTCCTACCAACTGAGTGGCTTGCCGCACCATTTCAGAGGGCAGTTACCAGTCAACCACATTGCTGCGGGTCTCGATTCATGTGTAGGCCAGACCAGGTAAAGATGGAAGATTTCCTGCCGTAAAAGTACACTAGTGAACCAGATGGGTTTTTACAACAATGGTTTCCTGGTGACCATTACTGAGACTAACTTTCCAATGTCAGATTATTTGCATTTAAATTCCATCAGCTCCCTTGAATCCTAACTCCCAGAACATTAGGCAGGGTTTTTGGATTAATATTCCAATGACATTACCACTACTACCCCTTCATCGCTCTCTTAATAGGATGAATGTAGAATGGTCCCTACAACCACACCACCCCCCCTCCACTTCTCTCCCCCCACCACCCCCCCACCTTAAACCAGCTTATATTTCACCCCTTTCCTTGGATTCACCTAGTTCTGTTGAAGGGTCATGAGGACTCGAAACGTCAACTCTTTTCTTCTCCGCCGATGCTGCCAGACCTGCTGAGTTTTTCCAGGTAATTCTGTTTTTGTTTTGGATTTCCAGCATCCGCAGTTTTTTGTTTTTACCTGAATGTAGAAAGGATGTTTCCTCTTGTGGGAGAATCTGGAACTAGGGGGTCAGTGTTTAAAAATAAGGGGTCACCCATTTAAGACAGATTGAGCAGAATTTAATTCTCTCAGAGGGCCATGAATCTTTGGAACTCTCTTCCTCAAAAGGCGGTGGAAGCAGGATCTTTGAATATTTTTTAAGGCGGCGTAGATATATTTTTTTATTAACAAGGGGTTAAATGTTATCGGGGTAGGCAGCAATATGAGGTTAAAATCGGATCAGTCATGACCTTATTGAATGTCAAAGCGGGCTCGAGGTGCCTTGGCCTACTCCTGCTCCCAGTTCGTATGTTCATAATATTTATATTAATAAGATTATATTTCAGATCTCTTGGATTATGTGAGGTTGCAATTTTGTTTCAATTTTTCATACCATTTGACCCGAGGGGAAGGTGCTCCCTGGATAACGCAAGCAAGACTAACGTGCATCTTCTCCCAGACTGTGTGGGGTCTCAATCCAAGCACAAACTCAGGTGCATGGGATGAAAGCTCTGCAGCATATCGTCTCTCCTCCTCTGCTTTCTTCTCTACCTAAAACAACATATTTTTATACATTAAGTATTGTCAACGCTTTTTACTTATGTCTTGAGATTACACTGTGCAATATTTACATAGAAATAGTCGGTGTACTTACATGTGTGTCTTTTGTCCACTAACTTTAATGAAAGTGTGAACACATTCCAAATAAAATAATTATACCTCCATTGAAATAGCAGACAGAGGAACGTATATGATGCGCATAGTGCACAACGTAAGCTTGAGGACATACAGCCAATCCTCTCCCATCCTCTTGCTGAACCCCCCACTCCCTGACTCATCCTCTCGCTGCTTCCCTCTCCTGGACCTGTGTTCCCATTTGAGGATCTAGATCCAATCCAAAGCCAGAGCTCTGATGCTCTTCTCCCGAACCCTTGCTGACAGGAGCATTTAAGAACAAAACATGGATTTGTAACAGCTACAGCTCGGTACTTCTGCACCATCGGGAATCAAGTTTGCGCAACATTGCAGCTCTGACTTTGGATCAGATCTGGATCATCAAATGGGAACACAGGTCAAGGAGAGGGAAGCGGTAAGGGGGTCAGTCGAGGAAAGGGAGGTTTGGCCAGAGGGTGATTCAGGGAATAAGGGACACGACAACTCGGAGCTTGTGGAGGGGAGGCCATAACTCTGGAAACGGGGAGGGGAGAGGACGCAACTCAGAGGCTGGGGAGTTGGGTGGGGGGGGGGGCCTTTGCAAAATGGTGTCAGTTGGGTCTCGAGGGGAAGTATATTAAAACTAATCTCACAGCAATATTACAGGCCCTGTTAACTTACCAACGTTAAAGTGAAGGAAAGTTTAATCGGGCAGCGTTTTTAAAACATTAATTCACAGGATGTGGGCTGACTGGGCCGGCATTTATTGCCCATCCCTAGTTGCCCTTGAGAAGGTGGTGGTGAGCTGCCTTCTTGAGCCGCTGCAGTCCATGTGGCGTAGGTACACCCGCAGTGCTGTTAGGGAGGGAGTTCCAGGATTTTGACCCAGCGACAGTGAAGGAACGGTGATATATTTCCAAACCAGGATGCTGAGTGACTTAGAGGGGAACTTCCAGATGGTGGTGTTCCCATTTATCTGCTGCCCTTGTCCTTCCAGATGGTAGTGGTCATGGGTTTGGAAGGTGCTGTCTAAGGAGCCTTGGTGAATTCCTGCAGTGCATCTTGGTAGATGGTACACATGCTGCTGCTGTGTGTCGGTGATGGAGGGAGTGAATGTTTGTCCAGCTCTGCTTGTCCCACCCCCCTTAAACCAGCTTATATTTCACTTCTCTTCTATTTTTACTTAGTTCTGTTGAAGGGTCATTCGGACTCGAAACGTTAACATGTTCCTCTCCGCAGATGCTGCCAGACCTGCTGAGTTTTTATAGGTATTTTTGTTTTTGGTTTGGATTTCCAGCATCCGCAGTTTTTTGCTTTTACCTGAATGTTTGTGGATGGGGTGCTAATCAAGCGGGTGCTTTGTCCTGGATGGTGTCAAGCTTCTTGAGTGTTGTGGGAGCTGCACACTTCCAGACAAGTGGGGAGTATTCCATCACACTCCTGACTTGTGCCTTAAAGATGGTGGACAGGCTTTGGGGAGTCAGGAGGTGAGTTACTCATTGAATAATTCCTAGCCTCTGACCTGCGCTGTAGCCACAGTATTAAGCAAGGACTTAGTGTAGTCAAAAGTTTGAAAAATCTCAGGAATTTCATGTTTTTCTTGGAGTCGTGGAAATCGTTGGAATATTTCCAATTTTACTAAAATCTGAAATTAGACATACCTCAAATTTCCAGAGTGATGGGATGAAGTGTCAGCATAAAGATAGACGGACGAGCAGGGGCATACTTAGGGCCAGTCCTACTGGTTTTCTATCCAATTCCATGTACATTAGAGTTTGCTAGGGGAGCTATGGTGAGCAGCAGCTGAATCTTCCACCCTGCAATCTGACATCAGATGGGCCGGGGGGATTTCAGGAACCTTTGTAGCTCTCAGTCCTGCCTCTGGTCTCTGCCGACATACTGCATGCCAGCAAAAGACAGGTACACAGTCCTTCAAAGTGGTGGAAGTGGAGACCACTTGTTTCCTTACAGAAGCTGTAAGTGAGGTGCCTTTTTAAAAAGGAGACATTTTCTCCTTCTGTGCAATTTAGAAGCAGACTCCATTGCCCCAAACACAAGCTACTGGTCGCCGCATATTCCTGCCAAAACCCGCCCCAAAAGACATGCAACCTAGCTGTGTTGAGACTGGCTGTTGTACCCATGTGGGGTCACTGTCTTTGCGTGAAACCTCAGCTAATGTGTTCAGGCATGTAGATCCCAGTGTATTGGAAGTTCCACTCTGTCACTGTTACAAAATTGAAGCATTGTTCAGTGGCAAATTACATGGATAGAGTGCAGAACTAGAAATGCATGCAATAAATAAAGGACACAGGAGACAGTTCATATTAAAACTGCCGATTGTTTATCTTTGTTTCTCATATGCTACTAACAACCTTCTTTGGATGCTTCCCCACCTTCACTATCCATCGGACACCATTCCCTCACATTGTGTCATAAAGGGATTGAAATGATGGATGTATCATAACACGTATTTTTTTAATTGTATCACGACCCATAATCATCCCATGAATATAATTTATATCAATGCATTGCAACTAAAATTCTATACAATGTGCACCAGCATCCTCACAGTCATCTATGTTACCTTCTCATGTATTGCTTTGTGATCGGCTTTCATTAGCATGAGTTTCTGAGTTTTGTAGTAGCTTTCGTCCACTTTTTTCATCTCATTTCCGAATAAAACTTGTTTTCCTGACTCCTTCTTTCCTCTTTCATAGCCTCTGCTTCTTTCAGGCCTGCGTGAAGGAAGTTCTAGAATCATTTTTTTTGCCTTTACAAGAAATGGAAACAGATTAATTAACAACTAAATTCCTTTCACCACAGGCTCCTGCTCAACGCCTAAAACCCAATGGCTTTGGCCAACCTTTTGATCACCCGTCCCACTCTCCCTTTCTTTGGCTCAGTGTTCATTATCCTCAGTGACATGCCCTGGAAAACTTGTCGATATTCAAGGTGCTATGGGAATGCCAGTTTTTGTTGGTGTTCTACCATAGCAGTTGGCACTGTGGAGTTATTGTCATTCATTCGTGGGAGTTGGGTGGCATTGGCACGGCCAGCATTTGTTGCCCATCTCTAATTGCCGTTGAGAAGATGGTGGTGAGCTGCCTTCTTGAATACAACTGAGAGGCTTGCTAGGACATTTCAGAGAACAGTTAAGAGTCAACCACGTTGCCATATTGTGTGAAATGGGCCAATATGACTGCACAGAGAGCCCCAGCATGTAATAGAGTCACTTCTACTTATAATATCATAGTTGTAGAAAGGAGTACTCTCGGCAGCGTCATCTTGGCAATGGCAGGAAACAAAAGCAAAGGGATTCAGAGATTCATTTGTTTGCACACTGGTGATACCACCTTGTTTTTTATATGATAATCAAGAGGATAAGAAGCAGCACATTCGGTGCGGTCAATATAAGGTCGGTGTCTCTGCTCGAGTCCCAGGAAAACTGGAATGAGATTCCAACTGCCTTATGTGACTCAGTGTCAAATTATGCTTCTTACCATTCCTGTGAAGTACCTTGGGGATGCTTCATCAAATTAAAGCTGCTATATAAATACAAGTTGTTGTTAAAAGACAAGGTGTCAGCTGATGTGTGTACAAATTTCACATTGCTAACTATATGTCTACTCTAAGCAATGCTTACACTGAATTCAACTGACGAGAATCTATAGCAAGAACATTCCAATGAGTCACAAAATCCATCGAGAAAGATGATATGCTGCTAATAATTTAAAGCATGGCATAGACCCAATTTTAGCTACAGAATATAACATATTTTAGATTCATTAGAGATTAGTAGGCAGACCAAGCATGTAGAAATAGAAGATAAGCACCATCAAGCTTTTGAAATGACAGCTGAAAAAATGAGAACAGCTGGTCCGTCTGTCCAGGAAGCACTGGGCTCCCCGAGCTTAAACGCAGCTTTGGTTTTCTGGAAATCCTAATGTATTAAGTTATTCAAGTAACATCTTTTATTTTAATTTTAAATGATCTCTTTCTAACATCCCTGCTACAGCCAACACTTGGGTGTATCACAGGTGTTCACCAAACGTTTGACCACCACTCCTAACCTTCCTCTCTTTGGCTCAGTAGCATTGTCCTCTCATGAGCTCTGGGATGTTTATCTGCTTTAAAGGCTCTACGTGAATGCAAGTTTTTGTTGTTTTACAGTGGCTATTGGCACTGAGTTTTCTTACAATGATGGGATGTAGGCTTGTGACAAAGACACTACTGCAATAACACTGAGTCACTGCTCTGCTATACACTGCCGACAGGATAGGCACAGCTGAAATAGCAGAAGAATTCTAGAGAGAGAGAGAGAGACTGTTTGCAATGTGCTAATTCTACAGAATAGCCATCCCCAGAGGATGATCTATTCCTGAATGAATCCAGTGAGTGAGCTATCAACCCATACTTATTAATTCAGAATGCAATCCATTCTGGATTCACTTTACATTAAATGTCCAGTATCTACCTAACCATTTCTGTCACTACATAAAGGGAAACGATGATTTAGGAACATATTCAATTGATGGAAGTTTCCTTAAGAAAGTAGATGTTGGGTTTCTTTTGTAAGAAATTATTTATTTTGCAGGGATAAGAATATATTCTTCCTTTGTAGTTCTTGGCTCAGTTAAAAATCTGAAGTTTGCACAAAGAAGTGAATGGTTAAAGTCATTACATATTTGTACAAAACATTGGGGGTAATTTTATCTGAACTGCACAAGATAGGAAGTGATAGCATGAAATCAGCTGCGAGTGAAACAGAAATTCAAGAAAAACAACAAATGGATTATTATCGTATTCTATTCACAACTTGCTGACTTTTGGCTTGGTCTTCAAGCATCTTATGAGATCCTAAGACCATAAGATGTAGGAGCAGAAGTAGGCCATTCAGCCCATTGAGTCTGCTCCGTCATTCAATGAGATCATGGCTGATCTGATAATCCTCAACTCCACTTTTCTGCCTTTTCCCCATAACCCTTGATTCCCTTACGGTTAAAAAACCTGTCTATCTCCACCTTGAATATGCTTAACGACCCAACTTCCACAGCCCTCTGCAGTAAATAATTCTACAGATTAACTACCGTCTGAAAGGAGAAATTCCTCCTCATCTCTGTTTTAAATGGGCGACCCCTTACTCTGAGATTATGCCCTCTGGTCCTAAACTCCCCACAAGAGAAAACAAACTCTCACCATCTACCCAGTCAAGCCCCCTAAGAATCTTACACATTTCAATAAGGTCACCTCTCATTCTTCTAAACTCCAATGAGTACAGGCCCAACCTACTCAACCACTCCTCATAAGAAAATCCCTCCATACCCAGAATCAACCTAGTGAACCTTCTCTGAGCTGCCTCTAATGCCAGTGTATCTTTCCTTAGGTAAGGGGACCGAAACTATTCACAGTATTCTAGGTGTGGCCTAACTAGTGCCTTGCATAGTTTTAGCTAAACATCCATATTTTTATACTCCATTCTCTTTGAAATAAACGCCAATACTCCATTTGCCTTCCCTATTACTTGTTGAACTTGTATGTTAGCTTTTTGTGATTCATGCTATGCACTTCCTGTACAGGCGGGGGGGGATTCCCTAAAAACGAGAGTGTGCTCTTTCCCGCATGCGCACGACAGAGCGCACATCTCCCTGAGGCTAAGTGCTGCCTCAGGGAGATCACTTACACTTTGAAAAATATTAAAAATAGGAAAAAAAATTCCCTAACATGTCTCCTTCATGTGACAATGTCACATGAGTTGGGACATGTTCATAATTTACATTAAAATTTCATTAAAATTTTAACACCCTGCATGAAACCTCATCCCACCACGAGATGAGGTTTCATGTTTTCTCTACTTGCCGCCAAGGCTCCTGGTCGACCCGCCAGCCTTAAGGTTGCACGGGCAGGTCCTTTAATTGTTTTAATGATCCTGTCAATGACCTCAATTGGCCATTGACAGGTCGGTGGGCCCGCAGCTGATTTTGCTGCACCCCCGTCTTCCTGAAAATTTAAATGGGGCGCGGTGACATCGGGGGTTCTACCCAACATCATCCCGCGTTATTTTACATGTTGCTGAGCGGGCCCCTGCTCACCGATGGCAAAATTCTCCCCTCTGTCTTCTATTAGTTAGCCTATCCTCTGTCCATGCTAATAAACTACCCCCAACACCATGTGCTCCTATCTTATTAAGTAGCCTTACATGCAGTACCTTATCAAATGCCTTTTGGAAATCCAAATATTACATCTAATAGTTCCCCTTTATCTATCCTGTTTGTTACCTCCTCAAAGAATTCTAATAAATTTGTCAGGTTTAATTTCCCTTTCATGAAGCCACGCTGACTCTGCTTGATTGGATTATGTAATTCTAAATGCTCTGCTATTACATCCTTTACAATAGACTCTAACATTTTCCCGATGACAGATGTTTAGCTAAATGGCCTATATTCACCTGTTTTTTTGTCTCCCTCCCTTTTTGAATAAGGGTGTTACATTGGTAGTTTTCTAATCCTTTGGGACTTTTCCTGAATCTAAGGATTTTTGGAAGATTACTACCAGTACATCCACTATCCCAGTAGCCACTTCCTTTAATATCCTAGGATGCAACCCATCAGGTCCAGGGGACTTATCAGCCTTTAGACCCACTAGTTTCCCAAGTACTTTTTCTCTCGTGATAGTTATTGTATTTATTTCCTCCCCGCTTTTGCCCCATGATTATGTAGTATTGAAATGCTATTAGTGTCTTCTACCATGAAGACTGATGCAAAGTATTTATTCAACTCCTCTGCCCTTTCCTGGTTCCCCATTATTATTTTCCCAGCCTCATTCTCTAAGGGGCCAATGTTCACTTTGGTCTCTCTCTTCCCTTTTATATATTTAAAGAAGCTCTTACTGTCCATTTTCATATTACTTGCTAGTTTACCCTCAAAGTTTATTTTCTCCCCATTTATTAATTTTTGGTCATATTTTAAAACTTTCCCAATCCTCTGGCTGACCACTAACCTTTGCCATATTGTATGCCTTTTCTTTTAATTTGATACTATCCTCCTGTCCCTGATCACAGACTAAATTTGAATGATTTAATCTGAGGGGTGTGACCACCTCCTGGGGCAAAGTGTCCAGGTAACTTTCCCCCTCCCTGATGTGGCGCAATGTCTGTAGCTCTGATTCCAGCTCCTTATCTCAGATCCAAAGTTCCTTGAGCTGCAAAGCACTTAGTACAGATGTGTTCACTCTAGGTCACCTTGGTGTCCAGCAGCTCCCACATGTTGCAGCAACAACACATCACCCATCCTGCCATCACTATCATATTTTATTCAAATTATTAATTAATTACTCTAGTATCCCCGCTCTTTACACTTTATACACACCAGTATCGATCTTATACTTAACAAGCTATCTTAAAAAAAAAGAAAAAAAAAGACTAAAGACCTAAACACAAACTAAAAACCTTAATTTTACTTTAAAGGCTAGAAATACTCACCAATCCTACTCACCAATCACCTGCTCTCCGTGTTCTTTTCCCTCTCGAGCTCTTTCATGGTCTCTCTCTTCTCACACCCTCTCACTGTTAAAGGTCACTCTCCTCCACACTTTCTCACTGTTAAAGGCCCTGCTACTTCTCTCACACTCTCTCACTGTAAATGGCCCCCCTGCTTTTCACAAGCACTCTCTCTATAAAGAAGTCAAGTGAAATTAAGGAAAGAACATTGGAATGAGGCCATTTGTTGCTACTGTAACAACATTTCCAAGCAGATGAAGCAAGACATAACATTAGAAATGATTGTGAGACTAATTGTGCTTGCTATTATTAACGTGTACACCAAACAACAACTTCCAGTGACCACACATCCTTGATTAGATGTGTAAATCAGGATGTTACTGTCCAAGATGCTCTATTCCTACAAGAGCTGCATGGGAATGGATTGAAGTACATGAAATGGTATGAAATTGCTTTACTTAGCTGATATATGTACACTCTGAACTTGTCAGGAAATTTTGGGGCTTGTCCATTCCAGTGCAAATAAATTTTTAGCAGCATAAATCTTAACAGCTACAAAACAGGCTCCCAGGCTGGAAAAACTGTGGACTTTCATACATTCAGATTTTAATTATTGTTGGAGATTTAAAAAATAAAACAAGTAATTCATTTTTACGTTCTCTTTCTACTCATTTGATTTCTCTCTTAATCCCATCTTTCTTTTGCTCTCTTCATTTTGGTTTCTGTACCTGTTTTGAATTGAATTAAATACCCTAAAGGACACTTCCCAGTTCAGGCTCTGTATTTCCTGTTTGCATCATTATCAGAAGGCAATAAACTATCACAATTATAATATTCTGTGGATAAAACATGCAAATAGTTAGCTTTTTTTTAGCAAAAAATAGTAATGCCGATATTCAAAACCAGTTAAATGATGCCATAGCAACTAAAACTTAGAAACTTAACCAACATGTTAACATGAATTACTAAATCAAAATTTGCACAAACCCACAATATCTAACCACTGGCTCACCTGAGGACATTAGTTATAGTCTTCCTCTCAGCTGGACTTATCTTCCCACGAGATGAATGATCAAAGTGCTCAGGTTTACTTTGATAATGATGCAGAAATCTGGTTGCCATATCTTTATACGAGAGTTAGATTCACCTTTTCTAGAACACAAACAGCTAGATACTTTAATGTACTATGCCAGTTGGATAAACACATTTCATCATCAGTTACTCTGGAGTTGGTTGGTAGTGGATGAGTAGGATCTAGTTTCACACCTGGGATTCTCCACATGGCAAGATTTCAATCCTTACCGCACCATTTGCGTGCTGAGCCGAGGCTTAATCAATTCACAAAGGGAGTGAGGGAGCATTCTGATGAGTTACCCTTATGATCATCATCATAGCCAGTTCAAGAACAATTCAGATCCACTCCACCCTCTCAGCCAAAAACTGTTAACTACCATGGGGAAGCCGAAATGTAAAACATTGAATTAGTCAGAGGTTGTTTACTTTTTAAGAAACCAGGAAGTTTGGAAAGTAATTGCCCAACATTATTTATTTTATAGAAACATACCTTTATGAGACACATACACATGAGTCATGCCTGAACAAATAGTACAATGCCTAGCCACAGAAACCCTGGTCACGCGAGAGTTGCAATATGTGTGATGGACTTGAACTGCAGTCATCCCGTGCATAAGCTTACCAACGTCAAAGACAACCAGTAAACACAATGTAGATGACAGAATTTTAGTATCAATTCCAATTGTTCACAAACTATCTTTAAAAGATATTATATTGTAATATTATTGGATGAATTTTCTAAAAGGCTGAACCTATCAGCAGCAGGAGGTGGTGGCATAGACCCAGGGTAATGCTCTGGGGACCCGGGTTTGAATCCCACCATGACAGATGGTGAAATTTGAATTCAATATTAAAAATCTGGAGTTAAAAGTCTGATGATGACCATGAAACCATTGTTTTGTAAAAACCCCATCTGCTTCACTGATGTCCTTTTGGGAAGGAAATCTGCCGGCCGACATGTGACTCCAGACCCACAGCAATATGATTGACTCTTAACTGCCCTCTGAACAAGGGCAGTTAGGGATGGGCAATAAATGCTGGCCTAGCCAGTGATGCCCACATCCCATGAACGAATAATAAAAAAAACTCTGTTTACTTTGAGCAAGATTCACATATTTCAATTGTGCTCTTCAGTGACACCTGGAAAATTAGATCCACAAATCAAGGTAATACTTCTATTTAGTTAATTTATTTGTGCACAATGGTTTTTCTTACTGATTTCTCCATTTTTGTTGCAGTTGTTACTCATCCCTAATTGCCCTTGAGAAGGTGGTGGTGAGCTACCTTCTTGAACCGCTGCAGTCCATGTGGTGTAGGTACACCTACAGTGCTGTTAGGGAAGGAGTTCCAGGATTTTAACGCAACGACAGTGAAAGAACGATGATATGTTTTCAAATCAGGATGGTGAATGACTTGGAGGGGGTCTTGCTGTGGTGATGTTCCCTTGCTTCTGCTTTCAGTGTCCTTCTAAGTGGTAGAGGTCGCAGTCTTGGAAGGAACCTTGGTGAGTTGCTGCAGTGTATCTTGTAGATGGTATACACTGCTGCCACTGTGTGTCAGTGGTAGAGTGAGTGAATGTTGAAGGATCAAGAAGGAGGTGGATGGGGTGCCAAACAAGATGGCTGCTTTGTCCTGGATGGTGTTGATCTTCTTGAGTAAAAATGGTGACATACTGATGCCTACAGTAAAGGTAGGTTCACAGTTTGATTGAGCTGGTCTGTCAGTAACAGCAGGAATCGAACGGGCTTCAGTATTTTCTTAGTAAAATTTAAAAATCAGCCAAGGCTTCTGGCCCAATAAAATCTAATAATTTGGATCAACACAACAAATGACTTTCTAACCAAATATTTGCAACTTTTGATCAATGGGAAGAGTGTTCCCAGCTACCCCACTACAATCTAACCTTAATTTGTATCATTTAACTGGAGGTTCTTGGAACATCCAGTCCTCAGACCATTCTGCTAGCCAATCAACAATGCAGCCTAGGCTTCCCTTTAAATTGCTCAACTGTAACGTATCTCTTGACTGGAGGCTCTGGAACCTAGTCTTCAGGTCACCTTCCTGGCTAATCAGCATTGTAGCTTTAGCTTCTGTTTATTGCTAAGCTAGATTCGCTGGAGCCCAAATGTGGAAATGAGTCCCAGCTATAGCTCCAGTTCACTCCACATGTTCTTTCCCAAAGTTATATCAGTTTTTGGCACTTAAAGAGCCTGGCTTGCTACATCATTTCAGAGGGCAGTTAAGAGTCAACCACATTGCTGTGGGTCTGGAGTCATATGTAGGCCAGACCAGGTAAGGATGGCAGATTTCCTTGCCTAAAGGACATTAGTGAACCAGATGGGTTTTTATGATAATCAATGATAGTTTCATGGTCACCGTTACTAAAATGAGTTCCAATTCCAGATCTTTTAATTAATGGAATTTAAATTTCCACCAGCTGCCATTTGAACCCATGTCCACGGGGCATTAACCTGGGCTTCTAGATTACTTGTCCAGTGACATTATTGCAATGCCACCATCTCCCCCTAAGGTAATTAAGTAATGCCTTAAGAGTGAATAAAAAAGGTATAACCACTTAGCCATCAGTTAAAGTCTAGCTTGCGAGAACCAGTAATAAGATACAGTCTTAGTCATTTTGGGAAAGCTGCAGCCTTTGTTAAGAAAGTTATTTCCATCAGAGAGAGAGAGAGAGAGAGGCAGAGAACAGTAAGCAACAGGCAGCTGTGAAATGCATAGCCTCAGGGATTAAGGTGGACTGGAAGCTTCAGCAGTTAAGGTAGACTGAGAAGTCGTGTATTGAAAAAGGATCGACCAGCGTTGAAGTCTTAAAGCTACAAAGGGTTTTGTATGTATGTTAGAGTTAAGCTGGCTAGGTAAAATCTTGAAGGATGGAATGAAGAAAGAGACCAGGTTCAAGGAACCAAGAAAGGAGGACCCAGGATCCTTGGGTAAGACAGACCCACATGCATTGAGCTTGTGTATTGTTACATGCCTTAACTAATGGAATGTTAAGTATCAATTTTTATTGTCCAATAAACCCTGTTAGTTTGCACTCCAAATAAGAGATTGCCCTTTTTGCCAACATGGCTTTTTCCTGACAAGAATTTCCTTACCCTGGGGTTTAGTATAGGTTCTAAACCCCTAAAAAATAGAACCCTTGAGCTACAGATGCCAAACTCTGATCTTGATGTAACTCACCAATCCCTCGAGCCTGCTCTGCCATTTAATGCCATAGCTGGTCCTCAACCTCAACTCTACTTTCCTACCTAATCCACATTTCCCTTGATTCCCTTAAAGCCCAAAAATAATTTGATCTCAGTTTTGAAGATGCTCAAGGAATGTGCATCCAAACCTCTCTGCTCAGAGAACGTCAACAAATCAAAAACCCGAATGAAGAAATTGCTCCTCATCTTAGCCTGAAATGGCCAGCCCCTTATCTAAAGACAATGCCCCCTGCTTCTAGACTCTCCAGCCAGAGGAAAACAGCCTTTCAACATCTACATTGTCAAGTCCTCTCAGAATCTTATATGTTTCAACAAGATCACCTCTCATTCTTCTAAACTCCAGAGAGTATAGCCCCAATCTACTCAACGGGCCCAATTTTCACTGTGCAAGTGAATGGATTTTGAGTGAGTTAAAGCCTTGCCCAATATCTCTTCACTGGACTCTTCTCTCAGCCGAGGGCCAGAATTTTCTGCTCATCATGCGGGCACATGCCCGATCCGAACAAATGTAAAATGACACGTGATGACGTTGGCCAAGTGTCCAGACACCATCGTGCACTCGCGTGCTATTTTGGTTGACGGGCACACAGGGGAGTTGGCAGTGGCCTGTCAACAATTAAAAGGCTTATTAAGGCCATTAACAATCCAACTGATTTAAATTTTTCGCTGCCCATCCTTATTCGTGAAACCTCACCCACGGGTGGGATGACATTTCGATCCATCATCAAAAAACTAAATTAAAAATTTACAACTGATTTCTAACATGTTCCTGCTCATGAGGGGACTCTTACAATGCTTTATTTTTCATTTTCACAACTGTTCATTTCCCTGAGGCAGCTCTGTGCCTCAGGGAGCTTTTCTAGTGTGTACCCGTGCACATGCGCCAAGTTGCACACTCGCCCTCCTCCCTACCCCAACACAGGCAGCACTGAGAGCTGTTGCGCGCATTTTCCACTGGCGGGCCTTAATTCGCCCACTAGTATGAAATCACGGTCCAGTCCTGATCGCGGGTGGCGGTCGGCTTCCTGACCGCTCCCATCCACCCCCGCCAAGCCCACCCGACGAGGGCAAAATTCTGCCCTAGGGGTCAGATTCATTAACCATTGCTTGCACCCTCTCTAAGGCAACTATGTTTCTTTAGAAAAGAGGCCAAATCTGTACACAGTACACCAGATGACTCAATAAATGTCCTTCTGGGGTAAAATATAACATTGATGGATGACAATGGATCATCCTCCTATTATATAACCTGCCTGCTCTTCCTTTTCAAAGTTGAATCTCACCCCCTTATTTGCAGCAACAACCTTACCCTCAAACACAGTCACTTAAAACACTGAACATCAATGCTGATTAAACTGCAAAAAGAGTTGAATTGCTCACCAAAGTCTTCAATTCAAATATTAATGCCGCATTAATGGTGAAATATCAGCAACCATATCTATGCCACTATCCTGGGGATTACGTGTACTGTGGCTGAAAGGCATTATCCAATTAGAGTACAATCCTGATTTTAATTCTGCTAAGTAGCCACTCATTGTTTTGGAGCTGCAACTTAAAAATTAAGTACTCACCAACGTGAAAGCTGACATTAAAATCTGATAATCCAGATTCAGAAGCTGTGATGAGTAAATAGGACTGCTCAGTCTAGAGGAGAGCTAAAGGACAAAAACAGCCGCTTCCCAGCTGACAACAAAAGTAATGACTAGCAGAGGAGGAATATATTGCTGCTGTCCACACTGACCTTTTAAGTGAGTTATATATAGCAACTTTATTATTCACCTGAATAAATATAGAAAATATGTCAATTGTTCTCATGTTCATTAACTTGTATATGGGCATATGTATAGCATCAAATCCATACAAAACGTACTCTGCATGTCAATTCATTGTGTAAAGTGCTGGCAGTAAATCAAGTGCCTATTTTTCTTTGACATTTATGTCCCTGTGTCATTTTTCTAAAACCAATGCCACAATGAGATATGAATGCAGACAGGGCTATGCACCTAGTGTCTGCAATAAATCATCAGAGTCAAGTTAGTTTCAATTGTAATAAATACCATGCAGAGCCTTCAATCTGTAAGTTCAACTTTTCAAACTGAAAATCATTCATCCCCAGGATTGTGAGGTAAGCAAATGTATCCTTCATTCAGACCATCCTGTTAAACAGTTATTTTAACATTCTCGGGTGTGACCACAGAACGAATGTAGTATTTAAATGAACGGTCCCATTAATTGGCATAAACTATACTGAGATTCATGCTGACACTCTGGTGCAGTACTAATGGGGTGCTGCATTGCCACCTTTCAGATGAGACTTTAAATTGAATTCCTGTCTGCCCTCTCAGGCGGATGTAAAAGATCTCATGACACTACTTTGAAGAAAGGCAGGGGAGTTATTCCTGGTGTCCTGACCAATATTTATCCCTCAATCAATGTCACAAAAACAGATTTATCTGGTTCTTATCACTTTGCTGTTTTGTGGGAGCTTACTGTGGGCAAATTGGCTGCCATGTTTCCTACATTACAACAGCGAGTACACTCCAAAAGTACTGTATTGATTGCAACGTACCTTGGGACATCCGAGGTGATACCTACATACAAATCTTTCTTTTTGATGTGAATGCGTGAGCCCTTTTGTGACTTTTCAATAAAATAAATTTAACAAAGCAATATCCTCAACATTTTGCCATGCAAGAATTTTGCATTCAGTTACCAATATTCTGTTTGTAAAATAATTGCTCGATTAGAAAACAAAATCAAACTTTGCATTTACTTATTAATTTAATTTTATTAATTTTATGGATCCTAACATTTCCAGTAGTTCCCATTCATTTGCTGCTCACTTTCCCACATGGTCACTTGGCTCCTCTAACGATTGGGTGATGGCGTCTCTGTAAGCCAGAATGTAGTCATATGAATGACACGTGCGCGCTGATGGAATGCTCCATCATTCATTCATTAGATTCATAAAATCCTGTGTTAAATCACTGCAATGAGCAACTGCGGAAAAGAGAATATTCAAGGGGCTGAGGAATTGCTAGACATGTAAACAACTTGTGTACATGTAGAAGCTAATAAATAACTAGTAAATATTCAAACCCATGACCTCTACCGTCTAAAAGAACAAGGACAGAAAACACAGTGCCACCTTCAAGTTCGCTCTAAGTCACGCACCATCCTAATTTAGAATTTCTTCACTGTTGCTGAGTCACAATCCTGGAATTTCATTCTCAGTAGCATTGTGGGCGTAGCTAAACCATACGGACTGCAGCGGTTAAAGACCACGGTCCACTTTCACCTTCTCAAGGGAAGTTAGCGATGGGCAATAAGTATTGGCCTTGCCAACGAGGCCCACATCCCAAAAATGATTTAAAAACAATAGTGCTGAGCATTCAGAAAGGTTTATTACCAGTTGTTATTTTTGTAATTGTCCAGTATCAGACTGGTTGCTACTTCAGCAAAGGTCCAATTCAGTTTTAATGTTACTATTATCAAGGCAAATAATTTGCCTGGAAAAATTACGTAACAGTGAGAACATGGTATTATCAGCGAGTAAAAAATCCACCAATCTGTGGTGAGGAAGAGATACACCATGACTTGTAAATCATCATAAATTTTGGACAATTTGTGTTGCTCCTCCACAAAAACCAGATGTCGCCATCAACCTCAGGAAGCAGGGGGTGATGGTTGAGGGGTGTTGTTGTGACTGGATGCCTGTGTCCAGTGGGATTGGTGGTGGGTCCTTTGCTATATATAAACGATTTAGACTTGAATGTAGGAGGTTTGATCAGTACATTTGCGGATGACACAAAAATTGGTAGGGTGGTAAATAGTGAGGAGGAAAGCCTTAGATTACAGTGGGATATAGATGGGCTGGTCAGATGGGCTGATTAGTGGCAAATGGAATTTAATCTGGATAAGTGTGAGGAGATGCACTTGGGCAGAACAAACAAGGTACGGGAATACATGATGAATGGTAGGGCCCTGGGAAGTACCAAGGATCAGAGGGACCTTGGTGTGCATGTCCACCAGTCCCTTAAGGTAGCGGGACAGATAGATAAGATGGTTAAGAAAGCATATGGGATACTTGCCTTTATTAGCCGAGGCACAGAAAATAAGAGCAGGGAGGTTATGCTGGAACTGTATAAAATGCTGGTTAGGCCACAGCTATAGTATTGTGTGCAGTTCTGGAATATGCATTATAGGAAGGATGTGATTGCACTAGAGAGAGTGCAGAGGAGATTTACCAGGATGTTGCCTGGGCTGGAGAGTTTTAGTTATGAGGAGAAATTGGATAGACTGGGGTTATTTTCCCTGGAGTGGAGGAGTTTGAGAGGGGACATGATTGAGGTGTATAAAATTATGAGGGACATAGATAGGGTAGACAGGAAGGAAGGCCTGCCTTTGTGCTCCAGCATTGTGTTGAATTAAATTAAAAGAGAGAATAAAACAAAAAATAGCCCTCCAGCCCTCAGCCCTCACTCCTCCCATACACTCCTCATGGCCCACCCATGCCAATCTATGCCATTCTACCCACCCCATGTCCCCTCATAGCCCCATGCTCCCCCCATCCCCAAGGTCCTTTATAGCCCCTATGCCAATTTAGTGCCAGCCCATGTCAACCCATGCCTACATCCACCACTCTTTGCCTTTACCCACTTCATGCCAATTCACCTAGTCCCCTTGGACAGTTCTTTGGCAGCTTGACAGTTCCAATGAGTTTATGCAATTTTCACACACAATCATGGGCAGGATTTCCTGGTCAGCGAGCAGGGGGGGCGCAGGATGATGTCAAGCGGAACTCCCGACGTCACCCCGCCTCATTTCAATCTTCAGGTCGGCGGGGGCGCAGCCGAATCAGCTGTGCGCCCACCGACCTGTCAATTAATTACAGTAGTTAAAGGACCTGCCCGTCCAACCTTAAGGTTAATGGACAGGCCGGGAGCTCTGGCGGGCTTCAGAGAAAGCGTCAAACCTCATCTACTGGCGGGATCAGGTTTCATGTAGGTTTTTAAAAATTTAATAAAAATGTAACTAAAAATAATGGACACGTCCCAACTCATGTGACAGTGTCACATGAGGGGACATGTCAGGGAAATTTTATTTTTCTATTTTTAACATTTTTGAATTTGGCGCCGATCTCCCTGAGGCAGCACTGAGTACCCTCGGCTTAGGGAATCCCCCCTCCCTTGCCCGCACAGGGAGTGCATAGTGCTTCCTGGTGTATGTCATGCTGGGTGGGCCTTAATTGGCCCACCCATGTAAAAGGGCGGCACACCCCCAATCGGGGGCACGGAGCCGGGGGCTGCCTGCAAGCGCCCACTCCTGAACTTCCCCCTGACGGGGGGTAAAATTCTGCCCCATATTTACTTTTAACAATCCCAAGGGTTGCTGTCACTTCCCCCAGAAGATGCCATACCTCTCCCAAAGGGTGCCTCACCTCCCCCAAATGTGCCCTGGGATCAGATCTCTAGGGTATTAACGTTAAGTTGGTTTTCGCTGTAATTCTTAGCACAATCAGGATTGTTTAGCAGGTATTTTCCAGTCGCAGAATCACATCCAGTGTTGGACACTGATCAGATCATCGCTTGCTCTATATCTTGTAAACTCATGAATGAGCCTAAGGCCACAACCTTCGGCCCTGAAAAGTTCCCAGTCTGCCTCAGGTTACCGTGGAAGGATGGGTGTCTCAAAAATCTGAAGCGAGCCATTGCACGCTGATACTATGCAGAACAAACACAAGTGGTATTTGCCACTAACAAGATGCTGCCACCAAGTCGAAAAGATGCTCTGCCTATCACACTTATGAGTAATGTGGAATATGAATTTCAGCACCAATGTGAGGCCAGGTATAATATAGGCCGTATATCCTAATGATTGGTGGATCATAATGAACAGCATGTCCTTTTGCCCATTTGCAACTGGCAAAGTACTTACCGTGCTCAACCAGCCCGTGTTTGCAAAACTCAAAACATATTGTCCAACATTTGATGTGATTCCGTGATTGGATAGCACTTGCTAAACAATCTTGATTGTGCTAAGAATGACACTGAAAACCAAGTTACAATTGTCATTTGGGCTTGCAGTATGACTCACTTTCGCACGCTAAAAGCCACAAATATTCACACACAGGATCCTGTCCTTTGCAGACGGAAGGAACATGTCCACACTTTGCAATGTTTTCAACTAAACATAAGCTATGGGGAACAGTCATTCCATAGTTTATTCCCCAGGGCAATGCCTTGACCAATCAGAGTTGATCTGCCCAGTTTGAGTTTGAAAAAAGCTGGGCAGTTAACTGTTTTGTGCTGCATTCTCCATTGCAATACCTCCACCAATCAGAATCCAATTGCCAACCAATCAGTGCTGTCTTCTCATGCAGTATAAATTGTGTTCCCCCATTACTGTTAGTAATTTTTAGTGAGATATCCTAATGAGTGCGAGATAGAAAGCTTTGATAGCATGTCTCTTTTTTCAGCAATATTCCCATAAGAAGAAATGGGCATCCAAAGTGAGAGCTTCCTGGATGACTAAAGAAATTAGATTAAAATGTATCACTTGTCTGTGCTAAATTGCATCTGCCATGTGTTTGCCCATTTCACAAGTCCATATCCTCCTGCAGTCTGTTAGTATCTTCTTTACTACATTTCTGAGTTTCATATTAGCTGCAAAATTTGAAGTTATGCCCCATATACTCAAGTTCAGGTCATAAACTTATATCAAAAAGAGCAGTGATTTCAATACCATTCCCTGGGGCCAACACAATATACTTGCCTCCAGCTAATAAATAACGAGTCGCCTCTCCTCCCTGCAATCTATTTCATGGTGCTTTTAGGACTTTTTAATCTTTAAGACCCTTTAATGTCATGAGCTTCAATTTTTGACACTTAAAGCATGTGATCCTTTGAATGTTGATTAGAGTTAACATTAAACATTTGCAATAGGGCTGCTAATTGACATTTAGCTAGTATTACTATGGAAGAAAGAATTAAAGCCCCTGTGTCACTGTAAGTGAAATATGACTTTTTTGCATGTATGAAACTCATTGTACCATGCATGGATTCAGAGAGCAACAATCAGTAGTTGATTTACCGATGTCTTTTAGCTAGCTGATATTTTTTAGCACTCACGTGTTTTTGTTATTTAGATGCCTGCATCTGTCTTGAGTGATAGGTTAGGGGGCACAAGGACCATAAGCATGGTCCATTGTGCTAACTAATGCTGTGAATGACAGTCCTGCTGCCTAACTAGGGACATACATTGTACAACTCATGATGCTCTAGCGCTAAATGATGTCATTTTTTTTAAAGAAGTAAAAGATTAAGTAAAATTACAGAGCCTTTTGGGTCAAGTTATACAGTTGCATTGGGATTGAATTGATTCTAAAGTCTGCATTAATCCAATTTTCAGCATGTAATGTAACCAATCTGAATCATACTGACATAAATCAGGAGTTTGTTTCATTGACTTGTTTCAACTCCAGGGCCCGAATTTCACAATTGGCATGCATGCCAAGGCAATGGGCCTGGAAATGCACGCAAAATGCAATTCCGCCCACAATCGGCCCCTGAACACAATTTCACACTGGCTGGCCAATTAACGGCAGACAGCTGCTGGGGAGCTGCCTCAGGGAGTTGCAGACCTGGACAGATTAAATGACAAGAAAAAAATGTAGCACACTGTGTCTATGCAACACATTCAAGCAGCCGACAGCAGAACTCAAAAAAACGCCAGTACCAAGATATCTATTTTTATTATATTTCACCCCAGGCGTTTCATCCCGCTCTTGGATGAGGTTTCATTAAAAACAGGCTGCCTGCCTGCCCATTTTGCCTGTGCGACAAGCATGAAATCGCACGAGCAAGGTAAAATCATGGGCGATCGGGTTTTTAATGGTCTTGACTGGCCCTTTAATTGTTGGCAGGAGTGTCTCCAATTCCTGCATGTGCCTCCTGACCTCAATATTGCTCATGTGCGCGATGACACAGGATGCATGCCCGACGTCATTTTGCGCAATTTCACATGTCTCCGGCTCGAGTGTGCGCCCGCCCGATTAACATAAGATTCTGGCCCAGGAGTCAAAAGGCCTACTTCCTCCAATATACTTGAGGCACCGATTCCTCATATTATCTACTGCAGCTTTCAGCTCCCATTCTATGAGTTCTGGTTACAAAAGACAGATTTCGGCTGTGAACAAGAGGAAAAGCAGGATATAGTTTCATCATGGGAACACCCCACCCCCTCACACCCCTGCCCCCCCTGGGAGATTCTAACATGTCTGGTCCATTCCACTTAGTTTCATTCCGCATCTGAACCTGCTCGAGAGTGCCAGGTCTCACAATAACTCTGGTATGGTGTTTGGAGATGCTTATGCAATATTTTAACGTATGCAAATATTGTTCCGTGAATTCAGGTGCTCCTCTTTAGCAGAAAGAGCATGGAATGTGGCTGGATTTGATTCTATTCTGAATTTCACAATAGCAATTGGAGGTGATTTATGACAATTTGAGCTTGTCATATTCACAAGATGTTAAGAGCAGATTATTATTAACAACAGCAGTGAATATAAAAAACCTTTGCCCATTTGATAGATTGAATAAACCTGATTTGGACTTACTTAGGTTCACAGAATTTGGCAACTTTAGCCTAGGGACACTTTATTATGCTAAAGCTGTGTTATACGCAAGTTATCATTGTTGCTGTAGAAATTAGACTGAAAATATTAGTTTTTGAACATTTTACACATCTGTATGCTAATATTGTTGCACTGTCATCAGGTTAACTCAATTAACTTAGCGAAGAATGAGTTTCACGTGAAAAGTGTTTGTTTGGTGGTATTCATACCAAAGCCCTTTCAAGCCTTTCAGTTTCAGCAAAAGATCAATTTAAACGGCCAACATATGTAGGAAAATGCTCCACCTGTGATGTTCTGGTTTACTAATGTCTTTTTGGGAAGGAATTCTGCCATCCCTACTGAGTCTGGCCAATTGTGGCTCCAGATCCATGTCGATGTAGTTGATATTTAACTACCTTCTGAAGTGTTTGGCAACAAAGACCTCCAAAAGTCAATGAAAGTCAGAGTGTTCAGACCAATTGTCATCGCCACCCTCCTGTATTGCAGTGAGACCTGGGCTGTGTATCAGAGACACATGAGAGCACTAGAGAAATTCCAGCAGCAATGTCTCCGCCACATCCTCCAGATTCACTGGGAGGACCATCAGATTTGTGTCCTCCTTGAAGCCAGCTCCACTAGCATTCAGGCAAAACTCCTGCAAAACCTATGTTCTGGGGAGGACAAAGAGAAATCTTCAAAGACACTCTGAAACTCTCTTTAGAGAATGGCAGCATTCACATTAATAACTGAGAGGAGCTTGCTACCAATTGTTCAGAATGGTGACAACTTGTCCATCAAGCTGCATCACACAACATCTTAATGATGAGGCAGAGAGGCAACAGAGGAGAAAAGGAAGCAAATCCCGCCTTCTGGATCCCATTACCTCATGGGACATCCTGCCCCATGTGGTCACATCAGAGGGTTGAGAATCGGCCTGTTCACTCACATGAAGACCATGGCAGAAATTCACAACCCCGAGTAGGCATCATCCTCGAACTGAAGGACAGCCAACGATGATGATGGTGGTGCACCTTAGGAGTTTTATTATGCTAAAGGCATTATATAAATACAAATTATTGTTGCTGTCTTTATTTCTTTTTCTGTCCCTGATTTGCCGTTGAATTCACCCACTCTAATTCACATTGTGCTGTTAATTTCAGAATCCTTCAATCTGATTGGTTATGGAGATGCACCATTGCCTGTCCTGTTCACTCAGGATTTAGATGCCGTGTATCCCTCACTGCAACGTTATCAGTTTGTATTTCCAGCACCTTGCAGCGTACGATCAGCTAGTTAGTAGTGAGTCTAACATTGGATGTCTTTCGTTACCTTGCTGCAGCAAGTTATCACCCAATGTTATAAAGTATTTAGTGGTTTGAATATATCGACTAAAATCTTACATTGTACTTATTGTAACACTGTGTATAATTTTAATATATTCAATTTTTAAAAATTCTTTATTTGAAGAACTCTAAAGAGACAACAATTAGAGTCTGGAATGTATTGTGCCTTATTAATAAGCGCAGAAGGATTATGACTTGAGTTAGCACAGGATCATTAATTTTGTGCATTCTATTATGGAAGATCTTGTGATAAGTTCCAGTTTTTCTATTATTGTAGAAGACAAACAAATTGTTCGCTTTTCTCATTTGCTATTTATGGAACTATTTGTTTGCAAATTTATTTGCCTTCAAAACAGTGTCTACACTTCCAAAGTAATTCACTTGCATATTTTTGAAACTGTTACAAACCGAAATGTAACTAAATACGCTAAGTTGAATAGCAAATTTAATTAATAAATACAAAATTGCAAAACATATTCACCCACCTCATGAAAAAAAGAGATAAAAAAACAACTATTTCTAATCAGAACAGTAATTCTATACACACACAAAAAATCATGTGTTTGTGATTATTACAATTCTAACCTTCTGCTCTTCATTCCCTACACACTTATAGGATGTTCATTTTATCAAGTTCTTTGTCATGTATGAAACAATTAGGCACACAAATGTATGAAAAACTTCATCTTGTAACTCAGTTGGAAGTATGTTTGTTGCTGTAGTTCACCCATCACCATTTTTTCCTGTGTTCATTGTGTTTGTGCAGCCTCTTAGATATCTAAAGGACGTTTACATGGATTGTTAAAACACAGGAAGCTATGCATTACCATGTTCTGAATTCAGTGCTTGAAGAAGTTGCTGTCATTGAGATGTGCTAGGTTACCGAGTTCAAAGGGCTGAAACTTAGCCTGCTTCTGACTGGTTTTAATTATTTACAATGTTCATTATTACTTAACAAGATAAACGAAAAACATTGTGAAAACTTGATTTTTTGGGGGGAAACAAAATGAATACCTTGTATAAATTAAATTATTACATCAATATTGTATACAGATTAAATTAGTACATTGTATAGATTGTTTGACTGAAATATTCTTGTAATTTTCTTCTTGAAAACATCTGAAAGAAGTTAGTCTTACACCCACTACTCATGATTTATTAAGCTCTCTGGAAATGACAACAGCAAACTCAGCCCTGTTGACCCTGCAAAGTCCTCCTTACTAATATCTGGGGGCTAGTGCTAAAATTGGGAGAGCTGTCCCACAGACTCATCAAGTAACAGCTTGACATAGTCTTACTCGTGGAATAATACTTTACAGACAATGTCCCAGACACCACAATCATCATCCCTGGGTATGTCCTGTCCCACCAACAAGACAGACCCACTAGAGGTGACAGCACAGTGTACAATCAGGAGGGGGTTGCCCTTTGAGTCCTCAACGTCGACTCCAACCCCATGAAGTCTCATGGCATCAGGTCAAACATGGGCAAGGAAACCGCCTGCTGATTACTACTTACTGCACCTCTCTCCGTTGATGATCAGTGCTCCTCCATGTTTGGAGGAAGCACTGAGGGTGGCAAGAGTGCAGAATGTACTCGGGGTGGGGGACTTCAATGTCCATCACCAAATCTGGCTCGGTAGCACCACTACTGACCGAGATGGCCAAGTCCTAAAGGACATAGCTGCTAGACTGGGTCTGTGGCAGGCGGTGAGGGAACCAACAAGAAGGAAAATCCTACTTGACCTCATACTCACCAACCCACCTGCCGCAGATACATCTGTCCATGACAGTATTGGTAGGAGTGACCATTGCACAGTCCTTGTAGAGACGAAGGGTGGACTTTTCCGTGACTGTTGGTGGTGGGCATGTCTGGCAGCATAAGTGGGCAATATGGTGATGTCAGGAAGAGATTAATGTCTATAATGTTATTGGAAATTATTTTTTAATTGGGATTGTGGTAGGGTCTGTGTCTATGTGTGTATCTTAATTGGATTAAAGACAGATAGCCTGGATGCTTTGATGTATAGTAGTTTGAGATGTTAATTAGATAAGTGTAAGGGGTAAAAGGTAAAGCGCAATTTGCATTTGTTGAATAAATCAAACATAAGAATGAGTAAAATCTTGCACCTAGCTGGGAGATGCCAAGCAATGTGTTTATGTTACTAATAAAATTGGTGGGATGAAAGGATTGTTGTTCAGAGAGGTAAAGTTAAAAGACCTAGTAATACAACGAAAAATTTACATTCGAAGGGGAGGCTACATATAAACACAAAGGAGTTTGTGTGTGAGAGTCAAAGGCATTTAACATCTAACCAGCTTGTAAGCCTACAACTGTGTCTGAAAAGGAACCAAATTGAAAGGGACCTCATTTTGAATCTATAAGGCCAAATGTGCTTTGCCTGGTGTCTGTTTAAAGTCTATGGCCAGGATTTTACATTTGGTGTGCAGGGGGCAGACATGCCGGAATGTCAAATGATGCACAATGAAGTCGTGCGTGTGTCCCAATGCCATCGCGCTGTCTTGCGAAATTTTGTTCGGCGGGCGTGCACCAGAGTTGGCTTTGTGCCCGCCGGTAATTGATAGACTTATTAAGGCCATTAACCAGGTAATTAACCTGAATTTCATGCTGCCCATCCAACCTTACGGTTGGCGAGCAGGTAAAAAGGCCAAGTGGCCTTTACGTTTTTTAGGGAACATCATCCACGAGCGGGAAGAGGTTTCCTAAAGCTTTTACGAACTAAATAAAAAAATTTTCTGAAAAATAAAAACATGTCCCATCCCACGTGACAGTCACATGAGGGGATATGTTTCATTAAATTTCTATTTTATTTTATTTATTTTAAAAAGTGCTTCAATCTCCCTGAGGCAACTCCGGACTTCAGGGAGATTGACGTGCTCTTTTGCTCGCATGCACAAAAGAGCACTGGACTGACTCTCCCTCCTTCCCCCCCCCCCCCACCTGCACAGGTAGCGCTTACCACTCGCGTATTATGCTGGGCGGGCCTTAATTGGCCCACCTATGGAAAATGGCATTGCGGAGTCAATTGCGGGTGGCAGGCAGCTCTGTGGCCATCCCCGCCCACTCCCACTGAACCCGCCCAACGCTTTATGGGTTATTGTTGCCTTGATGAAGATTTACCTGGGAGTGATCAACTTGGGGATTTGTTTAAAAGTGAATATGGTAGTAATTTGTTGACATGTGTATATGTTTAATTAGTTGTTAAATTAATAAATGTTTAATTTAGTTACATATATAAAAAAAACCTCTTGAGGCTCGGTGGTCTTATTCCTGAATTCAGAGCTGCATCTCAAACATACTAATTGAAAATAAAGGTCATGACAGTTGTTCCGGTTTCCCTCTGGGATTTGAACAACTCAGCCTTTACCAACTGCTGTGCCATAACAGGTGAGAAGGCCAAAAATCTATTTCACGATGCTGTGAAATCAGATTGCAATTGTTTGTCAATGGCAGTGGTGCGTTTGCTACTTTCAGTCATCGGGAACTTCATTGTGACATATTTGCATATTGTTATATGCCCAGCTCGCTGGAATGGCCCCCCTCGCTGGATCATCTGAGGATGACTTTTTTCACCGCTGTTCAGAAGCGATGTGCACCTGGTGAGCTGCACTTTGCTCAGGACATCAAGGTGTGATTACCTACCTGGCTTCAGGCAACATTTGCGATCACCAGCGCCAGGCTTCGCAGGCAGCACCACATCACTTTTAGGGACAGTCATGGGCATGTCTCTATCTACCAGACCTGCCGTAAAACCGGGGAGGCTTTTCAATGGCTACAGGGCTAGGACTTGCTTGGGGAAGGAGGAGAAGTGGCTTCAGGCAAGGGAAGAGGCTGCAGGGTGAGGGCTGTAGCGGGGAAGGGGGGTATCCCAGGGTGTGTGGGGGGGGGGGGCACATGTTGATCTGTGCAAGTAGACTCAAGATGGTGAGGGCTGAGGAGGCAGTCTCCAGAGGAGATGAGACCAGATGGAGATGTGAGGGTGTGTGTGAGGGAGTGAGTGGTGATGTCCCTTGAGCTGGCAGTGAGTGAGATACTAGTGAATGTGTGATGGGCTTGTGAGTGTGTGAGTTTAGAGCAATGAGATGGTTGCCTTGCCCTGGTGGCACAGATGAGATCATTCATCCTCTATCTGCATTGGATGGCCAACCTCTTCTGTGCAGCATTGGCACCAATCACCACTGCCACCACCTACCAAGCCGGAGCGCTGAGATTACTGGACATCCAGTGGCCAGAGCTGGGCTGGAGGACATTACGGTGGGAATCCACAGCATCTAAATGATGTTCCAGGGATGTGTCACTGAAATGGGGGTCTGCAGTTGTCTTGTCTTTCAGGGCCAAGTCTTCTGTGCAGCCGTCCTGGGCTGGAAGCTCTGAGAGGTGTGCGCGTGGCTGCACTTTAAATATGGCGCTCGGCGTGAGGAAGTGGAGAGGTGATGGCGTGACGGGCAAACGAGAGCCCGCCTGCCATCGAAATGGTGTGTTTCCTGGGAATGCATGATTAATGAGGCGGGATTGGGATTGGGATGATATGGCGTGGAAAGCTGCCATTGCAGCCGGAGAGGAAAAATGTTCTTTTTCCCGCCCGCTACCACACTTGGTGCAAATCTAGGACGATGGAACCAAAGCCCCGTCATCACACTGTGGATTTTGAACAGATCTAGCAACTCAATACTCATGGCTGCCATGAGGTGCTGTGGGCCATCAGCAACAGCAAAATTGTGCTCAACCACAATCTGTAACCTCACTGCCCAGCATATCATGGAATGAAAGGGACAGTAGCAACGTGGATGCAAAATTGGCTGAGTAATAAGAAACAGAGGGTAACGGCCAATGGATATTTTTCAGGCTGGGGAAGGTTTGTCGGGAGTTCCCCAGGGGCCGGTATTGGGACTCTTGCCTTCCCTGATTTATATTAATGATCTCGGTCTTGGTGTGCAGGGACAACTTCAAAGTTTGCGGATGATACGAAACTTGGAAGCATTGTTATCTGTGAGGAGGTCAGTGTAAAACTTCAAAAGGGCATAGACAAGTTGGAGGAGTGGGCAGATAGGTGGCAGATGAAGTTTAGTGTGCAGAAGTGTGAGGTGATGCATTTTTGGTGGGAAGAACATGGGTAAGCGATATAAAGTAAAGGGTACAATTCTTAAGGGTGTGCAGGAGCAGGGGGACCTGGGCGTATATGTGCATCAGTCATTAAAGGTGGCAGGAGAGAACCTTTAATAAAGCATAAGCTATCCTGGGCTTTATTAATAGGGACATGGGGTATAAGAGCAGGGAGGTTATGATAAGCTTATATATATCACTATTTAGACTTCAGCTGGAGTATTGTGTACAGTTCTGGGTGGCACACTATAGGAAGGATGTGAATGCATTGGAGAGAGTGCAGAAGATGTTTACAAGAATAGTTCCAGGGATGAGAAACTTCAGCTGTGATGATAGATTGGAAAGGTTGGGACTGTCCTGCTTGGAGAGGAGAAGGCTAAGAGGAGATTTGATAGAGATGTTCAAAGTCATGAGGAGGCTGGACAGAGTAGATAGGGAGAAACTGTTCCTGCTCATAAAAGGATTGAGAACGAGAGGGCACAGATTTAAAGTGATTTGCAAAAGAAGCAAATGTGACATGAGAAAACTTTTTTCACACAGTGAGTGGTTTGTGTCTGGAATGCACTGCCTGGAAGTGTGGTGGAGGCAGGTTCAATCGAGGCATTCTAGAGGGCATTAGATGATTATTTAAATGGAAACAATGGCCAGTATTTTCTGTGCCCGCCAGTGTTGGGTGTTTTGGGTGGCATGAGTGGACAATATGGTGCAATCAGTTTCACGACAGTGTGAAACCAGGTTGCGATCGTCCGCTCAGCTGGCTGATGACGGGCCACGTTCTCTGCCATTGAACATAGGGAACCTCGTTGTAATACAGCAGCATATCATTATTAGGCCTAGCCACCAGAATCGTTCCCCAGCACCCCGCTGGGTCATACGCCCACGCTGGCGGGGAAACACGCCAACGTAGAACACGTTTTGACAACCGTGAAATGCAGAAGTCGGGAATTACCACCAGGGCCTTGCTCACATCACGGACCATCTGAGAAGCAGAAGGTGTTGAAGCCCAACGCCAATGGCACACCGGAGGAACGTCCATGGCACACTGGGTGGATTCTCATGGACATGGCTCTGCTGCAAAGCAGCTCACTGAAGTTGATGCTCACACTGGGTGAGGATTGACAGGGTGGGAGAGGAAGGGCTAGGATCGGCTGGGAGAGGAAGGGGTGTCGGGAGTGGGGGGAGTGGGGTGAGATTGGGAGGGGGGGGAATGAAGGTGTCAGGATCAGGATGGAGGGATGTTGGGAGGAATGAAGGTGTCGGGGGTGGGGGGGGAGGGAGAACTGGGGAGGAGGGGGTAATGGGGGAGAAGACAGCAACAGGCGTAAGGGGTTTGGAAGGTGCAAGGGAGGGAGTGCGGAGAGGGGAGTGTGTCCAGGGGGAGGAAGGGGTGTGGAGATGGGAGGAAGTAAGGGTTGAGAAAGAAGTAAGAGTGGAGGAAGGAGTCAGGAAGGGGGTAGGTGTGAGGCTGGAGGAGGAAGTGAGGCTTGAGGGAGGATTCAGGAGTGGGGATGGACTAGGGGTGGCTGAGGAGGTAAGGGTGGAAGGAGGAGTCAGGAAGGGGAAGGGACTAGGGGTGGCTGAGGAGGTAAGGGTGGAAGGAGGAGGCAGGAAGGGGAAGGGACTAAGCGGGGGGAAGTCTGCGGAAGCTGGAGGACGAGGGGGAAGGGGTGAGGAGGGCGAAAGGGTTCAGGGGAGGAAGAGGTAGTTGGCGGGGGGTGGTTGTGGTGCAAGGGGTGCGGAGGAGGGAATGTGTAGGCGAAGGTGCACAGAAGGGGTCAGATAGTTCCGTCTTGGCCTTCTGAGGAGTGAACTGAGGATGAGCGTGGTATGGGGGAAGGGTGAGAATGACCGAGGGCAGAGGGAGGCGGTAGGGTGGAAGGGTGAGTGTTCGACAGAAGCAATAGAAGGGTGGCGAGGGTGGTTGGTGGGTTCCCAGAGGCAGACACGGATCCTGGGCGTGGGAAGGAGGAGGCAAATGTGGATGCGGGGGAGGGGATTTTCAGGAAGAAAGGGAATGTGCACGTTCACCTGGACCAAAGCAAAAGGATTGGGGCTGGTAGTTCACAGAGGGGAGGTGGAATGTGAAGCTGGTGGGGGGGGGGGCGGGGGGTTGTCAACTGGGATGGGGGAAAGGAAATTGGTGACTGGGGAAGGGTAAAGGATGGGGGAGCGAAAGTAAAACTGAGTTAACACCATGCTGTCCAAATCAAAAGTGAAATGAGTCATGGTGGGTGAGACCAGGTGCTGTATGGGAGTATGAACAGTGGGAGGGCGGAGATGCAGCTCAGCTCAGATGGACAACAGAAAGAGAACCCCACAGGCAGCATTGAAAATGCTCAGTACGTTGAGATGGGTGTGGAACGTGAAGGATCCACGTGTGTGTGCGAGACTGTGCTTGGACGAGGCTCCGAAAGGCCCTGCCACACACACATTTTTTCTCCATAATCACTCGTGGGCCGGCTGCTCCCTCTGTGGTTACAGATCTTCTGGGCTGTTTATTTCCACCTCTCCACAGGAGGAGGAGTCTTCTTGGCCGCAGATGAGGATCTGGACAGTAACAGTCTGCTCAGATTATTCATTTGAAGCAGTAATGTACAAAATGAACAATGACCCATTTCACAACATAGAAAGTTTTAAATTGGATATTTATTTCAGATTTATATTTAGAATGTAATTTTCAGTCAAGCTACAGCCCCATCCCCAATACAACAGCAGCCACAAGAATATAGAAGTTAGTATGATTGCATCAACTTATATTTGTGGATTTGAACTTTTAATGTACAAAATCCTCATCATCCTAAAATGAACTTGGCTGGCTGAGGGTGGATTCCTTGGCAGAGCTCCCTGCGAACTAAAGCAGACATAAGTGGTGCGTGGGCAGCAGAGTCAAAAGCAGGAGAGAGAGAGGGAGCACTCACAGTCACATTGAGAGAGGGATGATGTGGTCCAGGATCCTTACGTGGGTGTTCACTGCTGATATCACCATTGCCACAGGCAGGGTCCACTTCCTCACCAGTCAGTGTGATGGCACGATCCTCAGAGTGAGTGAGGGGCTAATGTGGGCCACTCCAACCCTGATCTGGGACCTCCCCCTGCTGATGTGAGCAGGCTTCTCCTTCATGAAAACAGATGGAGAGTGTGAGAGCAGGACACATGGCACTGTGTGGAATATTTGTGTGGTCAGCGGAGCCTTGGACAGGATGAGGATGTGAGCTCGAGTGGATATGAGCCTGATGGGGATGTGAGGGTGTGTGTGAGAGTTAGTGGTGTTGTCCCTTGAGGTATGAGATCCCTGTAGATGTGTGATGGGTTTGGGAGTGTGTGAGTTGAGAGGGATGAGAAGAGTGAGTTACCCTGGCGGAATGGATGAGACCATTACTTCTGTAGCAGCACCGGGTGGCTGACCTCTTTTGCAGGGCGTTGGCGATGACAACTGCCTCCCAAGCCTGGTTGGTAATGCCACTGAACATCCTGTGGCCAGAGCGGGGTTAAAGGACATCGTGGTGGGCCTCCACGGCATCCAAAAGGCGTTCCAGTGATACATCGCTAAACCTAGGGGCTGCATTCTATTTGCCTTTTGTGAACATCTTCTCTGCAGTAGGTGTGGTCTGGAAGATCTGAGATGTGTGCGTGCGGCTGTACTTTAAATATGGTGTCCGGTGTGATGAAGCAGCGAGGTGATGGTGGGTGGGCGAATGACAGCCCACCTGCCATGGAAGCCGTGTGTTTCTCAGGAATACATAAATAATGTGGCGGGATTGGGACAATACGGTCTGAAAATCCACCATCACAGCCGGTAGGAAAAATGTGGTGTTACCTGCCCACTACCGCCGCCCACTACCGCACTCAGTGCAAATCTAGGACGATTCCACCCAATATGCAGGGTTACAGGAAGAAGGCAAGAGAATGGCACTAAATCAAAATGCTCACTTGGGAGCTGGTGCAAACACGGTGGGCCGAATGGCCTCCTTCTGCATTGTAACAATTCTGTGATATTCCCCACTCTACCATTACCATCAAGCCAGGAGATCAACCCTGGTTCAATGAAAAGTGAAGGAAGGCATGCCAGGAGCAGCACCACAGTGAAAGCAGCTTGCAATGGACAGAGATAAGCCATCCCACAACCAACAGATCAGGTGTGAGCTCTGTTGTCCTGTCACATCCAGTTGTGAATGGTGATGAACTAACTGGAGGAAGAGGCTCCACAAATATTCCCATCCTCAGTGATGTGGCAGCCCAGCACATCAGTGCAAAAGGTAAGGCTGAAGCATTAACAGCAATCTTCAGCTAGAAGTTCTGAGTGGATGATCCATCTCAGCCTCCTCCGGAGGTCCCCAGCATCACAGATGCCAGCCTTCAGCCAAATTGATTCACTCCATGTGATATAAAGAAATGGCTAAAGACACTGGTTACTGCAAAGGCTCTGGGCCCTGACAACATTTCAGCAATAGTACTGAAGACTTAGTACTATTCCAGAACTAGCTGTGCCCATAGCCAAGCTGTTCCAGTACAGCTACAACACTGGCATCTACCCAGCTATGTGGAAAATTGCCCAGGTATGTCCTGTACACAAAAAGCATGACAAATCCAATCCGGCCAATTACCGTCCCATCGGTCTTCTCTCCATCATCAGTAAAGTGATGGAAGGGGGTCATCAACAGTGCTACCAAGCGGCACTTATTCAATGATAAACTTGCTCACCATCACTCAGTTTGGGTTCCATCTCAGCTTCTGACTTCATTACAGCCTTAGTCCAAACATGGACAAAAGAGCTGAACTCCAGAGGTGAAGAGGGAGTGACTGCCCTTGACATCAAGGCAGCATTTGACTGAGTGTGGCATCAAGGAACCCTTGCAAAACCTAAGTCAAAGGGAATCAGGGGGAAAGATCTCTGCTGGTTGGAGTCAGACCTAGAACAAAGGAAGATGGTTGTGGTTGTTGGAAGTCAATCATCTCAGCTCCAGGACATCACTGCAGGAGTTCCTCAGGGTAGTGTCCTAGACCCAACCATCTTCAGCTACTTCATCAATGACCTTCCTTCCATCATAAGGTCTGAAGTGGGGATCTGCACTGATGATTGCACAATGTTCCGCACCACTTGTGACTCCTCAGATACTGAAGCAGTCCATGCCCAAATGCAGCAAGACCTGGACAATATCCAGGCTTGGGCTGACAAGTGGCACACCACACAAGTGCCAGGCAATGACCATCTCCAACAAGACAGAATCTACTACCAAGATCCTGGGGATTACCATTCACCAGAAACTAAACTGGAACAGCCATATAAATATTGTGGCTATAAAAGGTCAGGTTCTGTGGAGATAACTCACCTCCTGTCCACCATCTACAAGGTACAAGTCAGGAGTTTGATGGAATACTTTCCAGTGGCCTGGATGAGTGCAGTTCCCACAACACTTAAAATGTTCCACACCATCCAGGACAAAGCAGCCCGCTTGATTGGCACCACATCCACCACCTTCAATATCCACTCCCTCCACCACTGATGCAAAAGTGGCAGCAGTGTGTACAATCTACAAGATGCACTACAGTAATTCACCAAAGCTCCTTAGACAGCACCTTCCAAACCTGTAACCTCTACCATCTAGAAGGACAAGGGCAGCAGATAGATGGGAACACCACCACCTGGAAGTTCCCCTCCAAGCCGCTCACCATCCTGACTTGGAAATATATCGCCATTCCTTCACTGTCACTGGGCCAAAATCCTGGAACTCCCTTCCTTACAGCACTGTGGGTGTACCTATGCCACATGGACTGCAGCAGTTCAAGAGGGCAGCTCATCATCACCTTTTCAAGGGAAATTAGGGATGGGTAATAAATGCTGGCCTAGTCAGTGACACCCACATCCCATGAATGAATAAAAAGCAGGTTACTACTGTTTTTTTTCATCTGCTTAAAAATTTAGTTGAGACAAACAGTAACGCAACTAAACTCATTATAGTTACCAGCAGAGGAAGGGATTGTGGCAAATGTGTTTTACTGGTAAGGACAAGACTTTCACATTGTACTTTGATAGGAATCAGTAAACATTTTGTTATATTAACATTAAATATTTACCACTTGGAGTTTAGACTTTAGTTTATGCAAAGGTTGCACAAAGCCAACCACTTAATCAAATAAACCTTTTATGATAACTCCGGTTGGTACAGCAATAATGACCATAAACACCTTATCAGATGAGTGGCTAATCTTTCTGGTTCTTTTTCCATACGTGAAGCATATTTTCTAACAGAAAAAAAATGTCTTTGGATCTGATAGGACAGGACAATGGGAAAAGAAACAATTTCAACCACTGAACCCCAGCTTAGAATCAGGCACATTTCTGGGGTCATTCTGACAAAAAGGCATCGACCTAAAACATTGGGCAGGGTTTTCCAATCCGGGGCCAAGTCCCGTGGCAGGGCTGGGATGGGGAGTGTTTCCCACCGTGAAGACCGGTGGGAATTTTGCGCCAATCGCACTACACCAGCCTCAGTGCTTATGCATAGGGAGGCTTCCTGACATTTTTCACAGTGGGGTGGGCTGCATGCCTCACACCCCAAACATCCAATCCACGCACCGTATTTAAAAGGCGCCCAGGCATAACTGACCCACTGTTGAACATAGAAGATAGGCCTCCTGGAAGACTCTGAAGCTTGAAGATCCACCTGGCAGTTGCTCCACCCACTGTCGTATGTCCAAGGGTCCATGGTCTCCATCCTGATCTCCGTTGGCTGCCATCGGCCTTCTTCAGGTAAGTCCTGACATCTCCACGCCAAATTGTTCCAGACGTGTTGTGGACCAGCGTGATATCCCAATGGCGGTGCAGACAATCTGACGGGGGTAGGAGGGAGGGGGGCAACGATTCCAGTCAGGTCTTCATCTGCATCCCATTCGTGGAATGCAAATCGGATTCATGCCAACCTCTGGCAGGAATGGCAACTTGCCATCACGGGCAGGAACACAAGATCCCGCCAGCAGAAACCAATTTTTCAGCTCCCACCACATTGTTCCCCATCCCCCCCCCCCCCTCCCCCCTGTCCCGCGGTTGTGGAGTCGTGGGGGGGGGGACTAGAAAATTCTGGCCATTAACTCTGTTTCTCTCTCCACAGATGCTACCTGACCTGCTGATTATTTCCAGCATTTTCTGTTTTGATTATATTTACGGTGTCACTGGTTTTAGTTCAAAGGAAGAGACATATTCAGGAGAGTTTCCAGAATAATCATCATTGATCACTCGTTCGATAACTTCTAAAAACCTTCATCACAAAATTACATTCATCCATTTTAGAGTTTGTTAAATTCAGAGTATGACACGAAAGAAACAAGATACAATTTTAAAGTCCAACATTCTGAGAGCCTTACCTAATTTAAAGATAAAATGTTAAACCGAGGCCTTTTGGTGTTTAAAATAAAAACCAAAAATTATGAAAGGTCATTAAACTGAAACACTCTGTTTCTTTTGCCATAGATGCTGTCTGGCCTGTTGAGAATTCCCAGCATTTTCTGTTTAATTTCAGATTTCCAGCATCTGCCATTTTCTGCTTTTCTTTTGATTTTTATGCCGATGTTAAATTAGGGCAAACAATCTTAAAATAGGCATTTTTGTTACACATTTAAAAGACTGATAGCTTTAAAAGCTAAAACAAAAACAAAAATACCTGGAAAAACTCAGCAGGTCTTGCAGCATCTGCAGAGAGGAACACAGTTAACGTTTCGAGTCCGAATGACCCTTCATCAGAACTAAGGAAAAATAGAAAAGAGATGAAATATAAGCCGGTTTAAGGGAGGGTGGGACAAGAAGAGCTGGATAGACGGCCAGTGATAGGTGGAGACAACCAAAAGATGTCACAGACAAAAGGACAAAGAGGTGTTGAAGGTGGTGATATTATCTAAAGGAATGTGCTAATTAAGGGTAGAAATCAGGAGAAGCAAGGTACAGATAGCCCTAGAGGGGGTGGGGTGGGGGGAAGGGATTGAAATAGGCTAAAAGGTAGAGATAAAACAATGGATGGAAATACATTTAAAAATAATGGAAATAGGTGGGAAAAGAAAAATATATATAAATTATTGGAAAAAACAAAAAGGAGGGGGAAAAAACGGAAAGGGGGTGGGGATGGAGGAAAGAGTTCATTATCTAAAATTGTTGAACTCAATATTCAGTCCGGAAGGCTGTAAAGTGCCCAGTTGGAAGATGAGGTGCTGTTCCTCCAGTTTGAGTTGAGCTTCACTGGAACAATGCAGCAGGCCAAGGACGGACATGTGGGTATGAGAGCAGGGTGGAGTGTTGAAATGGCAAGCGACAGGGAGGTCTGGGTCATGCTTGTGGACAGACCAAAGGTGTTCTGCAAAGCGGTCACCCAGTCTGCGTTTGGTCTCTCCAATGTAGAGGAAACCGCATTGGGAGCAGTGAATGAGTTGAGGGAAATGCAAGTGAAATGCTGCTTCACTTGAAAGGAGCGTTTGGGCCCTTGGACGGTGAGGAGGGGGGAAATAAAGGGGCAGGTGTTGCACCTTCTGCGGTTGCATGGGAAGGTGCCGTGGGAGGGGGTTGAGGTGTAAGGGTTGATGGAGGAGTGGACCAGGGTGTCCCGGAGGGAACAATCCCTGCGGAATGCCACCAGGGGAGGTGAAGGGAAGATGTGTTTGGTGGTGGCATCATGCTGGAGTTGGCGGAAATGGCGGAGGATGATCCTTTGAATGCGGAGGCTGGTGGGGTGATAAGTGAGGACAAGCGGGACCCTATCATGTTTCTGGGAGGGAGAAGAAGGTGTGAGGGCGGATGTGTGGGAGATGGGCCGGACACGGTTGAGGGCCCTGTCAACCACTGTGGGTGGAAAACCTCGGTTAAGGAAGAAGGAGGACATGTCAGAGGAACTGTTTTTGAATGTAGCATCATCGGAACAGATGCGACAGAGGCGAAGGAACTGAGAGAATGGGATGGAGTCCTTACAGGAAGCGGGGTGTGAGGAGCTGTAGTCGAGGTAGCTGTGGGAGTCGGTAGGCTTGTAATGGATATTGGTGGACAGTCTATCACCAGAAATTGAGACAGAGAGGTCAAGGCAGGGAAGGGAAGTGTCAGAGATGGACCATGTGAAAATGATGGAGGGGTGGAAATTGGAAGCAAAATTAATAAATCTTTCCAGGTCCAGTCAGCTAAGTGGCAATACCAATTAAGGTTTCCCATGACTTCACAGATTCATACTGTTACATTCATATTATTAATGCTGTAGAACATTTTGCTTCAATAAAATCTTTGCTGCAAGAGAACAACTTACATGTTCACGTTATCTGAAGTCTCATCAATAAGAACGGATAGCATGGCCACGATGAAACAAATGGCCTCCCCTTGTGGTGGGGCCTCAACTATTTACATCTATAGAAGGACTTGGATGAAGGGACCAAATGGATAGTAACTAACTTTGCTGATGACACAAAGTTAAGTAGGGAAATAAGTTGTCAAGAAGGCTTAAAAGAGTCTACAAAGGGATTTAGTTAGGAACGGACAACAATTTGGCAGATGGGAGTATAAGCTGGGAAAATGTGAACTTGTCCACTTTGGGAGGAAGAATAGAAAAGCAATATGTTATATGAATGGACAGAGACTGCAGAACTCTACAGTACAGAGGGATCTGGATGTCTTGGTACATGAATCACAAAAATCGGTCTGTAGGTACAAAGGATGATTAGGAAGGCAAATAGAATGTTGGCATTTAGTGCTCAAGGAATCAAATATAAAAATAGGGAAGTGTTGCTGCAGCTGTACAGGGCATTAGTTAGACCACATCTGGAGTACTGGGTATAATTTTGGTGTCCTTCCTTAAGAAAGGAAATAATTGTGTTGGAAGCAGTTCAGAGAAGATTCACACAACTGATTCCTGGTGAAGAGGTTATCTTATGAGATATGAGGAAAGTCCGAGCAGGTTGGGCCTAAACCCATTGGAGTTTAGAAGAATGAGAAGTTATCTTATGGAAACAAAAAAGATCTTGAGGGGACTTGACAGGGCAGATTGCTGAGAGGATATTTTCTACTGTGGCGGAGTCTAGAACTAGGGGATACAGTTTAAAAATGATGGGTCTCCCATTTAAGACGTAAACAAAAATATTTTTTTCTCTTAGAGGGTCATTAGTCTTTGGAATTCTCTCCCCCAGAGAGCTGTGGAGTCTGGTTCATTGACTATTTTCATGGCTGAGTTAGACAAATTTTTGATCAACAAGCAAGTCAAAGCTTACAGGGGGGTAGACAGAAAAGTAAAATTGAGGCCACAGTAAGATCAGCCATGGTGTTATCAAATGGCAGGGCAGGCTCGAGGGGCTGAATGGCCTATTCCTGCTCCTGACTCTTGTGTTGTTATGTGGTCATTTCTATTACTTTGTGAGGGTAGACCTGAATGACAGAGTAAACGAATGGGAGGAAAATTGGCAGGTAATCTGCTCCCACGTGTTTTTCACTCACAAGCCTTGAACTTTACCCTGCATCATTTTGGTACATGCGATTTTAAAACATGAAAAATGACAAGAATCATCATTATATTAATCACGTGTTTCCAATGAGCCTTTATGGTTCATGCTATGCAGAATGGGACATTTACCTAATGAACCATTAAAGGAGCTCATGGCGCCCCGTATTTAGCTGCTACACTCATAACACCCTTAATTTAAATGGTGGGGGGAGGGCGGTGTGGAGGTGGCTGGCAATTATACCTTGGGTCATGGGTGACACGCTCTAACAATTTGGCTCCCACAACCTAGATAATTCAGCTCCATTTATGTCCGTTTTATTGTGTTTGGATTTTTTTTTTTTGTTCTGGAGTTTTGGAAAGGGTTATCATTAGCAATTGCCCCAATTCATAAAATCAGAACATTAACATCTGCTAACATTAACAACTTGGGATAGCTGAACATGGATTTAAAACTTACTTGTTACCCACAAAGCTGCACGATACAGATCAATGTGGTCTCCAAGGAGAAGAATCTTGGGACATCCCTGCCATAAGTTATTAAATGGCTTCCGGTAAGTTTTGTTTTGATCACTTGTACACCATCCTTCTCTAAAATGAAATTACCCCGTCTCATTTGTTATATCCATCGATTAAGGGAAGATGTTTGTGTTCGAAGAATTAAGCATGGCTGAATATAAAACCGAATGGGTATGCAGCTGCAGTACAACAGCAAGTCTTTACAGGCCTCAAAAAACATCAATTTAACAGGTATACTTCCAGGAAAGATACCAAAAGTGTCCATAAATCACCATCAAAAAATGAAATCTCAAACACTCTAGACAGAGGTTTTATAAATGAATTAAATATACATTAGATGCCATCTTCAACAAATTCAATAACTGAGGTAGAAATTAATTATGAAAGTATTTCTAAAAGCAATTCAGAAATTTTACCAGTAGCTTCACATAATCACAAAGGTTATAGTAAAGGAGAAAAATAAGTTTTACTTTGAATTGTTAATAAAACTCAAGCCTCAATACCAACTCACTGTGAGGTGGATGCATGGGGCTGTGATAGGATTGCATACTGTGGCCTAGAGTGAGTTTAGCTCCTGCATCTCATGGACATACACAGGCTCTGGGTCGACCCTGGAAGAAACCACTCCCCGGACACCGGGAATTGGCTGGTGGGCACAAAGGGGAAATGGTCTCTAGCAGAATGTAATTTGTTCAGGGTACTCCAAGAGAAGAATCCCTATCAGGGATGATGGGGGAGGAGGTAAAGAGGAACCCATTGGCAGAAAGCGTTTTTCTTTGCTGCCAGCAATTTAAATTTGGAGTTGGCTAAATTGGGGCAGGAAATGAGGTTAAGTTCCTTCTCAGTTTCCTTTCTCCAAACATCCTCAGCAGTGGAAATCTTTTTGTTCCAAATATATCTCACACATGATTGAGGAATGTCTTATCTCTAGACAAAACTTGCAATGGAATCTTACGCAACCAAAATAAGTTTTGATGGAAGGTCATGGTCCTGAAATGTTAACTCTCTTTCTCTCTCCCCAGATGCTGTTAGATCAGCATTTCCAGACCTTCTGTATTTATTCAGGATGAGAAATGCCCTGTTTGGGTGCTATTCATCCATGTGAACTTGTATTTCCCAGTCTTCAAGAAATTTGCAACCTTCCATTGTAGCATTTGTTTGTGAAGTTTGTAAAAATGATGCATTTGTTTGTTGTCCTTGCTTTGTTGATGAATGGGAAGTTAACAGCTGCCTTTTATATCCATCTTCCCATTCAGGAGTCACATGTAGCAGTCTAGTGAATGTGTCATCCTCCAACAATGCCTTTGCCAGTTGTCCATCTTTGAGCTCAGTTTGTAAAACTCCTGTTAGGGATACTTTTATTGGTTGATTATCTGTCCTGTCAGATTGCAAATATGAAACATCTACTTCGTCCTTTAACAATGATAAAAGTGATTGGCTATCAATTTGTTGTCCATGTTGGAACAATGGCAGGTTGATTTGTTTCTGGTCTTTCAATGAAACCAACAATGGTGTTTCTATTGGCTGGTTCTCCTTCCATTGACTTTGATATGTTTGTGGTTTGTCATCAAGCAGTGACAGAAAAGGTGACAAAAGCATTGGTTTTTCCTCCTTCAATTTTAATTTCTGCATCTCCAATTCTAGACCATTTTGGAATATTAAGTCCTCAATGTTATAAAGGAGGTCTTCGCTCATTGTCTGTAATGAATTTAAAGGCACTTTCTGTGCACTGGATAATCTTGGATCTGTGTTTAACTTGGTTGAATTCTGAGATGTCATATGTACAATTGTAGCATAATTTTGAGTCAGAGCCCGTGAATTATTTTTATTTGAATATGTGTTGTTTGACAGACTATTGGTGGCTTGGGGACAATATGATGAAGAACGTCCACTACGAGTTGGCTTGGAGGAAGAATTACTTTGAATTTCACAAGCAGTGTCACCTGAAAGCTTTGCCTGTTGTATTCTGGTGTGGCTTTGCGGTGCATAGGAATTTAGCTCTGCTGTCAAAGTGAGCTCCTTTGCTTTCATAATTTCTTCCTTTTCAATGGAATCATACTTTAAAAGATCTAAATTGTCCATATGAATAACTTGCACAAATTGAAAAGTATCCTTCTTACAGCTGGTGACCAGCTGCAGTGTTGGTGAAGATTCCTCCAATAAGACTCTTTCATGCAAAACGATCCGGTCCAAATTCTGCAATTAAGACACGAGTACAAATTAACTAAGTGTTCATTTTGTGAATTGGTATCTATTGATAGTTTAGAAAAAAATAGGTCAGTTAGCAAATATTTTTTAATAATCATTATGCTGAAAATGTTCCCGGAAAAAAAGTTAAGAGTTCTCTTGTAGAGAACATCGTTTTCTCCTAGTTCAGTATTTTCTGCTAGAAATCTTCCATATCAATTGTTGGAGTTTGTAAGGAGCAGCTTAGCTGTTACATAAGTAATTCTCAGCTCAGTAGCGTGGATTAGTTTCATCCATTGTCTAAATACTGACCTTGGAGTAATAATAAAATCAACACCAGGCAGGGAATTCTGCAAAAGCTTGCTAATGGGGGGCAGGGAGGGGAATATTTTGTGATTTTATTCTTCAAAACTTTATGAACAGTTTATACGAAAAGCATAACCCTTTAAAATCACCAAAACACTAATAATTAGTTGTTCAGATATTCAACAGTTGCTAGGTTGTAAATAAGAAAATGTTGGTGAATGTTTTGTGTAGCTGCCAGAATTCAGCCATCTATTGCCCAGAGAATGGAATTAAATCCAACCATGAATCATAGCTAGTGTACGCATCCCTGTATCGAATAAATGTATTCATTATACCCCTTTCAGCTTGCATTAGGAGGGGAAAAATATTGTGAGAAAGAAAGCCTATCCTCTCTGGAGTGACATAATCATCGGTTTTGAGCCAGATCATTCAGGAGTGAAATCAGGAAGCAGTTTTCATACAAAGGGTGGCAGAAATTTGGAACTTGCTGCCCAAAAGGCTGTGATTATGAAGACAATTATAGTTTTCAAGACTGAGATAGATAGGTATTAGTAATGAAGAGTATGGAACAAAGTTGGTTAAATGATGTTTAGATGCTGATCAGCCATGATCTAATTGAATGATGAAGGTGTTCGAGCTGCTAAATGGCCTCCTATTTTAGGAGTGCAAAAGCACTGTTCAGTTCTGGATAAATATAAACTGAACATACCAAAGATTGCGGTAGTGTCCTGCGGTGTTTTATGTAACCATATGCCATACAGCAAAATATTCCAGTGATTATTGCTCCAAAGAATACAACCGCCATTAATAGAATGATGGTCAGTGTTTTCTCTACAAAATTAAAACAAAATAAATTAATTACGGTAACACAATAAACTATTTTTGGATTTTAATGTGTACACTCATGCAGTCACAACTCCTTGTTCCTTCAGTGAAAGATTAATAATTGACACAGCTCTGGGAAGAGAATTATGATTGAACTATAAGATACAGTTCATCATTTTACATGGCATGGCTCTGGAGTTGCTGCATTTTTATTAATTTAGTACAATCAGCTTCCCTCTCACGCCTTTTAAATCAGTTTTAATTTTTGCTGCCTTATTAGGTTTTCCAGACTGAGGACCATTCCTTAGTGAAACTAGTTGACAGGAAATGGACAGACCTCTGCTCATCCTGCCCTCACTCCAGTAATAGGCAGGGTTGCAGAGAGGCCCACAATCACTTCGACCACCCCCACCTCCACTCTATTTCTTTGAAACGTTTAACAACCCCCCCTAATGATACTACAGAATTCAAAAATATGGGGGAATTGCAGCTATACCTATATCCTGCTACACTCATTCACTGTATCAGCTCAATGTGGGAAATAAGCAGGTGGGCAATGAACAATGAGGAACCTATCGGCTCACTAAACCCCTTCCTGCAATTTCCAATTTTAACTGCAGCCAGCTGAGATGTCCCTTCTAAAGCAGGTGGGGATTTCATGCATTTATGCAAATTGAGACCTTATTCTGGACTCCAACAAGACCCTGATTGTAATTCAATCAGAATCTTAGCAAAGAGCTCACTGCCACTTGCTTCTCGGGCTGACAGTGGTTTGCAGCTGGGTCTGGGCACACAAGTGCTCCGAGATAAGTTTAAAACGTCCAATTGTGAGGTAAGGAGGAGTTGGAGTGCATCTCAAACACAATCCTAGTTACAATTCTTCTCACCTTGCAAAGTTTGGATGCAAAAATGGGCTGGTTGACTCTTTTTCGAGAACAGTTCCTTTATTAAGCGAAGTTGCACTTTTGCACAGTATTTAGTATTGGGCTCCAAGGATTCAATTTTCAAATAAGCGCTTTCATTTAATGAATTAAATACCTGAAAATTTAGGACATTCAAACACACAGATTATCAACATGAGCTCTCTTGTCATTGGTCTTTAAAATTAACTCAAATGACACCATACTTTACCGTTTTATTTGTTAATGATTGCTTAAGCTGCACTTCATATTCAATAGTAGCAAAAATGTCTTTGATAGAACGTTGCACTCCCTGTCTGAGTGGCACTTGTGGTAGATGCATGAAAACAGTAATGGATCTGTTACCTGCTGTGTATTCTACTGCCGGGGCTCCAATTATAGCTGAGAAAGACAGATAACCTGATATCAGAACAGAACATATTTAATATGCACAGAGCGTCTGGCACCAAGAGTGCAAAGATCAAATATGTGCATGTCAGTGATAATCATTCACTGATAGTTTCCAGTTAATGTGAAACTCTTACCATAAATTAATCAAATGATGAGATGAATCCTTGCTTATAGATCATTACAAGGGCACACTTGGAAACTGCAGATTTGGCAACTTATTTCCGAAAAGACCATTATTGTACAGCAAACATCATACCCGGACTTTAGGCTTTATTTAATGGCAAAAGAATTTACTACATTAGAATGTTACAACCAGGATGGGATAAGTGCGTAGTTGATCCAGCTCTATTGCTCCACAGGTCACAATATTAGTTTAAAGGTCTGATTCACTCACCAAAATGGCCAATCATTTACCTTTGCTACTGTTACTCAGAATAAAAGAAACTTTAAACAGGCTTCTTTCAATAAACTACAAACTTATTAGTTTATTACACATACACACACATATCAATGGCTCAAGAGAAAAGGAAAGATGATGGAGCCCTTGAAATGGTGTCCGGATTATACAGTTGGTCTCTCAGCGCTGATCTGCAAATGATGACTCTTGCACTGCTTTTCAGGTGGACTCAAAGAACACTTGCAGGTACTCTATTCCAGCACGTACCAATTTAGGAGCAGCTTATATTCAATTCTGGCTATGGACTGGCTCTAGACTGCAAAAAGGCTGCTGCCTTTCACAAGCAGTTGGTACTTTCTCTTCTCAAAGCAAAATCAAAACCAACTTTTAAAAACAGTTTTTTCAGGCATGGTTTTTTCAGAGCCATAAACTACAATTGTCATCCCTTTTGCAAACAATCCACTAGCGTCAAGAGGTTTCCAGCTTCTTTAAAACTGCTTAATTACCTTCTCATGTAAAAGGATTGTTTTTTTCAAGAATAGCAATCAGAGTCTTGCATTAACCCTTTCAAGGTCAATGTCTTATAAAACACTAAATCTTCCAGAATGTCCTTGAAGATGAACCATTTTCTGTGATTAAAGTGTTCATGTCAGGAAGAAAAATAATCCAAGTATTTAAAATGAGAGACGTAAACTGCTTAGTGGGCTATTTAACTTCAACTGTGATTGCTGGAGGATATAACTCCAACATTAGCAAGCGAAAACAAGATATGAGAAGAAGCTCTTCCAAGAAAAATTGGATAAAAACTTGATTAGTAAAAGACTGATTCAGTTAGTATCTTACGTGTTCTTGGGACTAAGGAATACATTACAATTTAAGAAGCAAATTTGCCAGATTCAATAATGAGGACATGGGTGGATGGCTAGTCTAGAACTTTGGTTAAATGTCTTTGGGGCTCAAGGTGTACACAGAAGTGCCCTAAAGGGCCTTATAGAGGTGGAGCAGATTCCACACTGAAGGTAATTGTTAATTGCGGGAGACACAGGTTGATGGCTGAACACCATGTTCCTACTTTTGTGTATTTCTTCTTTTCTCATCCCAATTATTACTTCAGTGCAGATTAAAGAAATTCTGTTGAAGATTATTCAAGCGTCTAATATCTACATGAGGAATGTATACTCACTCTTGTCTAACGGACAGAATCGTTCAGATAAGGACCATGTTGAATTGGCATTTTTCGATATTGCCATCACTCTTGCATAGTACCAGTTATTGTCCTGCACAATCTCATTTGTTAAGTCACAATAATGTGCAGTGATATGATGACATTCAGTTTTATTTTTCCATTTTGTTTCTCCATAGCTGCAAAAGGAATGGCGTATGTTAAGAAGCAAATTCCAAATTGCTCAATCCTATAAAGGTTATCATTCGGCATGACTTCTGTGACAGTGAGGATGTTTAATTAACAAATCTGATTTTTAAAAATTCTTTCATTGGATGTGGGACTTGCTGGCAAGGCCAGCATTTGTTGCCCATCCCTAATTGCCCTTGAACTGAGCTAGGTCATTTCAGAGGACAGTTAAGAGTCAATCACATTGCCGTGGGTCTGGAGTCACATGTAGACCAGACCAGGTAAAGACAGCAGATTTCCTGCCTGAAAGGGCATTAGTGAACCAGATGGGTTTTTACAACAATGGTTTCATGGTCATCGTTACTGGAACTAGCTTTTAATCCCAGGTTTATTAATTGAGCTTAAATTCTACCAGCTGCTGTGGGATTTAAACCAATGTCCCCAGAGCATTAGCCTCTGGATTAATACTCTACTGACATTACCACTACACACTGTGTTCCCCCCAACCCCCCAACTATATATGCCAAATTCTTATATACCCAAATCAGCTCTAAATATCCTACAGAAAGGATAGTGAATCCTTTTACATTTTTCTATTCAAGGTATAATTTGTTGTTAGTCTTTATATTTTTCATCACTAACCCAGGACATCAAGGAAGGTAACAGAATTTTCATTTACTTTGTCTTTAGTCCTGTTGAGATTTCTATCTTCACCTTCTCTCTTGAGGGTGCTTCCACTGTCACACTCTCACAATGATGTTAATTTTTCTGGACATTGCTGAATTGGCCATTATTCATTTGTGTGAGCCTGGAAGAACACTGGCTGATCCCAAGACAATGTGGAGCACCACAAATAAACAAATCCAATCATCACCCAGCAACTGTACAAGATTCAGGGGTCACAGGATAGCAATCAGGTACAGGAATGCTGGCTGATTTCCCCCATCTTCGACCAGATAGTCCGACAATTGCCTCTGTTAACTCAACAATGAGCAGGAATTAAATCTGGGTTTGTCCCAGTTTGTATGAGTCAGAGGTGTTATCCCTGAAATTAACCAAACCTGTTCAGCATTAACTTGGTGGCTTCAGGTCAGGCTCTCATATCACAACCACTCAAGTTTGCCTTTCACTGAAGTCAATGTTAGATAAAATCAGGTGAGTCCTTGGCCCAAAAAAACCCCATTCCTGATGGGTCAGTTAGATTCAAGTCAGGGTTTTTATTTCTGTCCGTATGACTATTCATCAGAACTAAGACATAGAAATGAGATGAAAAATAAGCTGATAGAAGGGGACAGGAGAGGACAGGAGAGCTCAACAGGGGGCCAGTGATAGGTGGAGTCCAAAAAGATGTCATAGACAAAAGAACAAAAGGGTTTTGACGGTGGTGATATCTAAAGGATGTGCTAATGGGGACATTAAGGGAAGCAAACAGGACAAGCTAGTGGCAGTTGGCCTTAGTGGGGGGGAAGGGATCAAAATGGGCTAAAAGGTAGAGATGAAACAACAGATCAAAATAAATTTAAAAATAGGAGGGAAAAGAAAAAAATATAGTTGTAAAAAAATTATTAATTATTGGAAAAAGGGGAATCGGAAAGAGGGTGGGGATGGAGAAGAGAGTTCATGATTTGAAATTGTTGAACTCAATATTAAGTCTGGAAGGCTGTAAAGTGCCTAGTCGGAAGATGAGGTGCTGTTCCTTCAGGTTGCGTTGAGCTTCACTGGAACAATGCAGCAGGCCAAGGACGGACATGTGGGCCTGAGAGCAGGGTATCTTTTAACAATGTATGTAAAATGGAGAAAACCAGTCATTTTCCATTGGGTTTTTACAACCTGGGTTAAACCAGGAATTTACAGCTAATTGGCAATCTAGAGATAAAACAACTACCCTCTAATTAAGCATGAGATGCACCTAAGAGGGATTACCTATTCATTAACTGATCCTAAGATACTAATTGAATTCAGATCTTGTGGTCTTAAAGGAACAAAAGTACACCTTAGCATCAGGATGTATTATAACATAACAGTGCTGTGCTTAAACAATGCAACCTCCTATTGAGCAGCTAGAACACCAGGGTCATCAGGCTGGATTTTACTCTCCTTTGCAGTGGGTTTGAAGAGGGACCATGTAAAATCCAGCAGATGGTCTTCCTGCTGCCTGCACTTGGCCTGTCTGACGTTTTACAATTGGGTAGGGGAAGCATCAAGCAGCCCACCTTTGGACCTACTAGCCAGGTAAGGGCCACATTCCAGCCCCGCTGGCATTCTGCTTGCTGTGGGGAGAGGCCTAATCCATGTAAAGCCATGTAAAGTTTTAGGTACGCAGCTGATGTCAGACAAGTGGGGAATACTTCATCTGCGGGTTCCCTGGTCCTATTGGAGGATACAATCCCCACACCCAAAGATCATTCCCCACACCCCCAAAGGCTCCTTGAACCCAACCTTCCAATCCCCTCAACCCCCCCCTCACTGAGACCCCTGACTCTAGGCTTGCTTGGGCACCTCAGCGTGATGGCACTGCACAGCTGCTGACCATTCAAGCAGCCAGCAGCTCTCTAAGAGATGAAAATCTCATCTTAAAGCAATAATGCTGGTCCCAGGGTTAAATTGTTGCAGGGAAGTCATTGGGATCATGGACAGGCTGCCTACCAACATTATACCAGGGGCTGAACGAAGACAACAAGCACCCCCTAAAGTCCAGCCCATAGTTTCAGTAAAGGAGGTTGGCCATTTAGGACTGAAATGAAAAGAAATTTCTTCACTCAGAAGGTTGTGAATCTTTGGAATTTTCTACCCAGAGAGCTGTAGATGCTCAGTCATTGAGCATATTCAAGACAGAGGTTGATGGATTTTGGGTACTCTGGGAATCAAGGGATATGCATCTATTATGGGAAGCTGGTGTTGAAGTAGATTAGGAATGATCTTGTTCAGTAGCCGAGTAGACTCAAAGGCGCAAATGGCTGACACCAGCAGATATTTCTTCTGAGCAGAGTACCATGGGAAGTATGCTAAAGTGAAATAAATAAAGTCAGCTGTCTTTTGCCAGTGGTCCAACCTAAGGGATTAGATAGTGAGCCACAATCTCAAGTTTAATTTCTGTGGTTTATGATGCAAGAAAATTCCAAATGATTTCTCACAGGTCGCCAGTTAATCATTAACCTGGGTGCTATTCACAGGTGTACAAATGTGCTGGTCTTTCACAATGTATGCTTGATATTTTCCTGTAATGACTTTTTCTATTTAGAAAAACACCCAGTAAAATGTAGTTGTACAAATAGTTGTTTGGTATTATACAGAATGTAAATATTGCTGAAAAAAGACATTCTATTGAAGCTTTTCGTCTTGTACCAAGTCAGGATGGTGTGTGACTTGGAGGGGAACTTGCCCGTTTATAAATGTATAAAATATCCCAGTATTACCATTTAATTATTTAACTGAAATATTAAATAGTCTTTTTACAAACTACATTTTTTGAGTATTGCTGAAAGAAGACATTTTGTTGAAGCTTTTCATCTTGCACTCATCAGGACAATCACAAGATTACCAATATGAGGGTAAACAACAACTTTATACTGAATGAGAAGAGGGTGCTGATTGGTTGGCAAGTAGTGTTGCCATGAAGAATGCACCATTCGCTGTTTAACTGATATTTCAGTTAAATAATTAAATGGTAATACTGGGATATTTTATACATTTATAAACGGGCAAGTTCCCCTCCAAGTCACACACCATCCTGACTTGGAACTCTGCTCCCATTCCTTCACTGTTGCTGGACCAGAGTCAATCTGCCTGGTTTAAATGTTCAAACAATGCTTGGCAGTTAACTGTCAGTCACCATTAACTGGTGCATTCTTCATGGCAACACCACTTGCCAACCAATCAGCACTCTCTTCTCATTCAGTATAAAGTTGTTGTTTACCCTCATATTGGTAATCTTGCAATTGTCCTGATGAGTGCAAGATGAAAAGCTTCAACAAAATGTCTTCTTTCAGCAATACTCAAAAAATGTAGTTTGTAAAAAGACTATTTAATATTTCAGTTAAATAATTAAATGGTAATACTGGGATATTTTATACATTTATAAACGGGCAAGTTCCCCTCCAAGTCACACACCATCCTGACTTGGAACTCTGCTCCCATTCCTTCACTGTTGCTGGATCAAAATGCTGTCTCTTGCTTCCTAATACCGGTCTGCATGTGCCTACACCACATGGGCTGCAGCAATTCAAGGTGGCGGCTCACCACCTCCTTCTCAAGGGCAATTAGGAATGGGCAACAAATGCTGGTCTAACCAGTGATGCCCACACCCTGTGAAAGAATGGAGAAAAAAGTAACCCCAAGGATAAGTTCCTTTTAAGCAGATACAGGAGTTCCTTTCTGACCTACAGCTTCAAGTTTACCCTGGAGTTCTCTAAGCTCCTCATTAGGTGGCAGCGCACAGACAAACAGCACAGGAGTGTAGCAGGCATGAGGGGGTACAGTGGGGTCATGGTACTGCCCCCTACCCTGATGTCTAAACAGGACACTGAAATACAGTTGTGTAGTGATAACTGAGAGGAATACAATTAACAACGATCATCTGTAACTCGCACCAGGAGATACCAATCTAATACAATATCAGAAATTTTTAATTACATTTTGATAAGAGTGGAAAAGATGGCATGTTTGTTACAATAGCTCTGTGCCCCGTCCAAATTCGCCATCTGCTTTTTCCCTTTTCCTTGTTCATACTGTTAAATGAACTTACATGCGGTACTCAACATCATAGACGGTCTGTTGAGATCCTTTCTGAGTCCAGCGAAGGGTGTTATTAAAGTTCACAGAATCGAACTGCACCCCAGTTGGTTCTGACAACTCAATCGATGCAAGGGGCCCTACAGAGGCAAAACAGTTTACAGTCCGTGAACTTTTAACAATTCGGATCACTTAAATGTTCCAGAGTTTCAGTTTCATCTCTTCACCCAATATCAAAAGCCACCCGCAATCTTTCGAAGTCCAGACGATCCCAATTATTCAGCACTGAAACTCGTCCAAGTTGGAGCCGATGTAATTTACCCTTTTGGGAAGTGTTTCTAGCGACTCTAAAGAGGAAGCTATTAGGGGGGATTTGCAGCAGAGGGTAGCTTCGGTTCCACACAGGGAAGGAGACTTGTGATCTCAGCCCGCTGGGGGATTCCGAGAAAGGGCCATGTTACCTTCTCCGAGGGAGCAAGATTGAACATTGAGGAGAAATACTGTAGAGGGATTTATGTGCTCTCACACACACAAAAAAATGATGGGGCTGATTTTGACACAGGAAGTGGAAATGGCGAATGAAGTGTTAAAGATGTACTGCGTCCATAAATAAGCAATACGTGCCTTTCATATTCACAAACCATAAAATTACTTCCCTTGTAGGTTTACCTTTACTTCATCCGTAGGTTCGGCTACACACCCCACAGGGCATGAACCTCACAAACTGGGCATTATTTTTGCGACTCTGCTCACATGTATTCACATTGATAAACTTGCAAAGTACATCCATCAAAATAAATGGACATTAAACAAGCAAAGAGTTCGAAGAACAAACTAGTTAAATAAATTGTCTCATAAAGTGACCAATTAAAAAAAAAACGCGCGCCAAAATATGCTTGAAAAACTTAAATACTTACCAACAAAAGCAAGAATTAACATTGGGATCTGCCACAGCCACATTTTGCACTCAACCGCAAACCAGAAGCTTAATTTATTTTAAAATTGCTGGTCATCAAGTGGAAAATCATTTCCATATAGCAGAAAGCTTCTGGCTGTAACTAATCGGAGATCAAAGTGTGCTCTGTGTTTACAAAGCCCCCTCCCACTTAATGAGAGTGCGCATTTTTTTCCTCTCTTGAAGCAGTTCGAATGGACTCTTCTTGCAGCACTCAAACCGTCGATGGACGTTCAGGCAATGTGCACCTTCCTAATTTTTGAAGAGGACGTTGTTGGTGGGACTCAGCGTTCTCTCACCTGGGTTGAACACCGGTCTGCTTACCTTCACGTACTCAAATATGACTGCCAAAGGGAAGGACGGTGCAGAAAGGCGGGACCATGATTAGAATTAAAGTGAATTACTTCCTTCTCTGTAACACGCCCTTAACAAGAAACATGAAGCAGTTTCTAAATTCTTTCCTCCAAAATAGCAAAGCTACGTGGGAGTTACAGCACAGAAGCAGGCCATTCAGCCCATCAGTCCATGCCAGCACTTACCCTCCACTCAAACTTCCTCTCATCTAAATCTATCATCTTAACCATTTATCCTCTTCTTCCTCATATACTTATCTAGCCTCCCCTTAAATACAGCTAAACTATACTCTTCAACTCAGCAGGTCTGGCAGCATCGGCGGAGAAGAAAAGAGTTGACGTTTCGAGTCCTCATGACCCTTCGACAGAACTGTCGAAGGGTCTGTCGAAGGGTCATGAGGACTCGAAACGTCAACTCTTTTCTTCTCCGCCGATGCTGCCAGACCTGCTGAGTTTTTCCAGGTAATTCTGTTTTTGTTTTGGATTTCCAGCATCCGCAGTTTTTTTGTTTTTATACTCTTCAACCACTATCTGTGGTAGCGAGTTCCATGTTCTCACCAAACTCTGGGTAAAGAGGTTTCTACTGAATTCCCTATTGAATTTCTTAGAGGAGAATTTTCTCCCATTCGGGGGGACTGAGCGGGATTAGGCGCGGGTGGGTGTGTAGCCAATTGCTGTCTGCGATTGGCTGTGAGCGGCCATTTTACATGGGCAGGCCAATTAAGGCCCGCCTAGTCTGATGCACACCCGGAAGCGCTGAGCGCTCCCTGCGCAGGCAGAGGGGGAAGAGGAAGAGTTGGGGCCTGCGCTTTTTCATGCATGCACACGAAAGAGCGCAGAAATCTCCGAGGCACAGAGCTTTTATGCAACTTTATTCAATTTATAAACACTTCATGAAACCTCATCCCACCCGTGTTTTAATTAGTTTTTAAATGGCCTTAATATGGCTTTGACAGTTCAGTGGGCACACAGCTGACTCCAGTGCGTGCTCGCTGAACTGATAATCGAAATGACACGTGTTGATGTTGGGACGCATGCCCGACATCACCGCGCCTCACTTTACGCATCGGCGAGCGGGACTCACCCCTGCACACTGACCCGAAGATTCTGGCCTTGGCATCTATCCAATACAGAAGGCTTCGAGTTTGGAATTTCCCCACAACTGGAAACATTCTTTCTGTATCCACCCTATCAAAACCTTTCAATATTTTAGAAACTTCTTTAAGTTCATTCCTTGATCTTCTCTTTTCAAGACAGAATTCATAAGGCATCAGACTTACGATAAACATTCCTTGAAAATTAAAGCAGGTATTTTATTTTTCTTCTTACTGACATCAATGCAATTCAGAAAGGCAAAACTTTTCGATGATGCTAGATAAGAAAGTAACAACTAACAGTCCATTTAATAGCTGTGCATCATGAAGCTTCATCCACATAAAAAGGCTTAAATCCATGTTCCAATTAGCATACAGCATCTTGGATTGGTGTACTAATTTTGGATTTATCCACTGATTAAGCAAGCACATTAAAACCAGTCCTTTCGAAACCCCACATGTGTAGGCGTATGCAGCAGATCAACATAAATAAGAATGGGATGCTTTGATTCGGAGGACTAGATTGCCCAGGGTTGGGGAGGGTGTTATATGTGGCCCAGAATGGATAGAAGTGCATACTTTAACAGCAGATACAGAAGTTGGATCAAGCATTGTTCTAGAGTCTTTTGTAGCATTGCATCAAGCTGCACCTGTTATTATGTCATAGTGTTTATGCACTATTCGGCTTTAAATTTGTTGCTTGGCAAGTTGATAGAAATGCAAACTGATAACGGTGCACTGAGGGAAATCGGACATCTGGGAACTGACTGAACATGGCAAGCAACTGTATAACTCTTTCACCAATCAGCGTGAGAAGGAAGTGTAAATTACAGTGGGTGAATTTAATGTCAAATCAGGTACACAAAGACAAGTAAAGAGAGAACGAAAGACTTTTGAGAGAAAGAAAAGTGGCAAGGAAAAGTAAAATTAAATTTGACATTTTTAAAATCTCCAATGATTAATAACTAACGAAATGAGACTCTATACTTGTAAAAGTTATTTTTCAGTGCCAGAGAGTTTGATTGGCAGTAACAACTATTATGTCCTTTAAAGGGGTGCTTATTTCTGTGGTAACAAGACTACTTTCTGCATGTAAAACTTTCAGTTTGTATGTAAAATTGTACTATTATTTTATAATCTAATTATGTGCTGCATTAAAGGCTGCAAGCATAAGTTTTCACTACTTAAAATTGCCTATAATAAACACCATCTTTTTCCATATTAGTCATCTTTCATCCATCTTTTTGTTATCTTAGCCCCACCATGCCACCTTTCATTTCTCCTCTCCTAACATATTACCACATCCTGTCCTCGAACTAACTCCTCTGTCTTTCTCCTGTCCTGCCATTGTCCCAGGGTTACATTTCTCTTGAACTAAGCTCATAGCTTCGACTCAGAATCTTTTGCAGCATTCTCCAAAGGGCCCTTTTAAAACATCCCCTGTTGCCTCTTTAGGTAAAGCACACACAACTGTCTCATCCAAACCTCACCTCCTTCCTGTCCTGCTCACCGCTCTGTTCACTTCCTGTTTGGATTCTGCCCGTAGATATACAATCGCCATACTTTTTTTATTCATTCAAGGGATGTGGGCTTCACTGGCTGGGCCAGTATTTATTGCCCATCCCTAATTGCCCTTGAGAAGGTGGTGGTGAGCTGTCTTCTTGAACCGCTACAGTCCAAGTGGTGTAGGTACATCCATAGTGCTGTTAGGAAACGAGTTCCAGGATTTTGATCCAGCAACAGTGAAGGAACAGTGATATGTTTCCAAGTCAGGATGGTGAGTGACTTGGAGGGGAACTTCCAGGTGGTAGTGTTCCCAAGTATCTGCTACCCTTGTCCTTTGCGATAGTAGTGGTAGTGGGTTTGGAGGATGCTGCCTAGGGAGCCTTGGTGAATTCCTGCAGTGCATCTTGCAGATGGTACAGACTGCTGCTACCGTCAGTGGAGGAGTGAGTGAATGTAGATGTGATGCCAATCAAACGGGCTGCTTTGTCCTGGACGGTGTCAAGCTTCTTGAGTGTTGTGGGAGCTGCACTCATCCAGGCAAGTGGGGAGTATTCCATCACACACCTGATTTGTGCCTTGTAGATGGTGAACAGGCTTTGGGGAGTCAGGTGGTGGGTTACTTGCTGCAGGATTCCTGGCCTCTGACCTGCTCTTGTAGCCACAGTATGTATATGGCTAGTCCAGTTCAGTTTCTGGTCAATGGTAACCCCCAGGATGTTGATAGTTGGGAAATTCCATGATGGTAATACCATTGAATGCCAAGGGGTGACGGCTAGATTCTCTCTTGTTGGAGATGGTCATTGCCTGGCACTTGTGTGGCGCAAACGTTACTTGTCACTTGTTAGCCCAAGCCTGGATATTATCCAGGTCTTGCAGCATTTGGACATGGACTGCAATCCAGAATGTCATACATACACATATAAACAAATATATGAATTAGGAGCAGGAGTAGGCCACTCGGCCCCTCGAGCCTGCTCCACCATTCAATAAGATCATGGCTGATCTGATTGTAACCTCTACCCCACATTCTCGCCTACCCCTGATAATCTTTCACCACCTTGCTTATTAATAAGCTATCTACCTCTGCCTTAAAAATATTCAAAGACTTTGCTTCTACCACCTTATTTTTAAACAGTGACTCCCTAGTTCTAGATTCTCCCAGAAGACGAAACATCCTTTCCACATCCCCCTCTCAAGACCCCTCAGGATCTTATATGTTTCAGTCAAGTTGCCTTTTATTCTTCCAAACTCCAGCGGTTACAAGCCTAGCCTGGCCAACCTTCCCTCATAAGAAAACCTGCCCTTTCATGGTATTAGTGTAGTAACCCTTCTCTGACCTCCTTCCAATGCATTTAAATCATTTCTTAAGTAAGGAGACCAATACTGTACACATTACTCCAAATGTGGTCTCACCTATGCCCTGTACAACTGAAGCATAACCTCCCTACTTTTGTATTCAATTCCCCTCACAATAAACATTAGCATTCTATTAGCTTTCCTAATTAGTTCCTGTACCTGCATACTAACCTTTTGTGATTCATGCACTAGGACACCCAGATCCCTCTACACCTCAGAACTCTGCAATCTCTCACCATTTCATTCATTTCATCCAATGTCCATTCATTAGCAAACCAGACCCCTGTGATCCACATCATAACTTTGAATGATTGTACTAATATTCTCCATTTGACTGAAAATGGGTTCATGAATGATGACACTTTATCATTTACCACTCACTTAGCTATGTTTTCTATCACCTGTCCAGCCCAAACTAGTGTTGGTGAAGAAACCTTTGTCACCAATTCATACCATGGTCCCTTGTCCTACTCATATAAGATTTACAGGACAGGAGGCCATTCAGTCCATTGTGCCTGTGCTGGAATCCTCTGGCACCTTCTCCTCCTTTGAGCATCTTCTAAACCTCCTATAAAAATCAGTTTTCTGCTGCTTTCTAAGCTACACCATGAGTTTGTCCCTAAATTATTCCTTCTATTTTTCTCTCTCATTCTCTGCCCTGAACAACTCCTCATGGTGTTGAACCTTAGTTCTAGCACACTTGGAGCATAGTTCTAGTTGTCATATAATGAAAAGGATAAAGATGGCTGGATTTTAAAAGGAGGTTGGGATCAGAGGGAGTGTGCCTGCAAAATCACACCACTGGTACAGGAGGGAGAAGGGCATAGAGGGATATGTGGATAAATAAAATGAGGAAGAATGGGCAAAGGTTCAAGTGCAGCATAGCTGCCAGCATACACTTGGTGTGGCCACATGACCTGTTTTATTGCTGTGTATTCTGTGTAAATTTATGGAATTCATCCATAATGTTTACAACTGCCACTCCCCTCTCCTTCCAAATTCACACCACCTTCTTAACCTCAGCATCACGTGACTTCTGTGTTAGTCTCGATCACACTCTAAACTTCCAACCACTTCTTGTATCCCTCATCACCCTTTTCCAATCCCACTTCTTTTTCTAATAACCCTGGAGAAAGCTCTCAGGTTGCTTCTAACTACAATTTCAAACATCCAAGTACCTAGACTTTGGTCCCTGTCATGAATTTGTAGTTTTGATATTTTAGACTTTTGTAAAAAAAAAGTTAATCTTCCTTTTAAATAGATACAAGAAGCCTTAAAGATGGTTGCCAAAAGTCACCTGGCTTTTTATAACTGCAATGTGGTCAAGCTTCTAGAAGACTCCATGTAAGTCGCAGTAGACATACCCTGACACGTGAAGATATTTGAAAATCAGTGCGTGTTCCTACAAGGGTGAACAGAAACTCATTGTGGCTTCCCTGGAGGTGTCAATAGCTCTTTCCTATCTCCTCAAACCTGGGAGAATGGAAACTACTCAAGTTAATAGCTGATACATTTAAAGGGTTAATTACCTCAGCTAAAGAGAATGGATGGGACCAAGACACCCATACTGGTGCTAACCAATAGCTAATATGCAATAGGTTTGGGATAACAGTATATTTTTTTTAGTTTTGAATGCTATAAAATCTGGCTGAGAACAGCCATTTTGGTGCAGACCCACCAGGAAGAGCTCTCAGAGGTATCATCAGAGGGGTTTTCCCTCTGCCACTGGGAGTCAGAGAGAAAGGTCATCCCAAAATCAACAGTAGCTTTGTGGAGAAGGATTTAGGCCATCTTCAGCCATCGTAACCACAGAACCTCCCAGATCTGCAGAGTCCACCTGAGAAAGGCAAACACCTGCTGGTCGACTTCAGAAGCCATCGCAGCTGCTAAACTGAAACTCAAATTTCAATCCCTTCACTTCAGAAAGGAGGAGCTCAAAAAATGGGCATGCAATGATATCTCACAAAGATTAGATTTTAAATCAGTCTCTAAGTAGCTTTTTCCCTATAGCTGCATTTATCACTTGGGGAGGTGGTGGCACAATGGTATTGTCAGTGGACTAGTATTCCAGAGACTCAGGGCAATGCTCTGGGGCCTGGCTTCAAATTCCACCATGGCAGATGGTGAAATTTGAATTCAATAAAAATCTGGAATTAAAAGCCTGATTGTTGTAAAAATCCATCTGATTCACTAATGCCCTTTAGGGAAGGAAATCTGCCATCCTTACCTGGTCTGGACTGCATGTGACTCCAGACCCACAACAATGTGGTTGACTCTTAAGTGCCCTCTGAACAAGGGCAATTAGAAATAGGCAATAAATGCTGGCCTAGCCAGCGACGCCCACATCCCATGAACGAATGATAAAAAAAATTCTTAGCTCACGAACCACTTTGAGGTCACACCTAAATGGTTGTGAGAGTTCTCCTATCATCACAATAATCCTGCAGCTATTTATTCCCTAATCCTGGTCACCTCCCTCTTCTTAAGATGCTCCTTAAAAGTCATCTCTTTAACCTTCTGGTAACTCCTCCTAATACCTCCTCCCTTGGACTGGTTTCTGCGTTTTTTAGTTCAGCTGTCAGAATGATGTTCCAGAATATTTCAATGGTGAATGTGTGATATAAGTGCAGGTTGCAGTCCATATGTGCTTCTTGCCCAAAAAACCTTTGTTCATATTTTTGTGCCATTCTACGTTCACACAGTGTCTTACTTTTGCGATTTCCAATCCTTCATTATGCTTCTGCAGAGAAACCACTATCACTTTTAAAATGGGAGGCTGATTTAGGTCTGTGCATTCTAGTCCAATATTTCACTGCCAATTAACCCCCCTTCATTTGAAAAATAAAAACTTTGGCCTAACTTTCCATATATGACATGATAAACTAGAAATTACTCAGCCAGTGATACATGTAGCATTTCTGGGCAAGCAATGGTTGTTGAGGACCAGAGCACACTGACTTACAACACCCCTTAAAATTAAAAAAAACTCAAAACATTTGAATATTTACAAGATTATACACAAAAGGTCAAATATATGGGCCCCTGAAATTGTATATTTATGGCACTGAAAACAGCAGCAGCACAAAAGGAAGATATGATAATTAGAAGAACACTATAGCTCAGATTCGTCCATAATGCATAGCTATGCTTGTTACCAGAGCTGATGACAGTAGGGAGCTCTTACAGAAAAGCAATACACCCTTACAAAAAAAGCTAGAGTGTAGTCCCACCCAAAGTGTACTCACATCAAATCTGTTTGAAATTGTGGAGCAGAAAGTAGTGGAAAAGTGTCATTTTCCCCTTCTGCATCGGGATTAAATCAGAAATTCCCTTCCAGACCTCTACAACTTTCACAAACAAAAACAGAAATACCTGGAAAAACTCAGCAGGTCTGGCAGCATCGGTGGAGAAGAGCACAATTGACGCCCCGAGTCCCCATGACCCCCCAACAGAACAGAACTGTTCTGTTGGGGGGTCATGGGGACTCGGGACGTCAATTGTGCTCTTCTCCGCCGATGCTGCCAGACCTGCTGAGTTTTTCCAGGTATTTCTGTCTCTGTTTTTGTTTTGGATTTCCAGCATCTGCAGTTTTTTGTTTTTATCTCTGCAACTTTCACTTCAATTGTACTCTAATCCCAGTTGTTGGAAGATATTATTTTGCTTATCCACACTTACAGAAAGTATAAATTGTTTTCAACCACTACTTTGATTTGAAGGGGTAGCTAGCATCAATCTTTCATTTGAATTGCATTTGTTCAAAATAGTTATTTTTGGATGGAATGTTATGCTCCAGCCTTGAACCAGCATTTTTCAACTTCTGGATATGTCTTTATCAATAATTGCTTTGTGGGTGTAATAGATTTATGCTTCATTGCACTATGATTGTGTAATCAGGACAGAGGATGTAGGCTGAAGAAGTTTCGTGGAATTTCACAGGTAACCGCAGCGGGCACACCCTGGTAATTCCAACTCAGATTAAAATCATATTCCATCATTTAATACTTTGTCAGAGATCACTCCTACTGGCCAAATTCTGCACTTCTATTCCATTGGAACACTCACATTTCCTCACTGTGATGAAACTATTCGAGTCTGCTCTAGTATTTGAAAAATATGTCCATTTTTGTATGTGTACAGAAAAAGCTAGAGTAGGGTCCCACCCAAAGTGTACTCACATCAAATCTATTTTATAACGAGGGGACTGAGTTTGGCCTGAAAACTGCAGTAAATTTTTGCTTTGCCTCTTTTTAAATTCTTAGACATCGAACAATGCAGAATTCAACTAGTTTATGCTAGTTTCACCAGTTTCAACTAGTTTACACCACTGATCAACTGGCTTAATGTCATATCTGGGAGAAAAGCTGCAATCTGACATTCATGTAAAGATTATTTATATATTATTACATGTTAATTAAATACCTAGTGATAAGGGGGTTACAGTCCTAATCTGCTCAATCATGACATAATAAGAAATAGCTTCTGCTAGTGACAATTTTCTGATCAATAAGGTGGCTGAACAATGGTCAAGTATTTGATTCTATGGATGGTCTTTTAAAAATGTCCAAATAAGGTCACCAGCTGACCTTGAATTATTCCCATCGATCTCCTTGCCTGCTTACCAAGTGAGGTTGGTACACAGGTAACCTAATGTGCAAGGGAAGCACTGTTTGGAAGGAGTTTTTGAAAAAAAAATGAATCTTATGCTTACATGGTGTAAACTCACCAACAATCTGAATTACAAAAATTATTTAAATGAGGACACACACTATATAGAAGGGGAAACTTATGCTTTTACTTTCTTTTCTCTTGCCCTTTTCCACCCTCCCAATCACTGAGATGTGGGTAAGCTAGCTGAGGTCCTCAACCTCACAGTCTTTGGAAAATACAGAAACAAATAGGTCCAAAATTAACCTTAAAATGCCTGTCTGTTAACCAGAACTTAATTGCTTTACTGTTTTCAAATTTAGCATGTTTCATAAACTTTAATGTTCACCAAACAGTAGGCTAAGTAATTCTGAGATTCAATAAAAACTTAGAAGCAATTATTGCTATAGGTTATAATCCTAACCTGGTTCCAATCAGTGAGCACAATGTTTGCAGATGCTCTAAGTGCAATGTACATAACCAGTATTGTGACACAAGCCCGGTATCGGTTTCAGATGCAAAAGTATGACCTTTACAATGTGTGAGTTCCTGCTATGTTCCTTGCTAGGTTAAATTATTATTTTTTTCAATAACAGTGTAGTTTGAAATAACATGAGACCCTGTTCATGCATGCACATCCAATTTGTCTGCCATGATATAAAATCTTATTGTGTTAAGCACATGGATGTGAGGAACTTTTAATCCAGATATTTGAGGAACATGTTGCTATTTTTGTAAAATTCGAGATATTCCCTGTTGAGGAAGGACAACGAAAGAAACACAAAAGAGCAGAGGCCGAGGGTTCTAGCGATGTTTTTATGACTCAGTGTCAGAGCAAGGGCTACCCCGTGAGGTCAGGTGATAACTCAGCGGGCAGAACGAAGCACACACCCCCGAAGGTTGACTGCAGCAGTCAGCTCTGTGGAGTCAGAGCTGCCAGACCCAAGAAGTCTGTGAGATAGAAAAGGGACTATTGCCTCAGCAGCTGAGAAATATGGTTAAAGTTGTGTGTGCCAACGACAGAGCCACTAATCGCAGCTGTCCCGGTGGGAGCACAAGTGGTGCTAACTGGTCATATCAAGCAAGAAGTAGTCACTACACTTAAGCAGACCGGCAGGAAGACTTGGCTGATTATGAACAATACTCGAACTCAATGTCTTATGAGCTCCATGCTGAACAGGAACATGGGAGCAACTGCAATTTGATAGTCTCAAAGTCCCCTTGATCTGGGAAAACTCAAACCACTCAGTCCGCAGTTTGGGCATGAAACTCCAGAGGTGCCAAAAGCCCCCGATGAAGGGGATCACAGCGATCTTGAAATCTACAAATGACGGTACACTCAGTGAAACTCAACAGGGTGCTAATGTTCTGCCGGCCAATTCCCAGTTTCGAGCTGACTCAGACTCAGCTCAGGAAAAACCTAATGAAGCCTGATCTCAATTCAAGATACATAGATCTGTAAAAACTTGTAAGGACAATACAGTAACTGGAGATGATCTCCATTAGATTGTAAACGAAACGGATGAGGAACAAAAAAGGCAGCTGGTGTAATGAGAAGCCGCACTCAGTTCAGAACATGCTACAACCATATTGCGCTGCTTTGGCAGGCAACACAAGCAGGATTTTTCGTCTGAAATGCCAGGATGCTGGATGGTTACCACCCAAGAGGAAAATACTTCAGCCATTTTCAGGGGTCAAGCACCATCTCAACCGCACCCAAAACAGGCATGGGCAGGGAAAAAGACCCCCAAAGCACAAGTGTCGGAAACCATCCCCCCCGGTCCCCAACCATCAGCTGTGAGACTGACGTCAGATAAGCCAGAATTAGGAAACCTTTCAACCTCAACAGCCTGTGTGAGTGCATCTCAAGTAAGTGAAAGTATGCAGCCTTATTTTCATGTCTCAGCTGAAATGGAGCACATCGATTGAGCAGCCAAAAGGATGATTGGGAAGCAATAACATCAGATCAAAGCATTTTGAACATTGTTTCTGCTAATGAATTGGAATTTGAACTTAATAATTCAGCCAAGCAAGTTTATATCCCTCGACCATACAAACTGAACACTGAAGAAGGTAAAGCTGTTGATGGGGAAATTTTTAAGCATCAACACAAAGATGTGATTGAAAAGGTTATGCCTGAAATGGAGACGGTGTCTCAAATATTTTTGCTCGACTGAAAAGATAGTGGTTATCATATGATTCTAGACCTATCAAATCTGAACAAACAAATTACAACCATTTTAAAATGGACACTTTAGATGTCGCTGTACAATTCCTCACCAAAGGCTGTTTCATGGCCTCAACAGATCTCAGAGACGCCTACTGTACTGAACTGATTGCAAGTCAACATAGAAAATACCTGAACTTCAGATGGAAAAGGATACTTTAGCAGTTTAGGGCATTACTAGAGTTGGACTGAGCTCAGGATCTCGTGTGTTTACAAAGTTGTTGAAACCACCATTTTCAACTATGAAGAGCAAAGGTCATCCTGTAGTAACGTATACAAATAATACCTTACTGGTTGCCATAATGAAAGAGAGAAATGGATTCAGTCAGAGAAACTGCCCAAATGCTATCTGAACTTGGGTTCATTTTACACCCACACAAATCAGTCCTTGACCCAGTACAGAAAATTACCTTTGTAGGATTTATACTGAACTCCCCCACAATGCTAGTCAGTCTCATTGAAGCAAAATCAAAGGAAATATGTTGTCTCTGCAAATGTTTGTTGGCCTCACATTAACCATCAATATGATTTATTTCCTCTGATTGGCAAATTAGTACAGAATGCTTTCCTTTATTGGGCGAGGTATAGAATACAGAAGCAGGGATGTAATGCTGGAATTCTATAAAACACTGGTTAGGCTGCAGCAGGAATTTTGTGTACTATTCTGGTCACCACATTGCAGGAAGGACATACCTGCTCTGGAGACAGTGCAGAGGAGATTTACAAGAATGTTGCCAGGGCTTGAAAATTGCAGCTATGAGGAGAGATTGGATACATTAGGGTTGTTTTTCTTAGAACAGAGGAGGCTGAGGGGTGACCTAATTGAGGTGTACAAAATTATGAGGGGCCTAGATCGGGTAGATGGGAGAGACCTGATTCCCCTGGCTGAGGGGTCAATTACCAAGGTTTAAGGTGATTGGTAGAAGGGTTAGAGGGGACATGAGGAAAAACTTTTTCACCCAGAGGGTGGTGGGCATCCAGAAATCACTGCCTGAATTGGTGGTTGAGGCTGAAACACTCAATTCATTTAAAAGATACCTGGATCTACCCCTGAAGTACTATAACCTGCAAGGCTACAGACCAGGTGCTGGAAGTGAGGTTTTAATGAGCGGCTAGTTTATATATTTTTTCTCTTTTTTGGCTGGCACAGACACAATGCGTTGAATGGCCTCTTTCTGTGCCGTAACTTTCCCTGTTGTACAATATGGGTCATTGCATTACAGAGAGCTTGAAAAGAAAAATAATATGGGCTTTGAAAGAAAACAAAGTGCATTTTGACAGAATAATGATTCTGCAGCTTGTTATGAGCTAACTTGATGGGTTGACAATGTGTCAATTGATAAATGGACACCAACAGTACACGTCACAAGCAATTCCTCAGGAGTAGGATGGGGTACATCCAATGGCACCACACACATTGGAGAAAGATGGAATGCTGAAGTGAAAGCACGAGCAGAAATAAATTAAAATGATTTAGAATTGAAGGCTGCTTTCTTTGCCTTATAAGCTGTGTACATAACAATCATGTACATACTGTGTGCAACTAGACAACACAACTGCAGTGGCATACATAAACAATGCAGGAGGAACAAAATCACAGGCATGTAATAAACTAATCAAGACTATCAGGAAATGGTGCATATTGAGAAATATTTGGGTCCCTGCTAAACATAGAAACAGAAAAGAGAAGCAGTAGGTCATTTGGCCCTTGAACCTGCTCTGCCATTCAATATTATCATGGCTGATCCTCTATCTCAATGCCATGGTGCTGTGCTCTTCCCCTACCCCTTAACACCTTTAGATTCTAGAAATCTATTTCTTTCTTAAATATATTCAGTGACTTGGCCTCTGCAGCCTTCTGAGATAGGGAATTCCATAGGTTCACCACCCTCAGTGAAGAAATTTCTCTTCTCAGTCCTAAATGGCCTATCCCATATCCTGAGACTGTGACCCCTTATCCTAGACACCCCAGCCAGAGGAAATATTATCCCTCCATCCAGTCTGTCCAGCTGTCAGAATTTTATACATTTCAATGAGATCCCCTCTCATTCTAAGCGCCAGTGAATACAGGCCTAGCTGGCCCAATCTCTCCTCATATGACAATCCTGCCATCCCAGGAATCAGTCTGGTGAACCTTCGCTGCACACCCTCTGTCAAGTATATCCTTTCATATAGGGACCAAAACTGCACACAACACTCTAGGTGTGGTCTCACCAAGGCCCTGTGCAGCTGCAGTAAGACATCTTTGTTCCTGTACTCAAGCCCTCTTGCAATAAAGGCCAACATACCATTTGCCTTCTTAACTGCTTGCTGCACCCGCATGCTTGCTTTCAGTGGCTGGTGCTTGGTGTCTTGAATCAAATAGCTGATAATAAATAAGGAAATTCAATGACCAGCTTGAATGGAAGATAGGTGGGACTCTGTGCAGCTGTGTAATTTCCATGGGAAACCAGATGATCTTTTAGCATCAGTTTTCTACCTGCGCATTTGTTTCTTGGCTACCAGACAGGGGCATCATGACAACAAATGCTTTCCCAATCAGTTGGAAGGGCCAATTTTTCTACCCATTTCCCCATTTTGCCTGATAAGCAGATGCTTACAAAAAATTGAAACGAAGGAAGCTGATGGTTTCATGGTAGTATGGCCAACATAGTAAGGTCGTTGAATTTACTAGTGCACGAACCAGTGATACTCCCAACAATGAAACATTTAATTTCTCAACCTACTTCAACAATGTGCCATCTGCTTTATGAGCATCTCAACCTTATGTTTTGCAGGTTATCAGGGAAAAACTTACAAGGGCCTTTCAGCAGAAACTGCAAACATCATCCTAACAGCCCAGAGGCCATCGACTGGGAAGAACACTATTTACGTCAAGCAATGAATAGATTTTTGCAGTAGATAAATTAATCTTCTGCAAACATCTGTGGAAGCTGTTGTGGAATTTTAAACTTCATTATTTCATAGATTGGGCTACAGTGCTATGAAAACAGCAAAGCCAGCTTTGTCTTCCTTTGTTGTATTTCGAAAGGGGCAAACTTTGGGCTCACGTCCACTGGCTGCAAATTTGTGCATGATCAGATTCATGTGTGCGTGTCCAGGAATAATTGAGAGAATATTAGCTTCATACAGAACATCTTTGAAGCTGAAAGAAATAACTTTTTGAGTGTTTCAGAAGACCACACAAAAGGACACTATAGCTAGATGGACAAGTCACATCATGATCAACGCTGGAATAAACATAAATGTGTCCAAACCTCATTCTACAAGAGGGGCAGCCGTACCTAAAGCTAATTGAGAAATGAGCCCAGCCCACACATTATGCAACACAAAGGATGGAGCAGGGAAAAAAATCTTTTCAATTATTCCACAAGAAGTCTATAAAAGACAAAGCAAACACATTTGCAACGGTGCTTTTGCAAGGCTAGTGGATAGTGCCCACTTTAATTATGGGACATGCTTGTAAGAATAGTGTTGTGTCAGAACTAAAGACTTGAACTGTTCTTTGGTTTTTGAATTGGAAACAACTTGATCCACAGAAGAAAAAATGCCTGAAAAAGAGTATGTTTTTCTTTTTCTACATGTACTTGGATTTGTCACAAACAGGTGAAGCAGTGTTAGCCATTATTTTTTCTTGTGTGTGCAACAGTCGATGGTTTGCATTGAAAACATTTAAAGGAATCACAAACTTGACTAGAAATATTATTAATTGAGGTGGCTTGAAAATGTCACATTATTTCAAATGAACACTGTTACAAACTAAAATGGAAAGTTTAAATGAGCACTTACCTGCTTGATAGTTGATCTCCATTTTATAAGGTAGGTGGATTGAGAGATGATGTGCTCTTCAGTCCTTCCCATGACTTTTTCATACAACTTTAAGTTGACATGAAATTGTATTGAACTACATAACAAATCTATGTTTTCATGTATATTTTGTTACTGATTACATGTCACTCTTTACTGCCCAGTACAAAAGGGAATTTCAATAGTTGGCACTGTTCATTAACTCAGCCCTCACTTTTAATTAAGACTGAGTGTTCATGTGTGAACAGGATCCCAGATCTCTCACTCCACCTACCCCATCACTGAACAGTTGTTATTGTTTAATCTTTCTATCTTACTCATGTGCAGAAACATTATGAGAATACAGAAAACTAATACTGCAGTTTTTAATACAATCGTTCACTATTTTTATATATTAAATATAAATGGAGGATGAGCACTAGGCAATGACAATAGTTCATCATCTGTTCAAATGTTTTATGATTCATCTAGTACAATGTAATGCTACATATTGATTTTTGTTTAATCGCTAATGAAGTTAACTATCAAATGATTTGAGTTAATATTTGGGTAGAAAATTGGAGAACTCAAAAGCTTTTTCCCTCTGTTAATTCTCTATCAAGATGAGTAGCACCTGCAATTGCTTAGATCCAAATGTGCCCGTCTCATACGCTGTGGGGTTGAAATCTTTATCAAGCTATTCATGAATTCCAGTGACCACTCCCCCCACCCCACCCTCTCTCTCTTTCCACTGAGTTGTTCATCCAAAACGATGTGCTTCATTTTTCATTACCAACAACTAAGTCAGCTTTGTTTTGATGATTCTCTCCATCATTAAACTCAGGTCTTAAAGAATTGAATCACTTATATGTAGTAGACTTTAACTATTTAGTCCCATTTTTCTATATCTATCTTTTTGAATAACATTTAGATCTGTATTTCACACTATCCCAAGCTATTAAGTTTCCTTTGAACAATTCACTTTTAGGGATCCAACAAATTCAAGCTTATCATTTGTCAACGTTCACTAATTTTCCATCATTGCTCATCTGCTAGCTGTTTTTGCTTGCCATTTAGATTGAAGTGTTATGCCTTACAATACACTTAATTGCTTCAGCTTCCATAAATGATGCATTCATCTTCGTCCATTGCCAATTCTTCATTCTGCTCCAAAGTCATCACTCCCAAATAGTGTCTCACATGATCATTGCTATTAAGGTTAAAGAGATGTGGCAACACAATCCATCCTTGCCCCATCTCAAGCAGCTATGTATGTTCACTGTTTGAATTGATCCTGAACAGCATCTTGGCACAAAACTTATAAAATACCAACTAAATGCATAGTAGATTAATAGCAATAAATGAAAGCTTTAAGGTAATGCCTTCTCTTTAATAGCCACCATTTTTTCTATTAATATTCAAATTTTCAAGAAAATGTAAAAAAAATATTGAAATATAGACACATTACATTAAGGATACTTGGCACCTCAAACTGAAATACTGAAAATTTCTTCATGCTTCTATGTCAGCAGCCTTGTAAATACTTGTGAAATACCTTCAATGTTTCATTGAAAATAGATATTCATATCTACTTAGAAAATAAGGATGTGAAATGTTTATGCAATATACCAATATAAAATTTAGTTTACATAGAAAACAATATTTGCTTCTTCCTCAGTTTCCGTACTCTCCAGGCAGCAGAGTGGAAAACCGGTAAGTAAGGTCACAGGTTTGAAAGTTCAAATCACAAAGTGGTACGTTATTGGTCAAGAGATCATCTTCCTCGTCATCACCAACATCATCGTAATTATCATCATCATTACAACACAGTACCTTTACTGACATTAAAGGGATATCAGCATTGCTGCTTTGTTCATCGTGGTCCAGCACAGAATTAATACAATCACTAGAACATTTGCTATTAAGTATATCAGAAGTAAAGCTGATGGGGTTAGAAACATCAATATTTGATTTAGTCTGTGGTCTGTTGTGCTTTGTACAGTCAGATTCCTGGCTTTGTAGGTCAACAGCACCAATAGTAGAATCAAAAGAGCAATTTGCTTTTTGATACCCTTCTGCAATAAGTGCCTGGTGCTGATCATTATCAAGCATTTCATCTTTGTCTAACATCACTCCATCTGGAATCCATCGTCTATCTGTGTAATCACAGCATTCATTTTCCTCATCACTCTCATCTGTACAGTCAGCATTATCCAAAAAATTGGTTTCTTTCACAAGATTTCTTTCAAGAGCAATATTTTGTTCATACATTTCTGTCTCATTTTTGTCACAGTACGTAATGATTGACAACTTGCATACATCCGGTTGAGTGTCTGCCAACTTCTGTGTAAAAATTGTGGACGTTGTGAAATCCTAATAAAGTAAAACTAGTTTAGTGATAAAGGGAAGGATGCTTTAAAAACAGTAAATGAAATCACTAAAATTTCCTGTCTCATGTCTACAATGCATAAAGTAAATAACAGTTTATTACGGATGTTTTGAGTCTGAGGATAAGTTAAAGAAAACATAAGCACAAGTAAGCACAAAAAGTGCTTAATCGCAGAACATCAATCGCAATCGGCACATATTAAAACACTGGGAAAGCTAAGTCAGACACCAGTACCTGGAGGAATCTGCATATTCTATAAACCTCAGCTCAGATGTCTCTTTATCAGGTTCTGGCAATGACAAGCAAAACTTATCTAAAATATTATAGAAAAGAATTTTAGAGCAAAGAAGGAAAACAGCATAAACCATGAAAAGAAAAACTAAAGATAAATTAAACAAAGTGTTCAGATTCAAGAATATAAACACTGAAGGGAAAAGGGGTAATTAACAGAACTACAAAAAGGTGTGCTAAAATAAAATGAAAGAGCAAGTGACAAAAGACATGGGAAAGATGGAATAGAAGAAAGGAAAATATATAAGATTAAAAGAAAAAAAGAAATGTGGCAAAATATCCTGCAGGCATGTAATTCCTTTAACTTGGGAACCTTAGTCCAAACATTCACTTGTAGACACCAATATTCTGTGAAATTTCTGAAAGGTTGAAACAAGTCCCAAACTTCTAAAATATTTGACCTAATAGAAAATCAAGAGTCAAAAGTGAGAGAGGAACTTAAAACAACCAGAGAAAAAGTACTGGGAAAACTAATCAGATTAAAACTAATGGGACTAAAGACTGACAAATTCTCTGGACTTAATGGCCTGCATCCTAGGGTCTTAAAAGAAGTGGCCACAGAGAAAGTGGATTCATAGGTTGTAATCTTCTAAAATTCCCTAGATTCTGGGAAGGTCCCACTGGATTGGAAAATCACAAACATAACACCTCTATTCATGAAGGGAGACAGAAAGCAGGAAACTATAGGCCAGTTAACCTAATGTCTGTCATTGGGAAAATGCTAGAATCCATTATAAAGGAGGTAGTAACATGACATTTAGAAAATCATGTTTTCTAACATCATTGTAAAAATACAATCGGGCAGAGCCAACATAGTTTTTTGAAAGGGAAATCTTGATTTACAAATTGATCAGAATTCTTTGAGGATATAACAAGCAGGGTGGATTTCCAAAGACATTCAATAAGGTGCCACTAAAAGGTTTGTGCACAAGAGCTCACTGTTGGGGTGATATATTAGTATGGATAGAGGATTGGCTAACTAAGAGGAAACAGAGTCAGGATAAATGGACCATTTTAAGTTGGCAAACTGGACTATTGGAGTGACATAGGGATCAGTGCAGGGACCTCAATTATTTATAATCTATAGTAATGATGTGGATGAAAGGACATACTGTATTACAGCCAAATTTGCAGATGATACAAAGATAGGTAGGAAAGCAAATTTGAGGAGAATACGAAGAGTTGGCAAAGGACTAAAGACAGGTTAAGTGAGTGAGCAAAAATTTGGCAGATGGGAATATAATGTGGAAAAATGTAAAGTTGTCCACTTTGGCAGGAAGAATAGAAGAGCAAAATATGATTTAAATGGAGAGAGTGCAGAACGCAGCGGAACAAGAGGGATCTGGCTTTACTTGTACATGAATCACAAAAAGTTTGCATGAAGGTACAGCAAGCAATTTGGAAGGCAAATTGAACGTTGGCCATTATTGCAAGGGGAATTGAGTATTAAAGTAGGGAAGTTTTGCTACAACTGTACAGGCCAGAGTACTTATACAGTTTTGGTGTCCTTACTTAAGAAAGGATATACTTGCATTGAAAGCAGTTCAGAGAAGGTTTACTGGGTTGACTCCCGGGATGAAGGGGTTGTCTTATGAGGAAAGGTTGAGCAGGTTGGGCCTGCACTCGTGGAGTTTAGAAGAACCTGAAGTGATCTTATTGAAACATAAGATTCTGAGGGGGCTTGACAGGGTGGATGCTGAAAGGACATTTCCCATTGTGGGAAATTTAGAACTTGTGGTGGGCTGTGGGACACAGATTAAAAATAAGGGGTCTCCCATTTATTACAGAGATAAGGAGGAATTTCTTCTCTCAGAGTCATTAGTTTTTGGAAGTGGAGACTGGGTCATAGAATACATCTAGGGCTGAGTTAGATGGATTTTTGATCTACAAGGGAGTCGAAGGTAATCTGGGGTAGGCAAGAAAGTGGAGTTAAGGCCACAATCAGATCAGCCATGATCTTATTGATGCCGGAGCAAGTTCAATGGGCCAAACGGCCAACTCCTACTCCTATTTCTTATGATCTAGTAAAAAATGAGCAAGTTTGTTGAAAGATCCACAGATATATCAAGTACAATAAACCTAGTGGAATTTCAAAGTTCAAGTATATCTTGAAAACAGTCAAATTCACCAATTTATATCCCATTGGATTAGATGCTTTTAGCGGAAGATTCATATGTGGCAACACTATCACATGGTAAATCTCTGCAATTGCTTTTTCAAGTCTAAGTTAAGCTTTTGGTTAAAGATAACACCCCGAATAAAAACAGGAGTAATATAACGTGAAGTTATGTACTTGGTTCTAAACTGATACTCATCTGTGAAGTACTTGACCCTGAGTACAATACTGATCACTATTCCACAGGGAGGGTATTAGTACTCGAGAGGTGCTGTGCTGGGCAACAAAAAAAACCTGGGTCTCAACAAACTAAGTTGGCAGAAAAAAAGTTAAGGATGTTAGAAAACAGAATACTTTAAGGTGATTGAATTCCCTAAAACTCTGGAAAATGACTGAAAATTGACCCAGCCAAATCATTCACACTGACTGGAGTTGGAAAAGTAGTGAATGTTATTTAAAATTAGAAAACAGACAACTGGGAAGAATTGTTTTTATAATGCCATATTGGGGGACAATTTTCAACTGCCACTTATCTACTTCTCACCTGAAAAGGGGGCAACTAGAGGAACATCAGGATGGCATCATGGAAATTTGACACCAAAATTGATTCAATTTTTAGGCGAGCCTTTAAATATGCACCCAGTTTTTTAAAAAAATTGCTCAAGATATGAGCAATAGGGCTAGGCCAGCATTTAATGCCCATTCCTAATTGTCCGAGAGAAGGTGGTATTGAGCCACCACCTTGAATACGACTAAGTGGCTTGCTTGGCCATTTCAGAGGCCAATTAAGTGTCAACCATATTATTGTGGGTCCAGAGTCACATATAGACCAAGCTGGTAGGGTGACATATGTCTTTCCCTAAAGGACATTAGTGAAGCGGATGTCTTCTTATGACAATCCAGTTGTTTCATAGCCATCATGACTCATATTAGTCTTTAGTAAATTCCAGCGTTTATTTACTTAACAGTGCCATGGTGTAATTAGAACTCATATCGCTGGATCATTAGTCTGGACCTCTGGATTACTAGTCCAGCAACAAGATTGATGGGAGATGTTAAGTATGCAAAATGAGGTCTTATGGAGGGTGTCTGACTCCAATCACCATATTCATGTACGAATGGATAGAGTATGCACTGTAACACTAAGTCCAAGTGTGCCAATTGTTGAGAGGCTGCCAGTATGGAACGCTAGAAACCACTCCAAAACATGACCAGGGGAATTTTTGGGAGAGAATTTTTGAGAATTGGGGAGCAAGCTTGGATCCCTACAATAGCTGCACTACATCAGACACAAAAGCCAGCTGATTTTTGGCTTTCCAAATCTGGCAAAGTGTCCTGCAGCTCGCTGGTGAAATTCATATGAGCCACAAATTCAAAAATAGTTGGGTCTCTTGAAAGGTAGCCATGGGCACACTGCCTATTTCACAACTGTTAGGAGTGAAGTATATATATATAAAAAAAACAGGCAGATTGAGATGTAGTGAGAGCGTGCATTTGACAAAAGTCAAGAAAGAGGTAGCTTTTCTGGACCAAATGACCTTTTCTATTTCTTAAAATTCCTATGTCTGTTATCAAAAATGATGCCTCAGTCTATATTAATGACATCAACACAAAGTACTTCGATCAGTTGTACAAACCAAGGCTGCAGGCATTTTCACGCTTGAAGTGACCCAGGCTATTTTTTTCACAATAGCAACTGTTATTGAAATCAGAATGAATACTCCCAGCATTGATCCCATTATGGCTAGATACTTTTCAGTTTGCAGTTCTATGATAAAAAATAATATTAAAATATTTATGTCTTCAGTTATTTACATACAATATCAATTTTCTTGATTAAAGACAATAATCAGCTACAAGTTATTAACGGGGGGGGGTGGCGATAACATTATTACTGTTGGTTAAATGAAATGAATTGTTGACTATTCAAATGCAACAAAACTTAACTTATGATAATAAAGTTCTGTTTCTTGGAACTGGTATAAAACATTAAGTTTTTTCACAAAGAATATAGCCAAATGTTTTTGGATTAATTTTCCAGAATAATATTTAATATCATAATTTGCTTTTAATGAAGGAAACAACATCTCAAATTTGTGCACTCCACAGTCAGTAGCAAGTGAAACATTACAATGTATTTTTAAATGTAGAAAATGCTGACCCAAGAATTTCAGAAAGCCTGAAAGTTCCCAAAATTGGCCCTGAATTGCAGTTTTTCATATTCAAAAACATATAGTTACACTGAAAATGCAGGTCTGTCACTAAAGCTGCAGATACTCCTAAAAATCTTTTACTTGTTTCTGTTCCTCTTTCAATACAAGTACATGAAAGACTGAATGGAAATACAAATACTGAATGGAACAAGATTCATCTTCCCCAGATTTGGTCTTGGAAATGTTGGCTTTTTGACACTTTGGTTTTTTTTTTGGTATTTTATAACCTGCAACGCAAATGGACATTAAAACTTTTCATTTCTGAAGTATGGGGCTATCTTCAATTGTGCTGAAACCCCTTCCAGTTTGTTATTTTGAGAGTTAATTCTTTTTACCTCATTTCAAAACTAATTTCTTCTAGACAGGAGTTAGCCTATTACTGGGAGAAGAAAAAAAAGTCTTAAGTATTTTCTTTTGGAAAAGAAAGTTTAAATTAATAGCAAGTTAGGCATTTAATCCCGATCTAACTGACCAGTCGGGTTTGCATAAATTTGAGGAAGCATTGGTGACTTGCTGGATATGTATAAATGACATATTATAACCTATTCAGAAACGCAAACTCTGCCAATAACAATTCTTTGTGGACAAAACATTCTCTATGGGCAGGCATTTAGTGAAAGTCAGATATTACCACAAGAAGTCAGGAGGAGCATCAGAGAAATCTGACAAATCTAGCTGTTTTTAATTATTTCCAAGAGCACAGGCATAGAATGACAATAGAAAGAGTGCAGAAACACATCCTCCCAACTGACAGGAATGTGAGAAAAAAAAGTTCATACAACACCCACAGATATCAGAATAAGACAAACGTACCTTTTGACTTCAAACTGAAACAATATGGCGTAGAGAAATTGCTATATTTCAAAAGACTCTTGTCAATGGACCTGGCAGATATGCAATTATTATTGCCACGCAATTCACTTCTTTGAATTTCCACTGAGTTTTTAATTAAACTTTGTTTGATTGGTCTCTGCCAGAAAGAAAAGAGAGTAATGTAAATTTGGACATCTTTAACTTTACTACTGGAATTCCACATTGAACAGATGTGTTTAACATTATTGGCTGTCCCGTTTCTCCACTGGTGTAAAGGTCATCAACAAATCAACTGCTTAATCTTGAACTCTCACAAGCGATGCATTTGAAAGTTGGCATTCAGTATTTTGTTTCAGGAACAAAACAAAGTGCCACAAAATGATTAATATAAACAAAGTGCCACAAAATGATTAATATAAACAAAGTGCCACAAAATGAATATAGAGTTAGACTCTTGCCATTTTCTAGTTCACAAGTCTCTGAGAGCTTGGTTCGGTGTCCAAAAATACCCGGCATAGGGTTGGTACTTCTCCACTAGTAAAGGATGGAATAAGGACCAAGAGAAAAAGATATGAGTCATCCTGGGCATCTTATAGTTGGCTGGCTCAGAACATTGCTGCCAGAAACACGGGAGTAGGTGCCACACTTACTGCTTTAATCAGGGTAAAGTGCACTGAACAGAAACAAAAATAAAATATTAACAGTAAACAGAAATTATTTCACTTGAGAGGACTAAATACTTGAGTTGGTGAAATTCATTTTGTGGCATTGTTTTTAAACATACAATTACAAAGCATTTACAGCACAGGAGAAGAGATTGTTCAGCCCAACAGGTCCATGTTCCACGTGAGCCTCTTCCCACCACTTTTCAACTACCTGACTTGGATAACTTTATTTCTTTCTCCCTTATGTGCTTATCTCAGGTATGTCAAGTAAAGTTTCTACTCTCTTCCATGACCTGGGCTGTGCTGACACTTCATTTAGGGGACATTGAGCCAATATTGAATGGAAAATATCCCTCACCAAAACTAACTGCAAATGACCATGTTGCAAAAACACATCAAATAACAATCAACAGTATATCAAGATACTATAAAATATTGTTAAAAATCAAATAAATCATCAGGAATCCCAATTAAAAACCTGTCAGGATTCAAGTTCCACAAAGGATAACATTCTGGAATGCAGTATATTTCAATGTTGTAAAGGTGATGCTCCACTAAATTGCAATAAAAGCCAGGATGACAAGATACTCTGTTGCTGCTACTGCTTTATCTTAAGATGTCAAGGTTCAATAAATTAGTACATACCTTGATATGTTCATCCTTATCCCAGATTTTCAATTCATAGGTCAGTTTTTTTAGCAGACATGCTTCGAGCACCTTTTCTTTGCATGGTGCTAAATTAAATCGAAGATGCATTGTTACAGATTCTTCCCCTAAAACTACCTTCACTTGAGGTGCACCTAGTTCCACTTTAAAGAAAGAGAGATTTGGCAATATATTATACAGTTGTATTTAGTATAACACAGCAGTTAATAATTTCTATTTGGACATCAAGATAGAAGCAGCATCCCATTTAAACAAACCATCAAACTCAATTAAAACCACTTTAAATAGAATGCGTTGATTTCAATTCCGAACAAGAAGTATTAGGTGCTTATTGGGGAGATTAGAGTTGCCATCTATCCAGTTTGTGAGTGGCATGACCAGAAATTTCCAATTTCCTCTGTCTCTCAAAACTGAGACACATTTATTTAGGCATATTTTAAATATCATTAATAGCCCTCCCCTTTTTAAAAAGAAAACACATGATCTAGAAATCTAGAAGTGCAAGTGCATATTAATTCATTTTGAAAAAAGGCATTAATGATGCCAGTGCACATCTAAAAAGGAAATCTAACTGAAATTACTATTCTAGATCTGATTGAAACACATAGGAAAAAGAAAGAATTACTTGAAGTAAGTGTATCTTCCTTGGCATGGTAATAATCCTGTCAACAGACCCTACTTGAAGGTATGCTGCAGGAATAACATTTACACCTAAAGGTCTAGGATAAGATCACTATTTAATATTTACATAGCAAGTTGATTCAATGTTCCAGTTTGTGAATAATAAATTCTGTACCATCATAGAAGGGAGTAAACACATTAGACTGTTTCCAAATAACTGCAGTTTCGGGTAAAATGCTTCTCACTCTGGCTTGATACCGAGTGTAACAATTTTTAATTGTGCATGTAACATCACAGCCTTCTTCAGATGGAAATGTGCAATTAGCAGGTTGAAACCAAACATCCTCGGGCCTGAAAGATGAATATAAATAACAGTTTGTACACAATGTTTTAATTTTTTTCCTAAGTGTCACAGTATATGCACTAAATGTACATTCACCATTTATTATACAGTACACACTTCAGAATTTAAACATCGCACCATTTAAGTTAGCAAAGTACTCTTCATGGAGTTTTTATTGGATTGTATAGTATTTTGATTTAAAAATTACTGCAACTTTGATAAAGATACAACATAAATACAGAAAAGTTCACAAAAAATCAGTACAGCTTGGTACAAAACAAAAAAAAAATCCACATAGAAAGTAACAGAAGCACAATATAAACAGTTAATATATAAGCAAGGGTTAGTCTTCTCATCAATATAGAAATGGCACAAAATACCCTTTAAAGACAGAATAAAATTCTACCACTTACCAAAGTTCCCTCTCCCTTAAACTCCCAATTTATCACACTATCCTCACATATGATTTCAGGTTTGCTCTGCTTTTCTACTAAGTTCTTTATCTTAACTGCTGTTCAGGATAAGAAGCAACAACGATATTCCACCAGCCATCCTAATATGCCTTCTGGAGCCGTAGTTTCCTTTGTGTACCAACTTTAGCTAAAAAAAGATGTGATTATAAAGCAAAGGCAGCCTGCTGACATTCACTACTACTTTATTTGCTAAAATTAGGGGAGAGAGGAAAACAGACCATCCAGTGGTCAGCCAAACCTGACACAGGTAGAAACAACCTAAAGGCAAGCAATACGTTCCTTTGGTTTGGCAGGCAGCTTGTAGCCCAGGAGTCCCGAGAGCAGAAAATAAGAGGTCATATGCAACCAAGCAGGTACAGTTCTCTTGACTGCCTGCAAGGAAGCATCTCCCTACTTGACAGAATGCGGTCCTCCTGAAAACAAAAGTATGATGAACCACACATGGCTCCAAGTGAATGCAGAATACCATCAATCTGCAGCACAGCTTTGCAGGCTCATGGTACAAGTCTAGCACTACCAACTCCCAAACACAACTGCCTACCTATTGACAATAAAGAATAATGACCCACTTTAGCACAATAACTAGCGGGCAACAGCTCTCTTCTTTTCCAGTTACCATGGCCTCTTGTGCATCCTTTGCCCCATCATTGCTGCCTGTACCTTTACCTGTCTGGAACCCAAACTCTGGAGTTTCCTCCACAAACCTCTCTGCCTTTCTCTCCTTTGTTAAATTCTACTTCTTTGTCCAAGCCTTTGCTCACCCAATCTAATATCTCCATCTGTGGTTTAGTGTCAAATTTTGTTTGAAGTTCCTTAAGATATTTTTATTTGATTAACAATGTTAAATAAGTGCAAGCTGTTGTGTACGAGGCTCAACTGAACTCAAAAACAAAAGAATATGTCATTTAAGTCCATAAAACCACTATGCTCTCACTGCACATACGACTGTGACAAGAAACCTTAAGATCATTATGTCCTCTGGAAGTACCACACAAGTGATTGGGGTACAGTTGGAGTGGTATTTGCAGCTTTAGGTTTCCCCGTGGTGAAGAGGCATTACATATTGAGTGTGATGTGAATTCACCAAGGAGGGAAACTATGGGGAGAATTTTAGCACATAATGAATGGGAAGGGTTTGGGTCTAATGTTAAAATTTTGAAAAATCTGAGTCCCAACCTCAACCTGCCCACTTGCAGGTATAACAGGCAAAGCAAGGATCAGGCAGCCAATGTGATCCAAGGTGGTGGATTGACTATTTATCCAATTTAATGAGACTGAAAGCATCCCATATTAAAAAAAACTGAAAATATTAGAAACCCAGCAAGTCTGGCAGTACCTTGGAGGAGAGAAACAGAGTTTCAGGTCAATGACCATTTATCAGAATGTCTGACAAAGGGTGATCGACCTGAAGCATTAACTGGTTCTCTCCTCACAGATAGCAGGTCTGGCAGTGAGTATTTGTAACATTTTATGTTCTTTTTTTCAAATTTTCAGCATCTGCAGTATTTAGCCCCTGTTTTACAGTCTGATTTAACCTACTTTGCAGGTTTAACTGTGGGTGGCTTAGTTTTGCAAGCCTCAGGAAACCCAAGCAGCTGAAGTGAGGTGAGGACAGTTGAGCAGAAGTTAAACACCTGAACAGTAATGCCTGTGCTGCGAAGACTTCTGGGTTTCCTGTTTGAAACTTCATATCCCACTACCTATGTAACCTACCCCTGTTAACATCCAGGCCTATGGGCATGAGTGCAGCCACAGGGCATAAAACTATTTCCACTGGAGCAAAAATTGACTGTGTGAAGATTCAATTTAAGTTTTTAAGATTTTAAAGGGCTTTGGTGAGGTGAATAGGGAAGCACTGTTTCCCCTGAGTCAATGATAAGGGTTAGCAAACTGGGATCATTACTAAGGGGAAGGAGATAGACTGGATGACATTTCTTGACACGAGGACTGTTAGGAATGAAGAGGATTTTGCTGCAGTGGGTGGTTGAGGCAGAAGCTATATGTATTAATTAAAGATGCGGGGTTGGGCGGCGGTGGGGTGTCTTAGAAGCATACATCCACTAAAGAATACATACCTGTACAAAGAAAAATAGTTAAAAAGAAATAAAACAGTAATACCGTGCTTTTAGAAAGGAAGCTCAAGATTCCAAACAGTACGAAGCTGTCCAAGTAGGTACAGCAAAACCTGCTGCCAAGTCTGGTGTTTAAAGCCAGAGCTCTAGATTCTACAGCATGCATACCACTCGAGCCCCTGTGTGAGCTTCCATTTATTTTGCCATGAAATTCCAAACTATAGATGGCACCCAATATCAAAACGTGCTAAAGGAAAGTTCATTACAAAGAGGAAACAATTTAAACAAAAAGGTAATTTAATTCTACAATTACTTTATCTCCACTTTGTACAATGTTTCAGGAGAATGTTCTACTGGGGGTGTCCAGGTCAAAAATAGGCTGAAATTCTTTGAACTCAGGGTCACATTTTGTGAAGACATCAACACATTACCTGAAGACAATAAGACAAAAGAACAATAAGGGAAAAAGTAATAATATGAGCACCACATATACTGGTTAATCAATAGAAAAATAAATATTTCCAGGCTACACACGATCTTCAAGTAAGAGGAAAAACATTAGAATGTGCTTTTATTTGAGTCAGTAATCCCAAATAATGAGGTTAAGCAACCCATTATATTTTGAAGAAAAACTCTTGACATGAGCAGTTTTATGAATACTTGCAAGAGAAGTTACTGTCGTTGAAATCCAGCAACAATCTTAACTACCAACATACGTTAGAAGCTCAGTATATCGAATTCAGATGCTGTTGTAACTCAGAAAGAAATCATCTCATTCACAAAACACTTGGAACATGATTAGACAAGTGCAGATAGGCAGCTTTAAAAAAAAGTATCTGCGGCTACAGCACAATAGATGAACAAAAAGACAGGAAATAGGGCAAGTAATAACATGACCATCAGCAGAAATCTTGAGTCTGAGCAAAGTACAGAAAGCAAAGAATTCAGATGGTTCCCACTAAGGCCATACTGTTTCAAAATCCATGGATACAATTATTTAGAACCACTAGTTCAATACTGTTCCTTAAATACAAGGTATTTATAAAACCCACTAGTGTATGACATTCAGAGGTGGGGGTTCCACTTTGGGCACAGTGATCAGGTATAAAGTGCACTGGTTCTGAGAAGGTCTTTTTCTCAAGTTTCCATTCAAATTCATTTGTGTATTGTCAAATACAAAACCTGCAATTGAGCAGAGGTTTTCGAACGTGATTCTTATTTTAAATTTGACTTAGAGCAGTTTGAATAATACTGAAGATGGATCTCAAAAAAAATAAGCATTTTACATCAGTGTCTAATCCATTATCAGTGAGTAACCCACTTCTAAATTTCTGAAAATAACTTTAAAAAAGTGCTATTTGCTAGTTATATTTGTGTACAATAGTCAGTATCTTTGTAAATTAAAAAAAAATTAAAAATCTTTTAAAGCCTGCCTAAATGTACTCAAGACTAAGAGAGCCCATTTAATTTTGGGTTTCCTCGAAGGCCTGCAATTAACAGAAACAGGCAATTCATTTACTTAGGGACATGACCAATAGTGTGGGTGGCATAGGCTTCAATTGCAATGGTTTTTAAACTGGCACAAAACCTCATGGAAACTCAAGTTGTGCTAAAGATATTGTGTGCTTTAAATCCACAGACTTCTGCACTGGATTACCAATTGAGTGACTTGCACTACAAAAATCTGCACAATCGAGGAGAATTCCAGGCCATAGAATTTACTGCAGAACTTTGCAGCCACTTCAATAAAAACTGCAACAAAATTGCAAATCATATAAATATTAATGAAAATTCAATATTACTATTGGCCACAGCATAAAAACTACTGTTGAAAATAAAGTGGGAAAACATAAATATTTTATCTTCAATCACTACCCTTTCCAAGGCATCATTACCCACTAACTACTTACACACAGACATACATAGTGTTTTATTTTACAAGCCCTAGGAAACACTTGTATAAACTAACCTCCATCCAGAAACACCCATCTTGCACCACTTACCACCCAACACCAAAATGTGCATTTATAAAGCAAACCTCTTCTCGAAGAACATCTTTGGTGTGTTTTACAAGAGGAGAATCAAGAGACTACCACAAAAGTTATTTCCCAGCTCTACTTTTTCTGCTCTTGTCTGGTAGTACCCCACTACAAATCATTTGCACCCTCTGCCACTTTAAGTTTCTTGGCCCTCCTCCTTTATACTATGGACATATAATCCCTCTACACCGCCAATTCCACCAGGATGTCTTACTCACTTCAACTTCCTCCTTGAACGTTAGGCTTTGGGTCTACCATCCTCCACCTAACCAACTTCTTTTCACATTAGACAACTTTTTTCTCGAATGCACTGCTCACAGGTCTTCTGGGTCCCCATTACCCCCAGATAAAAGGTGCCACTAATGAAACTTGCATGGGTCCTAGCTATGCCTGCCTTCATGTGGGCCACATTGAATATTCTTTGCTCCAGTCTTTTTCATCCCCTCCCTAACCTTCTCTTCCATTATAGGTACACCCACAGTGCTGTTAGGGAGGTAGTGTCAGGATTTTGACAGTGACAGAGAAGGAACTGATATATTTCCAAGTCAGGATGGAGAGTGGCCTGGAGGGAAACTTCCAGTTGGTGTTCCCATGTGTCTGCTGCCCTTGTCCTTTTAAGTCTTGGGTTTGAAAGATGCTGTCTAAGGAGCCTTGGTGAGTTCTGGCAGTACGTCTTGTAGATGGTACACACTGCTGCCACTGTGCATTGGTGGTGCAGGGAGTGAATGTTTGTGGATGTGGTACAAGCGGGGCTGCTTCGCCCTGGGTGGTGTCGAGCTTCTTGAGTGTTGTGGGAGCTGCACTCATCCAGGCAAGTGGGGAGTTTTCCATCCCACTCCTGACTTGTGCCTTGTAGATGGTGGACAGGCTTTGGGCAGTCAGGAGGTGAGTTGCTCACCGCAGGATTGCTCATATTGATGGCCCTTATTTTTGCTCTTCCCGACGAGTTGAAAATACATTCTCTCCGTGCCCACTCTATCAAAACCTTTCATGGTTTTTTTAAAAAAAAAACCTCTATTAAGTTACGCCGTCAGCCTTCTTTTCTTTTTTTTTTAAAAAAAAAGAGTGCCAGCCTGTTCAGACTTCCCTAATCACTTTAAACCTCCCGGCGCCGCTAGCATCGGTGTGAACCTTTGTGACAGCCTCTTCTCCGTCTCGGCCTCGGCCTCGGCCTCGGCCTCGGCCGCCGCCGCCGCCGCCGCCGCCGCAATCCTCCATCTTCTAACCAGAACACCAAGAGGCGGGCGCGTTAAATTTCAGCGGCCCCGAACTGAAACGCGAGGAAGGGGAAGGAGACCATGACTGTACCGAGCACGTGAATGATGAGGAGGTAAGGGAATTTGGAGCCGCCTTCGTGCCAGGGCGCTGCCATCTTCACCGCCGATCATCTTGCCTCTCAGCCACTGCCACCGTCCGCCATGATGCCTCCTCGACGCTCATTGGCCGAGCCTGACGCCGTTGACCCGTGGGCGGGGAGGTCACGGGGAGGTCCCTCACGGGCAGCCGGGCCCGCCCCCCCCTCGTCACCAGGCAACCGAGGCCCAGTTGAGAGGGAGAAGCCTCGGTCGAGAGGAACCCGCTCCGACTGAACCGACCGTGCGAGGGAAGCAAAAAAAAAAAACAAACCACAACAAAATATCGTCTTTTAACAGGTGGATGTTGTCGCTGAATTTGAACCTTTAAAAAAAAAAAAAATGTGGTTTTTGTTTTCGGCTTGATGGGCGGAGAGGATCAGTTATTTCTGGGCCAGGATGTGGTCGCTGCTTAGCACATTCCTCAGATAATATCACCACCTTCAACCCCTCTTTGTCCTTTTGTCTGTGACATCTTCTGGTTGTCTCCACCTATCCCTGGTCCTCTATCCCAGCTCTACCTGTCCCCCCCCACCCCTTAAACCAGCTTATATTTCACCTCTCTTCTATTTTTCCTCAGTTCTGTTGAAGAGTCATACGGACTCGAAACGTTAACTGTGCCCCTCTCCGCCGATGCTGCCGGACCCGCTGAGTATCTCCGGGTATTTTTGTTTCTGTTTTGGATTTCCGGCATCCGCAGTTTTTTTTGCTTTTATCTGTGGTCGCTGCTTCTCGGATTTCCCTGGAAGGATGTTGAATGCCGGCACGGTTTAGAATCACATAGTTCCCAGCCACCTCTTCGTTCTTACGTAATGCTTTCTTCAGGTTTGCCCCACAATTTGGAAGTACGGGGTATGTTGCCTCATGTGTACTGAGGACGGCAAATTCCTTCACCTTGTTGCACACCTGATAACCTGTTGTTTTTGCATTAGTGTTGAAGTTGATGGCAGCCCAAGGCTCTACTGTTTGTGCCAGTGCAGCAATCAAATATTTGTGCATCCAAATTGTTCACTTCAGTGTATTGCTTGGGTAGTTTTATTCTAAATTGTATCGTGTCCAACTGCCAACCAAGATCACCTAAACAGCCAACACCATTCATGACTGATAAAAGCAAAAAACTGCGGATGCTGGATGTGGCAGGACTGCAGAGCTTAGATCTGATCTCAGCAGGTCTGGCAGCATCTGCAGAGAGGAACACAGTTAACGTTTCGAGACCATATGATTCTTCAACAGAACTAAGTAAAAATGGAAAAGAGGTGAAATATAAACTGGTTTAAGCGGGGGGGGGGGGGGTGGGGGGGGGGGGGGGCGGCGTTGTGGTGGGACAGGTAGAGCTGGATAGAGAGCCAGTGATAGGTGGAGATAGCCAAAAGATGTCATAGACAAAAGGCCAAAGAGGTGTTGAAGATGGTGATATTTTCTAAGGAATGTGCTAATTAAGGGTAGAAAGCAGGACAAGCAAGGTACAGATAGCCCTAGTGGGGATGGGGTGGGGTGAAGGAATCGATCAAGTCTAAAAGGTAGAGATCAAACAATGGATGGAAATAGATGGGAAAAGAAAAATCTATGTAAATTATTGGAAAAAAAGGGGGGATCAGAAAGGGGGTGGGGGTGGGGATGGAGGAGAGAGTTCATGATCTAACATTGTTGAACTCAATATTCAGTCCGGAAGGCTATAAAGTGCCTAGTCGGAAGATGAGGTGCTGTTTGCTTTTAGCTTCACTGGAACAATGCAGCAGGCCAAGGACGGACATCTGGGCATGAGAGTAGGATATTGAGTCCAACAATTTTAGATCATGAACTCTCTCCTCCATCCCCACCCCCTTTTCGATCCCCCCCTTTTTCCAATAATTTATAGATTTTTCTTTTCCCACCTATTTCCATTATTTTTAAATGTATTTCCATCCATTGCTTTATCTCTACCTTTTAGCCTATTTCGATCCCTTCCCTTCACCCCACCCCACCCCCACTAGGGCTATCTGCACCTTGCTTGTTCTGCTTTCTACCCTTAATTAGCACATTCCTTAGATAATATCACCACCAACACCTCTTTGTCCTTTTGTCTATCTCCACCTATCACTGGATCTCTATCCAGCTTTACCCGTTCCCCCACCCTCCCTTAAACCAGCTTATATTTCACCTCTTTTCTAATTTTACTTAGTTCTGTCGAAGAGTCTTACGGACTCGAAACGTTAACTGTGTTCCTCTCCGCAGATGCTGCCAAACCTGCTGAGTTTTTCCAGGTATTTTTATTTTTGTTTTGGATTTCCAACATCTGCAGTTTTTTGCTTTTATCTTAGATCTGATCTGTTGGTTGTGGGATCGCTTAGCTCTGTCAGTCCACATCCCAAAATATTAGTCCCAGTCAATATAAAAACCTAAAATTAGTAGATTATCAAAATCTTACAAAGGGAAGAGCTGGATTGTGTTATGCAATTCAAAAGTTCTTCTGAATGTATCAGAATTATTCAGTGATGCAAGTCAACATAGTCCACTGTATACTTCACAGAATTTTTACAGTGCAGAAGAAGGCCATCTGCCCCTTCAAGTCTGCACTGGCTGACTGAAAGGGCATTCTACCTAATCCCACTCCTCTGCCTTATCCCCATAACCTTGCACCTTCTCTTTTCATATGGCAATCCAATACCCTTTCAAATACCTTGATCGAACCTGCCTCCACCACCATCTCAGGGAATTTGTTCCAAACTCCAAACACCCTGTAGGTAAAAAATATTTCCTCACATCGCTTTTACTCTTTTTGCCAATTATTTTGAATCTGTGCCCCCTAGTTCTTGATGTTCTCTTGAGTGGGAATAGTTTCTCACACTTTACCCTGCCCATATGCCTCAGGATCTTGAATTCCTCTATCAAGTCTGTCAGTCTTTTCTCCAAGGAAAACAGTCCCAACCTCTCCAATCTATCTTCATAGCTACAGTTCTTTATCCCTGGAATCATTCTTGTGAATCTCCTTTGCACTCTCTCCAATGCCTTCACATCCTTCCTCAAGTATGGCACACAGAACTGGACACAATACTCCAGATGAGGTCTAATTAGTGTCTTATGATCTTTCTCTTATACTCAATGCCTGAGATACTATATGCTTTATTAACTGCATATGATGTGGTTAATAAAGCATATAGTATGCTTTATTGTATACTATGAAATGAGTATAGTATTGCATACGTATGCCCTGCCATCTTCAATGACTTATGTACATTTACATCGAGGTCTTTCTGTTCCTGCACCTCCTTTAGAGTTTCTCCCTTTATTTTATACGGTCTCACCATATTCTTTCTGCCAAAATGAATCACCTCCTACTTCACTGCATTGAACCTCATCTGCCACTTGTCTGCCCAATCCACCAACATGTCTATGTCCTTTTGAAGTTCAAGACTATCCTCATCACAGTTGTCAACATTTCCAATCTTTGTATCATCTGCAAATTTTGAAATCATGCTCTGAACACCACAGTCTAGGTCATTAATATATATCAGGAAGAGCAAAGGTCCCAACACTGACCCCTGGGGAACTCCACTACACTCCTTCCTCCAATCTGAAAACAACTATTTTTCACTACCCTGTTTCCTGTCTGTCACTCAGCCAATTTATTATCCAAGTGCCTACTTTCCCTTTTATTCCATGAGCTAAAATTTTGCTCACAAATCAAGTGCCTTTTGAAAATCCATATACACATTAACAACATTGCCCTTCTCTGTTACCTCCACGAAAAACTCCAGCAAGTTAGTTAAACATGATTTTCCCTTAATGAATCCATGTTGGCTTTCCTTAATTATCCTGCACTAGTCTAAGTGACTATTGATTTTGCCTCAAATTATAGTTTCCAGAAGTTTCTCTACCACTGAAGTCAAACTGCCTGGTCTGTAGTTGCTGGCTTTATCCTTGCACCCTTTTTTGAACAAGGCTGTAACAATCACAATTCTCCAGTCCTCTGGCACCACCCCTGTGTCTAAGGAAGACTGGAAGGTTATTACTAGCGTCTCTGCAATTTCCACTCTCACTTCCCTCTGTACCTTTGGATACACCTCACCTGGCCTTGGTACTTTATTTTAAGTAAAGATAGCCTTTCCAACACCACCTCCTTCTCAAATGTAAATTCTTTGATTGCATCAGTTACCTCCTCTCTCACCTTGGCCTGGGTAGCTTCTTCTTCCTTTGTAAAGACAGAAGCAAAATACCTCCGCTACTTCTCCTGCCTCCATGTGCAAGTCCCCTTTTTTAAAATTCCTAATCAACCCTACTCTCTCTTTTGCCACACCTTTATTATTTATATGCTGATAGAAGACCTTGGGATTCTGTTTTATGTTCGCTGCCAGCCTCTTTTCATGCTCTCTCTCCTTGATTTTCTTATTCATTTTTTCACTTCCCCTCTGATCCTTCTATATTGAGCCTGATCCTCCATTGTATTTCCTACCTGACAACTGTTGGACGCACACATCTTCCATTTTATCTTCACCTCTATCCCTCTCATCATCCAGGGTGCTCTGGATTTATTTATCCTGCCTTTCCCCTTCAAGGGAATATACCGTGACATTGTCTGCAATACTTCTTCTTTGAAGGTGGCCCATTGTTCTGCCACTGACTTTTCTGCCAACATTTGCTTCCAACTCACTCGACTCATACATTTTCATCCCATTGAAATTGGCTTTCCCCCAGTTACTTATGCCTGCTCCAGATTGCTCCTTGTACTTCTCCATGGCCAACCTAAACCTTATGATACAATGGTCACTGACCCCTAAATGCTCTCCCACTGATACTTGACCTATTTGGGCCAACTCATTCCCCAGAACCAGTTTCAACAGTACCTGACCTCTCATTGGAGCGGAAACATACTGCTGCAGGAAATTATCTTGAACACACTCCAGGAACTCTTGCCCCTTTGCACTATTCCTATCCCAGCCTATATTTGGATATTTGAAGTCCCCCATTATAATTATTCTACAACTCTTCCACCTCTCTGCAATTTCCTTCTCTATATCCCTTCCACTAGTTGGTCTATATACTACACCAATCAGTGTTACTGTACCTTTTTCATTCCTTACCTTTCGCCAGAGAGATTCCGTCCTTGACCCCACTGGAACATCTCTCTCCAGTACTATAATGCCATCTTTAATCAATACTGCCATTTCCCCCCTTTCCTTTCTCTCCTAAACACCTTGTACCCAGGAATATTTAATGCCCAGTCCCACCCTTTGAGCCAGGTCTCTATTATAGCAATTATATCATAATTTGAGTATTGCTGAAAAAGAGACATGTCTAAACTTTTCGTCTTGCACTCATCAGGATACTACGCAAGAATATAAGTTGTTGTTTATCCTTTATATTGGTACACTATGTGTCAACTTGTGCCTGTAGGTCACCAATCTTATTAACCACATTCTGTGCATTCACATACATGCACATTAACCCTGATTTAGGCTTTTGTACTTTCCTCCTTATTCTGACCCCATCAAATGACTTACTGATGCCTAATCTAATTCTATCAAGCTCTCTAAGTATTCTATTTACCTTGATGCTGCTCCCTGATATCTCCTCCTTATCAGCTAACACTTCTCTACTTCCCACTGCCAGTTTTCCTTCTCTCCACTCTGAATTTCCCCTCAGGTTCCCGTCCCCCCTGCCGATCTAGTTTAAACCCTCCCCAATAGCACTAGCAAACCTCCCTGCTAGGACATTAGTCCCCATCCAGTTAAGGTGTAACCCATCCTTCTTGCGCAGGTCCAACCTGCCCCAGAACGGGTCTCAATGCCTCGGAAATCTAAAGACCCCCCATCCTGCTCCATTTTTCCAGCCATGTGTTGAACTGCTCAATATAATGCTCACTAACATGTGGGGCTGAGAGTAATCCTGGGATTACTGCTTTTGAGATCCTGCTTTTTAATTCCCCTAACTCCCTAAAATCTGCTTTCAGGACCTTATCCCTTTTCCTACCTATGTTATTGGTTCCAATGTGGACTATGGCCTCTGGATGTTCGCCCTCCCCCAAAAGAATGTCCTGCAGCTGCTCTGTGACATCCTTGATCCTGGCACTATGGAGGCAACCTACCATCTCGCAATCATATCTATGGCCACAGAAATGGCTATCTGCTCCCCTAACAATGGGATCTCCTACCACACTTCCACTGTTACTCCCCCTCCCCTCCAGTGCAGCTGAACCACCTGTGGTGAATTTGGTTCCTCAGAGGGGTGTAGCAAGAGGCATTTCGCTCACCAGATATCCAAAATGGAAAAACTGGTTAGAGAGCTTGGTAGCCTCAGAGGATTCCTGCACTATTTGCCCATTTCTTTTACTTGGTGTTCACCAATTTCCTCTCTGCACGTGTACTTAGTTGTTGTGTGATCACCTCTCTAAATGTGTTATCCACATAGTCCTCAGCCTTGCGGATGTACACAGTAACTCCAACCACTGCTCAAGTTTCTACAGCTGGTGTCACTTCCTGTGTGACTTCCCACATCCCACAGGATGCACATTCCACATGGCTCAGCTGCACTGACATACCATATACTGTAGTAAACGCTTTATATAATGTTTGGTATAATATAGTAACTCATCTGTCACTCACCAATCGTCTCCTCTGCGGCGAGTCTGGAAAGGGCTATACTTACCAGTCAACTTACAAGACTCTTATGACATCATTTTTAGATTATATCTATAAGCTCCCAGCTCTTTCAACAGCTTTATGGTCAACTATGACATTCAATCAGCTTCTTCCTCTGTAGCAAAGTAAGAGCCAGCTACTGGAAGCTGAGAAAGGGTAGCAAAAGAAAGGAGTGTCTCTTCACCAAACTCCCTCACCAGACTCCAACTTAAGCACTCTAATGCACCCAAAGCAGCAATCCTTCAGTGCTACTTGTCTGCACTGATGAGGGCCTGTTTTTATACTCCCTCATTCAAGCTTCTGAAAACTAGTTTAAGCCAGTTACCTAGTTAACTAGCTACAGCTCCAAGGAGAGCCCGCAGACCCCTGTTTTAAAGCTGGAATAAAACTCAACTTCTCCCAACCTAAAGAGCAACTTTTAGTTAATTTCTAAATTAAAGAAAAGACTTGACATTAGATAGAAATTAACCCTTAAATTAAATTAACACTTAAAACTCCCTCACTCACCAAACTCCAACTTAAGCATACTAATGCACCCAAAGCAGCCTCCATTGCAGACCAATTATATCAGAAAGCAATATGGAGTTGCTGGTTCAGATCATTCTATGGAATCCAGCAAAAAGAAACTTGTTATTGACCTGTTACACCCAATATTCTACAATCGGTTGTTAGATTGTTACCCAGTTTAAGGACCTTCAGAAAATGTGAGGTTATGCACTGGCAGGAAGAATAGAGGAGCTGAATGTTATTTAAATGGAGAAAGACTGCAGAAAGCTGCAACACCGAGGAGTCCTTGTGCATGAATCCCAAAAAGCTAACATACAAGTTCCACAGGTAGTAGGGAATGCTGGCCTTTACTTCAAAGGGAATGGAGTATAAAATAGGGAAGTCTTGCTAAAACTATACAAGGCACTAGTTAGACCACACCTAGGATACTGTGAACAGTTTTGGTACCCTTATTCTAAGGAAATATGTACTGGCGTTGGAGGCAGTCCAGAGAAGGTTCACTAGGTTGACTCCGGGTATGGAGGGATTTTCTTATGAGGAGAAATTGTGTAGGTTGGGCCTGTACTCACTGGAGTTTAGAAGAATGAGAGGCGATCTTATTGAAACATGTAAGATTCTTAGGGGGTTAGACAGCGTAGATGCTGAGAGGTTGTTTCCTGTTGTGGGAGAGTCTGACCAGAGGGTAAAATCTCAGTGTAAGGGGTCACCCATTTAAAACAAGAGATGAGGAATTTCTTCTCTCACAGGATGGTTAATCTGTAGGATTATTTACTGCAGAGAGCTGTAGAAGCTTAGTCATTAAGTATAATCAAGGCTGAGATAGACAGATTTTTAATCAGTAAGGGAATCAAGGGTTTATGGGGAGAAGGCAGGAAAGTGAAGTTGAGGATTATCAGATCAGCCATGATCTAAATTGTCTACATTGTACTAGAAGATTTGTGTGTACTTCAAAGAAAGCTATATTGTTAAACAGTAAAAATCAAAGTGGGAAAAAAACAGCTTAATATAATGAAAGACATGAAGCCAGAGGTAGTTGTTAATTCCACAAAGATTTATTTAATAAAAAACATGGACAATAACTCTAATGTGTTTATTGTGTACTTGCTCCACCACTGTAAACATTTCAATAAAAGTACAGAAACTATTAAACACTTCTGCACCAGGACATTATTGAGCAGCGCCACAATTTTATCAAAAACAAAAAAGCTATGGAAGGAGTTTATATTGATTTAAATCTATTCAGTCAATAATAGTGTGTATGTTGACAACATTTTGAAAATACGTACACAAAATTAAGACAATGAAATAAAGCCTGCTATTAAGTTAGAAGCGTAATCCCTGAAAGTACCAAATCACACATTCAATTATGTTTTCTTATGCATCTTCATATGCATTCATTTAAGAATGACATAAAGTGGATCTGTAGCAATTCCGCAGTTATTGTCTTTCATAGATATCAGAATATATCCATTATTGCCCCATAATGTTGACCAAGAATTTTTTATGAGCCAGTATGGTTGACCAGCAAGTGTTCCATAACCAACAGCAAGCACAGAGTGATCCAGTTCACCCCGGATGTTTTCTGAAATAGTAACATCATAATGTTCAACACTGCAATGATTAATCTCAATTACAAAGTTTGCATAATACCCATGTCCGTAGCTACTTGGTGAGTGAAATAATTCAACTTTACTAAGAACCTAACTGAGATTGCTCATAATCAATTGTTTAAGGATCCTTAGAACTGTTGGGAAAAAGAGACTCACTAATAAATTTGAAACCACTGCCAAATAATGGATTACTTTAACAGGAAAATCTGCTCTATTGGTTCAATATTTTTGTTGTGAAGGACATCTCCAATTCATGCTGCGGTACCTGTTCCCCTGGTCTGCTTACCTACAAATACTGCATCTCAAGTAACTTTCTTATATTGTGGCAGAATCCAGTCCCAGCATCCCAAACATTGTGCCACATAAACAGAGCTTCCAAATTATGCTGGGAGATTTTTTTTTACAGGATTAAGAGATAATGCACTTTTTTAAAATCGAGAAAACAAGGCCTTTAGTACAAGACATTGCAGTGATTGAATAAGGTAAAGTAACAAGCATCACAAAGCAGTCGTTCAGTGACACCAAGCCAGAGAGAGGGAAAACCAATGAATCTGACCGAGCAATAGCCCACTGGTGAGGAATGCACTGGATAAAGTTTTCTGAATAATTTAGCATCAATCCTTGAGTTCTTCGGTGACGTAAACTGGGAACGCCAGCAACCCTTACCATGCAACTGTGTGCAGGAACTGGCTTAGGTAAAGTTGGGCTGGATTGTATGCTAAGGGCAGGCTCCCTGCACCCAAGCTGAGCCTTTGGTAGCAAAAACAAGAAGGCAGATTATTATCGGAATGGCTATAAATTGAGAGGGGGGAAATGTGCAACAAGACCTGGATGTCCTCGTACACCAGTCACTGAAGGCCAGCATGCAGGTGCAGCAGGCGGTAAAGAAGGCAAATTGTATGTTTACCTTCGTAGCCAGAGGATTCGATTACAGGAGCAGGGATGTCTTGCTGCAATAACATAGGGCCTTGATGAGACCACACCTGGAATATTGTGTGCAGTTTTGGTTTCCTTATCTGAGGAAAGATGTACTTGCTATAGAGGGAGTGCAGCGAAGGTTTACCCGCCTGATTCCTGAGATGGCGGGACTGACACATGAGGAGAGATTGAGTCGGTTAGGATTATATTCACTGGAGTTCAGAATAATGGGGGGGACTTCATAGAAACCTATAAAATTCTAACAGGACTGGACAGGGTAGATGCAGGACAGATGTTCCCGATGGTGGGGGAGTCCAGAACTAGGGATCACAGTCTAAGGATACGGGGTAGACCATTTAGGACTGAGATGAGGAGAAATTTCTTCACCCAGAGAGTGGTGAGCCTGTGGAATTCGTTACCACAGAAAGTAGATGAGGCCAAAACATTGTATGTTTCAAGAAGGAGTTAGATATAGCTCTTGGGGCGAAAGGGATCAAAGGATATGGGGAGAAAGCGGGAGCAGGCTATTGAGTTGGATGATCAGCCATGATCATAATGAATGGTGGAGCAGGCTCGAAGGGCCGAATGGCCTACTCCTGCTCCTAGTTTCTATGAGCCTGCCTCCACTTGGCCACTCACCCCGTTTTAATTTTTCAGCTGACGGGCCTTTAATTATCAGGCAAGATGGCCGCCCCCGCTTCAGAAGGAAGTCCTGCCTCATAGAGCTGCCAGCCAATCGAATGCCGACATCCCTGCAGTAACACCAGCACCGCCTGGAACAGTGGCCACTGCTGGTAATGCAGGAAGCCTGGGAGGAACAACAAACATTGATTTGCTGAAACCTAGCTAAGTCCAGGATCTTGCCAGGGCTATGCTGGCAGGCCCCAGTGAGGTGGACTGCTGACTGATTGGTCGAGGCATTGCCATGGTGAAAGCAACAGGGATTGACAGGCTCCCCAAGCGTCCAGTTAATTCAAAAAGGCATGAGGCCTGAACATATTAATTTAAATGGCTCATTTACGCTTGCTAGAAGCTCCATACATTCATACACAGGGCCTCATTTTCTGCAAACAAAAGAAATATGAAATCTAGGCAAGTCTGGAATCTCACTGGGTCTATGCTGGCAGGCCCCACTGAAGTGGGGGGGGTGGGGGGGGACAGGATCGGGGGGCAGGGTAAACTGTGAGGGGAGCCTCTGATTGGCACTGAGGAACCAGAAAGCACCCTGTTCTCCTATAGTATGAATTGTGATCGTTTGAAATTTAGCATTCGTACATTTGGCCTGATGAGTGAAAGATGAAAAACTTCAACAAAATGCCTCTCTTTTCAGCAATACCTAATTGCTAATGAATTCAGAACATTGGTACACTTGTTACATTATTTAGTTCTAAGCTGTGTTACGATCCCAGCTGATGTTAATACTGGACATATCAGATCCTGGAGTGAAACCTGGCTTGATAGAACCTAAATTTTTTTAGCAATTGTGGAGGAAAGTTACTGAACAAATTCACGGGAGTTTACTGATAAACTTTTAACATAAAAAGTAAAACATTTATTAAACAGGGAAAAAAATTACACCAGACAAAAAAAATTGGAAAGATCTCAATACAAATCCCAGAAAAGAATTCAATCACACTATTCATTTTATCCCAGCAATACTCTTACAGACACAAAGAAAAACCAGTGAAGATTTACCACTATCTTAACATCAAGGCTTCTTGCTTGGGCTGAACATTCACTAAATGCTTTCCACCCAACAGGCATCTCTGCCCGAGACACCAAAAACCACACTCTAAACCCACTATCACTTTACTTCAACTGCAGAGCAAACACAAGTTCCCTAAACTCAGTTCTCCAGCAACCTTGCAGTATTTCTTATCAGAAAGCTTAGAACTCCTGTCTTTCCTTTTTGACATACACACTCTGAACTTGTTTTCAGTCTTTTCCTGTAACTGTGTGTCACTGGACGCCTGTCGCTGGGCAACAGCACAGGTTTTTCTACTTTGTGTTTTTTTTTACAGAATCACTAAACTACTAACTCTTTTGTAAACCATCTCTTCACTTCAAGTGTGGAATTTTACGGCCCCTCCCACTGGTGGGATTTTCCATCCCATCAAAGTCAATAGATTTTAAATGGTCTTATCCCCACTGCGATAGGGCCGTAAAACTCCGCCCCAAGAGTTGTAACACCTCATTAAAAAAGCATGTATACAAACAAATCCAGAAAACCTGACCTTATTGCCTGGAGACCATTCAGATTCGAGGCATCAATCTCACAAAAAACTAAATGAAACTGAAACCATGTTCCACTTTTCATAACACACAAATACAAATATAAATTACACTTAAAGTTGTACATTGTTTCTAACAGCTGAAAAGTTGCATATTCATCCACATTATGCTTCATAATAAAGCCCATGCTTTATCTTCTTCAAATCTCTCACCTCACTTTTAATGCCCTGGAGAATGAACAAATTCTGGCTATGTTGTTCCTGTACAGGCTACTGCAAGATACAATTGGCATTGAGCTGAACTCTCCTGATTTTCTTTCTCTACAATTAAACCCATATGGCCCAATTTTAACTCTGTCATCCAGTACCTCAGTTCACTTCCCCTACTGGTAATCTCAGGATTAGCAATGGAGGATTTAAATTAGAGTTTGTAGCTTCTTCGGAAATTCATTAAAACAACTATAAAATTACCTGGTAAACATTCAGACTAATTGTCAATACTTTGTGAGTGCTGAATTATGATTACATCATAAAATTAATATGCTTTATTAAAAATGGTGTTAAATTTGGCTGGACTTGAAAAAAGTTTATTAAGAAGTTAAAAGTTCTTTTGCACACTTTCTTTTGAAATACTGAATATGTTTATTATGAAGAAAAGTCTTCTATTTTCCTTACCCTGTACAATTTGAAAGTTAGAATACTTACTACATTTTGGCTCATAATAAACTCCATTGCTGTAAAATCTAAAGGACTTGTGTGATGCATCCATCCCAACAGCCACTGGTCCATTTTTAAAGATGGCCATTTTTAAGGCTTCACAGTCTCCCGATGTGACATTGACGTAGCTCTTCAGCTGAGCTGTGAATATGGATTGATTATAGTGGCAGAATCCATTCTGGATGGTGTGAAAACAGGAAGGTCAAAATAAGTAGCAAATAATTGAAAATATAAAAATGATTTCAAGAACACAGCAGTCAGCATTTAAAAGGAAGGATGGGCTTCAAATTACACAGCACATTTTTAAGCGTGTTGCGTGGTCAAAAGTGAACATTTTCCATTTCTTGAAAGATCATTCACTATGTTGGAAATCAGGAGCATTGTCTCAATAAATATATTTGTTAAATACAAATAAAACAGAAAATGCTGGTAATATTCACAGGTCTAACAGCATCTGTGAGGAGAGAAACAATTAACATTTCAGGTCGATAATCTTCTATCAGGATGTCGGTTCTGGATTTTCTGTTTTTGTTTCAGATTTCTAACACATGCAGTGTTTTGTTTTAATTTAAATCCATGCTGGTTGATTTTTTTTACTGAGGGCTCTTCATAGTGGTCTGATCAATCTGCCTGTGAAAAGTCCCTCATTCTATAAACTTTTTAACAATTATGTATAGCAATGACTTTTGTGTAAACAGATACATAATGAAATAACCTGATAAAATATAGTACTCTGATGTCAATTTAATTTTGGATGCCAATAAAATAGCAGAACACAATCCAAGCAAAAAGAACTACCACCTTCTACATCCACCTCAAAAATATGTTGTTTAAAGGTTAATTCCTTTCAATTAAAATTTTAAAATCACCAAGTGAGGTTAGCTGAAAGTAATTAGAACTGAAGATCTATAATAACAACTACTCAGCATTTAAGGAATAACAGTTTCTCACAAATCTGGAAGTTAGCAAAAGATATTTTGAATTTTAACCAAATTGGATGATTACATGCTATCCCTCATAAACAAGAACCTGCCAAGGAGGTAGTAGAAACTGCACAGATTTTGTATTTCATTGACTGCTCTCCTGAAAGCCCAGCTATCTGCCTCAAACTTCAGTTGCCGTCTACCACCCTCAGCACCTTGGGGGCCTCCACTGACTGGAGCAACCATAATAATGCAGTGGCTATAACAGCAGGGCAGAGGATGGGTACTTGTAATAAGTGTCTCAATTTCTGACCCCCAAAGCCTCTATGCATGTCAGGTTAGGAGTGTGATGGCACAGTTACTATGTACCCAGATGGATGCAGCTACAACCTCCACAGTCAGCTTGTTTGAGCAGCACCATGGAGTCAATATTCACCCCATCCACAAGCTACAGAATGCACTGTCGCATATCACCAAGGTTACTTTGGTAGCACCTCCCTTTTTTGCAATGTTTACCTTCGTCAGATTGAACATATGCTGTAACTTCATCGTAACTGAGTCAATAATCCTTAAATTCCCAGCTGATTTCAACATGGAAGTACCGTCTTCATCACAAGGACTGTACTGCTTCAAGAAGGCTCACCACCACCTGTTCAAAGCATCTAGGACATGAACTTACGAATTAGTAACAGGAGTAGGCCACTCGGCCCTTCAAGCCTGCTCCGTCATTCAATAAGATAATGAGTGATTTGATTTCAACCTCAACTTCACATCCTTGTCCATCCCCAGTAACCTTTCACCCTCTTGCTAATCAAGAATCTATCTACCTTTGCCTCAAAAATATCACATATAAACATATGAAATAGGAGCAGGCATAGGCCATTTAGCCCCTTGAGCCTCTCCACCATTCAGTAAGATCATGGCTGATCTGATAGTGGCCTGAATGCTACTATCATACCTACGAACATTACCCTTTGATTCCCTTGTTAGTCAAGAATCTATCTCTGCCTTACAAATATTAAATGACCCTGCCTCAACCACTTCCTGGGGAAGAGACTTTTCTCTGATAGAAAAAAATTCTCCTCTTCAATGTATTAAATGGCTGATCCCTTAATTTTAAACCGTGTCCCCTAGTTGTGGTCTCTCCCACAATTAAGGGAAAACATCCTTTCAGCATCCACTCTTTCAAGCCCCATCCAGAAGACATTTGACAAGATGCCACATCAAAGGTTTCTACGCAAAATAAGAGATCATGGTGTAGGGATAACTTATTGGCATGGATGGAGGATTGGTTGGCTAACAGGAAAAAAACAGTAGACATAACCGGGTTGGCAAGATTTGACACATGGAGTGTCACTGGGATCAATGCTGAGGCTCAACTATTTATGATTTATATCAATGACTCGGATGAAGGAACTGAATGTATGGTTGCTAAATTTGCTGACAACACAAAAATAGGTAGGAAAGTGTTGGGAAATCATATCTTCAAGAACTATATATATTTTTTTTAAATTTGGAAGGACATTGCATTATTTGGACACTTGGGGCAACATTCCTCCCCCCCCCCCCAAGTTGGGAGTGATGTGCAGGAGCGGGCGCTTTCCCGATTGGCGACCCCTCTTGGGGGCACGCTGCCATTTTGTGTGGGTGGGCCAATTAAGGCCCACCCATCATGTCATCCACCAGGAAGCGCGATGCGCTCCCTGTGCGGGGGAGGGGGTGGGATTCCCTGAGCTAGGAGTGCACAGACCTCCCTGAGGGAAAGTGCTGCCACAGGAAGATCGGCTCAGATTTGAAACTTTAAATAAACATGAGAAAAGAATTTCGCTGCCATGTCCCCTCATGTGACACTGTCACAAAGGCAGGTCCATTAATCGTTTCAATTAGTTTTTTAAAGGACTTACTAGGCCGTTGATAGGTTGACTCCTGAAAATCTAAATGACGGGGGGGTGATGTCGGGACACACCCCGAAGTCACCCCGCATCATTTTACACATCGGCGAGCGGGCCCCGCCCCCACTCGCCAAACAGACGATTCTGCCCTTGGGAAGTGACTTGGATTTTTTGAAAAAAGGTCATAAGTTCACCTAGGACTGTGGGCAAACATGTCTTTTCCAATAAATCTCATGTCCAGCATGGCACTTGAGAAGGAGAGCCTCTTGCTTATTTGAACTGAATTACTTTAATGGCTGGGATTTTTAAAAAAAACTGTTTTTAAGATAAAGGTCTCGATGATTTACTGGAAATCACTTGACAAAGATGAGCTTTATGTTTTGAACTTATTTTTTTGAACCCAGGCTAAACCGGGAAGGGGGGAAGCTGCCCAACTCGCGCTCTCCTTGCCTTGCGTGAAATACAGTGTGATTGTCAGTATCCAGCTAGGAATCCTCATCTCAGTGGAACTTGTCTGTATTTGGAAACCCTAGAGGCTGAGACAAGAGGGAAATCCCAAGAATTGATCCAGTTTTATTTTTCTCCACATTGAAGCTCCATTGGTGAGAATCTCCAGACATCTGCTAGGACTAGCGTTCTGTCTTCGCATAAGGAAGCACTAGGTCGACAGCGTCAAAACCCTGTGAACCTTATCATTTTTGTAACATTTTTCTTTACCCTCCAAATTTCTGCAAAGACCCTATTTGTTTGTCCTTTGTATGTGTGTGTATGTATGTGTGCTGGGGATTTTAAAAGAGGTAGATAAGTTACACTTCCCGATTATCAATTGCGTGTTAACCAGTTCTTGCAACTTGTTTTAAAAGAAGTTTTGTTTTTACAATAAATCAATAATTTTCAGTTTATTGAAAGAAGCCTGGTTAAAGCCTTTTTAGAGTCTCTTTTATTCTGGGTATAACAGTAGCAAAGGTAAATAATGGCCATTTTGGTGAGTAAATTAAACATTTACGTTAATGGTGTGACCTGTGGAGTAGTAGGGCTGGAGAAACTGCACACTTGTGCCATCCCGGTTGTAACAAAAATAAGTTGTGAAGAGGACATAAGGAGTCTGTACATGGGCAAAGATTTGGCAGATGGAGTATAATGTGGGAAAATGTGAACTTGTCCACTTTGGCAGGAAGGAAAGAAAAAGGTCATATTATTTAAATGGGGAGTGATTGTAGAACTCTGAGGTACAGAGGGATCTGGGTGTCCTGGTACATGAATTAGGAAAGGTTAGTATGCAGCTACAGGAAATGATTAGAAAGGCAAACAGAATGTGACCCTTTATTGGGAGAGGAATGGAATATAAAAGTAAGGATGTTTTGCGACTGTTGTATAGGGTGTTGGTGAGACCACATCTGGAGTGCTGTGTACAGTTTTGGTCTCCTTATTTAAGAACGGATATAAATGTGTTAGAAGCAGTTCAGAGAAGGCTCACTCCACTGGTTCCTGGGATGGGGGAGTTTTCTTATGAGGAAGGGTTGGACAGGCCGGGCCTGCATCATTGGAGTTTAGAAGAATGAGGGGTGATCCTATTGAAACATACAAGATCCTGAGGGGACTTGACAGGGTGGTTGCTAAAAGGACAATTCCCCTTGTGGGAGAGACTAGAACGAGGGGACGCAGTCAAAAATAAGGAGTCTCCCTTTTAAGATGGAGATGAGAAGAAATTTTTTCTATCAGAGGATCGTGAGTCTTTGGAACTCTCTTCCTCGAAGAGTAGTGGAGGCAGGGTGATCGAATATTTTTAAAGCAGAGGGAGATAGATTCTTGACTATCAAGGGAGTCAAAGTTTATCAGACTAAGCAGAATATGGAGTTGAGGCTACAATCAGATCAGCCATGATCTCATTGAATGGTGGAGCAGGCACAAGGGGCTGAATGGCCTCCTCCTGCTTCAATAAGATCACCTCTCATTCTTCTAAGCTCCAATGGATACAGGCCCAACATGTCCAACTTTTCCTCATAAGGATAACCGCTCATCCCAGGAATCAGTCGAGATGTAAAGCTGGCCATCTAATTTTCATCCTACTGCTTGCAACTTGTATCAAGTGACATCAGTTAGGTGTATAGACTGAACAAACATCTGAATTTCTGGATACAGAGATTCAATTCTGAATTTTCAAGGAATCTGTGTTGCTTGACAACCACTGTTGCTTTTTAATACAATCTGACGGAAGCCAAACTTATCAGATAACTCCTTGATACTGACCTGTCCCAGGTAAGAACCATATGACTCTTCAATAGCAATTCCACCATGTTTCAGGATCCATTCAAATGCCCGCCATTCTTCTCCTCCATCACAAGCAGCATTTCCAAAACCCCATGTACAATCAAGCAACATTTGTTGAGATAGTGGGATTAAATATCCTGTCTGAAAAGTAACACAAGTATTGAATTTAAGTTTACAACAACAACATTGTTAATGATTATTCAATAAAAAGAAACAACTCAGATCATTTCAGTGTATGTGAATAGACTGATTTCTTTTTATATCCCCTCATGGGATGTGCCCATCCCTAATTGCCCTTGAGAAGATGGTGATGAGCTGCCTTCTTGAACCGCTACAGTCTACGTGGAGTAGGTACACCCACAGTGCTGTTAGGGAGAGAGTTCCAGGATTTTGACCCAGCAACAGTGAAGGAACAGCGACATAGTTCCAAGTTAGGATGGTGTGTGGCTTGGAGGGGAACTTGCAGCTGGTGGTGTTCCCATGCACCTACTGCCCTTGTCCTTCTAGATGGTAGAGGTGACGGGTTTAGAAAGTGCTGTTGAAGGAGCCTTGGTGAGTTTCTGCAGTGCATCTTTCAGACACTGGTCTACACTGTTGCCAATGCGCGTCAGTGGTGAAGGGAATGAATGCTTCAGGTGGTGGATGGGGTGCCAATCAAGCAGGCAGCTTTGTCCTGGATGGTGCCAATCTTCTTGAGTTTTGATGGAGCTGCACTCATCCAGGCAAGTGGAGAGCATTCCATCAAATTCCCGACTTGCGCCTTGTGGATGGTGGACAGGTTTGGGAAGTCGGAAATGAGTTAATCACCATAGAATTCATAGCTTCTGACCTGCTCTTGTAGCCATAGCAATTATACAACTGTTGCAGTTCATTTTCTGGTCAATGATAACCCTCAGGATATTGATAGTGGGGAATTTAGTGATGGTGATGCCATTGAATGTAAAGAGGACATGGTTGGATTCTCTCTTGTTGGAGATGGTCATTGCCTGGCACATGTGTGGTGTGAATGCTACTTGCCACTTGTCAGCCGAAGCCTGAATGTTGTCCAGGTCTTGCTGCATATTGGCACAGACTATTTCAGTATCTGAGGAGTAAGAAATGTTGCTCAACAGTGTGCAATCATCAGTGACATCAGCTTCTAACCTAATGATCAAGGGAAGGTCATTGATGAAACAGTTGAAGATGGTTGGGCCTAGAACACTACCCTGGAGCTGAGATGATTGACCTCTAACTACCACAGCCATCTTCTTTTGTGCTAGATATGACTCCAGCCAGTACAGAGTTTTTGTCCTGATTCCCATTGACTTCAGTTTTGCTCGGGCTCCTTGATGCTAGACTTGATCAAACGATGCTTTGATGTCACCACCTCTGGAGTTCAGCTCTTTTGTCCATGTTTGAACCAAGGCTGTAATGAGGTCAGGAGCTGAGTGACCCTGGTGCAACCCAACCTAAGCATCAGTGAGCAAGTTATTGCTAAGCAAGTGCCACTTGATAGCACTGTTGATGATCCCTTCCATCACTTTACTGATGATCGAGTAGACTGATGGGGTGGTAATTGGCTAGGTTGGATTTGTCCTGTTTTTTGTGTATAGGACATACCTGGGCAATTTTCCACATTGCCAGTGTTGTAGCTGTACTGGAACAGCTTGGCTAAGGGCGTGGCAAGTTCTGGAGTACAAGCCTTCAGTGCTATTGTCGGAATATTGTCGGGGCCCATAGCCTTTGCAGTATCCAGTGCCTTCAGCTGTTTGTTGATATCACGTGGTGAATCTAATTGGCTGAAGACTGGCATCTGTGATGCTGGGGACCTCCGGAGGAGGCCGAGGTGGATCATCCACTCGGCAATTCTGGCTGAAGATTGTTGCGAATGCTTTGGCCTTATACTTTGCACTGATGTGCTGGGCTCCTTCATCGCTGAGGGTGGGGATATTTGTGGAGCTTCTTCCTCTAGTGACTTGTTTAATTATCCACCACCATTCGCAACTGGATTTGGCAGGGCTGCAGAGCTTAGATTTGAGCCGTTAGTTGTGGAATCGCTTAGCTCTGTCTATCAATTGCTGTTTATGCTGTTTGGCATGCAAGTAGTCTTGTGTTATAGCTTCACCAGACTGACACCTCATTTTTAGGTATGCCTGGTGCTGCTCCTGGCATGCCTGCTTGCATTCTTCATTGAACCAGAGTTGACCCCCTGGCCTGTTGGGGGATATGCAGGGCCATGAGGTTACAGATTGTGTTCGAGTACAATTCTGCTGTTGCTGATGGCCCACAGCACCTCATGGATGTCCAGTCTTGAGTTCCTAGACCTGTTTGAAATCTATCCCATTTAGCACGGTGGTGGTGCCACACAACACGATGGAGGGTATCCTCAATGTGAAGACAGGGCCTCGTCTCCACAATGACTCTGCGGTGGTCACTCCTCCCGATACTGTTATGGACAGATGCATCTGCGGCCGGCAGGTTGGTGAGTATGAGGTCAAGTATGTTTTTCCCTCTTGTTAGTTCCCTCACCCCCTGCTGCTAACAGTTGTGTCCAGCTCAGTCTGTGGTGGTGCTACCGGACATTGAAATCCCCTATCCAGAGTGTGTTCAGCACACTTGCCACCCTCAGTGCTTCCTCCAAGTGATGTTCAACATGGAAGGAGTACTGATTCATCAGCTGAGTGGGGAGGAGGTACATGGTAATCAACAAGAGGTTTTCTTGCCCATGTTTGACCTGATGCCAAAGGGTCCAGAGTCAAGGTCAAGGATTCTCTCCCAACTGTATACCACTGTGCTGCCACCTCTGCTGAGTCTGTCCTGCTGGTGGGACAGGACATACCAAGGGATGGTGATGGTGGTGTCTGGGACATTATCTGTCAGGTATGATTCTGTGAGTATGACTGTATCAGGCTGTTACTTGACTAGTCTGTGAGACAGCTCTCCCAATTTTGCAGGGTCAACAGGGCTGGGTTTTCTGTTGTCGTCTCCAATGCCTAGGTCGCTGCTGGGTGGTCCGTCCGGTTTCATTTTTAATTCGATACAGCTGAGTGGCTTGCTAGGCCACTTCAGAGGGCATTTAAGAGTCAACCACATTGCTGTGGGTCTGGAGTCACATATAGGCCAGATTGGATAAGGAAGGTAGATTTCCTTCCCTAAAGGGCATTAGTGAACCAAATGGGTCTTTATGACAATCAGCACTGCTTTTTCATGGTCACTATTACTGAGATTAGCTTTTTAATTCCAGATTTATGAACTGAATTTAAATTCCACCTGCTGCCACAGGGATTCAAACCTGTGTCCCCACAGCATTAGTCTGGACCTCTCGATTACTTGGCTGGTGACATCACCACTACACCACCGCTTGTAGAAACCATAAAGGTAGTGGACACTGAAAGCAGATTGACCTACACTGTATAAATTGTACGAATTTCTACACCATACAAATTTCTTAAACAAACTCTTTCAGTAAAAGAGTCTCTGATCATTTAACACTTCTCAACCAATCTTTAAACAAGAGGAAAACAACTCTCCAAAAAGCAGGAACTACAAGCAGCCCAAATGTGTTTGCAAATAGTCATGTTTTTGGAAAATGAATTTCATAATCTTCCCGAAGTCACTCTTAGCTCTACAAAGAATAAAATTGTTCATTGTGTGTGCAACATTGAGGCCTTTACATTTAATTCAAATCTGTCTCTCCAAATGACTCATTCAAAGACAGACAAAAAAACAATAGGAGGCGACAAATCCAATTTTCTGCCTGCAATATAATCATTAAGCTTAAGGGAGACATGTCAACACTGTTCTCCTGCAGACATTAGAGGAGTCATCTGGTGACACCTCCAAACCAGGCCTGCTGAAGTGGCCAATTCTTTCCTTGCACCTCAAGTATCAGTAAGGCTTATTCTGTGCAATTCAGTTACGTACAATGTATGAGCAATTTCAAGTTCAGCCCAACTTGTTTTTATCTCTTTAGCTCCCAATGACACCTCAATCTCTCAGCTTTTCTCCATTTCCGAAATATAACAAATGGATAAATGCAAGTAAATATGCTCATCAGTTTGAGAAATATAGGTGGAGCCTCTTTTTGTGTGCAAAACTTGGTCCTGTAACAACATCAAATGCTGGCTTTTAACTATTTCTAAGTAGGTAAAGAACCAGCTCACATTTGAGGACTTTAAGTCTGTGTGAGTACTGAACAACAGGTACTAAATTAAGCAAAAGGGATCTCATGCCAAATCTTTGGACAATAGAAAACAGCTGCTTTCATTCAATTAAATCAAAGGCCTTGTTTGCATTAAGTGAGAGTGTTGTTGTACCAAATGATGCAATTGTTTAATGAAATTCCCGAAATTCTGGGTCACATAGTTCAAATTCCGGTTCAAACCATCAATATTGCCCCTTCAGATCATACCATCAGCAAGAGCAAACCTTTGCCTTGATACTTCACTCTTTTCCCAATTTTAATGTAACAACGGAAGAATTTACAGGGGTTAGGGGGGAAAGGGCAGGGGAGTGGGGCAAACTGAACAACTTTCAAAGATCCGGCAAAAGCAAGGAGGGTCCTTCTGTGCTGTGTAATTCTATAATAACTATTGCAATAATTTCCCAGGCATCACTCACCTTCAGAAAGAGTGCCCCTTCTAGACTACCAGTTGTACTAAAACTCCAGCAGGATCCACACAAAGCTTGATCTTTCACAGGGGTCACAGCACCTGTGAGATACAAAAGATTCAAAAAGCTCATAAATCTTTGCTTTAAATAAGCTGAATTAATCTGGATAATGCTGGGCAGGTTCTTAATAACCTCCTCCAAATTTCATACTTCAAAAAAAGTTTTGTTAATTTATCTCTGGACACAAACGACATATGAAGATGGTGAACATCGATACAGTGCGCAGACGGCCGTGACCCCTGGAGGCTGACTGTTTGGAAGGGCTTTGGAAGAGGTGAACAGAAGCAGAAAGCTCGGCTGGCCAAAAAGAGAGCCCAGGGAAAACAGAGGCCAGTGAAGGGCAGCTGGTTCACAACACCACAGGGCAGTTGTAAACCATTGGGGAAATCTAGTGCAAAGTCAGGACATTTTTGAAGGTGTTGACAATTTCACATGTCATAATGTAGTGCTGTATGATAAGTTAAAAATGTTTTAATACAGTGATTTAAAAGTAGAGCTTTGTTCTTAAAAGGTAAGTGACCATTAAATTGACAGGCATTGTGAAATTGGAAAAGTGTTCAGATGTATTTGAGTGTACTATTCAATGGAGAAGGTGCTCTTCTGCATTGAACACTACTGATATTTAGATACATAGGTCAATAACATGAGCAGGAGAAACTTATTCAAAATATTTGTAGCATTGACCACATTTGATCAAATTTTAATGCCTACTGTTATCTACAGTTGATAGAAATTACTGTACATACTCATGTAAAAGTTGATCTTGTGTAAATGTTAACCCCATGACTTTTAGCCTAAAAATAATGTTATTTTTCATATCCCTCGGGTAAAGGTTGACCATAGTTTGTCAGGAATCAAATTGTGTTGAGATTATTAGTTACTTGCTGGTAATCGCTATGATTCATTAATTTAAAGGCACACACTTTTAGATTTCCCTCCACCAATTCTAGTGGCATTTTTCCCGGCCAATCAACAAGACTAATGTGTGCCATGTGATCTATCACGAAGCCTTTGAGAAAGATTGGCAAGTACGCAGCTCAATTTAAACTGGAGAAAAAATATGACAGAATGGGTTAACGAGCAACAGCAAAACGGTCATGTTATCACTCTGGAGGGAGGAGATGTCGCTACGTCCTTACAGAATTGAAGAATGGCGGTATTTCAGAATCCAAGGCCGGTGCCAGGTGGTACACAAGATTCACATGAAAAGGCACAATTTAGGACTTTATCAGAAAATGAAAATTTCACAGCCTCCGCCACCTGAACTTGACAAAATCCTCAAATTCCATCTTTTTCTCACCCAACATCCACAGAAGAATACGTATCAATTGGCCTGCATTGGAACTATGGATGAAACACTGATGACCTCTGACCTGTCAGAAAACAAGACCATTAACAAGATTGGTGAACAAACCGCTCTTGTAAAGGCAACTGGCCACAAGAAGACACAGCTCACAGTGATTCCGTCTTGTACGGTGGACGGCACAAAGTTAAAGCCAGTGGTTATATTCAAGTGTAAAACTATCCCCAAAGAGAAATTTCAGAAAGAGGTTGTCATGCATATTCATGAGAAAGGCTGGACGGATGAAGGCCGTTACAAGAAATGGGTCAAGGAAATGTGGAATTTGAGACCAGGAAGATGACACAAAGAAAAATGGGTTGTGAAATGTTCAAATTCCACTTTGTTGACAATGTAGTCCTTGATGTGTGATTAACCAACACCAACGTGGCAATTATTCCTAGCAGTCTTAAAAGTGTTGTCCTGCCCTTGGATGTGTGTATGAATAAACCTCTCAAGGACAACACTTGAAGGATGTGAAACAATTGGATGACACTCACTTCAATCACACCCATTGTTCTGATTAGAAAAGACTATTGTCATGAAAGTATAATAATTCTCATAATATTGTGATTTATTATAAAAGTTAGTTAATAGTGGGGTTTGGATTGTTTGTGTGTGTGTGTGTGTGATTTAATTGAATTGGAGGCAGCTGGTCTGGAGGCTTTGACTCATCAAAAGAAGTTAGGTTTGAAATGCTCAATATGTAAACATGGCTGAAGTTTTAGAATGTGAGGTAAGGAGAATTTGCATTTTTAGATAAATCAGGATAGTTTGAATCTCAAAGAGATGGTAAGATGTTTACACCTAGCCAGAGAAGCTAGGCCAAGCAGTGTGTTTATTTTTCCCAAAGGTTACTGATAATATTAGCACCATGAAAAGATTTATATTATGTGAAAAGTAAAACTCAAAAGATATATCGGGACAATGGGATTTGTATTAAAAGGGAGAAACATGTATAAAGAAAAATGAAGCTATGTATTAGGGAAGGCATTAAGATCTACCACAAGTGTGAAAAGCCTCCAGTATTTGGGCCTGAAGCCTGCTGTCTAAGAAACTGAAGCTGGGAAAAGCCACAACACCTGCCCCTTTACTTCCCCTCTCCTCACCGTCCAAGGGCCCAAACACTCCTTTCAAGTGAAGCAGCATTTCACTTGCACTTCCCTCAATTTAGTCTACTGCATTTGTTGCTCCCAATGCGGTTTCCTCTCCATTGGAGAGACCAAACGCAGACTGGGTGACCGCCTTGCAGAACATCTTCAGTCTGTCCAAAAGCATGACCCAGACCTCCCTGTCGCTTGCCATTTCAACACTCCACCCTGCTCTCAGGCCCACATGTCCGTCCTTGGCCTGCTACGTTGTTCCAGTGAAGCTCAACGCAAATGGAGGAATAGCACCTCATCTTCTGACTAGGCACTTTACAGCCTTCTGGACTGAATATTGAGTTCAGCAATTTTAGATCATGAACTCTCTCCTCCATCCCCACCCCCTTTCCAATCCCCCCCTTTTTTCCCCCCCAATAATTTATGTAGATTTTTTTTCCCAGCTATTTCCATTATTTTTATATGTATTTCCATCCATTGTTTTGTCTCTACCTTTTAGCCTATTTCAATCCCTTCCCTTCACCCCACCCCACCCCCACTAGGGCTATCTGTACCTTGCTTGTCCTGCTTTCTACCCTTAATTAGCACATTCCTTAGAAAATATCACCACCTTCAACACCTCTTTGTTCTTTTGTCTATGACATCTTTTGGCAATCTTCACCTATCACTGGCCCTCTATCCAGCTCTACCCCTCCCCCTCCCACCTTAAACCAGCTTATATTTCACCTCTTTTCTATTTTTCCTTAGTTCTGTTGAAGAGTCACACGGACTCGAAACGTTAACTGTGTTCCTCTCTGCAGATGCTGTCAGACCTGCTGAGTTTTTCCAGGTATTTTTATTTTTGTTTTGGATTCTACTGTCCAGGGTATTGTGTTAACTTGCTGGCAACTGTTTAATTTTTTTTTAAGTTTCTTTCTTGCCATTGCCTTAATGGGGTGTAACTGGAAGCCAGATTAATTAAGGGTTTTAGGAGTTATTATAGTAGTAATTTGTAGACCTATGTATGTGCTAGAAATCTTTTCTTTTGTTAATAAATGTTTAATTTAGTTTTCTAAAAATCTCTGAAGTGTTCGTAGGCTTATTTCTAAATTCAGGACACCCATCTCAAAACAAAATACAAATTGCAAAACTGTTGTGACCATGTGATCAAGTTTCCCTCATGGATTTGATCTGTCTGGTACACATCATCTGCTGCATCATAACGTTATATTCACAACACCACATCAAGGCTGCCAGTGCTATTACGAAAATGAAGAAAACATTCATTAAAGCTGGAAATATGCTAGCACCATCACAAGCAACATCGTGCCAATAAGTCACAGACCCGTGGAATGAACTTGATCCCAACATTGCCAAAAAATAAATATTAAAATTTGGAACATTGAATGCACTCAACGGTAAAGAGGATGATTACTTGGGAATGATGATGCTGAAGTTACTGATACTACCGATGATGATGAAGACGATGAGGAAGATCCACATGATGATGTTATACAACTAGGTCATTGGGACGAGTAGTTTAGTGATTTAGAGAGCGATCATAGTGATTTTGAAGGATTTCAGTGTGGAGTGTGGTAGTTAATTTGTTATGGTATTTTTTATATTGTCTTGGATGAAATGTATATAGTTTGTAATGTTATAAAATAAATAAATGTTAGAGAATTAATATTAATTTTTTAGTGTTGTTCATTTTTGCTTTATTCCATGGTAGCGGACTTTATGGGCTGAAATCAAGCATGCATGTAAATCCCTCAGAAACATCATCCGCATAAAAGTTCACCCTATGACTTTGGCCTAAAAGCTTTAGCTCAAAAATTCAACACAAGTACATATGGTACTCAAAATTCAAAAGAATCTCTAAACAAAATTTAACAACCAGCAATTATTGGCAATAATTCCAATGCTTACAAGCAAGGAATACGCATAAACTGTGCAAAGGGAAAAATTCCCATACCATATTGATTCCAGTCCACACTGGGAGGTGGCAAGCTTGACTTGTAAAGCTCTGTAGGGAAGGGTTGTCCATTGTTTGGTGTGGTACTCTTTAGTCTTCCATTCAGAACTGCCATCTCATCTACCGTTTGGTCAGCAAAGAGGTTAAGTTCCATCTTGTAGGTCAGGTTTTTCCGATTCATTGAATGGATGTATCTGAAAAATAAATCATAAACTTAACACAGAATAACATGTCACAAAGCTGTAAAAGGGCTGATTGAGCCCAGCTGGTAGTGAGTTTGTCTGATGTCATTTGATCTTAAAATATAACTACCATCTCCTCTCGGCCTGGGCAGTATGTGTTAAAACTCTACACTTCTCGGCAATCCTACTTTTTTGTATAACTCTGTGATTGAATAGTCAGGTAAAACAGATACAGCTTAGAGAAAGCAGGCAGCTCACGTTAGAATACATGCAAAATAGTAGATTTCACTGCTACCCTCCTAGCCAGTCTTTCCCATTCCTGGTAGAAATTTTTTAATTCATCCTTGGGATATAAGCATTGCTGGAAAAGCCAGCATTTATTCCCCATCCCTTATTACCCTTGAGAATTAAGTCTTCCCCACTGATCTCCAAATAACCTGTGATGTTTTGAATCTTGCTTTCTCATTCATACTTTGAATCTCTTCCATTGGTAACGGCCCCAAGCAAAATGGGAAGCAGTCTGTCTTTGGTGGCTGAGAATAAATTTAAACCTTTAGGTCAAGATATTTTGATTTATTTGCTAGAGGTTTTAAAATTTGTCCAATCCAGGTCCAGCTGCAGCAAATTGTCTTCAAGAAGATAGCATCAAAAGCATCAAAATTTGTGAATGGTGCTTCGTCCTAACCATCAGTCTGTAATCTTAACCTTGCTGCCCATGAGCAGATATCCTTCTTTTGAGAATGTAATTATACAAGCTTGATCTCTAATTTTGAGTCTGCAAGAAGTTACTGACAAAAGGTCAATGGATATGACATTAAGATAAACTATTTGTTACAAACAGGAGGGGGTTTAATTTAAAATGTCCTGATTTCTCCTCTCAATGTCCACAAACCGAAAGGTGTTTATGGTTTTTAATTTCGTTCTTTTCTAAGCAGTGACATATTTCCTAACCCCTCAGTTCGGAGTGGTCTAATCCTTTATTAATAACCCCACAGCAAATTCGAGATAGGGTAAAATCAGAGGATTTGTTTATTTTATACACACGCAAAAATGCGAGGAGGGGGTGGTGCTACATAACCCCCTGGTACATTCACACAGTTAAAGAGGAATAAAGGAAGGAATGGGACACGTTGTGAAGACCACAGACAAAATAAGAATTATTGTTCAACGTGAGTCCAGAATTCAAAATCAAAGTCCAACGGTGTAATCTTTCAGAGTCTGCAGGCTGAAGAGATGACTTCCACAATGAGATGGGCCCAGGGGGATGTGGGCAGTGGTAACGAAATTCAGACATTCCAGTAGAAAACAGGGTATCTGGGGGCCAGGCAATTTAAACCAAACCCTGGTTCTACTGCAGCTTGGCTGATGCAAAATGGCAGACAGAGGCAGGCTGCTAGCCTGGAGTCCTGTTTCTCTTCAGAGGTTAAACGGCGACTGAAAACAAGCCCAAAAGCAGTCTGATTAAAATAATTTAAATATCTCAAGGTTTGGTCATGTGACAGGGTGGTTCCCGGTCGAACCATTCAGTTAATGATATACTTCAAGAAGCCACGTTAAAACCCACAGCATTTTGAGCAGTTAACTGTGGAGCCATTAGCACAATGTTGGAGTTGAAGAGTCACAAATACCTCTGCCTTTGTCCAGAGCCTGCCTGGCTCAGACGTCTTGTCCACTAGCCCTTTGTGTTGGCTTGGCTGGAATGTTCATACAATCAATACAAGTCACATTCCAGGAGGTTGGTGAGTTTGCCTTTGTCTATTGGAGCTGCTCAGAATTTTACAGAATTACCAGCGTGTGACTAGCTGTGGCCATTTTATCAGCCCAGCCATTGTCCATTTAAAAAAAAGAATTTAAACAAGCGAATATGGAAGAGAAACATATTTTTTTAAAGATTCATTTCTTCAGGCCTTCTTGGCAATGACACGCCTCCACCATTGGAGAAATAAAAAACAATTCTGTTTCATTTTTTTTTCAAACATGTTGATGGAGAAGAGGAAAGAAAAGGATGTATAGACGCATTTTCTCATTCACTGCTTAGCAAAAAAAAAACAAACACACAGCCAGCAGGGGGGAAATGTCCATTCCCTGCTGCATTCTCAGCGTTTACATACAGGACAAGGTGTTAGCCAATGTGAGTAATTTCTCTTGTTGGTCAAAAGGCTGCAAGATCCAACTCCATGGTATCGGGGGAACTCCAGCTGTAACAGGGTCCAGCATGTGCTGGGTTTCCTGCCTGACCTTGGCTAGCTGGTTGGAGCTCAGTTGGTCGGGCTTTTGACTTATTGGTTGGGGGATCTCCCACATCAATGTCACGGACCGCTAGCAGGGTACTCTCCAATGGATCCCTGTAAATTTCTCAAGCAGAGGGGCCACATCTTCCCACTGCCCTCGGGTCAGGGTTGCTGACTGGGCATTTGAGATTTCGGGGTCTGCCAGCATGGGAGCTGGGGAAGCCTCCTGTCCCTCCTTCTCACTTTGACCCCTCCTGGTTACCTTCTGATGTGTCCACCTTCTGACAGACACTCACCGGCTGACTGGGCTCTGGGTTCAATTTGGTTCTAATGACACTTGAGCTCTTTTGTGGTAGTCCCAAGGGCAGTGGATTTTCAGGGTTACTGTCTTTCCCCGACCTGTTCCATCGGGAAGGGGTTGGTTCCCAACCTGCCCCATTTTGTTTGGGGCACTATTGCCCTCAGGTGGCCACCCAGCTCCAACTGCACTGCTCTGCAGCTCATCAACTAGGTGAAGCATCTCCCTCACCATCTGCATGTCCCTCCCCTGTTTTCCCTCTAAGTTAAAGACTATGTGGGCTAGCCAGACCTCCTGGTCACCCAGCAAGGGTGCAGGCTTCTTTCTTTTTAAATCGTTCTGCCTGGTTTGGGATATATTCTGTCCTGTATCTTTGGTGTTTTCCTTGCTCACGGTGGGTGGGCTAGCTTCAGCTGCTGTGCCCTGCAACTCTTCAACTGGGGGAGGCAGCTTCCTCACGGGCTCTGGGGGTATCTGGGAACCTAGCAGGTCTGCCTCTAAATTCGAAAAGCTGGGTTTGGATAGCCAGCAGGGGTGCAACTCCTTTTGTTTAAAAATCTGGGCAACGTGGTTTCCTCACCAACGGGGTATCTATTCGGGGCCTTTCCTGACACCCCTCTTCTAAAATTGAAAAGAAGGTTTCAGGCAGCCAGACCTCCTGCTCCTACAGCAGGGGTGTGGGCTCCTTTCTTTTTAAATTTGCTGGCCGGGTCTGGGGACTTGATGCCCCTATTTAATCCCGGGCAGATGGATTCCACCAGCCCCTCTTTGGCTGCATCTCCTCCAACCTTTGCAACTCCCATACCAGCCTTTTTGCTACCCACCAGCTCCTCAACTGAGTACTGCCCACCGGTTTTGGATGCCTGGATGTTAACTGCAACATTTGCTTTGATTTTTGGGTGGTGGCAAGCATGGACTAGCTCACAGGTTAACGACTTCCCTAATGTAGTTACTGCAGGGCTGGGCTGCTCCCTATTTGGTCCCACGTCCGCTTGGGACACCCTGGCTGACATAGGGCTGGCTAGCTTCTACTGCTCTGCCATGTGACTCTTTGACTGTGTGAGGCAGCTCCCTCACCTCGGTTTTGCTGCCTGGGAATGGTCCTGTTCCCTGTTTAATTTAACAGAGAAGGAGGTATCGGCCAATTCGGTCTCCGGCTCACTCCCTTCATCTCTTTTGAAATTCATTTTCCTGACCCCTTTGAACTTTATTGGCCTAATCGCAGCCTTTTTAAATCCCCAAGCCGCCTTACCCCTGATGGGTTCTTTCACCGCTTGCTGGGTCTCTGAACCTTTTTCAGCCTCTACCACATTGCAGAGCTTTGCTGAAATCTTTCAGTTTGCCCCAGCTCTCTGGATTGTCCTGGCTTATCAGGGCACAGTGCTTAGGACCTGATTAAGTCACCTCCCCGCAATATAGCTAATTCCCTCTGTCTCCTTTCCATCTCCTTTTGGAATTCTCTCTCTGCTTTTGGGCTTTTAATTTCATCTCCAGCATCTTTTGCTGGGGAGCCTGTTCTCTCTCTTGTTCTCTTTTCTGGAACTCTCGTTCCCTTTCTCCCTCCTGTAGTTCTACTGCCCTCCTCTCCGGCTCCAACAGCCATTTTGTGGCTAGGGTAATTATCTTGAATACAGATCCCCGATCAATTTCTAGTTCTGGATTCTTCTAGGTGTTTTGGATAGTGACTGACGTTTAAGTTCTCCAAAAGTATCTGGAGTGCCTCTGGCTTTTTGGCCTCAGGAAGAACTTTCTACCTGTATCTTCCAGGCTGCAAGTCTTAACTGACCCCGACTTAGGGAGGCTGAAGTTTCATTAGTTTGTATTCCCTTTTCCACACCTATCTTTGTAGTTTGTTTCAGCCACTGAGTTTTCCTCTTAGCTTCCAGTTGGCTCATTTATATCAGGTTTGGCTTGTCTCTTAACTCGGACTCTGGTTAAATTCAAATTTGGTTTTCTCGGACTTGAGCTCCCAATTTCTGTTACGGACAGGAGGAGGTTTAAACAGCCCGGATTTCTCCTCTCACAGAAAAGGTGTTTGTGGTTTTTGACTTCCCCTTTCGTAAGGCGTATTTCCCAACCCCTCAGTTTCAGACTGATCTAACCCTTTATTAACAACCCCACGGCAAACTCAAGCTAGGGTAAAACCAGAGGGCTAGCTTATTTTACACACACTCAAAAACACGGGAATCGGGCGTCGCTATGCTATCCCTGGTGCATTCGCACAATAAGAGAGGGTTAAGGGGAAAAAAGAGGTACAAGGGTAAAGATCACAGACAAAATATGAATTATTGTTTCACGTGAGTCCAGAATCCAGAATCAAAATCCAGTTTTTTCCAGAGTCTGCAGGCTAAAGAGATGACTTCCATGATGAGATGGGCACATAGGAATGAATTTAGTCTTGTGGGCAGTGGTATAGACATTCCAGTAGAAAACAGGGTTATATGGGGACCAGGAAATTTAAGCCAAACCCTGGTTCGACTGCTGCTTGGCTGATGGAAGATGGCAGACAGAGGCAGGCTGCTAGCCTGGAGTCCTGTTTCTCTTTAACCTGAGGTTAAACGGCGAAGAAAACAGAGTTCAAAAGCTGTATGATTGAAGTAATTCAAACAGCATAGGTGTTGGTCATGTGACAGGGTGGTTTCAGGTTGAGCCATTCAGCTAATGATGTAGTTTAAGGTGCCATGTTAAAACCCCAAACCCATTGTATTTTGAGCAGACAACTGCAGAACTATTAGAATAACTTTGGAGTTGAGGAGTCACAAATAGCTTTGCTTTTGTCCAGAGCTGGTAGGTGCAGACGTCTCATCTACTAGCTGTGTTGGTTTGGCTGGAATGTTCATTCAATACATGTCACATTCCAGGAGGTCGGTGAGTTTGCCTTTGGCCATTGGAACTGCTCAGAGTTTTACAGAACTACCAGCGTGTGACTAACTGTGGCCATTTTATCAGCCCAGCCATTGTCCATTTAAAAAAGAAGTATTTAAACAAGGAATATGAAGGAGAAACAATTTCTTTTGGGTTTTTTTTTCATGTTTTCTTGGCAGGACATAGTTTTAAGCCACATTTGAATTTTTTTTACCCAATCTTTGGGATTGCAATTCTCTCAAGAGTTTACAGTTTCAACTTGTTATAGTATTACATTCCCCTGACAATTTCACTGCACCAATATTTGATTTCTTGCAGTGGCACAGATATCATCAATTCTTTTGCTGGTAAAATTTCAGGCAATTCCATTTCTAAATGACAATATCCACTAAGAGCAGCCAGATGCATAGAAGGCAATAAAATAAAAAGCAAAATACTGCAGATGCCCAAGATCTGAAATGGAAACAACATGTGCTGGAAATGCTCAGCAGGTCTGGCAGCATCTGTGGAGAGAGAAGCAGAGTCAATGTTTTGAGTCCAATATGACTCTACTTTGGAACTCAGGAACCTGGGAAGGCAGTTGTCATCAGCTGTCCCTTGATTTGAGGATGTCCCTTGACTCAGGATTGGGAATTCCTGCCATGGGTCTTGTGACTGAACAAGCTGATTCTTATATGACAAATCTTTGGGCACATAGGGCAGGATGTCCCATGAGGTAGTGGGATCCGGAATGCAGCATTTGCTTCCTTTTCTTTGCTGCTGCTGCTCTGCCTCAAAGCACGTGACTCAAAGCGTAATACAGCTTGATGGACATGTTGTCACCAATCTGAACGATTGGTATCAAGCTCCTTCCAGTCACTGATGTCAATGCTGCCGCACTTCAATGAGAGCTTCAGAGTGTCTTTGAAGCATTCACAGAATCACAAAATGGTTGTCTTCTGTGCTGTAACCATTTGGCCCATCGTGTCTGTGCTGGCTCTCTGAAGGAGCAATTCACCTAGTGCCACTCCCCAGCTTTCTCCCCACAGCCCTGCATATTCGTCCTTTGCAGACAATAATCCAACTTCCTCAGAATGCCTCACTTGAACCTGCCTTCACCACACTCTCAGGTAATGCACTCCAGCTCCTCACAGTTTTCCTCATGCCACCATTGCTTCTTTTGCCAATTATGTTAATTCTCTATCCTTCCACCAATGGGAACAGTTTCACCCTATCTACTCTGTCCAGGCCTCTCATGATTTTGAACATCTTTAACAAATATCCTCTCAACCTTTCCCTCTCCAAGGAAAATAGTCCCAACTTCTCCAGTCTATCTTCATAACTGAAATTCCTCATCTTTGGAACCATTCTCATGAATATTTGCTGCATCTCTCATGGCTTCACACCCTTCCTAAAGTGTGGCACCCAGAACTGGATGCAATACTTCAGCTGAGGCCGAACCAGTGTTCCATACAAGTTCAGCATAACTTCCTTGCTTTTGTACTCTATGTCCCTATTAATAAAGTGTAGTATACTGTATGCTTTATTAACTTCTCAACTTGTTTTACCACCTTCAATGATTTATGCACATATACACGCAGGTCCCTGTGCCCCTGCACCCTTTTAGAATTGTACCCCTTATTTTATATTTTCTCTGTTCTTCCTACCAAAATGAATCACCTCACACTTCTCTGCATTAAATTTCATTTCCCACCTGTCCCCTCATTCCACCAACTTGTCCATGTCATTTTGAAGTTCTACAGGATCCTCCTCACAGTTCACAATACTTCCAAGTCTTATGTTATCCACAAATTTAGAAATTATATCCTTGTTTAGGTCATTAATAGATATCAAGAAAAGCAAGGGTCCTAACATTGGGAAACTTCACTATAGATCTTCTTCCAGTCCAGAAAAGACCCATTAACCACAACTCAGTTTCCTGTCACTCAGCCAATTTTGTATCCATGTTGCTGCTGTCCCTTTTATTTTGTGAGTTTTCTTCATCCGTCGGTGGAGTTTTGGCTCTTTGAGAGTTGAGAAATCAGGACCTGGTGGGGGAAATGGTTTGCCACCATCTGGACATAGTGTACAGTCCATCAAAGTTTATTTTGCAGCAGTTTTGCCTGAGTGCTTGTGGAGATGGCTTCAAGAAGGGCACTAACTGTTCAATAGTCCTTCCATTGAACCTGGAGAAGGCAGCAGATGCACTCTCTTACATGTTTTTGTGTCGCTGATACACAGTCCAGGTCTCACTGCAGCACAGGAGCACGGTGATGACAACTGCTCTGTACGCTCGGGCCTTTGTTGACTTGCGGAGGTCTTTATTGTTAAACATTTCAGAAGGCTGTCAAAGATCAACACACTGAATCACAGAATCACAGTGCAGAAGAAGCCCTTCAGCCCATCGAGTCTGCACCGACACGTGAGAAACACCTGACCTACCTACCTAATCCCATTTACCAGCACTTGGCCCACAGCCTTGAATGTTATGACGTGCCAAGTGCTCATCCAGGTACTTTTTAAAGGATGTGAGGCAACCCGCCTCCAACCCCTCCCAGGCAGCGCATTCCAGACCGTCATCACCCTCTGGGTAAGAAAGCTTTTCCTCACATCCCCCCTAAACCTCCTGCCCCTCACCTTGAACCTATGTCCCCTCATGACTGACCCTTCAACTAAGGGGAACAGCTGCTCCCTATCCACCCTGTCCATGCCTCTCATAATCTTGTACACCTTGATCAGGTCACTCCTCAGTCTTCTCTGCTCCAAGGAAAACAACTGAAGTCTATCCAACCTCTCTTCATAACTTAAAATGTTTCATCCCAGGCAACATCCTGGTGAATCTCCTCTGCATCCCCTCCAGTGCAATCACATCCTTCCTATAATGTGGCGACCAGAGCACACAGTACTCCAGCTGTGGCCTCACCAAGGTTCTATACAACTCCAACCTGACCTCCCTACTTTTGTAATCTATGTCTCGATTTGGAGTCACATACAGGCTAGACTGGGTAAGGATAGCAGATTTCCCTTTCTGAAGAACATTAGTGAACCAGATGTTTCTTTTCAACAATCCAATAGTTTCATGGTCATCATTAGTGATGGCAGATTTATAATTCCAGTTTAATTTAATTTAATTAATTGAATTTAAATTCCCATTGTCATGGTGGGATTTAAACTCATGTTTCCAAATTATTGGACCAGGCTTTTGGGAGTCCATGGAGGATAACCTCATTGTTACTGCATCCACAATGATCTGACAAGTTGGACCATTACATCCAACCCCCTCTTGCAGAATAAACATTTGTAAAATAATGCTTTATTTTGACAGCAATCATAAAATGATAATCAACTTTACCTCATGTTGTGAGTAAAAGTGACTTTTCTCATCTCATGTTCCTTATCACCTTCCTCATAGACCCTTTCAAATTTCTTCTTGTAATACTGGAACAAATTATGAGTCCTGTCGTCCTGATTGTCAATTAAATCCTGAATGGGATTAGCCAGAATTCTATGTTCTACTGGAGGACCAGGGAAACTTTCACAAGACAAACCTGTAATAATTTTTAAAAATTATACCAGTGTTCAATAATTATGCGCTGGCCAGGATGTAATGTTGGCAATGGGGACCTCACCCTCTGATTGGAAACTAGTGGGAGCCCCATACCACTTCCATGGGGGAGGCCCAGTGGCATTAAGTAAGTGGCCAGCTCCAGGCCATCCCTGGGATTTAGGACCAAAGGGACAGAAATCCTTCCCCTGCCCCTCCCCCAGGGAGCTGGTGGCTAAATCAGAAGAAGCTGGCAGCTCCCCTTTACAGGCGGAGCCACTGGGAGTTGTGGCTGTTGCCGGTAATGCATCTTGGGAGAGGCCTAGAATTGCTAAGGGACCACAGGCCACAGGTCACAGGTGAGTGAGGGTGGGGTGGGGGTTGCAGTGAAGGAGTCACCAGCAAGGGTGCATGGGAAGGTGTTTGGAAGACAGGGCAGGCAATGGCTCTCAACAGCACCCCTCCCCTTCCTGATGGAGTCCCTCAATCCCACAAAGCACCTGGGAATGAGGCCCCCCCCCAACAAACATGTTCTCCGCCCCCCCCACCCTTCCCCACCGGCAAGATTTGCTGGGCTCCCACCTGGATGGTGAGGCCCCTGCCCACCGCTGGTTGAATACCAGCAGCAGCAGGATGAAGTCCATTAGTGGCCCTGACAGGCTGCAATCAGCTTCTATATAGGAAGGCTGCCTGCAAGCCTTCCTGCTCCAGACTTGATCAGAGGGAGGCTGGAGGGCGGCAAGATCTCCATCCTACACTCTCCCGACCAATCACAATCCCCAACCCCACCACCCCAGCCTTTGAACGCACCAGGGGAGGGGGTGATGGCATTAACTTCCACATGTCTTTAATATTAATATACAAATGACTTCACTTGTAAAACATGTACATACTGAAAAGTCTTTTACAAGATATCCTGCAGGCTATTGTTTACGTGGTTCCAGGTCCTTCTCTTTAAGATATTGAATATGCAATGGTAACATTGTGATGACTTGAATTCTGTGTGTTCGAGTTAATCAGGGGGTAGTTAGGGTAGGGGAGTAAGAAGGCACCTAGGCTGTAGAAGTCACTACTTATATTTCAATATATGAGACATAACAATTTAAGGAAGAGCCACACAAAAATTATTCTATTTAGTTCAAAATTATTCTACTAAAATTGAATAATTAAATGTTTCCGACTTGAAACTGAAATATGGTCATTTATAAATCTCACTTCAGCCTCTGGTTCCTTCCTCCAGTACATATCACTCCAAGATCACTTATTCCTGAGACTCAATGGTCACTAAGAATTTCAAGGCAGTAACCTGCAGTGACAGTACGCTGATCCGCACGCTCTCAAATGCAAAAGAAACACTTGTCTTCCACTCAACACCCATCAGGAATGAGACTGGGAACACAAAATAGGCCTATCATCGCCAGAACCTGAGCACATCGCCACTTTATGTTAGTCATGCTAGCAAAGTGCCCTTGTAAATTAAAATGATCAAGGTTTTGAGTGAGTTGTTAAACATAAACAGGAAACCACCAGGAAGATCTACAGACTTCTTGAGCAGTTTAATCAAATTTTTCTTAAGCAGATCAACAGTGCAAATCCATTAATTCTTCACAGGCTCATTCCTTCAAAACTAAATAAAAGGTAAATTATAACCACATATATGGTGGTGCTCCACAAGGCTGCAGCAAGAGAATGCTAGGTGTTTTACCTTCAGGAATTTTGAAGACATTTGGGTCCACATAATGCTTCAACTCTTTGTAATCTATTTCATATTTGTCATAATGTCCTCCAAACAAGGTGTTGTATCCCTTCATTTCATAATGGACAGGAATGGGGCCGCTAGTAGAATTGGCAATCCACATGGTGTAAGTGTTCTTTTTTTTACCCACAGAAGTGAAATTTTGCCACACATCGCAATGCATTCCTTTGGAGTCATCTTCCTTTATGAACTAAGAGATCAGTAAGTATATATAAGGTCACAGTTATCAACAAGATTCTGAACTAGTTTAATTTATCTTTAACACGAGTGGCTAATGAACAGATAGTAATCCCTTCCTCTCATAAAAATACATCCCTTGCTTCAGGTATCACACAGAAGCATTTCAAATAAAATCCAAAAAAGTTATGTAACCTTATTCTGGTGCAAGAAAGCTATACTGAACATTTCAGCTACGATGAAATAAACGCACTGTTAAAATTTGCAGCAACAGCTTCTCAGTTTGACATACTGTCATTCTGCTCTATGTAATTAACATTTCAATTAGGGTTGTCAACCCTCCAGGATTGGCCTGGAATCTCCAGGAATTGAAGATCAATCCCCAGGACCTCCTGTGTGCAACAGTGGAGAAAAGTCATTGGGAAATTTGAAAAGTTATTTTTTGTAATTTTCTTTGAAAATTTCTCTTTACAGATATAAAAATATTGAAAATGGGGGGAAAAGGGCTGTTTGACTGATTGGGTAATGAGTCTTTTCGCTTTCCAATTGGCATAGGGAGGCAGTACATCACAATGATGGATCTGTTGACCAAATAATGGCTGGAGTGTGGGGACAAGTCGTGTGGTGAAACCTCCAGGGATATATTTAATCACAATTGACAACGCTTCTTTCAATCCTTTTCTCAACTTTTTCCATTCTATAATGTACCTCCTTACCTGAAAACCTTGCAAATTTGGAATAACAGGCTGCGCAAGGACAGGTTCATGAATGGTTCCACTTAATTGGAAGCATTTGATAACATTTGTTTCAGTTTCTGTAGTTGCTGGAGAAATCTTATAACTAATTCCGGCTGGCTTTCTGAATCCATGCTGCAGAGTTATAACCTGACCTGTAAAATTGGTAGAAGATTTTATTAAACTATTAAAAGATCATAACTACTAAAGGTTTCTGGCCTAAAATAAAGATGATACTAAATGGCACCTATTTTCTATGAGCAGATCACTCTCGGGTTCATGATCAGCATATCCCTAAAGACATTCCATCTTCAGTGTAGGATCCTGAGTCATCAGCACCAATATAAAGGAAGGAAGTTGCAATTTTTTTTAATGAATTATCAAGTTATCAAATTAAAGATGTACTTTTTTTCCTCCAAATTGTCACCCTCATTGACCAGAACATCGTAGGTTTGAGACAAGAAAAAGCTATGGTTGTTAACACTATTGTCCTCTCGTGATGACAGGCTGAATAAATTGGGTCTATAATCTCGGGAGTTTAGAAGAATGAGAGGGGAACTCATTGAAACATACAAGATTATGAAGATAGACAGGGTAGACACTGGGATATTGTTTCCCCTGGTTGGGGAATTTAGAACACAGGGGCACAATCTCAGGTCAAAAAGCGGATCATTTAGGACCAAAACGAGCAGAAACTTCTTCATTGAAAGGGTGTGAATCTTTGGAATTCTCTGTCCCACAGGGTTGCAGATGCTCCATCATTAAATATATTTAAGGCAAAGATAGATTTTTGGTCTCTCAGGGAATTAAGTATTAAGAGGAGGCAGGCAAGTGGAGCTGAGGCAGAAGAACGGCTATGTTCATACTGAATGGCGGAGCAGGCTTAAGGGGCCATATGGTCTACTCTTGCTCCTATTTCTTACATTCTTATGTTACCCCCATTGTTCCTTAACCCAGTGGATAAGAAGGTGACCTAAACCAAAAACTCTCCCAACATTGCTGTTCATCAACCTCACCCAGAGTATAAATTTAGTCCGAATGGAATTGTTAGGGTAAATCCAGAAATGAAATAAATGTATTCAAGTAGTCAAGACATTTCTGAGACTGGAGGATAAGAGTAATTTACAAAGACCAAAACTATACCATCATAGTATTCAATGCGACTGACTTTTCCAGTCAAGTTGTACCAAGCTTCAAATGGTTCTTCAATGTCAGCATAGGGCAATGAAATAATTCCTGTAGACAAGATGGTTAAAAAAGTAACTTTGACTCACAAGAGAAAAGTACAGCATTTTCTTCATTAGCATAACAAGCACCATCCAACAATTTTCAATGGTTCATTATTTATACTAGTCAACAGTTAGAAGATTAAATTCAATTTCAAGTCTTTTACAGCAACTGGAGACCAAGGATTTTCAAGGCTCTACCTTTTGTTTATATCTGGGAGTATTTTCATTGGATCTTCTTAACACCCATCTTAGTGGCCTTTGCCTTCAGCTGCCTAGGCACAAAACTCTGGAATTCCCTCCTTAAAACTAGCTACATCTCTAACCTCCTGGCACTCCTTAAATCCTTACTATTTAGCCAAGCTTTTGGTCTTTTGTGCTACCATCTCCTTATCAGGCTCAACATGCAATCTTGTTCAATAACAAGAAGCACTTGGGGATGTTTTCTACTTGCTAGATAAATTCAACTTGTTATTGACTACACATTATATAAACTGGATTTAAAAATTAAAACAAATTTTAGTATATACGTTTTTGTTATATATGCAAATTCCTTTGGAGAATGCATTGCTCAAAGTCCCAATACTCAAAAGGAAAAACTAGTCAATCATGTGGACAGCAATTTTCAGTCTTACTTATATGACTATTTCTCGGTGGCTGAACAAATCAATAACGTGGGTCAAACAAGGAAATACAACATCATCTCCTGACAAAAGGGACAGGGCACAAGACAAATATGCAACTTAATTCTCACTTCCCAAAATGCAATATCACATTTCTTTTTCAAAAGATCATCTGCTCATCATTAATCTGGTAAAAGTACTAAATCAGTTTTTAAAAAAAAGAAGTGGACCTGTTTGCATAGAATTTTCTAAGTGCGTTTGTCTCTTTGAAATAGTAGGAGTCTGATCCTATTGCAAGTTATTACAATTCTCTTAAAGACCAATAATTTTAAACAAGAGATTTCAATTCCTAGTGACCATCGTAAAGGAAACTCATGACAAGATATCAGTTTGCAAGACTTTGTTTGTAACAAACAGACTAAAATCAACAACAACTAAATGCTACGTAGTAGGCAACTAATGCACCAAACTACAGAATAAATAACCCCTCCCCCCCCCCACCTTTAACACAATCCCCACCCCACAGTAATACTTTATGGCCCACTCTCCACATAATTGCAGTTTTTACAGGAACCAGTCCAATATTATCCCCAGTTTCCAACAGCTTTGCTTTTCCCAGTCCTAACACTGAGTGACAATTAAAAGGCATTTTCTCAGTTTTCGGAGAGTTTTCAACTCGGCACAGCTTAGTCTGGTGATTCCTTCACCTGGCCATACCAAGAGGAACCTTCTTGTGTCTTTTGATTGCCATGGGATGCATCTTTTTGATCAGAGGCTGTCTTTCCTCCCGCATTCTGTCTGGTAGTTATAGGAAGGGAGCACTCACCTCACTGCTGACCACACTAGCTGCAGCCTTTGTCTCTGTGTACCTCTCTCTCTCTTTCTGTTCCAAAGTCCCTGAGACAGAAAGTCTGCCCATACGCTTCTCACTTTGTTTCAGTTGTGAACATTTTGCATCTTGCTCTCAGTCTCTTGACTGAGCACCCCCTATCTCCATGTTAATGAGGCCACCTGATCACATAACTCACTTCATTACTCCATTTTACCTTAAATTAAAGAGACAGTTTATTACATAATCTTATAAACCTTTCATTTGTAACACTATACTTATTCTGGATTTTTCTAGGGTACTGTGAAATGGAGCCAGTCGGTTCTGTACTGCTACTTCACTGCTCTAGGAATCTAAAGGTGAGCCAGGAGAAATTAAGCAGGATATTATGGAGGCGTCCTTCATTAAAGCTTTGGAATTGGAAGGATGTGAATTTGTGCATCATACAAAAATGCAGTGGACATGCAATTAATGGAAATATTCAAAACCGTTAAAAGAGAAGTTCAAAATAGTGTTTAAGTGTAGAATTTGAGGCAGACCGATTGTCCCTCCATTGGTGAAGTGGACAGCCAATCTTTAGGCAGATATATCATAACACAGCCAGACCTCAGCACTGGAGGACTGAAACCTTCAGACACAACCACAGACAAAATAAGTCATGGCGTAATTTAAACTTATAAATTACAATAAATTAAAGTTGCTTTTAAGATTTCTAAATGTATGGATAACTCATTGCTCACAATGGAAAAGTCTAATAATGAGTCTGCTCAATTACACTACAATTAATCCTGACTCTGTTGGTTACTTTATAGGTCCGTGCCTGACAGCAAGAGCTGGAAGCATCAAAACCTCCTTTGTCATGATAAAGTATTGCTGGCTCTGACCATCAGCAAGTATGAACAGTGCTCACTGACAGCACTTGTGTCAATTCTGCTATTTTGGATCCAGCTACACATTGCAGGTCCATACAGACCTTTCCCTCACATCAGGGAAAGTTGGAACCAGACCAGCAAGGTTCTAAATATGACTTACATTAGCTGCTCACACATCCCAATCTGCATAACTGCTTTAAAATCATGTCCCATATTTTATACCATTTGGCCTTACACAAATTCTATGTAGGAGGCCTTGTGGTAGCATCCCTGCCTCTGAACCAGAAGCTCCGGGTTTGAGTTCCAGCCCAGGACTTGAGGTCAAGGAAGGTGCATTTATAACATGGCCGAACAGGCTGAGTATCTACTTGTAAATCTTCCCAACATAGCCAATGGCAGGCAGTAGGAACAGGAGAGATTCCTCATCAGCCATGTGATGGAAAGAAATTGGAACCTCTACCATTGCTATCCATAGCTCCAGACTACAACATGCATGTAAAAGTGTGTGTTCCCACAGCAACTCAGAGTTCTTGGGGGACTGGATGGCTCAGTTGGCCTCGGCCAGTGTGGATCAGATTGATGCCAACAGCACGGGGTTTGATCCCTGTACCAGCTGGGGTGGATTTGGGACCTGCCACCTTACCCTACCCCAGTGGGTGTCACAATGCTCTGGGTTGAACCTGCCTTCAGGCAGAGAGCTGAAAAAGAAACCCCATGTCTTTCCAGATCAACTGATAACCCAAAACGTAGATCCTTTGTCTCTCAGTTCTGTTGACTCTCAGACCTCTTGAGGTTCGGATAACTCATAAAAGTAAATAAAGGTTCAGATTCCCATTATATGTAGTTACTCATGCAGGTTTTCACCATGTGCAGTCAGTGCAGACCAACCTGAGCCCATTTTTTAAAAATATTCATTCATGGGATGTGGGCATCGCTGGCTGGGCCAGCATTTATTGCCCAGCCCTAATTGCCCTTGAGAAGGTGGTGGTGAGCTGCCTTCCTGAACTGCTGCAGTCCATGTGGTGTAGGTACACCCACAGTGCTGTTAGGGAGGGAGTTCCAGGATTTTAACTCAGTGGCAGTGAAGGAACGGCAATATATTTCCAAGTCAGGATGGTGAGTGACTTAGATGGGGTAATCACCGCCTGGAAGTTCCCCTCCATCTGCTACGCTTGTCCTTCTAGATGGTAGTGGTCATGGGTTTGGAAGGTGCTGTCTAAGGAGCCTTGGTGAATTCCTGCAGTGCATCTTGTAGATGGCACACACTGCTGCTAGTGTGTTGGTGGTGGAGGGAGTGAATGTTTGTGGTTGTGGTGCCAATCAAGCTGGCTGCTTTGTCCTGGATGGTGTCAAGCTTCTTGAGTTAAAAGCAAAGAACTGTGGATGCTGGAAATCCAAAACAAAAACAGAAACAGAAATACCTGGAAAAACTCAGCAGGTCTGGCAGCATCGGCGGAGAAGAGCACAGTTGACGTTTCGAGTCCTCATGACCCTTCAACAGAACAGTTCTGCTGAAGGGTAATGAGGACTAGAAACATCAATTGTGCTCTTCTCCGCCGATGCTGCCAGACCTGCTGAGTTTTTCCAGGTATTTCTGTTTCTGTTTTTGTTTCAAACTTCTTGAGTGTTGTGGGATCTGCACTCACCCAGGCAAGTGGGGAGTATTCCATCACACTTGTGCCTTGTAGATGGTGGACAGGCTTTGAGAAGTCAGGAGATGGGGCGACATGAAGTGACACAAAAATTGGTTGTGTCGTAAATAGTGAGGAGGAAAGCTTTAGATTACAGGATGATATAGATGGGCTGGTAAGATGGGCAGAGTAGTGGCAAATGGAATTTAATCCTGAGAAGTGTGAGGTGATTCATTTTGGGAGAACTAACACGGCAAGGGAATACACAATGAATGGTAGGACCCTAGGAAGTACAGAGGATCAGAAGGACCTTGGTGTACATGTCCATAGATCCCCGAAGGCAGCGGCACAGGTAGATAAGATGGTAAAAAAGGCAAATGGGATACTTATCTTTATTAGCAGAGGCATAGAATATAAGAGCAGGGAGGTTATGTTGGAGTTGTATAAAACGCTGGTTAGGCCACTGCTAGAGTACTTTGTGCACCACACTACTCTGGTCACCACACTATAGGAAAGATGTGATTGCATCAGAGAGGGTGCAGAGGAAATTCACCAGGATGTTGCCTGGGCTGGAGCTATGACTCTATGTGAGTTATTCGTTGCACAATTCCTAGCCTCTGACCTGCTTTTGTAGCCACAGTATTTATATGGCTTGTCCAGTTCATTATTTTACAACAAAAGTGTCCACCAGCAATTGTTTTAAGGAAGACAAAAAAAAAGCAGATGGATTGATCAAAAGACTGCACTGTTACACAACAATCTGATTCCAATACAGCATCAATATTGCAACCTCCTATCCCATTAATCCTCAATATTTGTCTGGCTGCTCTGTTTATCTCTGTGCTCTATCAATTCCAGAAAGAGTTCACTGGAATTGATACTGCAGAGATAAACAGAAAAAAAACAATCCCACCTAATTTCTTCAAACAAAGGAATAAGATCAGTTCAATGGAAGTGTAAAGAAAGCACTGCTGTCACATGAATGGTCAGGTGTCACAATTTCAGAAATATCACAGTACCATCTCCGAGCATACCTAAAAGGTTTCATTTTGTGTCCATCTGATTCCTGGATCTGTGAGAAAAATCCAGAGTGGTTCATGATGCATTTTGTCATGTAAAGCAGGGCTCCCATTAAAAAGAGTGAATTATACTGTGCTGAGATGGGTAGATACAGAGAACAGCATCATGATTATACTGCCGTTTTTGGTGCAGACTGTGCATATTTTCCAACTTAGTTCTTTGCTTTTTTTATTACTTCTCACCCGCAAAAGCTTTTTGTAAAAGGCTGTGGATAGATGGACCAACTTTCTTATGTATCCAGTGTTTGCTCATTCATATTCTTGTTTCATAAAACTTATTTTATATAAAAAACATGTGCCATACCTGATATATGGTAAATTTTCGGAAAGATGGGAACATTTGAAGGCTTGACATTCACCACTACATAAAACAAATAGTTCAGTACACAACATTTACCATTGTGAGCACTATATTTGCTACTTCACTGAAACAACTGATTTTGAGATTCACTTGAATTTGTTTTAATCCAACCAAGTTTAATACTGAAATAAAATTATCCTTATTTATTTTGTCTTTTAATATTGTTTTATCGTAATGAAATAGGTTTAAAATACCAAGTATTACCCAAATGAGCTCACACACACAAAGAAACAGAACTGCTTAGGGAGTTTTTTTGACACCAGCACATGCTTTAAGAAACTCCAAACCAAGTTATTGAGAAATTGACAATGGCACATGCTGTTTGCCCAATATGGAATCCACACATCACATGCCAAAGCCTAGACAGCTCAGGTATAGGTTGGCAGAGCCAAGGTTTTGGAATGCTCAAATTTGCACAAGTTGCTGGTGGTGTACAACCAGCCAAATCTCTCTAACCTACCTGGCACACAGCACTAATAAGCTTGTCCATCTAACATCACCTATATGTTAAGGAAACAGCTCACACAATTATCTGGAATCATGTGGAAAGAATCTCAACTCTTTCAATACTCCAGGTTCTTAGCCTAACTAGAAAGGAGGCACTGCTGGATCTGATGCTGGGGAATGAGGTGAGCCAAATGGACCAAGTGTCTATGGGGGAACATTTGGGTAAGAGCGATCATCATATCATAAGGTTCAGATTAATCATGGAGAAGCGCAAAGAACAATCTAATATAGAATTTCTAAATTGGAAGAGGGCTAATTTCAGATCTAGCCAAGGTAAAATGGAATCAGAGAGTGGCAGGAAAAACTGTAGTGGAACAGTGGGCGACCTTTAAGGGGAAGATGCTTCAGGTACAGGCTGGGTCCATTTCAACAAAGGCAAAAGGTAAGGGAGCCAAAAACAGGGCTTCTTGGATGACAAGGGAGATAGAGATTATGATGAGACAAAAAAAGGAGGGTATGATGAATGTCAGGTGAATTCTTCGATGAGAATCAGGTTGAGAGCGAGGTGAAGAGGAAAATAAGACTGGCAAAGAGAGCTTGTGAGAACAGAATGGCAGTCAACATAAAAGGGAATTCAAAAATCTTCTATCAGCATGTAAATAGCAAACAGATAGTATGAGGTGGTGTGGGTCCTATTGGGAATGAAAAGGGTGATATGTGCTTAGAGATGCAGGGCAAGGTTAGAATACTTAAGTGAGTTCACTATATTGAAATAAAAACAAAAAACTGCGGATGCTGGAAATCCAAAACAAAAACAGAATTACCTGGAAAAATTCAGCAGGTCTGGCAGCATCGGCGGAGAAGAAAAGAGTTGACGTTTTGAGTCCCATTGACCCTTCAACAGAACTGAGTGAATATTAGGAGAGGGGTGAAATATAAGCTGGTTTAAGGTGGGGGAAGAGAAGTGGGGCGTGGGGGGTGGGGGGGGGGTGGTTGTAGGGACAAGCAAGCAGTGATAGGAGCAGATAATCAAAAGATGTCACAGACTAAGGAACAAAGAGGTGTTGAAGGTGGTGATATTATCTAAACGAATGTGCTAATTAAGAATGGATGGCAGGGCACTCAAGGTACAGCTTTAGTGGGGGTGGGGTGGAAAGACTAGCAGGGCATACAAGATTTAAAAATAACGGAAATAGGTGGGAAAAGAAAAATCTATATAAATTATTGGAATAAACAAAAGGAAAGGGGAAGGAACGGAAAGGGGGTGGGGATGGAGGAGGGAGTTCAAGATCTAAAGTTGTTGACTTCAATATTCAGTCCGGAAGGCTGTAAAGTGCCTAGTCGGAAGATGAGGTGCTGTTCCTCCAGTTTGCGTTGGGCTTCACTGGAACAATGCAGCAAGCCAAGGACAGACATGTGAGCAAGAGAGCAGGGTAGAGTGTTAAAATGGCAAGCGACAGGGAGGTTTGGGTCTTTCTTGCGGACAGACCACAGGTGTTCTGCAAAGCGGTCACCCAGTTTACGTTTGGTCTCTCCAATGTAGAGGAGACCACATTGGGAGCAACGAATGCAGTAGACTAAGTTGGGGGAAATGCAAGTGAAATGCTGCTTCACTTGAAAGGAGTGTTTGGGCCCTTGGACGGTGAGGAGAGAGGTAGTGAAGGGGCAGGTGTTGCATCTTTTGCGTGGGCATGGGGTGGTGCCATAGGTGGGGGTTGAGGAGGAGGGGGTGATGGAGGAGTGGACCAGGGTTCCCAGAGGGAACAATCCCTACGGAATGCCGATAGAGGGGGTGAAGGGAAGATGTGTTTGGTGGTAGCATCATGCTGGAGTTGGCGGAAATGGCGGAGGATGATCCTTTGAATGCGGAGGCTGTTGGGGTGATAAGTGAGGACAAGGGGGACCCTATCATGTTTCTGGGAGGGAGGAGAAGGCGTGAGGGCGGATGCGCGGGAATGGGCCGGACATGGTTGAGGGCCCTTTCAACAACCGTGGGTGAAAAACCTCGGTTAAGGAAGAAGGAGGACATGTCAGAGGAACTGTTTTTGAAGGTAGCATCATCAGAACAGATGCGACGGAGGTGAAGGAACTGAGAGAATGGGATGGAGTCCTTACAGGAAGCGGGGTGTGAGGAGCTGTAGTTGAGGTAACTGTGGGAGTCGGTAGGCTTGTAATGGATATTGGTGGACAGTCTATCACCAGAAATTGAGACAGAGAGGTCAAGGAAGGGAAGGGAAGTGTCAGAGATAGACCATGTGAAAATGATGGAGGAGTGGAGATTGGAAGCAAGATTAATAAATTTTTCCAAGTCCCGACGAGAGCATGAAGCAGCACCGAAGTAATCATCGATGTACCAGAGTAAGAGTTGTCGGAGGGGGCCGGAGTAGGACTGGAACAAGGAATGTTCCACATACCCCATAAAGAGACAGGCATAGCCACACCTTTTATTTGGAGGAAGTGAGAGGAGTTGAAGGAGAAATTGTTCAGCGTGAGAACAAGTTCAGCCAGACGGAGGAGAGTAGTGGTGGATGGGGATTGTTCGGGCCTCTGTTCCAGGAAGAAGCTAAGGGCCCTCAGACCAGCCAGGTGGGGAATGGAGGTGTAGAGGGATTGGACGTCCATGGTGAAGAGGAAGCGGTTGGGGCCAGGGAACTGGAAATTGTTGATGTGACGTAAGGTGTCAGAGGAATCATGGATGTGGGTGGAAAGGGACTGGACAAGGGGAGAGTGAAGGGAGTCAAGATAACGAGAAATGAGTTCCATGGGGCAGGAACAGGCTGACACGATCGGTCTACCGGGACAGTTCTGTTTGTGGATTTTGGGTAGGAGGTAGAAGCGGGCCATCCGAGGTTGGGCGACTATCAGGTTGGAAGCTGTGGGAGGAAGATCTCCAGAGGAGATGAGGTCAGTGACAGTCCTGGAAATAATGGCTTGATGTTCAGTGGTGGGGTCATGGTCCAGGGAGAGGTAGGAGGGAGTGTCTGTGAGTTGACGCTCAGCCTCCGCGAGGTAGAGGTCAGTGCGCCAGACAACAACAGCACCACCCTTGTCAGCGGGTTTGATGACGATGTCAGGGTTGGACCTGAGGGAACGGAATGCAGTAAGTTCAGAGAGAGAGAGATTAGAATGGATGAGAGGAGCAGGGAAATTGAGACGACTAATGTCACACCGTCAGTTCTCAATGAAAAGATCAAGAGAAGGTAAGAATCCAGAGGGAGGGGTCCAGGTGGAGGGAGAATATTGGAGGTGGGTAAAAGGATCCGTTGAACGGGGAGAGGACTCCTGCCCAAAGAAGTGACCCGGGAGACGAAGACGGTGGGAGATGAGTTCAGCATCATGCCGAGCCTGAAGTTCATTGAGATAAGGGCGTAAGGGTATGAAACTAAGTCCTTTGCTGAGCACTGAACGTTCAGCGTCGGAGAGGGGAAGGTCAGGGGGTATAGTAAATACACGGCCGGGGCTGGGATTGGAAGAGGGGGTGGGGACGGAGGGACAGGCAGGGGTGGGGGGTCCTAGATGGGTGTTGGTGTCGATGAGTTGTTGGAGCTTGCGTTCCTTAGCACTTGGGAGAAAGAGAAAAAGTTTCTTGTTGAGGCGTCGGACATCTTTTGATTATCTGCTCCTATTACTGCTTGCTTGTCCCTACAAGCACACCCCCCCCCGCCCCATTTCTCTCCCCCCACCTTAAACCAGCTTATATTTCACCCCTCTCCTAATATTCACTCAGTTCTGTTGAAGAGTCATGAGGACTCGAAACGTCAACTCTTTTTTTCTCCGCCAATGCTGCCAGACCTGCTGAGTTTTTCCAGGTAATTCTGTTTTTGTTTCACTATATTGAAGTTTACTGAGGAAGAGGAATCTGACAAAGTGTTGTAGAAGTTGGGATAGTAGAGTGGGGATAGGGTGAAAATTGGAAGGGAGGTGGTGCTAGAAAAGCTGGCAATGCTTAAATTGGATAAATTATCTGGTCCCTGATGGCTTGCGTCCCAGGTTTCTGAAGGAATTGAGGATGGAGATAGTGAAAGGGCTTGCCTTAATCTTTCAATTTTCCCTAGATATGAGGAGGGGCCAGAGGATTAGAGACTGACAAACGTGACACCTTGAAAGGGTGTGAGGACATTCACAGAATCACAGTCCTCGTAACTACTGGTCAAATAGTTTAAAAAAGTGGGGGGGGGGGGGGGTTCGAATCCATAATCAGGGCAAAAAATCAACAGGCACTTGGAGAGGTTTGAGTTAATTAAAGAGAGTCATCACGGATGTGTAAAAGACAAATAGTGTTTAACTAATCTAACTGAATTTTTGAACAGCGAAGGGAATGCCCTTAAACCAGCCATGAAAAAGCCTGGACAGGAAAAACCGAGTACTATCGATTAAAATACAATATCATTAATCGGATTTCCCTTTCTTTTTCTGATCCACCCCTTTGCTTCCTTTGGGGTGAGTGTTTTACATTCGCCGCCAACAGTGAATCACAGGCTGACTAAACACAGAGTGAAGCCACTCGGGCCATCGTCCCCTAGGCAGGGATAGTATTCAGAGCTGGACAAACACACCCTTTCTGACACTGATGAAGCCAGTTGACACACATTAACAAGAACATTAGGAATGATTTCAAGGGCAGGTAGAGAAAAGCGACTCGAGGTAAAGACTGTTGCGATTACCTGACAAGCACCTGAGCAACGCAACAATCCACCACCGCATCGCTCCCTTCCAAAGCACCGAGTGTCACTCAAATCAGCTGAAGCCCTCAACCAATCAGCATCTACCCAGGAGCTGGAGCCTCTTTCATAGAACAGCCAATCAGCACCGCCGAAAGGTGGGGGGGGGGGGGGGGGGGGGGGGGGGTGGTCTGTAGAGTAGGCGGTGTGTCACGTGGCCGGGAGCCCTGATGGACCCTAAGTTATTTGGAAGTGGTCATGGTCATGGTGCTACATATTGCAATCTTGAGAGTTCAACACGCAAACAATCCAACTGAGACTTTTAACAGTTAAATTACAATAAATAAAAACTAAAAAGGTAGCAACAACAAAAAAAAGGCCATCTGTTTTAAGAGGGAGAGTTTATAAAATTCCCTCTTGGAAGTGGATCTCCTTTGAGACAGAAGGAAGGAAGGGACTGTATTTTATTCCAGGATGTAGTCTATAGTTTTCCTTAGATCGTAAAATCATAAGAAATAGGAGCAGGAGAATGTCATTCAGCCCATTGAACCTACTCCACCCTTCAATAAAATCATGGCTGAACAGATTGTGGCCTTAACTCCAATTACCTACCTGCCCCCACCTTGTTGATCAAAATGCTGTGTAACTCAGCCTTGAAGATATTCAATGACCCAGCTTCCAATGGAAGAAAATTTCAGAGATTAACGACTCTGTGAGAGAAGAAATGCCTCTTCGCCTCTATCTTAAATGGGAGACCCCTCATTTTTAAACTGTGCCCACTAGTTCTAGATTCCCTCATGAGAGGAAACATCCTCCTAGCATCTACCTTGTCAAGTCCCCCTCCCAATCTTATGTGTTGCGATACAAGTAATGTGTTAAAATGCCCATTTATCTGTTCCATGCAACTGCCTGCACCTTACTTCTTTTTGACATTGCGTGCAAGACTCAGCTCTGAGGGAGTGTCTCACCTGCAACAGCAACATGCATTTATATAGCACCTTTAAACTGTCTCAAGGCACTTCACATGAGCATTGTCAAACAAAATGTGACACCAAGCTGCATAAGGACATATTAGGACAGATGGCAAAAACCTATTCAAAGCAGTAAGTTTTAAGAAGAATCTTAAAAGGGGGTGGGGCAGAATTGGAGAAACACATATCTCGGAGGGTTGTGGGACTGGAGGATATTAGACATGCGGAAGAGCTTGAAAGAGTTTGTAAAAAAGAATTATAATACTAAAATTGAAGCATTGCTTAACTAGGAGTCATTATAGTTCAGCAAGCACAGTGGTGATAGGTGAATGGGATTTGGTGCAAGTAAGGACACGGGCAGCAGAATTTGTACGTCCTCAAGGTTACAGCAGGTAGAACATGGGAAGCCAGCCAGAGTGTGTTGCAATAGTGAAATCTGGAGGTATCAAAGGTATGGATGAGGGTTTCAGAAGTAGATAAGCTGAGGTGGAGAGGGGGGAAGCCGGGTGGTGTTACAGAGGTAGAAATAGGCAGTCTTACTGATGGTACAAATATGTGGTGAGAAGCTCATCTCATGTGGTTAGAATCTCATGGAGGGGTTTGAAAACAAAGATAAGAATTTAAAAGTTGGGGCTTTTTTAATAACTTATGTTTTGTCCTTACAGATCCTGTCCTATAGGCCGTCTATTTCCAGCATTTTTTGTTTTTGTCATTGTGAAACAGTACAATGGAGGCAATACCCCTAAGTATGGATTGTGGTGGCTGGTGAGGTACTTTAAGCCACGTTTGCTTCTGAAAACGTAAAAAAAACTGTTCTGTAAACCAGCACAAAAACTCGTCAAGAAAAATGAACATATATTGAATTAAGGCTTCCCATCACCTCTGGGTGTGCCAAGCACTTCACAGCTGCTCTTGAGACAAAGGCACTGTTGTAATGTAGGAAAACATAACAGCTAATTTGTTTACAGAGAGGTCCCACAAGGAGCAATGAGATGAGTAAATAGATTTTCTTTTAGTAATACTGTTTGAGAGATTAAGGTGTGACAGTTATCAACCATTTTGATGAGTGAGGCAGACTCTTTACCCACTTAGAGAGGGCATAATACAGATTCACTTGAATGATGCTGAGGTTAAAAGGGTTAAATTATGAGGTGAGGTTCCACAGCTTATATTCCCTCGATATGGTAGAGAGAAACTATTACCTGTGATGGGGGAGTCATAGTCTTAAAAATAAAGTTAGGCTGCTCAGGGTGATGTTTGGAAGTATTTCTTCACACAAAGGGTTTTGGAAATCTAAAACACACTCTCTCAAAAAACTGCAGAGGCTGGGTGAAGGGTGAGGGTCAATTCAAGATTTCAAAACTGAGAATGATAAATTTTTGTTGGGCAAGAGTTTAAAAGAATATCGAACCAAGGTGGGTAAATGGAATTAAGAAAAAGCTCAGCCATAATCTAACTGAATGCTGGGACATGTTCGAGGGGCTGAATGGTCTCTCCTGTTTATATGTATAATACAGAACCACGCCAGCTTGTACCCTTAGGAATTGCCCTTCATGCAACTTTAAAGAGTGTTTTTCTTTGGTCTATAGTAATCAAACCTGTTGGAAAAAAAAACTCATTTTTTGAACTTTATGAATGTTATGTTGAGTAAAGAACATCTCACAACTTCAAAAATTCACTCACATCATAACGGAAGAGTCATATGGACTTGAAACGTTAACTCTGTTTCTCTCTCCACAGAGGCTGACAGACCTGCTGAGTTTTTCCTGCTTTTATATCAGATTTCCAGAATCCGCAATATTTTGCTTTTATCATAAAGGAATTTGATGTTTGATTTTGATTATTGGGTGATTTTAAACTCAATGGGCAGAATTTTGCAGTCGACGAGCAGGGGGCGGGGCCCACTCGCCGACGTGTAAAATGATGCAGGATGATGTCAGGCGGAACCCCCGACATCACCGCGCCCCATTTAAATTTTCAGGAAGGTGGGGGCGCAGCAAAATCAGCTGCGGGCCCGCCGACCTGTCAATGGCCAATTGAGGCCATTGACAGACCAATTATACAATTAAAGGACCTGACCGTCCAACCTTAAGGCTGGCAGACAGGACAGGAGCTCCAGCGGCAAACAGAGAAAACAAGAAACCTCATCCAGCGGCAGGATGAGGTTTCATGTAGGGTTTTAAAAATTTTAATAAAGTTATTCTGTAAATTATGAACATGTCCCATCTCGTGTGACATTGTCACATAAGGGGGACATGTTAGGGATTTTTTTTTCTATTTTTAATATTTTTCAAAGTGTAAGCGATCTCCCTGAGGCTGCACTTAGCCTCAGGTAGGCGTGCGGTCTGTTGTGCACATGCGCAAAAGAGCGCACTCTTGCTTTTGGGGAATATCCCCCGATCCCCTCCCCCCCTCCCACCTACACAAGGAGTGCATAGCGCTTCCTGCCGGACGTCACGCTGGGTGGGCCTTAATTGGCCCACCCACGTAAAATGGCGGTGCGGCCCACTTCGCTGGTGGGGATCGCCTCCCCACCCACCGGAGATTGGGTCAAGCCCGCCCGCCCAACAGGCAGAAAATTCTGCCCAATCTCTCCAAACAAAAGGCTCTTGGTGAAAAGGGTCAACTTTAGTCCCACTCTAACTCTGCCAATTGTGGAAATCTTCATCAATAGCTCCAACTATTTCAGAGAAAACAGTAAGTGACCATTATCCTTTGCATTTTGGGGAAATCAACTTACTCACAGATGGGTGATAATTCTAAATGTGATACAAGGTTGATACTCACTTGCTCACTTTTCCGGAATCGATTTATCCAATTCAGGGTTGCAGGGAGTCAGAGCCTATCTCGACAGGCAATGGGCACTAGGTGGGGTATACCCAGTCCATCACAGGGCAAAAGGTTGATACTATCATGTTAAATAAATTACCATAAAAGTTTATGAGTGAAACTTCCACTCCCATGTTAAAGTTTAAAGCTTCTCTAATGAAAAGCTACATTCCAAAAGCTAGTGGATTTCACTGGATGTCTGTGTGATTCCCAGCTCCGCGCCCCAGGAATACCAAATATAATCTTAAAAGGGGCATGTTCAGGGTATATATTTTCGTTCAGAGGACTGGTGTGCACACTGTAAAGAATAAATAACCTGGATATTTCTGTTGTGCTATTATATGAATGTTTAATATATTTGTATCAAATTCTCTGCTAGCTTATAGGAGGCAATAACTCATTGAAACAGATTAGTTTGTTGGCTAAGATTTTAAAGAAAGGGGTTAGGAATTCAGATGATAACACAGTTGGTGGCAATTTCTACCCTGGTTTATTAAAAATATTGCATGATTTTCTTTTAAAACACCATCAATATTAAGTTAGGATTCTTACTGGTAGATGGGTCTGATGATTTCACTCTGGTCCCTCTTTTGGCTTTGCCTATGCTACATGGGATCGTCACAATGCTGGGTCATCACCCTTAGTTAGGCACCTTTTTTTAGATTTGCTTGATGGTTTGTTACACCAGATCCCCTTCCATGCACCAACCCGCTTCTTTAATTCGGGCTGGAGACCAGCACTGAGACATGCTGGCTTGCCTGCACCAATAGCTAGGTTCTTCTGTGCTCAACAAATCCTGGAGTGGAACTCAAACCTCGGAGCTTCTGGCTCAAGAGACTGGAGTGCTGCTAGCTGCTGCACTCGGGCTCCTATATGTCTGATGATTTCACTGATGTGAGGATTAACCAATGCCCCAAGGGATCTCCTCAGGGTCAGGTTGTGATTAAAACTGCAAATATGAACTGGCTGGGATTGCATGGCTCAGGTGTAGCTGGGTATCAATGGAGCTGATGGATGATGCCCCCCTCATCTCCACTTCCTTGAGTCCAGAGGATGAGTTCTTGAAAGGACCCCGGCTGACAATTGGTTTAGCCATCCCTGCCGGATCTGATTGGACCACACAAAGTGCTATTGGGTCCTGCTTTCATCCGCCAAAACCACTCACTGTTCAAGGATCATACTGGATCATCCCTGGCTTAATTTCTCTACTGCAAACCACCTCCTTAAAGCCTTTTCCCTGTACTCTACCCTCACCTACAATAAGTGTGAGAAGTTCAAATAACTTCTTTGTCAGTGTTTATGCTCCACCCAAGCCTCTTCCCACCCCACTCAATCTAATCCTATAAGTATAAACTTCTATTTCATTCTCCCTCATGTGTTTATTCAGCTTCTCCTTAAGCACATTTGTACTTTGCACCTCATCTATTTTATGTAGGACTGAGTTCCACATACTCACGGCTCTTTGGGTAAAGACTTTGCTCCTGAAGTTCTTATTAGATTTATTCATGACTATCTTATATTCATGATGTTGGAAAATTAGTGAATTGCATTTTTGTTGCAAATTAATATTAGGTAATTTTTAAAATAATAATTGTTGTGTTAATTTTACACACAATCCCATTTATAAATGAAAGAAAGGACCTCACCCCTGAGGAAGAATTCTGCAATGATTTATTAGAACAAAAGTATTACATCATAAATCATAAGAGGTATTGTATCTGCATAATCAGACTGATTCTTGTAAGGGTCAAAGGTGTTGCTCCTTCATCATATACAAAAATACTTCCACTAAAGAAGAAAACAAACTCTGCAACCATATGTGTGAAGGTGTTCAAAAGTTCATCAGTTAGAGAAATCAGTGATAGAATATAAGGTTCAACTTTATTAATCTTTATGGAAAAATCCCTATTAGTTTGTATTCAGTTATTAATTTTCATGCTGGAAAGATTGTTGCAATAATCTGTGCAAAAAATAAACTCTGAACAAATGTTATGATGCTTGATTGAGCATTTGTACATGTTTCTGTTCAGTTACTCCAGAGTGACGTAAGTTGCATCTGTAGCAACTCCACAGTTGTTGTCTTTCATGGAGATGAGTACGTATCCATCATTACCCCAGTACGTTGACCAAGAGTTTTTGATGAGCCAGTACGAATGACCAGCAAGTGTTCCATAACCAACAGCCAGCACAGCATGATTCAAATCTTCCAGCTTGTTTCCTAAAACAGCAACACCAGAACATTAAAAAACTTCCATTCCATTTCTCTACTGCAAACCACCTTCTTAAAATCTTCTCCCTGTACTCCACCCTCACCTACAATAAGTGTGAGAAGTTCAAATAACCTCTTTGTCACTGAGATTAAGGCCATCCATTCAGTTGCCCCTGCCAGGGTTTATTTTCCACCCATGCCTCTTCCCAACCTACTCAATCTACTCTTGTAAGAATAACCTTCCCCTTAAGCATATTTATACTTTGCACCTCATCTACTTCATGGGAGTGAGTTCCCATCCCATTCCTAGCGACTCCCATCCCATTTATTTTACATAAAATTTGTCTGTGCATCTAAATTAATTTTTTTTAGCAAATTGCATCATCTCATGGTACAAACAAAAAGCACAGCATTTTTATACTCACATTTGATGCCATCCATGTAGATAGATTGCAGAAAACTACCCTGTTTATGTGGATGGGAATAAGCAATACTAATAATCTGGACATGTCTTTTTTTGAGAGGTGGAGCAGGGCACTAGTGGAAGAATGGAGAAACAGAGCAGCTGGTTTATAGATAAATTAGTCCACCAAAATGGGAAAAATTCTGCCCGATATCCAATAACAGTTTATACTTTGGTTTATTCATTCACAGGATGTGGGAGTCGCTGGCAAAGCCATCATTTAATGCCCATCCCTAGTTGCCTCTGAGATGGTGGCGGTTGACAACTGAGTAGCTTGCTAGGCCATTTCAGAGGCAACCACATTGCTGTAGATCTGGAGTCACATATAGGCCAGATCGGGTAAGGACAGCAGATTTCCTTCCTTAAAGAACCAGGTGGTTTTTACAACAATCCTGTAGTTTCATGGTCACCATTAGTGTGAATAGCTTTTTATTCCAGATGTATTTAATTAGCTGAATTTTAATTCCCCACCTGCCACAATGGGATTTGAACTCATGTCTTCGGATCATTTGTCCAGGCCTCTGGATTATTAGCTCAGTACCATAAGCATTATACTAACATTGTTTATTTCAGATTTGGTTCTAAAGAATTACTGTACTTAAGAATCAATATAGCATACTACTCCTTATGTTTGAGCACATGTTTTACTATATTTCTGAGTCAAACATTTCAAATAGTTGTCCCACAGATATTGTCATCTTTGAAGACCTGACAGTTGTATATGAATTAAGACTAACTCCAATAATTAGTTTAATTACAGCAGTAATGTTCACCACAACAATAGTTAACTATTATTCAAATGATAGAAGATGTTATATTTATTCGAATATGGAAGTCTATTACAAAGAAAAATGTATTCTGTTTCCTTTCACTGGTACGTTGTGAAAGTTAGAATACTTACCACAATTTGGCTCATAATAAATCCCACTGCTGTAAAACCTAAAGGACTTCTGTGAAACATCGATCCCAACAGCCACAGGTCCATTTTTAAAGATGGCCATTTTTAAGGCTTCATTGTCTCCTGAAATAACATTAGTGTAGCTCTTCAGCTTGGCTATCAATGTGGATTGATTATAGTGGCAGAATCCATTCTAGAAAAAAATCATGTCAAAGTACAAAAGTAAACTGAAAATATGGAAAAGTTGAGGAATCACCATTAAAAACAATTCTCTAGGCCTTAGATATCCTATTTCACATTGACAACAAACCATTCCTTATCTAGTTAAAATATCTAAGTAAAATTACACACCTTCAGTCTTATTTTCTCAATCTCTGAATGAAGTTTATACTTGATGTCCTGTCTTTAAGAGGCTATACCTGTATGAATGTTCCGACTTCTTTCTGATTGGTCTGTACTGATCATATTGTACTGCCAGTCACAATTAATAGGTGCCAATTTTCAAGAATGACAAACTAACCAGTCCCTTGGTTGGATTTCAGCCTGTTACTTACTCATTATAAAGATCCAATAGATGATACTTGATGAAGCAAAGCAATGTGACCCCCTACAAACAATACATTAGTTTTTTCTAATGGCTGCGAACACATTGTTCAGCCCTGTTAATGTGACAAAACTCAGGGAATGATGAATTCGCCTGAATATCCTTTGAGCATTTCTTCAGCACAAAAGATACAATACACAGTGGATAATGAGGCAATTTAAGGATGATGGAGGATCAGCTCACTCTTAAGGCTCAGATTTTTTTTCATATTCACGCATGGGATGTGGGCATTGCTGGCTACGCCAGCATTTATTGCCCATCCTTAATTGCCCTTGTTCAGTGGGCAGTTAAAAGTCAACCACACTGCTGTGGGTCTGGAGTCACATGTAGGTCAAAACCAGGTAAGGATGGCAGATTTCCTTCCTTTAAGAAAGTAAGTGAACCGGATGGGTTTTTAAGACAATTGGCAATGGTTTCATGGTCATCATCAAACATTTAATTCCAGATTTTTATTGAATTCAAATTTCACTATCTACCATGGTGGGATTTGAACCCAGGTTCATGGAGCAATACCCTGGGACTCTGGATACTTATCTACTGACAATAACACTATGCCACCATCTCCCCTAAACAATGTATGTCTGCCCAAAATGCTGACAGTTGACAACTAAATGTGTCTCTCCTTCTCTTCGCCTCCAAACCACAAGCAAGCTCACCACCACCTTCCCAAGGGCAATTAAGAATGGGCAATAAATGCTGGCCTAGCCAGTGACACCCACATCCCATAAATGTACAAAAACAAAATTCACCATTCCTTACTCCATCCTTTTTAACAGGCAGTCTGAGAGGAGAGCCAGCTGATGAAAAAAAATCTATTAATTATATAACCGAGTGCTTCAATTTTTTAAATCCAGTGGCTAATAAGAGTGAGAGCAGTTTGTGAAAAAAAACATTCAAATGAGTTAGACTAGACTGAAAATCAATACTACTTTCTTCTCAAATCCTCTGAGAACAGAAAATCACATCAGAGTTATGCAAAAATTGGACAGTTCAATGATTTGATCCTGTGATGACCCTGAAATACTGATGCACAAGTTCCCTGGCGTACTGATTTAAATACTATAAACAACCTAGTAAACAATAACCAGTACAGTTTTAGTGTCCGGGGCCCAACCATCTTCAGCTGCTTCACCAATGGCCTTCCTTCCATCATAAGGTCAGGATTGGGGATATTCGCTGATAATTGCACAATGTTCAACATCATTCGCAACTCCTCAGATACTGAAGCAGTCCATGTCCAAATGCAGCAAGACCTGGACAATATCCAGGTTTAGGCTGACAAGTGGCAAGTAACATTCACGCCACACAAGTGCCAGGCAATTACCAACTCCAACAAGAGAGAATCTAACCATTGCCCCTTGACCTTCAATGGCATTACCATCACTGAATCCCCCATTATCAACATCCTGGGGGATACCATTGACCAGAAACTGAACCAGACTAGCCATATAAATACTGTGGCTACAAGAGCTGGTACAGGCTCCTGCGATGAGTAACTCACCTCCTGACTCCCCAAGGCCAGTCCTCCATCTACAAGGCACAAGTCAGGAGTGTGATATAATACTCTCCACTTGCCTGGATGAGTGCAGCTCCCACAACACTCAAGAAGCTTAATGGAACTGAGGACATCCTGGCTAAGTTTGCAGATGATACAAAGATAGGTGGAGGGACAGGTAGTATTGAGGAGGTGGGGAGGCTGCAGAAGGATTTGGACAGGTTAGGAGAATGGGCAAAGAAGTGGCAGATGGAATACAATGTGGGCAAGTGTGAGGTCATGCACTTTGGTAGGAAGAATAGAGGCATAGACTATTTTCTAAATGGGGAGCGAATTCAGAAATCTGGAGTGCAAAGGGACTGGGGAGTCCTAGTCCAGGATTCTCTTAAGGTTAACTTGCAGGTTGAGTTGGTAGTTAGGAAGGCAAATGCAATGTTGGCATTTATTTTGAGAGGACTAGAATATAAAAGCAGGGATGTGCTGCTGAGGCTTTATAAGGCTCTGGTCAAACCACATTTAGAATATTGTGGGCAATTTTGGGCCCCGTATCTCTGGAAGGATGTGCTGGCCCTGGAGAGGGTCCAGAGGAGGTTCACGAGAATGATCCCAGGAATGAAAGGCTTAACATATGAGGAACGTTTGCGGACTCTGGGTCTATACTCGATGGAGTTTAGAAGGATGAGGGGGGATCTGATTGAAACTTACAGAATACTGAAAGGCCTGGATAGAGTGGACGTGGGGAAGATGTTTCCATTAGTAGGAGAAACTAGGACCCGAGGGCACAGCCTCAGAGTAAATGGAAGACCTTTTAGAACAGAGATGAGGAGAAACTTCTTTAGCCAGAGAGTGGTGAATCTATGGAATTCATTGTCACAGAAGGCTGTGGAGGCCAGGTCATTGAGTGTATTTAAGACCGAGATAGATAGGTTCTTGATTGGCAAGGGGATCAAAGGTTATGGGGAGAAGACGGGAGAATGGGGTTGAGAAACTTATCAGCCATGATTGAATGGCGGAGCAGACTCGATGGGCCGAATGGCCTAATGTCTTATGGTCTTATGGTCTTACTGTCCAGGGCAAAGCAGCCTGCTTGACTGGCACCACATCCACAAACATTCACTCCCTCCACCACCGACGCACTGTAGCAGCAGTGTGTACCATCTACAAGATGCACTGCAGGAATTCATCAAGGCTCCTTAGACAGCACCTTCCAAACCCACGACCACTACCATCTAGAACGACAAGGGTAGCAGATAGATAGGAACACCACCACCTGGAAGTTCCCCTCCAAGTCACTCACCATCCTGACTTGGAAATATATCACCGTTCATTCACCCTCGCTGGGTCAATATCCTGGAACACCCTCCCTAACAGCACTGTGGGTGTACCCACAGCACATGGACTGCAGCGGTTCAAGAAGGCAGCTCACCACCACCTTCTCAAGGGCAACTAGGGATGGGCAATAATTGCTGGCCTAGCCAGTGAACCCCATGTCCCCTGAATGAATTTAAAAAAAGAAAATTTGTGCATAACCAACATCCTTGGTTTCTTTGAGGAAGTGACCAATCATGCAATTCCTCATACGCAAGGTTGTAACATCTGGAATGCGCTGTCTGAGAAGGTAGGGGAAGCACAATAGTAACTTTCAAAAGGGAATTGGAAAAATACTTGAAGGGCAAATAAAATTGGAGAGCAAGCTACGTGAAAAGATCAAAGGTGAGGGACTAATTGGATAATTAATTTCAGAGCTGTGGGGCTTCAGGACAAAACTTGACTATGGACAAGAAACTTGCTTAAAGATACAAAACAATGGGTACAGATTAGAGGCATAGTATCGGCATGCTGCAGGGGTGCCAGTACTACATTATGATCAAACTGCATCTTGAGTTTAACTGACTGAGAAACATGGCAAACTTTCAAACACTGAAATACAAACATACAAGCATATGAATTAGGAGCATAAGTAGATCATTTGGCCCTTGAACCTGCTTCGCCATTTGATAAGATCATAGCTGATCTGTTTGTGGCCTTAACTCCATTTCCTGTCTACCCCCTATACCCTTGGCTCCCTTGTCAATCCAGTACCTATCTAACTCAGACTTAAATATATTCAATGGCCCAGCTTCTGCTGCTCTCTGGGGAAGAGAATTCCAAAGACCAATGGCCCCCTGAGAGAAAAAAATTCTCCTCTTCTCCGTCTTAAATGGGAAACGTCTTTATTTTAAACCTGTGTTCCCTCGTTCTAGTCTCTCCCACAAGGGGAAACATCTTCTCAGCATCCACCCTGTGAAGTCCCCTCAGGATCTTATATGTTTCAATAAGGGATCGTGCCTCATTCTTCTAAACTCCATGAATCTATGCCATGAAGAGCTGATCCCTAATGTAAAGGATTATGTGTGAAGACTGAAGACACTTGAACTTTCCAGCACAGAGAGGAGCCCATCAGAGAAAGCATTTTATAGATGCAGATGCTCAAAATCTGGAAGCTGAAAATACTCAGCAGATCTGGCAACATCTGTGGAGAGAGAAGCTTTAATTCTGCCTCCCAGTTCTCAGCAAGTTAGCAGGTAGCAAACATACAATATGTTTTAGCATCATTACTCACTACTCAACGTGCAGCCTGGAAATGTGAATGTGATTAATTAGCACTTTATTTTCAAAAGCAACAGTCCTATAGAACAATAGAGGATTTGTCCTCCTATTCATAATGTGCAGATGTGTTAATGGTGTTGTAATGATACATAAAATCAACTTTAGGCGCTTGTGCCATGGGAAGAAATTAATTAACATTAAATCAGCAAAAACAGGATATTGGGAGCAGCACATCTGTGCTTTTCTCAATGATGAAAAGCCATTGGGCAGAATTTTCCAAGTCCGCTGCCGGCGGGTGTGATAGGTGGTGTGCGCAGAAATTTTGGCGCAATCTGCTTCACAATGGCATGAAAGCAGGTGCCGATCGTCTGCTCTGCCTGCCGACGGACAGCCACATTTCCCACTGTCAGTCGGCGGGGAGCTAATTGTAATACATAATTAAAAGGCCATCGCACCAGGCTCTTGAAACCGCACTGTATCATCCAACCACAATCGTGGGAAAGTACGCTGACGTATTTCACAACAGCACGCAGGCAATCGAGGTGGGGGCAGGGTAAGTGAGGGAAGTGGCCACGCATTAGGGACACCTGTATACACTGACCATGTCTCTGCAACTGAGACAGATCAGGCGCAGCCACACTGATATGATTGGTGTCAGGCTCCTCGCCTGCCCGCCCATGCAAGCAATGCGGAGGCACTAAAGGGCCACTATACCTTAAAGCGCTCCATACCTTACCCCCGTCCCCTGCGCCCCCCCACCCCCGGCACAGAATTCCAGTCCGCCACTACTTTGTTGGACCATGGAGCAGTTGGACTGCACACGTTGCACAGCATCACTGGGTGCTGGTGCTGGTGAGATGGGGGCCAGCCCCACCTTAAAGGTGCTGAGAGCACACAGAGAGAATGAGGGAACTCTGTGGTGCCTGCCCACTACATTCTGGCAGCAATGACCAGCACTGCCGAGGTGCAGGCATCAGTAATGTGTCTGGGGAGTGTGAGGCTGGACCATCACTGTGGTCTGAAGGCTGCACAGACACAGGGAAGAGGCCCTGGACTGAGACACCTGCCTTTATCTTGTGCAGAAAGGTTTCACATCTGAGTGACAAGAACACTGCTCATTAGAACAAGGAGCCACAGGCAGGGAGACATTCTTAGGAGTTTATTGACAACAATGAACATTATGTACAAGTGATCGACCCCCGTGCCTAAGCTGTGCAACGACTTTTACTTAACTTTCCTAACCCTGCTGCTACGTCTTGGTGCCCCCTGAACATCCACAGCAGAGGTTGGGGCAGCCTGCAGACTCTGATGACTCACTTGGTGGGCCCCGGCCTGCTTTCAGGGTGCTGCTGTGTGACTTTGATCCCTTTCGCCCCAAGAGCTATATCTAACTCCTTCTTGAAAACATACAATGTTTTGGCCTCAACTACTTTCTGTGGTAACGAATTCCACATGCTCACCACTCTCTGGGTGAAGAAATTTCTCCTCATCTCAGTCCTAAATGGTTTACCCCATACCCTCAGACTGTGACCCCTGGTTCTGGACTCCCCCACCATTGGGAACATCCTTCCTGCATCTACCCTGTCTAGTCCTGTTAGAATTTTATAGGTTTCTATGAGATCCCCCCCTCATTCTTCTGAACTCCAGCAAATATAATCCTAATCGATTCAATCTCTCCTCATATGTCAGTCCCGACATCCCAGGAATCAGTCTGGTAAACCTGTGCTGCACTCCCTCTATAGCAAGTACATCCTTCCTCAGATAAGGAGACCAAAACTGCACACAATATTCCAGGTGTGGTCTCACCAAGACCCTGTACAATTGCAGCAAAACATTCCTGTTCCTGTACTCCAATCCTCTGACTCTGAAGGCCAACATACCATTTGCCTTCTTTACCGCCTGCTGCACCTGCATGCTTACCTTCAGCAACTGATGTACAATGACACCCAGGTCTCGTTGCACATTCCCCTCTCTCAATTTATAGCCATTCAGATAATAATCTGCCTTCCTGTTTTTGCTACCAAAATGGATAACCTCACATTTATCCACATTATGCTGCATCTGCCATGCATTTGCCCTCCCTGTTATTCTCTAGCTTGCCTTTGCAGCTCCAGCAACGGTGACATGACCAAGTCCAGAGGCTCCTCATCTGACTTGGACTCAGCTAAGTTCTGTCCTCCAGCAGTCCTCTGAGTGCTGGGGACCTGGGAAGTCCCTGCCTCCACCTGTTGCGGATCAGAAAGTGCGATGTGCTCACCAGATTGTGATCCCAAGGCTACTCTAAAGTGAGGTCCCACCAAGATGTGTGTCTCTGCGCTGGTGGAGGGTGTGGGTGACGCTGTGATGGGACTTTAGGGAGGGTGTCTTCAGATTCCTCTTCAGAGGTTTCTTCGGGGCTTGATTGGAGGCTCTGGGTCATGGACTCCGTCGGCTGTTTCCCAGGTGTACCTGTGAAAGCAAGGGGAGATAATTAGTGCTTGGCAGTGGCCTGTGAAAGAGGACACATCACTCACAGCTTGGTTATCTGATGGATGTTGAACTGCTGGATCCTCACTTGGTAGAGCATCACCAACCTCACTGTCAGCACAGGAACAGTCCAGATCATCACCGGCCAGCTGGATGGCTCTGCTTTCGAATTCTGTCAGGACTTCGATCTCCAGCATCCCTCCACCTGTCTGTGACCTCTCCCTCCTGTTGTGAGCCAGTTTGCCCTACATGGGTAGAATGGGGAGAGTGTAAACAGGATACCTGCCAGGCCAGATGATAAGTATGCCTGGTCTGTGTGGGTGGTGAGTGGTCCCATGGACGGGATGAGGACAATGACGGTGTGTGTGAGAGAGTGAACGGTGATGTCCCTCGCACTGGCAGTGAGTGAGGGCCCTGTGGGTGTGTGAGGCGTTTGTGAGTGTGTGAGTTGAGAGTGATGAGAAGAGTGACTTCCCCTGGGGAATGGAGGAGATCATTCCTCCTTTTGCGGCACTGGGTGGCTGTCTTCCTCTGCTGGGCGCTTGCACTGACCACCGCCTCCCAAGCCAGGTTGGTGACTTTGCTACCCATCGTGCAGCCAGAGCGGGGGGTAGAGCACATCCCAGCGGCCTCCACAACAGCAGTCGCTCGAGGGGACCCGTCGTTGAAGCGGGGGGTGGAGGGGTAGCTACAACCTTTTTGCTTTACTGGCCATGTCCCCTGGGCAGCGGTGGTGAGCTGGTGGCGATGAGCGCTTTGCTGGCGGCTGCTTTTTAAAGATGGCGGCCAGCGTGATGCAACAGCTGGGTGATGGCGGGCGGGCGAATGAGAGCCCACTTGCCATGGAAACGGCATGCCTCGTGGGCGTGAATAAATAATGAGGTGGGCTTGGGACAAAACGGCGTGAAAACCTGCCATTTCTGTTGGCGGGTAGGACTCCATTTTACCCACCGCTACCACACTTAGTGCAATTCTGGGAAAATTCCGCCCATTGTCCTGAAAGGTTAACTCTATTTCTCTCTCCACAGATGATGTCAGACCTGCTGAGTATTTCCAGCATTTTCTGTTTTTATTTCAGATTTCCAGCATCCTCAGTATTATGCTTTTTTTTCTTTACTATTCCTGTGGCTTTATCACAAATCAGGCACTATTCTGTTCCCAATTTTTACCCTCCTACTTACAATTTGGAGGAAGTATGTGTTCCATAAATGCTTTGCACTTTTCAATTATATACGTGACGAACTTCAGAAATCAAACCAGGTTCTTGATATTACAATTGATGAAAACCTTATGCCAATGTGTCAGTAGACGACTTAGGCCCAATAATTGATGCAGTCCCTTCTTTTCTCCTGCCACCTTGAAAGCAAAAGTGTATTTTTCCGAGTGAGAGCATATTCAAAATGGCTCACAGCTATTTCTTGAGAACTCCAAATGATATAGATGTTGATGGTATTTGTCATGCTTAGTTTAGCTCAAACTATTGCAAGGTTTTAAAGAAAGCTTTGAGTTTTTCATGGAATTTCCTTTTTTGCAAGACTCCCTTCTCCTCCTAATCCTCTGCTATATGGCTAGTCTCCACTAGTCTACAGCGAATTCTAAAACATCCACCACACACTCTGTTGTCTCACATATTTCTGCTGAGCTTGTGTAATTGTAATTTTCTCTTGTAGCTATGGGATGTAAGGTGTGCAAGCAAGAGGTCAGATGGGAGATCCCCTGATGTCACAATGCCGTTACATCACGAGGCTCTTGAAGGGGAACGAGTTCCTTTTATGTTTGTTTTTCTCCTTTTGTCCCAGTCTCATCTTATTCCAATGATGTGTCAACAATGCTTCTCTAGAAGGCTAATTTGTCTTTAAATCATCACAGAAGTTTCAACTTGAGATCAAATATTTCAAATGAGGTCTGCCCCTGCTCCAGCCCAAATGTCAGAAACTCTGTAATGAGCTTCAAACGCTTTTGAATAACCCATAGTGTTACCATCTTAAGCTTCCTTTAGGTGAATTTATTGAACAGGTTGAAATCCGACCATTCTTCAATCAAACTCTCATATCACAAATGTATATACTGTAGAGTCATTATTTTGGCAAATTAATACCTTAATTATAGAAGAGATATTAACGTCCATAATGTTATTGGAAATTATTTTTAAAAATATAGGGTTCTAGTGGGGTCTCTATGTTTGTGTCTATGGGTAGAAATTTCCCCCCATCGGGGGGCTAGTGCAGGGGTGGGCACAGGTGGGCAAGGACCTGATCGGTGCCCCCGATCAGGTCCGTGCCACCATTTTATGTGGGCGGGCCAACTAAGGCCCGCCCAGCATGACGCACGCCCGGAAGCGCTGAGCGCTCCCTATGCAGGTTGGGGGGGGGGGAGGGCGGGTTTCCCTGAGTCGGGGCCTGCGGCATGCACGCAAAAGAGCACAGAGCTGCCTCAGGGAGATTAGTTTAAGTTCCAAAGGTTTTAATAAAGAAGAGAAATTTTTTTAGTCATGTCCCCTCATGTGACAGTGTCCCACGAGCTGGGACATGTCAATGACCTTTAATGAAAAAATGTATTTAATTTATAAACCCTTCATGAAACCTCATCCTGCCCGTGGTTGAGGTTCCATGAGAAATGCGAAGGCCGCATTTATTAATGAGTGTAATGGCCGCCTGGGCTCTTTGCCTGCCCCCCCCCACCTACCTTAAGGTTGGACGGGCAGCCATCTCAATAGCCTTAATTAGTTCATTAATGGCCTTAACAGGCCTTTGACAGCTCAGCGGCTGCACAGCCGATTTGGCTGCGTGCCCACTGAACTGAGAATCTAAATGATGTGCGGTGACATCGGGACGCATGCCTGATGTCACCCCGCGTCAAATTATGCCTTGGCGAGCGGACCCCAATCCCGTTCACCAAGCCGAAGATTCAACCCTATGTGTGTCGTAATTGGATTAAAGCCAGCTAGTCTGGGTGTTTTGATGTACAGTAGTTTTGAGATGGTAATTAGGTAAATATATTGAGGGGAGAAGGTAAAATGCAAATTTGCATTTGTTGGAAGAAAGCATTCAAGGCTGCAGGTGAAATCTTACACCTAGCTAGAAGACACCAAGCAATGTGTTTATTTTTTTTTCAGCTTACTAATAAAATAGGTGGGATGAAAAGATGTTGTATTAGAAGAGGTAATGTTAAAAGCCCAGTGATACAATGGAAAATTTACATTCAAAGAGGAAGTTGTGTATAAAGGAGAAAGGAGATTGTGTGTTAGGTAGAGGCATTTTAGGATCCAAGATGCTGTTGCAAGGACCCAGAACTGAAAGAAACTCATTTTGAATGCGCCTGTCCAGGGGTGTGCTTTGCCAGGGATCTGTTTAAATCTATAAGATTTACTGCTGCCTTATCAGGGGTATAACTGAGAGTCAGATTTATTAGGGGATTTTTGTAGTTATTATAGTAATAATTTTATAGACATATGTATGTGTTTACAATTTTTCTTCTATTAATAAATGTTTAATTTAGTTTTATAAAAAGTATCTTGAGACTCAATGGTCTTATTACTACTGAATTCAAAGCCTGCATCTTGAAACATACAAATTTCAAAAAAATGGGTTATGACAGTTGTTTCAAGTTTCCCTCTGGGATTTGAACGACTCAGCCTTTTCCACCGGCTGCGTCATAATAGCTTTTGGAAGCTGAATGTAGCAGATGCCTACATAATTCAGGTCTAAACACACCACTACATCCACAGCAAAACTGGGCAGCAATTAAATGGATCTCAATATCTACAAATTCCCCTTCCTCAATCTGTTCAGTGCTTCTGATTTACAATGGTCGGGCCGGCTCAGATGTTAGGTGTGTTGTGCTTATTAACTCCGATGGTGTGGATTCAATCTCTGCACCAGCTCAGGTACTTCTTTGGGCCCTACCTCTCCTTCTTGCCCCATTGTGATATCATGGCATCATTGAGCCATGATTTACAACCCTTGGACAAATGAAGGCACCACAAAAAGAGGGAGAAAGAGATTTACTGTATTCTCATCTGCTGGTTTGGATGAATATTAGGATTTAGCAAATTATTTGCTGCATCTTCTGTGTACCATAGACTACCACCAACAACAGAATGTATTTAAATAACATCCATAAAGTAGAAAAATGTGCCAAGGGATTGGAAGGTCAATTCAGGACCAATTAAATCATCAAGGCTATGAATCATATGGTTCAGCCCAATGCAGTGGCTGGGGAGAAGGTTGAAATCAATGATGTGAGAATGAAAAGATTGCTAGAGATGCTGTGGCTACAAATGGATAGGTAACAATACAATCAAACAAATAACCAATGCAATGGAGGAAAGGCCTCAGGAGATAATGGTATAGTCATTGTCTTGAGTGCTCAAAGAAGTCGAGGAGAACAAAGAAGCATAATTTAACCCGGTCACTGTAACAGATGTTGTTTGGGTGAGTTTGGGATCTTCCAATGTTGTGGAAGGGGTGGAAACCTAATGGAAGGAAACCTAATGCAAGGAATCAAGATAAAGGTGAATATGTATTTGGGCAGTAATAACATTTTCAAATAATTTTCAGTGGAAATGCAACTTGGTGATGGGACAATAGTTTGAGAGGACAGAGGGATTGACGGCAATACGTTTTTGAACAAGGGCTGATGATGATGATGATGATAATGGTGAGAGAAAAAAAATGGAACTCTCTCCCTAACAGCACTGTGGGTGTACCTACACCCAGAGACTGCAGTGGTTTAAGAAGGCAGCTCACCACCACCTTCTCAAGGGCAACTAGGGATGGGCAATAAATGCTGACCCAGCCAACGAAGCCCACATCCCATAAATGAATATTAGAAAAAATACAAATGGAATGGATGGAAAAGATGCTAGGGAAGGAAAGAGCTAGGGATATTGGAGTAAGATATAGTTTAGTCAGGATGGGAAAGGGAGTCAGCAGTGGAGACAGGTGATTAAGTGATCTCTGTCTTCATGCTGAAGAAGTTAATGAGTTCCTCGTATTTGTTGTTGGAGATGGTGGTGGAGAATTCAAGGAAGAGGGTTTAAGGAAACAATTGGTTTTGGACAAAAGAAGCCTGTGGTTATCTTTAACCTCCAGAATGATTGTAGATATTGGCTGACTTTGGCATAGGACAGCGAGGTCCTATAGAGATTTGTATGGTCCAGCCATATTTGGCAATGTATGACTAAGCCAGCTGTGAACCATCTACACTCAAGCTTGCACCTCTTTAAAACTTACCTCTTTGCCCAAATGCTTGGTCACCTAATGCCTTCTCTTTTGACTCCATCAATTTTCATCTGATTAAAATCCTAAGACGCACCTTGGGACATTTTACCACTCCAAAGGCACTATATAAATGTGTTGTTGTGAGACAGTGAAGGGTTTCTTGGGGCAAAAGGATGGAAGGTGGAGGTGAGAGACTGATTGAGAAAATCTATTGTTGTAGAGGTATGATGGTGAGTGGAGGACCAAAGGTTAGACAGATGGACATTTGAAGGTATAGTTGCAAGCAACCCGGAAGTTTTTATTTTGGATGCTGAACAGCTGCAGAAGAAATTGGACTTAGAAGAGGGCAGAGAGATATGGGTGGTTAGGAATAGAGGGAAGTGGTCAAAGTTAGCATTGTTGGTGTTGGAGATCATAGTAGAAGTGAGGCTGCAGAAGATGGTGAGGTCCAGGTCAGTGAATATGAGTCAGAGATTTTTAAGAAGGAACAGACTTCTTAAGGCCAAGAGAGTGGTGAATTCGCAGGAAACAGTAAAGGTGAAGTTAAGATGAAGACTAGAATCTCCAAGAAAGAATGAGTGGTTGAGGGATGAAAAGAAGAGGATATTTTGTTGAGATACTCAAGATGGAGTTTGGGGTGGTGGGATCACAATGATTTTAAAAAAGGAACCAGAGGTGGAACTGAATGAGGGGCTCAAAGGAGAAGGTGTAGGATGAGCAGGGGAAAGATGCCATAGAATAATTTGGTAATAAGGATCATACTGCCACAGTAGCAGTTTGGGTAGGGCAAGCTATAAAAAGTACAGCTCGATGTTCAACAAAATATCTTAGTTGGGTAGCATCAAGACAATCATGCCCAGAAGTGGCGATGCTTGGAAAACGGTATAATGAAAGGAAATGATGCTTTCATCTCTTACCAAATACATTTTACTGAGGATCTTTTCAGCTGACCAATACAAGGTGAAAAGTAACACAGGTTAAACACATGAAACCTCACTACTGACCTGTCCCATGTAAGCTCCATACGATTCTGCATCAGCAATTCCGCCATGTTTCATGATCCATTCAAATGTCTGCCATTCCAATCCTCCATCGCACCCAAGGTTTCCAAAGCCCCAGGTACAATCTATCAACATTTGCTGTGAAAGGGGAATTAAATTTCCTGTCTGAAATGAAAAAGAGATGACAACTTAAACAGTGAGTTTAGTTTATCAGTAATAGCATTGGAGTTGTTTATTCAAACAATTGCTTTTAGGAAACATTGAATTAAGTACTCTATTCTAATATTAGTATTGGACTGTTTAGGAAAACTACAGAAATACCAGCACTAGTACCAAATTAGCCCATTTCCAACAGAATTAATGATAATTTTTATAGATTATAGTACTGTATTTATTCATTTACATTTTCCATCTCAGCGTCAAAAGGAGAAATTGAGAAACATTCATTTGTTCTTCTATTCAATTTGAAATAACAAGGCAAAATCAGCAGTTCAAATGTGAGATGAAGTTAGGCAGCTCAAATTTTTCTTGAAGATTTGTCTTTTAACTCAAAGGAAATGGTTAACTGTCTCAGAAATGTTAATGGCGCTAACAGCTTTTGTTTCTATGAATGAAGAAATGAGCTATTCAATAGTTTCATTAAAGTAGTGTACACATCAAACAAGGCAGGTGAATAGCCTCCAAACAGTTAAATTACTAACCTGTCTCTTTTCAGTTAGTGAGAGATTTGCTGTGTAATTCATCTATTTGTGTCTAATTTCAGAATGTCAGGTTTCATAAAATTATAGAATGTTTACAGTACAGAAGGTGGCCATGCAGCTCATCGAGCCTGTAGCTAGTTCCACTTTCCCTCCCTTTCATCGTTGGGCTGTAAATTGTTTTCCTTCAGCTGCTTTACCCAATTTCCATTTGAAAAGTTTTCTTTTTATCTGTTCAGTTTCTAAACAGTCTAGTTACTCCAATCAACTGTAAACAGTAAGAGCAGATTTACTTTTACTGACACTGCTCTTTGTGAAAAATGAAGACAGCTCTTTAATTATTTTGCATCTTATTCTGAGTATGTTTCACCTCATTATTCTTCACTCATCCACCCTGATGCCTGGAGGATGGGTTGGGGGAGGGGGTCGAGGGGAAGGTGGGGGTTGGGGTAGTGGGGAGTGGGAAGCAGATACATAGCCTATTCTCAGCCTGTCACTAATTCCACCTCACACCTGAAAATAGGAGTTCATATGAATTGTCCGGAAGCGGATCTTCACACTTACTTTACTGTGCACCCATTCCAAGGCACCCGAGCTGCCAACTTTGCTCAGATCAGAAATTGAGCAGATCAAGGCTTGTACCTGAGTTATTCCTGCTCCGCAGTACTGAATGTCATTGCATTAATGTTCAATACCAGTGTGCCGCTATAAAACTCATTCTATTATTTATCCAACGAGCTGCATTGCTGATCATTTCCCAAACACGCAATTCACCTTGAGATGGAGTGCTCCTTCCAAAACACCAGTTGCAGCAAAACTCCAACAGGACCCACAAACAGCTTGATCTTTGACAGGGGTCACTGCTCCTGAGACAGACACATGGTTCAAAATTAGTATGCGTCATGAAGGTGTGCTTACGTCAAATAATGATTCTTAGCTGGAAAAATGAATTGTAAAACAGGCTTTTTTTGCAGGATGACAGAATGGTTATATGGAGCAGATGGAGGCCACTTGTCCTATTGTGTCTGCACCGGCTCTCCAAATGAGCAACGTACCCAACTCCATTCTCCTGCCTTTTCCCTGTAACCCCGCAGATTTTTCCTTTTCATCTAACCGTCTAATTCTCTTCTGAATGCTTCAGTTGAACCTGCCTCCACCACGCTCTCAGGCACAGCATTCTAGACCCTAACCACTCGCCACGTGAAAAAGTTTTTCCTCGTATCACTATTGCTTATTTTACTTAATTACTTTAAATCTGTGTCCTTTTGTTCTTGATCCTTTCACGAGTGGGAACTGTTTCATCCTATCTACTCTGTCCAGACCCCTGATGAGTTTGAATACCTCTATCAAATCTCCTCTCAACCTTTTTTCTCTAAGGAAAATAGTCTTAACTTCTTCAATCTATTGTCATAACTGAAGCTCCTCATCCCTGGAACCATTCTCATGAATCTTTTCTACACCCTCTCTAATGCCTTCACATCCTTCCTGAAGAGTGGTGCCCAGAACTGGACACAGTACTTCAGCTGAGGCCAAACTAGTGTCTTGTACAGTTCAACATACCTCCTTGCTCATGTACTCTATGCCCCTATTAATAAAACCCAGGAAACTATATGCTTTATTAACCACCCAACCTTCCTGCCATATTCACTGACATATGCACACATGCACTTGGGTGTCTCTGCACCCACACTCCCTTTAGAGTTGTACCCTCTACTTTATACTGTCTCTCCATGTTCTTTCTACCAAAATAAATCACTTCACATTTCTCTGCATTGAACTTCAACTTCCATCTGTCCGTCCAATCCACCAACTTGTCTATGTCCTTTTGAAGTTCTACACTATCCTCCTAACAGTTCATAATGCTTTTGAGTTTGGTATTAAAACACAGACTAAAGGTGACTTGAGATCGTAGCCAAAGATAGCTACCCAAATTTGCATCACTGTACATCCCACATTCCAATCCATTGGAATGGAGACAGCAAGTCAATAAGACCCACCAAAAACAATGATCTCCTGGGGAATGTGAAAGACCCACATATTTCCTGTCCCATTAACAAGGCATTAAGGCAATCATCTGAGGTATTCAACTGTTGGAGATGGACCATTAAGACTAATCATTTGGACAATGGCAGTTTGGCTAAGATAGCTTTCCAGGCATGAACTAATCAAGCGATCCTTAGAAAACATGGACAATGACTTTATTTGGATCCCCCAGCAATGGGGAAGGAAGGTCACATGACAAGCCAACATTTTGTATGTTTTAAGCACATATTTTCTCATCTGAACTGAAGACAAGCAGCTGAGAGAGAAGACCCAGTTGGTGTCCCTCCTGCCTCCCTCTCTCTCCAATCTACCTAACAAGCTTCAAACCCTGTTTGCCGACTATGATCACAGGCTCACTCCTGCTGCAAACAGAGGCTTCTTTAAAGAAATTTAACTCAGCAGTACCCTCTCCAGGAGAACAACCAAATCAGCCGGCTACATCTTTAAATCAGAAACATCGGGACCACTGAAGGAAAGTCTGATACCAGCTGAGTCCTCAAACTACAGACTGAATATTCCTTTTAACGGACTCCAACCTATCCTTCCCCACTCTGTAATCTGTATGTGTGTGTGTGTGTGAATTTCAAGTGTGTGAAAGGCGCAGAATATTTATATTACTTTAATTAGATTTGTTTAAGTCTAATAAAGCTAACCTCTTTAAACTCAAGAAAACCTGTCCACTTGGTTCTTTTATGATCGAAGCATATAAACAGTTAAGTACTCGCTGAATTGGCAAGTATATCCTTTTTAAGCAAAAAAAAACCTGTTGTGGTCAAACAAAGAGAGGGAAATGAGGGGAGCCATTCAACCCCTCCTCACAGGATCCATGTACATTTGTTCTTCAAATAATATTGGTCATCTTAAACAGACGTAAAGGCTGCAAGATTCAGCTCTGTAAGGCTGGTAGTTTCAAGGCTATGGGTGCCAATGTAGGAGAAAAATGGCATCCACACCTCTCCCACCCACCTCTGGTGCTACTCACACATGCTATTTTGTTGAGGACGTTAGGGCGGGTGTTATGTGTGTTTACCAGAAGCATGGAGAACGGACAGATTGTGGCTCAGTGTCTAAAGCTGATTTGATGCTATTTTCGACTTTAACGCTCTAGTAAACACTCTCTTAAACACACACAGAGCTGAACATGCATCCAACAGCTGTAAGGACCACCGCCTGCTGCCCCATATCTGCGCTATTTAAATTCATCGCCATTCAACGTGAAGGTTAGTCACACATTACTTTCTTACTGGCCCTTGCTGAGTTTTGGGAAATTCTGGTGTTTGCCAGAGTTCAGAAAGGTTGGTAAAGTTGACAGGGCATGGTGCTGGAAGTTGCTGGTTGTTATTGTAAGACCATTTCAGGGTATGACTGGCACGTCAGTGCAAAGCTGCAGGACTGCAGCATTGTCAGAGATAGTGGAGACATGAAGCTATAGCCTTGCCCGCTTGTGATAGTGGATTTAAAAAGCACTGTCAGTGTACCTCTACCACATGGACTGCAGCGGTTCCAGAAGGAGGCTCATCACTACCTGCTCAAGGGATGGCATTATAGGCTGGCCTAGCCAGCGAAGCCCACTTCCCATGAAAAGATACAAAGATCCCTTGGTACATACTGAAAGAGGAAGGTATCTGAGCCAATGTTCATCCCAAAAACAACACCGATTAACTCCTCATTCACCTCATTGTTATTCATGGAACTTTCCTGTATTTGCTGACAGAGTAACAGTGACAACAGATCAAAATTATTTCAATAGCGGTGAATCGTTTTGGGCTGGCATGAGGACATGTGATTATTCAATTCTTTCTTTGTGACTTTTAACAGCCCATAGCACCACCAAAAGATATTTATTGGTATTACAGCATTTAACAATATTAACAAAGTGCAACATTTACAAATGCCACAACTTGCAGAACTTAATGGAGGCGCCTGCAGTGAATTGTTTGCATTCAAATTCCAGTCAAACATACAATTAGATAACCTCCAGTCAACAGGCAACAAAACCATTGTTTTTCCATAACAAGTCAGTTTAAATAGGTTCAGTTTTAAAATTATATAATATAGAAACTGATTTTCCCCCATACAAGGTGGAAACATAATAACTCAATGTTACATAGCTGGCAAGGTGTATGGGAAGTCATGTACTTCATGGTGTCCGCTGTGGCTCAGTTGGTAATACACTAGCCTCAGAGTTAGAAAGTCAAAGGTTCAAGTCGCACTCTCGGACTGGAGCTGACAAATTCAGGACAGATATTCTAGTGCAGTGGGAATAGCTGCATTGTCAAAGATCCTGTCCTTTGGATGAAATATTAACCTGAGGCTTTACCTGTCCTTTCAGGTCAATGTAAAAGATCATAAGACGTAGGAGCAGAAATTAGGCCATTCAGCCCATCGACTCTACTCTGCCATTCAATCATGGTTGATAAGTTTCTCAACCACATTCTCCTGTCTTCTCCCCGTAACCTTTGATCCCCTTACCAATCAAGAACCTATCTATCTCGGTCTTAAATACACTCAATGACCTGGCCTCCACAACCTTCTGTGGCAATGAATTCCATAGATTCGCCACTCTCTGGCTAAAGAAGTTTCTCCTCATCTCTGTTCTAAAAGGTCTTCCCTTTACTCTGAGGCTGTGCCCTCGGGTCCTAGTCTCTCCTACTAATGGAAACATCTTCCCCACGTCCACTCTATCCAGGGCCTTTCAGTATTCTGCAAGTTTCAATCAGATCCCCCCCTCATCCTTCTAAACTCCATCGAGTATAGACCCAGAGTCCTCAAACGTTCCTCATATGTTAAGCCTTTCATTCCTGGGATCGTTCTCGTGAACCTCCTCTGGACCCTCTCCAGGGCCAGCGCATCCTTCCAGAGATACGGGGCCCAAGGCATCATTTTAAAGATGAGCAGGGGAGTTCTCGCCGGTGTCCTGGCCAATATTTGTCCCTCAATCAAGATCTCATCTGGTCATTATCATATTGCTGTTTGTGGGAGCTTGCTGCGCGCCATATTTCCCACATTACAACTATGACTGCATTTCTAAAGTACTTTATTGGCTGTAAAGTGTTTTGAGACATCTTACTGTTATGAAAGGCGCTATATAAATACAAGCCTTTTTTTCTAGGTGGCAGGACAGCAGGACTTTTGTGGGGGTGAGAGGGTGCAATTAGATGCGTTTGAAATGTAGAATAGAGAAGCAAGGGCATTTAGTGAAGGTACTGTGAATAGGTCGGTGTGAATGATAATGGTGGAATTGCAGCCTGTGGCATTGTTGGCAGGTGCTGAACACCTAAGAGAGACAGGGCAGTGTAGCTGAGGGACAAAGTATTGCTTTGGATAAATTGGCAGCACACTGGATGCAAAAAGCTAAGTTTTAACATTAGTGTAAGTTGAAAATAAAGGTCCAGTTAAATAATAATTTTGTGAACAAGGTTTATTTTAATTTTAGAGTCATAGAGTTTATAGCACAGAAAGAGGCCCTTGGGTCTCTTTCATGTCTGCGTTGGTCATCAAGCCCCTATCTACTCTAATCCGACTTTCCAGCACTTGGCCTGTGGCCCTGCATGCTATTGCATTTCAAGTGTTCATCTAAATACTTGTTAAATGTTGTGAGGGTTCCTGCCTCTACTAGCCGTTCAGGCAGTGTGTTCCAGATTCCCACCACCCACTGGGTGAAAAAGTTTTCTTCAAATCCCCTCTAAACTTCCTTCCCCTTCCCTTAAATCTATGCACCCAGGTTATTGACCCCCACCGCCCCCCCCACTAAGGGGAAAAGTTTCTTCCTATCTACGCCCCTCATAATTTTGTATACCTCTGTCAGGTCCCCCCGCAGGCTTCTTGCTCTAAGGAAAACAACCCCAACCTATCTGGTCTCTCTTCATAGCTGAAACGCTCCAGCCCCGGCAACACCCTGGTGAATCTCCTATTCACCCTCTCCAGTGCAATCATATCCTTCCTACAGCGTGGCGACCAGAGCTGCACACAGTACTCTAGATGTGGCCTAACAAACGCTTTATACAGCTCCACCATAACCTCCCTGCTCTTGTATTCAATGCCTTGACCAATAAAGACAAGTGTCCCATTTGCCTTCTTAACCACTTTACCTGCCCTGTCCTGCTGCCTTTAAGAATCTATGGATATGCACACCATGGTCCCTCTGATCCTGTGAACTTCCTACTGTCCCACCATTCATCGTGTATTCCCTTGCCTTGTTAGTCCTCCCAAAATGCATCACCTCACATTTTTTAGGATTAAATTCCATTTGCCACTGTTCTGCCCAACTGACCAGCCTGTCTGTATTGTCCTGTAGGGTAAGGCTTTCCTTCTTGCTATTTACCACACTGCCAACTTTCATGTCATCTGCGAACTTACTAATCATACCTCCTACATTCATGTCTAGATCATTAATGTACACTACAAAGAGCAAGGGACTCAGCACCAAATCCTGCAGTACACCCCTGGACACAGGCTTCCATTCACAAAAACAACCTTCGACTATCACCCTCTGCCTGCTGCCATTGAGACAATTTTGGATCCAATTTGCCAAATTGCCCTGGGTCCCATGGTTCTTATCTTCTTGACCAGTCTCCCATGTGAGACCTTGTCAAAAGCCTGACTGAAGTCCATGTAGACTCCAGCACCTGAACTACCCTCATCTACACACCTAGTCACATCCTCGAAAAATTCAATCAAATGTGTTAGACATGATCTCCCCCTGACAAAGCCACGCTGACTATCCTTGATTAATCCTTGCTTTGCCAAGTGGAGATTAATTCCGTCCCTTAGAATTTTTTTCAACATTTCCCCCACTGGCCTATAGTTCTCTGGTTTATCTCTACCACTCTTCTTGAATAATGTCCTCCAGCCGCCTGGCACCTCTCCTGTGTCCAGGGAGGAGTGGAAAATTAATGTCAGGGCCTCTGCACTCACATCTGGGCCTGGAGAATTATCCACTTTTAACCCCGCCAAAACCACTAATACCTCCTCCCTCTCAATGCTAATTTGTTCATGTATATCACAGTCCCCATCCCTGATTTCTATACCTACATCATTCTTCTCTATAGTGAATACAGATGCAAAGTACTTATTTAATATCTCACCTACGTCTTCCAGCTCCTCACACAGATTGTCCCTAATGGGCCCTACTCTTTCCCTGGTTATCCTCTAATATACTTATAAAACGCCTTTGGATTTTCCTTTATTTTACCCACCAGTGTTTTTTCATGCTCCCTCTGCACTTTTCTGCTGCCCCATCAGTTTTCTTATTACATTACAATATCTTTTATTATTCATTGACAAAGATGTCATGAATGGAAGGACAAAGGGAGTGTTAATGGTAGTGGTTAGTGCTAAAAGAAAAGGTGCTAATAGTGGCGTAAAGGTAAGAAAGCAGAATGTGATTATAGCAGAACAAGCATTGTGTGAAAGAACAACATGGAACAAATAACAGATGGCCCTGTGGGGGATGGAGTGGGGGGAGGGGGCAGTGGTGGGGGAAAAAGGGTAGAAAATGCAATAAAAAAGGGGTAAAACTACGGATGAATGGATAAAAATAAGTGGATAAAAAATAAAAATGAATGTAGAAAAAAGGGGATGAGGATGGAGGAGAGAGCTCATGATCTGAAGTTGTTGAGCTCAGTGGTAAGTCCATAAGGCTGTAAAGTGCCTAATCGGAAGATGAGGTGCTGTTCCTCCAGTTTGCATTGAGCTTCACTGGAACATTGCAGCAGGCCAAGGACAGACATGTGAGCATGAGAGCAGGGTGGTGTGTTGAAATGGCAAGAGACAGGGAGGTCTGGGTCATGCTTGCAGACAGACCGAAGATGTTCCGCAGCCACCCAGTCTGCGTTTGGTGTCGCTGATGTAGAGGAGACCACATTGGAAGCAATGAATGCAGTAGACTAAATTGAAGGAAGTGCACTTGAAGTGCTGCTTCACCTGAAAAGAGTGTTTGGGCCCTTGGACAGTGAAGAGGGAGGAGGTAAAGGGGCAGTTGCAGTCTGCAATTGCATGGGAAGTGGTTGATGGAGGAGTGGACCAGGGTGTCCTGGAGGGAACGATCCCTGCAGAATGCTGACCGGGGTGGCGGTGGGGTGGGGGGGGGTGGGGTGTGAAGGGAAGATGTGTTTGGTAGTGACATTATGCTGGAGTTGGGCAGAAATGGCAGAGGATGATCCTTTGAATGCGGAGGTTGGTGGGGTGAAAAGTGAGGACAAGGAGGACCCTATCATGGTTCTGGGAGAGAGGGGAAGGCGTGAGGGCAGAGGTGCGGGATATGGATCGGACACAGCCCACCCATCTCGCCTCACCCATTAGTCCAGATGGGTTTTTATGACAATCAGCAATGGTTTTATGGTCATCATCAGACTTTTAATTTCAGATTTTCATTCAATTCAAATTCCAATTTCACCACCTGCTGTGGTGGGATTTGAATCCAGGTCCCCAGAGCATTACCCTGGGTCTCTGGAATACCACTATGCCACCCGCCTCCCTTTCCCATCAACTGCTATACTAGCTTTTGGTCTAGCAACATCTCAATTAAAAAGTTTGCATTCTTGTTTTCAAATCCCTCCATGACTTTGCCCACCTCCAGATCCCACAACCTTCTAAGAGAATTCAGCTCCTATAATCCTAGCCTCTTGCGTATCCCCGATTTTAATCACTCTACCATTGGCAGCAATGACTTCAGCTGCCAGGGTCCCTCCCTAAGATTCTCAATGTCTTTACCTGTCTTCCTTTTAGACACTCCTTAAAATCTACCTCTTTGACCAAGCTTTTGGTAGCTCAGTGTCAAATTTTGACTGATATCACTCCTGTGAAGTACCTTGGAACATTTTACTATGTTAATGGCGTTATATAAACACAAGTTATTGCTATAATTTTAGCCATGGGATAATAGAAAGCTTAGATCTTTTGTCTCAAGGTGTACAAAGAAGTTACTAAATCTAATTCTTTGGATTGGGAATGATGAGGTTGGGGGCAGTGATGGAAGGGAGTGTAAAAGGGGAGGATAACATACACTGGATAGTTCAAGTAAATCATCTTGTTATGTTGTACATTGCTCAACCACATTAGTAACTTTTCCCTCCCACTGAACAGAACTACATACCGTACAACCTCCAGTCCACATTAACAGGGGCAACAACTTGCAGGTAACTCTCTGCAGGATAAGGCAGCCCATTATTTTGTAAGGTTCTCTTCAGTCTTCCTCTCAAAGCTACTGTCTCATCCACAGTTCGGTCAGTGAGATGGTTCAGTGCCAATTTATAGGTTAGATTTTTCCGATTCATTGAATAGATATACCTTAAAAACAAAGAAATGAAATAATTGCTCAATGGAATAGATTACTAATAATTATCAGAATGACCTGATTGAGGCAGGAATAGGAAAGTACAAATGGATGTTAAACCACAGCTAGCTTTATCTACGGATGGTGTTATTATTGGTTCCACAGATCAAAATGATGATATCAACAGTTCAGTTGTATCTTTTGTCACAATTATTAAATCAACAGTAACTACTGAACATTTCAGCTACTTTAAAAGATTCAGTAAGGTTTCTATGCTTTGTTCTGTTATGTCTTTCTCAGGTGGAGAGGATGTATTTACAATGCTCCATTTTGAAACATATCTGTGTGTTAAGGTGGATTACATCTTTACCTCAGAGTAGGCTGGTGGGTGAGGCATTACAGAAAGATCTTTCCCACTGTCTCACACTCTGAATCTATGTGTCAGCTTGCAGATTGGGAATCCTTTTAACTTTGAGTCTTGGGTTTAAGCCCCGCTGTGGTCTTGAGTTGACATTTCACTGCAGTTTTGGGGGAACGATGCCACTTTTCAAAAGAAATGTTAAATCAAAGCTTCATAATCCTGTTGAGGCAGTCTTTCAAAAATCCAATAAGAGCAGAGACTTCCCCTCGTCCAAGTTTCTCTGGCAACACTACCAGACAGGAATTATCCGGCCATTCATTCACTTATTCTTTGTAAAACCTTGCTGTGTGCAGCATTAACTCTGTGTTTACCTCCATAACAATTGTGACTGAACTTGTAAAGTAACCCATTAGTTGTAAAGTGTTGTAGGGTATCATGAGCTGCTGTGTGTTATGTTGGATTTCTTGAAATAAAAAAAGTATTTCTTTGTATCCTGATTTTCACGACTACAGGATGTCTCAAGGTGCTGTATAGCCAATGAAGTAATTTTTTTGAAATGTAGTCACTGTTGTCATGTAGAACAGCCAATTTGTGCACAGCAAGACCTCACATCAGCAATGTGATAATGATCAGATAATTTTTTTGTGATGTTGATCGAGGGATAAATATTGGCAGGACACCAGGAATAACTCCCATGCTCTTCAAAATAGTCCCATGGGATCTTTTACATCCACCTGAGAGGGATTAACGCCCCCACCTAAATGTTGGTACCTCTGATTGTGCAATATTGCTTCAGTACTGAACTGGAATGTCTGTCTGGATTTTTGTGCTCAAGTCCTGGAGTGGGATTTAGACCATAAGACATAGGAGCAGAAATTAGACCATTTGGCCCATCAAGTCTGCTCCGCCATTCAATCATGGCTGATAAGTTTCTCAACCCCATTCTCCCCGTAACCTTTGATCCCCTTACCAATCAAGAACCTATCCATCTCAGTCTTAAATACACTCAATGACCTGGCCTCCACAGCCTTCTGTGGCAATGAATTCCATAGATTCACCACTCTCTGCCTAAAGAAGTTTCTCCTCATCTCTGTTCTAAAAGGTCTTCCCTTTTCTCTGAGGCTGTGCCCTTGGGTCCTAGTCTCTCCTACTAATGGAAACATCTTCCCCACGTCCACTCTATCCAGGCCTTTCAGTATTCTGTAAGTTTCAATCAGATCCCTCCTCATCCTTCTAAATTCCATCGAGTATAGACCCAGTGTCCTCAAACGTTCCTCATATGTTAAGCCTTTCATTCCTGGGATCGTTTTCATGAACCTCCTCTGGACCCTCTCCAGGGCCAGAACATCCTTCCTGAGATACGGGGCCCAAAATTGCTCACAATATTCTAAATGCAGTCTTACCAGAGCCTTAGAAAGCCTCAGCAGCTTTTATATTCTAGTCCTCTCAAAATAAATGCCAACATTACATTTGCCTTCCTAACTACCGACTCAACCTGCAAGTTAACCTTAAGAGAATCCTGGACTAGGACTCCCAAGTCCCTTTGCACTCCAGATTTCTGAATTCTCTCCCCATTTAGAAAATAGTCTATGCCTCTATTCTTCCTACCAAAGTGCATGACCTCACACTTGCCCACGTTGTATTCCATCTGCCACTTCTTTGCCCATTCTCCTAACCTGTCTAAATCCTTCTGCAGCCTCCCCACCTCCTCAATTTGAACCGACATCAGATGTAATAAATTGCTGCTTAGGAGAGAAGCTGGTTGTTGGATTATTTGCCATTCATGTTCTATTAACTCTGAGGAATGCAGTATTTCTTCTTCAAGAGCTGATGCCCAAAAGGCAATCAAGAAGGTACTATAAAACTAATGCTCATGTCCATGAAGTGCCTTTCAAGTTTAAGCAGCACAAAGATGTTTTCACAATGGGATTAGCTTTTAACGTGCAATGATTGCTTTTATCCATTTTACAAGATTAGTTAGAATTAGAAATGCACCATCCATAAGGCACAAGTCAGGAGTGTGATGGAATACTCCCCACTTGCCTGGATGAGTGCAGCTCCAACAACACTCAAGAAGCTTGACACCATCGGAGACAAAACAGTCCACTTGTTTGGCACCCCATTCACAAACATTGTCCCTCCACCACCAACGTACAGTGGCAACTACCATCTACAAGATGCACTGCAGGAATTCACCCAGACTCCTTAGACAGCATCTTCCATACCCACGACCACTATCATCTAGAAGGACAAGGGCAGTAGACACATGGGAACCTCATCGCCTGGAAGTTCCCCTCCAAGGCACTCACCATCCTGACTTGGAAATATATCACCATTCCTTCACTGTCGCTGGGTCAAAATCCTGAAACTCCCTCCCTAACAGCACTGTGGGTGTGGGTGTGTCTGCACCACATGGACTGCAGTGGTTCAAGAAGGCAGCTCACCACCACCTTCTCAAGGGCAACTAGGGATGGGCAACAAATGCTGGCCCAGCCAGCGAAGCCCACATCCCGTGAATGAATAAAAACAAATCAAAGCAGCAAAGATCATCAGTATAATCAAATTCAAGAAGGATTGAAGTAAATATCCCAGAGAAAGACGGTAACAGGATTCAGTGTACTTGTGCCCAGATCCACCATCAACAGTAATGGCTTTCCACAATGTCAGGGTCAACTTTACCTCATATGGTGAATAAAAGTGGTTCTTCTCAAGTCATGTTCCTTATCATCATTCTCATAGTCTCTCTTAAACTTCTCTTTATAATGCTGAAACAAATGGTGAGCCTGGTCTTCCTTATCTGTGGTAACTAAATCCTGAATGGGATTGGCCAGAATTCTGTGTTCTACTCCAGGACCAGTGAAACCTTCACAAGACAAACCTGTTATAAACAAATCAATAAGATCAATAAAAATCAGTTCAGGTTTCTAGCATTCTTAGTATTTTTATTAGGATGAGCATGACAAATGCTACGCTCTGCATTAGAAAATCAGTGAATGTATCAGCTTGTATAATTGTAGTCTCCTTGACAGCTTAGTACTTCACCTTTGTCATGTCCAGTAAACGCATACTATGGTTCACAACTTTAAACGTGACTGTATGCAGTATAGAATTTTCTGGAACTGCATTTTCTTTTAAAAATGGACACCAAAAAGCTGCTAAGATGGCTATTGAGGGTTAGGTAACCTTTGCCACATCTACACAGATTCAGTATGATCCCAGATCTCTGGAAAATTCCTAATTGAATGACCCTGAGTTGAGTGCCTGCCTTGAATGGACATACCAAGATAAAAACTATTTGTGGAATGCACACTTCCTATTGTTTGTGAACTTACCAAAAACTCAAAATCTATTGTCACCTAGACACACTGTCTCTGAGCTTGAAACTTAACAAAGGGAGATGCAGAGATACCAGTTCGTCATAAGTAGGTGTGAATGACTATTATCCATTTTCCATTATGTAGCAATGGCTCCTAACTTCAAATCATTCTGATTGGACAATAGAAGTAATTGACCATGTGGTCACATGATCGAAACCAATTGCAGATTATTAATCTTATCCTCCCAAGAACCAGGGAGAAAGTCATCAGTCTGAAAACAACAACTGCAAAGCCAGTAGCAGCAACAGCAAAGGCATCAACACAGAGACTACAACATCTTAATGTCTCCAAGCCTATTCCTTTTCAAGTCCACCAGTATGGACAACTGACCGCTTAGTTATAAGTCTACAAGCAACAAACTTGGTGACCTGCTGAAAATCCACCTCTTGTGAGAATCCTGCAATGACTTTGATATATGACTTTGCTTATTGAATCCACCTAACTGCACTTCTGGAGTGGAAACACCTTTTTCAGCAGTCCTGTAGCATAAGCAAATCACGTGGTGTACAATCTATTCTTTTGTTTATAACTTGTTAATGTGTACTATCCTCTTTTACTGTATTTTCCTCGAGTGCGTGTGTGTGAGTGGTGAATGAGTAACATATCCATTAGATTTTCAGGGTGAACATCTGAATAAATAATCCTCTTGATTTAAACCCATGGAAAGCTTGTTGTGGTTATTCAAATTACCACACACTTAGTGGTTTAAATCACACACTTCTTCTTTTTCAAAAATACACTGAATATGGACAGTAAAGGAACGGAATGGGAGTTTCAGTTCTCTCTCACCACTGTCCGTAACATCTTGTTCAGATTCACTGTGACATATAAAATATCTAAGAACATTTCCAATAAAATACCCAACAGAAAGTTAATCTGTACCCAAAGTAAAATCCGCATCTCCCCAGTTCTATTCTTCTATTTTCATTTACATAGCCACTGAAGTTGCAGAACTATTCAATTGCCTAGTTTGGTTCTTTAAATATCTCGCACCTCTAAATGTACATATTAAAAATTTATGCCCCAGCATTAATTTCTGATAAATCAATGCTGCTTTGATCCACAATTTTACCTTAAAATCATATTTCTTTTCTCTCCTCAAAACAATTTGTTATGTGAACTGTTGTATAACACCTTTACAAGGAGTCATTAATCTTTTCAAAAGTTGAAGAATGAAAATTGCATTCATTGATTCTTGAAATGTTTCAATGATCAGAAGAGCTAACCTGGAGTCACTGATCACTCTCATTTGGACAGTGTAAGTGCCAATTTGGGACAGAATTAAAAACAGCCAGAGCTACTCCAAAACATGTTAATTTGTAACCTTTAAAAAAATAGAACAGGTTATCTTTCAATTCCTCCTAATCAAAAAAAAAGCTGATGAGATAATCAGTAGAAACAAATGTAAATGGAAGGTTTGAAAGCAACATTTGGTCTAGTTTGAATAATCATGCATTAAGCTCAAACTTCCTCAAACTGAATAACACAAGCAGGAAGAATAATTGGAGACCCAGTCACATACATCAGTGGTCAACGGCAGCATCACTTGGCATCTGATCTCAGGTAGAAGTGCTTGGTTCTCACACCACCTGACCAAGACAGGGAAATATTCTCTGCTAACATCAACATTCCTTATCTTCATGGTTACCTGTAGTAATCCGTCAAAATCTTTACCTTCAGGAAGTTCGAAGATATTTGGATCCACATTAAGGTGCACAGTCCCATAATCAAATTCATATTTGTCATAATGTGAGCCAAACAAGGTGTTGTATCCCTTCATTTCATAATGGACAGGAACAGGACCATTTGTAGAATTGGTGATCCAAATGGTGTAAGTATTTTTCTTTTTATTCTCATAAGTAACATTTTGCCACATGCTGCAGTGATGTCCCTTATATTCCTCTTCTTTTATGAACTACAAAGATTGACATTAAAATACATGATCATACCACAAATGCGGATAAGTTCAAAACACGATACTGAAACTTACCTCTAGCGTTTAATACAAATCCTGAAACATCTACATTTCCTTGTTCATAATGCTATTGTAAAAAGACAAGCTGACCACATTGAAGAAACTGATATTAACTGGTGAGCTGGTCACTGCTGGTTCTTGGACAATCCAGAAACAATTGTTTCACCTCTGCTTGTTTTAGCTGTGCTGAAACTAATCTGTCTGCACTCACATCAGGACTGCTAAGCTTGTAGCATAATTAAAATGCTAGTGGACAGCAGTAGTTAAAGTGTTGAAAATGTCCTCCCGAGAACTGGGTTTTAGGTGGCAGCATGAATCTTTTCACTTCATGGGGAAATATTATAGCCCTTTGACTAAAAACATGTACTATCGACAGTCCTTTAACCAAAGATCATTGGTAGTTGGTGAAAGAAAACAATGTTCTCCACTCATGCGATGTCGGTAGAGGCAGATTGGCATTAGCACAGGGAAAACAATTAAGGTGGGTAGATAGAGCTTGCATCATTGAGACTCAAGTGAATGAGTTCACTTCTGATGTGTTCTTCAGTTAACGACCAGAGCATGGTGATCAATTGAAACAATGGAGTTTTTGCCCACTTAAGACCCTCAATTGGCAATGGGTGGGAAAGCTGTCCATGGGCCTTCCCCCATGGATTTAATTGGGATGGAGGTGGGATGGCAGAGGGCTTCCCACCCAGCACCCTTTCCAGCTGATTAAATACCCCCACCACTAAAGTCACCACAGGGGAGGACATTAAGTTCTGCACAAAGGTGGCAGAAGTTTGGCAACTGTCTCCTGCAAATGATGCTAATTCAAATGTTAATTTTAAAATTGAGATTGATAGGTATTCATTAACCAAAGGGACCAAGGGATATGGTACTCCACAGTCACCCAGGGAATTGCTCATAAATTGCAGGATATCCCTCCCTCTGCTGTTTTATGTTGGTTCTTTTTCTCTTTTGTCTTTCTTCTTCCCCTTCCCAACTCTTTTTCTTTCTCTCTGTCAATTTTTTGTTCTTTCTTTTTGGGTGAGAGTTGGTGGTTGGTACTGCGTGGAGGTGAGGTGCAGGTGGGGAAGGTTTAGAGAAGATTTAGCTCTTGGGAACTCTCTTCTATCTTTCTTCCTCAATCACTCATAATTTCCTCCAAAAGCCTTGCTCCCGTCTTGTTTTATTCCTCTTCCTACCATACCTTCGCTGCCATAACCGATAAAATGCGCTGGCTCATCCACTAAATGAAGGAGGAATCTGGAGCCAGTCAGTCCTTAACATACGTTTATTCACAAAACCCAGAGGACAGAAGCACAGACACCCTTTTCCACAGGTGAAAACTGGTTCTTATATATACTTAAGGATAACGCCCTAACTTTTCCCCAGTTAGTAACAGATGCTCTCACTTACAACTACAGAATGCGTTTCATTGTGACTGGATTGTAACATTAACATTACCCTCTCTCTCTCTCATTGAGTTATCTGTTCATCTGATATTCCCCTTCCCCAAACTCCATTATACCCCTTTAGCTCTTCATATTTCTTGTTAGTATTCTCTTGCCTTTAATTATATTTCCTTTGTTTCCTTTTACAAATTCTGATTTTGATGTTCTCCTTATTTCACCTTAATTTTCAGCTAAATTCTAAACTTTAATAGATGATACAACATTCTTACCTGAAAGCCCTCCAAACTTGGAAAGACAGACTGTGGAAGGATTGGATCATCGCTGGTTCCATTTACTTGGAAGCATTTGATGACATTTATCTCAGTTTCTGTCGTCTCTGGAGAAACCTTGTAACTAATTCCGTGTGGCTTTTCAAATCCATGCTGCAGAGTTATAACCTGGCCTGTAAAATTGGAAAGAATCTGTTTATAACTATATAAGTTCCCAATCAAAAATAGCAAGAGTAAAGGACAGCTGTGAGCGGATCACTATCAAACCTATTGTTTGCACCCACTAAACTTCCACTCAGAAACAATCTGTGTTAATTTATTGTGGGATTTTACAGAACTAGAGTAATAACAAGTAACTACACTTCAAAAGTAATTACTCAGCAGGAAGATTAAAAAACAGTTTATACTTCAGCTTGGCATGATAAAATCAATGATAGGCCATCGATCTGAAACATTAATTCTGTTTTGCTCTCTACTAATGCTGCCTGACCTGCTCAATAATAACAGCATTTTGTGGTGTTATTTCAGATTTCCAACATCTGCAGTATTTTGGTTTTGTGTTTATGATGAGATCAATGTCGACAGAAATTTCTAGATCTTGGGGTTACAGTCGCAGCCCTAGGATAAGAGGTTGGCCATTTAGGACGGAGATGATGAGAGGTTTCTTCACTCAGATGCTTATGAGTCTTTGGAATTCTCCATCGCAGGGAGCTGTGGAGGCTCAGCTGATTTTTTTTTGGATTACTAGTCCAGTGACATTACCATTACACCACCATCCCCACAATGGTGAGTACGTTCAAGATAGAGATTGATAGAATTTGGATTCTCAGGGAATTAAGGGGATAGGACAGGAAGATGAAGCTGAGCTAGAAAAATAGTCGTGATTTTATTGAATGGGGGAGCACGCTGAAGGGGCAGTATTGTGTGCGTCTGCTCCTGTTCTCATGTTTTTAAATTATGAAATTAAAACTTTCACAGTTTCTTCCAATTGGACCATTGCTTTCACCAGGAACTCCAGGGTTTTAAACAAACTCATTCAATAAATTCTAACCGACTCTGGTTCCCAGAATCACAATTTCTTCTTTCTCTAAGATTCCCTATCTTCCTATGACATTTGTCAATCGAGAAGTTGCGCAGACAGGTTACTCCCAATCCTCTGTCAATACTGTCTTGGGAAACTGTGTAAGGTTGGTCAAGTTGAGTTTTCCCTTAATTTAATCAGGAAATTTTTTTTTAACTTGATTTTTTTATAATTCATTCACAGGATGTGGGCGTCGCTGGCTGGGCCAGCATTTATTGCCCATCCCTAATTGCCCCTTGAGAAGGTGGTGGTGAGCTGCCATCTTGAACTGCTGCAGTTCATGCAGTGTAGGTACACCCACAGTGCTGTTAGGGAGGAAGTTCCAGGATTTTGACCCAGCGACAGTGAAGGAACGATGATATATTTCCAAATCAGGATGGTGAGTGACTTGGAGGAGAACCTCCAGGTGGTGGTGTTCCCATCTATCTGCTGCCCTTGACCTTCAAGATGGTGGTGGTTGTGGGTTTGGAAGGTGCTGTCTAGGGAGCATTGGTGAGTTGCTGCAGTGCATCTTGTAGATGGTACACACCGCTGCTACAGTGCCTCGGTGATGGAGGGAGTGAATGTTTGTGGATGTGGTGCCAATCAAGTGGGCTGCTTTGTCCTGGATGGTGTCAAGCTTCTTGAGTGTTGTGGGAGCTGCACTCATCCAGGCAAGTGCAGAGTATTCCATCGCACTCCTGACTTGTGCCTTGTAGATGGTGGACAGGCTTTGAGGAGTCAAGAGGTGTGTTACTCATCGCAGGATTCCTAGCCTCTGACCGGCTCATATAGCCACAATATTTATATGGCTAGTCCTGTTCAGTTTCTAGTCAATGGTAACCCCCAGGATGTTGATAGTGGGGGATTCAATGATGGTAATGCCATTGAACATCATGGGTTGATGGTTAGATTCTCTCTTGTTGGAGATGGTCATTGTCTGGCACTTGTGTGGTGCGAACGTTACTTGCCACTTGTCAGCCCTAGCCTGGATATTGTCCAGGTCTAGCTGCGTTTGGACATAGACTGCTTCAGTATCTGAGGAGTTGAGGATGGTGCTGAACATTGTGCAATCATCAGCGAACTTCTGATCTTATGACAGAAGGAAGGTCATTGGTGAAGCAGCTAAAGATAGTTGGGCTGAGGACACTACCCTGAGGAACTCTTGCAGTGGTGTCCTGGAGCTGAGATGACTGACCTCCAGCAACAACCACAATCATCTTCCTTTGTGCTAGGTATGATTCCAACCAGTGTTTGAAGTCATACATAATACAGAGTCATCACAATACAGTGATAATTATGGGGGATGGGATTCAAGTGCTACTTTATCATTATAAATGGCCACAATATTTTTAAAACAATTTTATCCATTTGCTGACATAACCTGGGAGGAAATAATCATCAGCTGCTAACAACCTTGACACAATAATACGTCATGTTCAACAATTCTACTATTAGCTAATTTGAGTATTGCTGAAAAAAGAGACTTGCTGCCTAAACTGTTCATCTTGCACTCATCAGGATGGATTGCAAGATTACACATTAAAAGGGAGAAAATTTATACTACAAGAGAAGAGAGTGCTGATTGGTTGGCGAGTGAACTGTGATTGGTAGAGGTATTGCCATGGAGAATGCAGCAGAGAATAGTTAACTGCCAAGCTTTTGTTCAAAATCAAACCAGGCAGGTCAAGTCTGGTCAAGGCCTTGCCATGGAGAATGAACCAGTGAATAGCTGTCCCCCAAACTTTTGTTTAGTTGAAAAGGCGCAATGCGTGGACATGCTCATTCTGTCTGCAAACACAGGGCCCTGTGCGTTAATTTCTGTGGCTTCTAGCATTTGTATGTGGGCCACACTGAGTCTTAAATTGGCTTTCGGTGTAATTCTTAGTACAATCAGGGTTGTGTAGTAGGTGTTGTCCAATCGTAGAATCACATCTAATGTTGGAAATTATGGGCAGAATCGTCCCAGATTTGCGCTAAATGCAGTAGCAGGCATGAAAAAAGTTGTTTTACCCACTGGCCACAATGGCAGGTTTTTGCACAGTAAAGTCTCATTCCCAGCACGTCCTGCCTCATTAATAATGCATTCATGGGAAACGCTCTGGATCGCTGGCGGGTCAGCCTCTGATTCGCCTGCCCCACTGTCACCTCAGCCTTCAATAATCCAGGCGCCATATTTTAAGGGATCAAAAGCTGCTTGAAAGTCATGGCTGCCAAAGGGAGGAAACATGTTGCCCTCAAATTTAGTGATGCCTCCCTTGGGCACCTACTCGGCTTCGCAGAGGTCCACCGTGAAGTCCTCTACCACCCCCCCACCCCCCCAACCCCAGGACGAAAGCCATCAAGCAAAGCCACCGATCCAGCATCGGAGGTGGTAGCAGCGGTGGTCAGCACCAATGACTTGCAAAAGAGGACAGCCGCCCCCATGCCAAAAAAGGATGAATGGTCACTTCCATTCCACCAGGATAAGTCACTCTTCTGATCACTCTCAACTCACACACTCACAAACCCATCTTTCATCCACAGGGATCCCACTCACTGCCAGTTCAAGGGGCATCACAATTCATTCTCTCACACACACCTTCATCTGCCCTGTGGATCATGCCTTCATCCCATCCATGGCACCACTCACCACCCACACATGCCAGGCATACGTATTATCTGGTCTGCCAGGTGTCCTGCTTACAGTCTCTCTGTCTTCATGCAAAACAAGCTGGCACACAAAAGGTAGAGGTCGCAGACTGGTACAGGAGTACCCAACATCATTGTCCTCACAGAATTCGAAAACAGAGCCATCCAGCTGGCCGGCGAGTATCTGGACCGGTCCTGTGCTGACAGTGAGGTCAGCGCTGCTCTACCAAGTGAGGATCCAGCAGTGCAACATCCATCAAGACAGCCAATGCTATGAGTCAGTTCCCCTGTTCCACAGTCCCCTAGGCACTAGGCACAGGCACTAATTATCTCTCCTCACTTTCGTAGGCACATCAAGGAAGCAGCCAAGGGGCCCACCAGCCTGGTCCTCGACTCAAGCCCCGAGGATAGCTCCGAAGAAGAATCTTCGACCTAATTGAATTCCCATCACAGTGTCGCCCACGCCCTCCACCAGCACAGAGACACACACCTCGGTAAGAACCTAGTTTTATCGTGTCCCTCAGGATCACAATCTGGTGAGCGCGTTGCACTTTCTGATCCACAGCAGGCAGAGGCAAGGACTTCCCAGGTTTCTGGCACTCGAACCACCACTGCCAACGCCTCCCATGCTGGATTGATCACTTCGCTTGATGGCTTTTGCGCGGAGCTGGGGTATAAGACTTCACGGTGGGTCCCCACTGCATCTAGTAGGCACCCAAGGGAGGCGTCACTAAATTTGAGGGCAGCATGTTTCATCCCTTTGGCAGCCGTGACTTTCCAGCAGCTTCCGATTCCTTAGAGATAGCTCTGTGCAGGGGCGGCCTTTAAATATGGGGCCCAGGGTGTCGAGCTGCTGGTCCTCCTCCCTATGGGTGCCCTACGGTCCCTTGCTGACCCCATGAGGAGGAGGGTAACTGGAGTGACATCGAGCTGCCCCTCACCCATCTCATGTTGACGCTGTTGGAGGCCAACTATAGCATCAACGATGGAGCTCAGCCCATGCAGCAGTGCAGGACTGATGTCCTGGACCAAGATCTCCATGGCAGCTGCTGAGTCTAAGTCAGATGAAGGGCCTCTGGACTCAGTCATGTCACAGTTGCTGGAGCTGCAAAGGCAAGCTCGGGAACATTAGAAAGGGATGTCCGCTGCACTCCTCAGATTGCAAGGTATGATGGAGGAGTCTGTCTGCCTTCAGTCTGAGGAGATAGTGCCAGCATGCCAATGCACTGAGGTCAACACTGGTAGGATGGCAGCTGCCATGGAGATCTTGGTCCAGGACATCAGTCCTGCACTGCTGCATGGGCTGAGCTCCATCGTTGATGCTATAGTTGGCCTCCAACAGCGTCAACATGAGATGGGTGAGGGGCAGCTCGATGTCACTCCAGTTACCCTTCTCCTCATGGAGTCAGCAAGGGACTGTTGGGCACCCATAGGGAGGAGGACCAGCAGCTCGACACCCTGGGACCATCCACTCAGGTGACTCCGGGAATGTCCGGCCAATCCAAATCCCCTCTTCCTGTGACCCCCGCAGCTGCAGCTCCACAGGCCGAGGAGGGTGCAGCTGGCCCCCACCAGGACACCCAAAGCAGGCCGGGCCTCATGCGGTCCCGGCCTTCCAAAGGACGCCTGCCAAGGTCATCACAGACAGGGTGTAGCAGTCAGCAGGCTGCCTCCACCTCCGCTGTGGATGTCGGGAGGAGCACCAAGACATAGCAGCAGGGTTAGGAAAGGTAAGAAGATAAGCAGCTTGAGCATGGGTGTTAACCACTTGTACATAATGTTCATGGTTGTAAATAAAGTCCCAAGAACGTCTCCTTGCCTATGGTTCCTTGTTCTGATGAGCAGTGTTCGTGTCACTCAGATGTGAGTCCTGGAGTTCCTGCAGAAGATAAAGGCAAATTTCTCAGTCCAGGGCCTCTTCCCTGTGTCTGTGCAGCCTTCAGACCACAGTGATGGTCCAGCCTCACACTCCGTGCACACATTAGTGATGTCGCACCTTGATGGTGCTTGTCATTGCTGCCAGAATGTCATGAGCAGGCGTCACAGAGTTCTGTCATTCTCTCTGTGTGCTCTCAGCACCTTTGAGGTGGGGCTGGCCCCCATCACACCAGTATCTGTGACCAGTGGCACAGCGCTCCTGAAGGGGTCAGGTGCTGAAGGCTGATAATGGATCAGGTGCATTTAAAGTTTCACGTCTGTATCTCCATGATACGACCCTGATCACAGAGCGCAAGCGAGCTGCCCTCATCCAGACAGAAGTCAGACATTCTCAGAGGCTATTTGAAGATCTATCAAGTATCCTCACTGCATGTCATCATCATTCTCCTGGAATCTAGCGACTATTAGGAGCTCTGCTGCATCTCCATGACATTAGGACAAGGTTATGTGTGCTGCCATAGGCCACACAGGAGTCAGATGTTCACAGATGCAAGGTAAGGATGTCTGGATTGTCCTCATTGCTTCTTGTCAACATCCTCCACAAATCTTGTGGCAATGGGGGCCTCCCAAGCACACCTGCCCGTCTGGCCAATGCACTGGCTCGCAGCATTAGCCTTGTTATACCGTCACTCTGCTGCACCCGCATGGGTGTCATCAGCCATGGCCTCTGTGGGTGGCCCTTGTCCCCGAGGAGCCAACCCTACAGCCTCTGTGGACCCTGGAAGCTGTCAGGGATCTGAGACCTGCTAAGGATGTAGGTGTCGTGGACACCCCCTGGGAATTGTCAGCAGACCTGTGGGATGCATTTGTGGTGGTTACACACCAGCTGAACATTCAGCAAGTGGAAGCCCTTGTGGTTGTCACAGTTGACTGCTTGTTGCCACAGAGATCTAACCGCCACGCGAATGCAGTCGATGGCACCCTGCACCCGTGGGAAACCTGAGATCTGCCCATATTCCAGCGCTCTTGCTTCCTGGCTTTCCTGATCCTGGGCAAAATGCACAAAGTTCTGTGCCTTCTGAAGATGGCGTCTGTGACCTCCTGGATACACTTGTACGTGGAGCCTTGTGAGATTCCTCACAGGTCACATGTGGAGCCATGGAAGAAGCCACTGGCGTAAACATTGAGTGCCGCTGTCACTTTCACCACCACTGGCAGTGGATGCCCTTCAAGTCCCCCTAGCACCAAATCCTGTAGCAGGTGGCATATGTGACCAGTTCCCTAGACATGCGCAGTCTTCGGTGACACTGGTTCTCTCTCATCTGCAGGAATGACAAGAGCCACCTATAGACCCTGGGTCTAGCAAAGTGCCTACAATCCTCGACTCTCTGTGGATCTTCAACTGCGTGCACTGCAGACCCTGCTGCCCCTTCATCTTGAGGGAGGTGTTCCTCCCTTTATGTGCCTCCACTGCTCTTTTCTTTTTCTTCTCTGCTCTCTGTAAGCCAAGAGGCATACTGATAAATTACCAGGCTCCATGATCCTGATCTTCTCCTCCTGCGGGTCAAAGAGAGAGATGTGTGGGTTAGCATATGTATCCTAAGAACCTCTCTTGGTTAAGTCTGAAGGTCCCTTTACCCATGCCGGAAAGTGCTGGCCACTACTTGGATGGCCAGTGTGCAGTGCGCTCATTGGTTGTCTGAAACCCCACCCACATCCACCCCACTTCACTTGACCGATTGGCAGCAGCTTTGCCCATTGGAACTGCATGCTGTGCTCTCAGCTCAGGCACAGGCATTCTCCTAACCCGCATTGTAAGGCTGCATTGTTAGCATGAACCATGATGGATACTAGTCCAAACCTGAATAAAGACATTGCAAAGGGGCTGTAAGCGCCTCCATCAGTGACTGCTCCATGGCCCCTTTCACAAGGGGATTCTACAACTTACCCAGTCGGCCAATTGTTGTGCTGCCCCCTAAAACGCACATGAATCTACAATCTGCGCCTGAGGGGTGAAAGGTTCTGGAGCATTTGGTGGCACTCTCATGCTTTTGTGTTGCTGGAGTGGGCAAAAAAGCTTCAGAGGCCGGACTCCAAGCCTGTCAATGGAGCTGCTACTGAACAGTCTCAGCTGTGGAAGAATGCTCACTTTGACAAGCTTTTCCAAGTGTGTGACCGTTTCCCTCAAACACCCCTCTCCCCCCAGCATGTGCTTGTGTACCTCCTTCAGTCAATGCGGCCTTGCCCCCCAACCACCCACCCCCACCCACCCGCACCCCCCCGCCCCGCACCCCCCCCCAACCCCGCCATCGGCCTCACCCGCAATGGACCTCTTACCCCGGCACCACACTGAAAGCCAGTTGGGGAAAAGCGACCTGCCTATGCTCCCTGCGAATGCGCAGCGCCACTTCCTTGATGGCACACGGGCGATGCTCGCAAGCGTTGCGCGAGGTTGCGTGCACTCGCCTCAGAGTTCCCCTCGGAATTCAGGTCACCAGGTGGAGGTGACTTCTATACAGTTGTGAAACACGTCGGCATACAATCAGGCTGATGTGCCCAGATGATTCAGCATGGGGGGAGGAGCAGGGCTTATAATGGAATGCTAAAGTATTGAAATTAGGTTTCCAACGGGCGGCAGCTGGAAACATGGCCCACCATTGACAGGTGGAGCGGATGATCGATAACTGGTTTCTTGATGGCGCGGAACCGATTTTTGGCCTTCCCACCTTACTGTTCCACCCCACCCACCATGATACCTCACGTCAAAGGGACCGGACAATTCCGCCCTATGTCTTGAGTTTTGCAAACACGTGCAAAATCCGTTAAATTCCATTGCAAACATGTTAAATTCCATTAGCTATGATTCCCTGATTGGACAGCACTTGCTAAACAATCCTGAGTGTGTTAAGAATTGCACCGAAAACCAGTTTGAGATTATCAGCTCACAGTGTGGCTCACTTACGCATGCTAGAAGCCACATATTTACACACATTCCTTTGCATACAGAAGAAGCATGTCCATGCATTGCGCCTTTTTCAACTGAACAAAAGTTTGGGGGACAGCCTTTCTCTGGTTCATCCCCATGGCAAGGCCTTGACCAATCAGAGTCGACCTGCCTAGTTTGAATTTGAACAAAAACTTGAGTATTAATTGTTCCCTGATGCATTCTCCATGGCAACGCCTCTATCATTCAGAGTCCACTTGCCAACCAATCAGCACTCTCTTTTTATGCAGTATAAATTGTTGATCCCTGTACTGTTAGTAATCTTGTGATCTGCCTTGATGAGTGCAAGATGAAAAGCCTTGATAACATATCTCTTTTTTCAGCAATATTAGCTAATTCCAGAGTGTAGCGTCATTCTTAGATCTGCAAAAAATATAAATTTGTCGGAATTCTTCTCAGTCAGGCAGTTCCACATCCTTATCATTGCTCATCAGTTGACTGAAGCTAAAGGGGGGGAGACAACCCAGTTACAGAAACAGAAGGATATGGTCCGGAATTTAATCCCATGAAAATCATAGGAAAAATCCAACTGCGATAAATTTACTCTTACTTGTCATATAAGGGTATGCCTTATTAACTCAAATAATTTGTTCATCCATCAGGATGAAATCTGTACCATGGTAATATTCAATGCGGCTGACATTCCCAGAGAGGTTGTACCAAGCTTCAAACGGTTCTTCAATTTCAGCGTATGGTAATGACAGAATTCCTGTGAACAAATGTTTAAATGGTGCTTTATTCTTGCTGTAAAAAAAAAAATCCTCCCTTGCAACTGGAAGGAATTCAATCAATATCCCAACCTCTGAGTGTACATTCACATTTGGGTTCATTGGCTGTAAAGCACTTTGCAACATCAGGTGATCGTGTAAAGTGCTGTATAAATGCAAGTGTTTCTTTCTTCATATTTAGGACGGGACACTTTAATCTAGAAAAATAAATTGAAAAACATTTTTCCTTTTATGAGGAAATGCCCTGACTACTTTATTTATGACATTTTTGGTCTCTGCAAGCCTATTCTGAAATGATGCCCTCCTCCTATGCCACTTGATATTGGCTTTGAAGGAGGTCAGGAGAATAATCTGGATTGGCTCTCCTTCTCTGTGACTCCTGCGTAACAATTACGGTTGGGAAATAAGTGATGTGGTAGTTTAAGGTGCATACTCAAATTCAGCACCGATTCTTGCATACTACTATATAATGGCCCAGATCTTCCAGTCTCCAGATGGTCAGAGAGCAGATGCCCAAGATGCACATCAGGACACCATGGAAGCCCTGATGCACCAATCTCATGGGAACTGCCTGAGAAGCTTCAACTTCTGATGGGCAATTCCCCTGCTCTTGGGGACCCCCCACAACAGTCTCCAATTCTGAATTGGAGTCGGAGACTTCAGACAGTTCCATGGGACTTATCTGAGTAATTACCCAGAAAATGTTAGACAAAAAAATCGTAGTCTCTCCTGGGTAACAACAGAATTGCCCCCTCCCCAACCACTCACACAGACCCCTTTCCACTTCCTCCAACCCCTGCCATTATCCCCTTGACCCACCAACTACCCCCCAGACCACCGGCTACTTCCTGAACCCTCTGACCACTCCCAAGTTGACCCAACCCGACTACCCCTCAACCCAACCTGACTACACCCTTACCACCCAACTACACCCAACATCCCAACTACTCCACCAACCCAGCCTGACTAGTCCTCTTGACATGAACCGACTAATCTCTGACCCATCTCCCACCTCACTCACATTGCACTTCACCCACCTCCCACCTCACTCACATAGCACCTCACCCACCCGCCACCGCGCTCATCTGCCACTTTACCCACCCTGCCACTCTACCCATTCATTCTTTCACTCACTTATTCACTAACATCCAAACCAGACCTTTAAACCTACTTTGCAGCAGTTAGTGCTGTAAAAAAAATGATGGGGAGGGGTGGGTATTGTATCTTCCCCCCAACGCACAGCGCTGCAATGGAATTCCCATTTCTGGAGAAGCCAGGCTCAGGAGACCCAGCGAGAAATGTGAAGCAGCAACGAGGCGTGGAAAAGTTTGAGCAGATTGGCAATCCAATGATGATTGCCACACTGCAAAAGATCCGGGTTAATATCTCAAACCATGTTTCAAAAACCCAATCAAGTTAACATTTGGTCTATCCTTCCACTGACTAAAGTAAATGAAAGGAGGAGAGTATTGTCAATAGTTACACTGCAGGTGCAGCAAATGTTGCACCAAAAACATCCAGATCTACTACACAAGTGAACTGCAGCATGTCAGCAGTATTCTTCCTCAACTTCCTTTAAACCTAACAGTATCTGACCATATGTGTGTTATCACAAGTATTGATTAAACATATGTTTTGATACGAGACTGAACCATAATCACAGCCCCGGAGCTGTAATGTAACAACACCAAAGCTCCCCGCCCTATACCTTTACAGCTTTCTGGTAGCATATCCCAAGAAGCTAATCCCTATTTGTTGATTTTATGTGACAGAAGAGAAACACCCTCATCCTATTTTCAAGATTGGTTCTTAGATGAATGCAGTACACATTACAATAAGGGGAAGGTTTAAACATGCACCCCATTAGCACAATAACTTCAAATAAGACAGCAAGATCAGTCCATGGTCCACGTGTTATAATTTGCTGCTCATTCACCGAATGAATGGGGAATCTGGAGCCAGTCTTGCTTTATAGATTTATTCACATAGCCCAGGGAACACAGGCACAGATTCCCCTTTCCTTCTCCGCCCCACACAGGTGGAAACCAGTTCGAACGTAAATTTAAGAATAATACCTTAACACTACCCCAGTTAATAACAGCTGCTGTCACTTACAACTAGAGATGCACTTCACTGTAAAAGGATTGCAACATTAACACATGGAGCACTGGGAATAAAGAATGTTAAATACCCACTAAAACATCTGTCTGCACCACACCCCCACTTCCCTCACACATATACACAAGCACTTTCAAGAATTTGTAGGAAAATTATTTAATAACTCAATTTATATACAATCCACAGATATAAAAAATTAGATCATACAAATTAAACAGGAAATGTTAAAAATATACAGTAAGTCCTGAAACTTTAGATATAAAACATCCTTCTAATAAAGGATCTTTATTTTCATTTTCACAGGTGCTGAAAGATCAGAAGTGCATTTCCGGCAATTCTTGTTTTGCCCAAGACATCAGTGACATACCTGAAATGTGGTAGACATCTGGAAATGTGGGTGGATCCATCCAAGACTTGGCATCAAAGGCTACCTCAAAAATATATTGAACAAAAATAATTATAGAAGCACAAGATGGTGCAGTTAGCTCCTTCAAACCTCATTCATTGCATTTTTTCTGCCTCCCTGAATTTATTCTAAACAGGTTCATTAATACAGAAAGTGCAACAAATAAAACCTTTCCACAATGTGAAACAATGTATATGCAGACACTTAAACAGACTCTCAAGAACAAGTTTTCAAGTAGATGTAGGTAAACTGGTTTATATCGCAATCAGAGGACAATAGCTTAATTCATTAGAAAAAAATGCAGCAATTCTGGAATCTAGTGGAATTACTCCATCTCCTACATACAGAACAACCAATAAACTCTGGAAAGGAACTGTATAAAGCAATGAATAAATAGTAAATTACACCATTTTGAAATTATTGATGGTTAAAGTCAGAATCGTGAATTGTGACAGCACAGAAGGAGGCTATTCAGTCCATCCTGTCTGTTCCAGTTCTCTGAAAGATCAACTCACCACCTCCCCCACCTGTTCCAGTAGCCCTGCAAATATTTTCTCTTCAGATAATGATCTATTTCTCTAAAAGCCTCGATTGAATCTGCCTCCACCACACTCTCAGGCAATGCACTCCAGATCCTAACCACTTGCTGTGTAGAAAAGCTTTTGCTCATTCCTCAGTTGCTGCTTTTACCAATCACCTTAAACTAATGCCCTTTGGTTCTCCTCCCATTCGCCAATTGAAGACCTTTTCTCCCTACCGGCACTTCACTGACTGCTCATGATTTTGAATACCTCTGGCAAATCTCCTCTTAACCTTCGCTCCAAGGAGAACCATAGCTTCTTCAAACTATCCATCCCTGGAACCTTTTCTGTTAAATCTTTTCTGCACGTGCCCTCATATTTAGATGTACAATATCTCATTTCAGTTAGCAAAAGGTCAAACTGGTCCGTCTCTTTCAAACAACAATCACAAATGGAACTTTGTTAGTTTTGAACGAGGCTGTGCCAAATTCGGTGTTTTATCCTCTCACTATATACGACTAAAGGCGCCGCCCGTTTCCAGTACCTGAGAGGGAACTCAGTAAGAAGATGCTGCCGATCCAGAGCTCGGCTAAACCCATTTCTCCGCTGCAGACTCCTCTTCCAAACTCCAGCTCAGCACTTAAAGCGGAGCGGGCGGGTAGTCAGCTCTTGCGAAGGGCGGTGCTTGTGTAGGTATTGGTGAGATTTCCAAGCTGACTCTGTGACGGTCAGTGTGGAGCAAGATTCTGTTAACGAATGGCGGAGTTGGGGTGGGGAGATGAGCTCTAGTATAAACTATTATTATATTAATCCCACAACAAAAAATCCCAACAATGACAATTTGACAATCAGACTGATGCTATGTGACAATTATATTTGCAGTTCTTCAGTGTCACAGTCGCATGAACGCTGTTTACATTGAAAATCAAAAGTTATCGTTTACGGATCTTTGAATATTGGTCCACATTGCTGACAGAGAGCAACTTTTTACTAAGTTACAGAGTCAAAATGAAACTAATAGAATGACTAACCCAAAACCTATTATAGTTTATTTGTACATTCACCACCCCCACTAGAGCCATCTGTTACTTGTTCATTCTGCTTTCTACTCTTAATGTCACCATTAGCACCTCCTTTAGCCAGTATCACCACCATCAACATCCCTTTGACCTTTTTATGACATCTTTTGCAATCTCTCCTTTGCCTCCACCTATCACTGGCCTTCTATCCAGCTTCACCTGTCCCACCCCCTTAAACAGTATATATTTCACCACATTTTTACTTCTCTTTAGCTCTGAAGAAGAGTCATACGGACTCAAAACGTTAACTCTGTCTTTCTGTCCACAGATGCTGTCAGACCTGCTGAGTTTTTCCAGCATTTTTTGTTTTTTATTTCAGATCTTCAGCATCCACAGTGTTTTGCCTTTATCTTAGTGTACATTCACCATGTCTGATTATCAAATTGTATTTTCATTACATGGGATTCTACAATTTTAACCTTACTTTTTTGGGACCATGGTTTCATCCATTTTCCTTTGAGACGGGAAACTGATATTCTCTTTAGTGTGTTAAGATCCACATAACGGGAAAACTGCAGATTCAGTATCGGGTCTGTGTGGCGTTAGTTCAGTTTAATCACAGGCCTCGGTAACCTAAGTTTAAGGGATATAAAAATAATTTCAAATCTCTAAACTGTGACCACTGCTGGAAAGTGGTCCAGCATGGTTATAGGGGGGGACTGTTTTGACTGCAACGCCCCATGGCTGACACTCACTGCCCAAACTCTCACTTTAGGAAGGACTATGAGTCTTTCACGTGTGAGCTATGCATCACTAAAGCTGATTCATCTGCACTCCTGGTGTCACTCGTACCCAGTCTTGGGAGAAACCGTATTCCCTTTCCTGGTGAAAACCTCTAGTGCTGGTAGAACAGGCAGGGAATTTAAGTACAGATCTCGGGGTGTTTCTAATTTTTCATGGGATGTGGGTGTCGCTGGCTGGGCCAGCATTTATTGCTCATCCCTCGTTGCCCTTGAGAAGCTGATGGTGAGCTGCCTTCTTGAACCACTGCAGTCCATGTAGCGTAGGTACACCCACAGTGCTGTTAGGGAGGGAGTTCCAGGATTTTGAACCAGCCACAGTGAAGGAACGGCGATATATTTCCAAGTCAGGATGGTGAGTGACTTGAAGGGGAACTTCCAGGTGGTGGTGTCCCCATTATCTGCTGCCCTTGTCCTTCTGGGTGGTAGAGGTCATAGGTTTGGACGGTGCTGTCGAAAGAGTCTTGGTGAGTTGCTGCGGTGCATCTTGTAGATGGTACACACTGCTGGCACTGTGCATCAGTGGTTGAGGGAACAAATGTTTAAGATGAAGGGCTTGGGACATCCTGAGGATATGAAAAGTACAAAATGCAAGTCATTCATTTCTTTTCCTGCTCTTTCACTGTTCCTGTTTTACTTCTATTTATGTAACCAGAAAATCTTCTGCAGCTGATTTCTCTTGCTTGCCAAGTTCATATAGGTTTCCATCTTTGACCCTTGTGTTACGTTCAATATGCAACACCATGTCCTCATTGGCTTCCTGAACTGCGCAAACTTGTCCAAAATCCTGCTAAACACCTTCCAAATCACAATGTCTCATTCCTTTCTCACTCCTGTCCTTGTCAATTACTATTGGTTCCTCATCCCCTCAAATCTTCAAAATTATCAATATTATTTATAATTCTCCTGTATCAGGCTTTTCCTGCAATGATCTCTGGATCTATATCCCTGTTTAAACTCTGCACCCTTCAGTATCAGAACTACTATATATTCCCCATTTGGTTACTGCAGCACAGTGGTCTGTAGCTCTTTAGGCCAATCACCTTGCTGGAATTTCTCCCCAGTTACCCACTTACAGCTTATCCATATTGTTGCATTGTGTCTGCTTCTTAGCATCTTGGTACGTTTGGTCAAGTGAAATGTTCTATATAAACATTAAGACCATAAGACCATAAGACGTGGGAGCAGAAGTAGGCCGTTAGGCCCATCAAGTCTGCTCCACCATTCAATGAGATCATGGCTGATCCGATAATCTTCAACTCTACTTTCCTGCCTTTTCCCCATAGCCCTTGATTCCCTTACTGAATAAAAATCTGTCTATCTCAGCCTTGAATATACTTAATGACCCAACCTCTACAGCCCTCTGTGATAAAGAATTCCACAGATTCACTACCTTCCGAGAGAAGAAACTCCTCCTCACCTCTATCTTAAAAGGGTGACCCTTACGCCAAGATTATGCCCTCTGGTCTTAGACTCTCCCCGAAGGGGAAACAACATCTCAGCATCTACCTGTGAAGCCCCCTAAGAATTTTACAAGTTTCAATAAGGTCACCTCTCATTCTTCTAAACTCCAATGAGTACAGGTCCAACCTACTCAACCTCTCTTCATAAGAAAATCCCTCCATACCCAAGATCAACCTAATGAACCTTCTCAGTTAATTCTGCATTCAAGTATATATTCCATGCAAAAGGACAGTTTCCAATGATTGCTGCCATAATGAGATGCACAAGGTGGAGCTGGTGAATATCCCTCTACACAAATGGAGAAATGAGCAGGACTTGACATAGAAGCCAGGATAGAATCAGATGGACTATTTACTGTAATCCTGAGGAATAGCAGCCCAGCTCAACATGTGTCCACCATGTCAAAGCAGTTACATGTTCAATAGAACATGTGTCCTAGTGCATGCATCACAAAAGGCTAGTAATTAGGAAAACTAATAGAATGTTATTGCTTATTGCCAGGGGAATCGAATATAAAAGTAGGGAGTTTATGCTTCAGCTGTACAGGACACTGGTGAGACCACATCTGGAGTATTGTGTACAGTATTGGTCTCCTTATTTAAGAAAGGATGGAAATGCATTAGAAGCAGTTCAAAGAAGTTTTACTAGACTAATACAAGGAATGGGCAGGTTGTCTTATGAGGAAAAGTTGAACAGGCTGGGCTTATGTGGTTTTTTCATATGGATATCATGGTTATAGTGTTGACATTAACTCAGCAACTTGGTAAACTGGAAGGAGGAGTTATAGGAGTCTGCATGTGATTACCGTAAAGGAATAAATGCAGTCATACATGTTCATTCTAATCCCCCAACCACTTAACCAGAGTGTAATGTGAAGGGTTAATTAATAGCTGGTCAGTACAGAGAGTGGTCCTGATGTTCAAGGAAAGAAAATGTCAGGAGCCAGTGTGCTATGTTGCCTGCAGTGGTCATGCCTTTGAATCTTTTGTGGCACAGGTCTCCAATGAAAAAAGGCAGGTTAGTTTTTTCCCTCTCGAAGCCTTCTGTTAAAACCTCTTCTAATCCGACTAGTTTTTGTTCACATTCCTTGAATTAAATTTGTTAGTACCCAAAACTATCAGTAACCTTGATAGTGCTGAGGTACTAACAAAGTTACATAATTCAGGGTCAGGAGACGGCAAAGCATTTTGAAAAGACATCCTCTCTCCATTTGGCACCAATTTCAATATTGCTAACTGAGACAATTGGATATTTTTATAGCATAGAGCGACTAATCAAATTGCACTGAATTGACACTCCTAGACAAGAAAGCTGACCCTCAGTGACGGTACCACCACATTCCATGCAGGGTTGACCTTTTTGGACAGTTTCTTCTACTCTATAAAGGAGAACTGGACTCTGAAATTGTTGCATCTCCTGCTGCCTCAGCGTCCGTCTCTTGTCTATCTTTAATTAATATTGTGTCAGTCTTGACTCAGTGGGAGTGCTCTTGCCTTTCAGCCAGAAGGTCATGGGTTCAAGTTTCCCTCCAGGAATTGAAGCACCATAGTCCATCTGCCATCTCAGATTCCATGGTTCTATTTGAAAAGTAGGGAGAGGTGGCATGACCCAACATTTATCCCTCAACCGATGCCACAAAAACAGAATATGTGGTCATGTATCTCATTGTTTTTAGTGGAATCTTGCTGTGTAAAAATTGGCAGCCCTGTTTTCCTACAATATATTAATGACTATTTTTCAAAAGTACTTCATTGGCTGTGAAGTGCATTGGGAAGTTACAATAACTCTAATGTACAAGCGTTAGTTTGTTCTTTCTGCCCCAGGTTTTCTGTGTTAGGCATTCTTGAAAGCCACACAAGTGTGAGATATCAATCATATTGAGTCAAGAATTGCCTTTTACTTACATGCTGAACCCTAACTTGTTAGAACCAGCAGCGGCTTTTTCAAGGCTACAGTCCAGCACATTATTCCTATTTTTACACAGACTTTACTCCAATCATGACTCCAGTATATACACAAACCAGCTACCCTAGGATATTCTCAAGTAAATAACTCCCCAGCCTTCAGCAGATGCAAGTCACTTTTCATTGATGTAAAAGTGGTGCAACTCACCATGTGGAATTTCATGGCCATTGTCTATGAATTGAATGGTTACATGCAATGTTCTTTCACATTGTTAATATGTCAATGAAGGTATTTTAAAAGAATTCTACATTCTTAATACATGTTCAGATTGACAACCTTTTAATTAATAGACTTTGTTCCATACTTTAAAACGCATTGACATTTACCTTAGTTTGCCTAGTCACTGTGTACTCTAACAATATTCAATTATATAAATTTGCCACCTTGAACACTGGGCCAAATGGAAGGAAAATCACCTTGGGATATTTTCCATGTTATATGTGCTGTATCAGTGTAAGCTGCGATTGTGTGTGGGCTGCGGCTTCAGAATATAAATACAAGGCAAGAGAATCTCATTGCACAGACTACATTATTCTTACTTACATTGTGTTCTCTTCATCGAGGTCAGGGAATTAATCTGGATCTATTTTCTGTCTCCAGACTTTGTTATTTAACTGTTTTTACGCAAATAATTAATCATTTTTTTCAATCATTCGGTTTTATTCAATTTTAACCCAGAAAGAACTGGAAATTGCATTGAAGTGAATGAGTTCACTAAAACAATAGAAAAAAATGGAATTAAAGACCATAAAGTGGAGGATTGAAAATATGAAATGGATGATTATAAACACCATGCTAAAATACAAAAAAATCTACTGGAGTCAATTTTTGTGCAGAAGTAATAATTTTTATACTTACTTTTATTTACCTGACACATTAATTCATTAGGAATGCACAGTAAAATCATATTGAGGGCTTTGTATTTCAGTTTTGTTGTTTAAAGTTTAAAATTTTTGCACATGGTAAACCATCTTATACCATTATCATTTTTCTCTCATTCTCTCATGAATTTTTCCCTATACCTATCTTCTCCTCCTAAAGGCATTGACTCCTTGCTGTGGTGAAGTTCCCTAAGTAGTGCATGCCAACACCTCACACAAATAGTCATTACACCTACCTAATTGTCATTATACAAGTAAACCTTGACAGTATCAAGAGGCTATTTGAATATGGGAATTATCACAGCCCATTCCAAACATAATAATTCTCTATCTGTTATGGACAGGGATGAGAGAGAACTGATGCCCAAATTCCTTCTCTTACTGTCCATAATCAGTGCATTTTTTGAAAAGGAAGATGTGTGTGTTTCCTACCACTGAGTGTGTGGTCAATATGAATAATCAGCAGCAAGTTTTTGTCAGTTTAAACAAAGATGATTATCTATTCATGCATTCACCCTGATGTCTAAATGCTATGTCACTCACTCACACACAGACTCAAGAAAAGTACAGTTCAAGAAGACAATTACAAACAAAACAACAGTTCATAGGTCACATCTTTGGCTCATCTTAGGAAGAAGCGGGCCTAGTTATATTCCAATAGCCAGAGTCATATATCAGAGTTGTTGCATGGTTCCTTCAAAGAGATGGATTTTCCAGCAGGCCATGAAGTATGTTACTTGTGACTTTCTTCCCAGGAGACCAGGATCCTTTACTGATGGGATTGAGAAGGAATCAGACTGGGAGACTTTCAGACACTGCAGTCTCCAATGTTAAAGGCATAAATGTTACTGTCTCGTTCTGCTGCTGCTGTCTTGCAGCTGGTGTTCTGTGTAGACTGACCAGTGTCTTCCTGGTCTTGGGATAAAAGAATTTGTAATCTGAAGTCAGTTTTGGTCATGTGACAGCAACTTTTAGGGTCTCCCTTTGTCCATTATAATGGATTGCAGTCAGGGTGATTGATACACAATGGGGGGAATGATTGATAACCCATCAGCATACCAGCTATGATGAGCTCACTGGAAGACTTTCTTTGATATTCCACCCTCACTGCTCTGACAAGTCTGGCAGCCATTGACTGTTAACCCTCTTCCATTGAGCTGGTAAGGCTGGTCAGTTTGTGCCTGGGAAACCCATTTGCATTTGAGAACTTTCCAGAGGCATTTTCAGATATGAGTTAATCCTCTGTGCAGAACTGCAAAAGTTACCTGACTTTTGGCAGCCATCTTAGCCACTTATTAATGTCCCATTTTTAAAAAAAGAAAGTTAATTCCAGGAGATTCCTAACCAATTGCAGTCCGTGTTTTACAGTTAGGGATAGGACATGTCTCTGCTGGACATGATACCATCCCACTCCCACTCTGACCTTCCTGTCCTCAACTCCCTGCACAGTTCCAATGAAGATCAATGCAAGCTCGAAGACCTTTTGATTAGGCACTTTACAGCCTTCTGGACTCAACACGGAGTTCAACAATTTCAGATTGTAATCTCTGCTCCAATTTTTTTCAGATGGTAGTTGCTGATGATTATTCTGCTATTTCCATTTACATCTCCTTCAGAACATTTTTTTTGTGACTTGTCTCCTAACCTTATTGTCTCATTTTTGCCTTGCCTTATCATACCTTTCATAATGTAATCTCTCCTGCCTTCCCTTTTGTTCCTTCACCCTGCCCCACATTCCTTGCTTCTGTATTTGATTAAAACTTGTTACATCTCTAAACTTTTCCAGTTGTGTTGTAGATCTGAAATGTTACCTCTGTTCCTATCTCTACAGATACTGCTTGTGTGGGAGAGTATTTCTGTCAATTTCTGTTTTTATTTATGATATGTCACAATTCTAAGTCCAAGTGCCCCCTCATAGTTGGAATGAATCAGCGACAGAAGGCTAAAGAAATGTGAAATCCAGTGAGGTGTTGGCCTTGCTTCAGTACCAACGCTCGCAGCTCTGGGACAGTAAGTTGTGGATTCAAGCCCCACTCCAGACACTTGATTAAGCACATAATTCAGGCTGACACTTTAGTGCTGCTTTGAGGGATAGTTACCTTGCTCCTTCTTTCAGTTAGATATTACATGGTCCTGTCTGCCCCCTCAGGCAGATGTAAAAGATCAGATGACAGTCCTGGAAAAGCAGCAGGGAGTCCACCCAGTCGCCTGGACAATATGTATCCCTTGGCCCAACAAACCTTTAAAAAGCAGATTATTTGGTCATTTATCTCACTGGGTCCCCTTGCGTGAAAATTGGCTGCTGCATTTCCCTACGGGGTAAATGTATAGAGTCCATCTGCTATGAAGTGCTTTTGGGGATGTTGTGAAAGGTGCTTTTTAGTTGCAAGTTTCATACACATGAACATACAAATTAGGAGCAGGAGTAGACAACTTGGCCCCTCGAGCCTGCTCCACCAATCAATAAGATCATGGCTGATCTGATTGTAACCTCTACCCCACATTCCTGCATATCCCCAATAGTCTTTTACCCCCTTGTTAATCAAGAATCTATCTACCTCTGCCTTAAAAATATTCAAAGACTCTGCTTCCACTGCCTTTTGAGGAAGAGAGTTCCAAAGACTCACAACCCTCAGAGAAAAAAACTCCCCTCATCTCTGTCTTAGATGAGTGACCCCTTATTTTTAAACAGTGATCCCTAGTTCTAGATTCTCCACATCCACCCTGTCAGGACCCATCAGGATCTTAAAGGTTTTAATCAAGTCGCCTGGTACTCTTTTAAATTCCAATGGATGTTTTTTCTTTCATATTTCTGTGTTGTATATCCTATGTAACCCAATATAAACTCCATGTTGCACTGAAAATGGCCAAACAGAGCACTAGGAGAACTATTAGTAACATCAACATGTAATGGAGTCACATAGACCTGAAGATCTAACATTCTGTTTTCAGACTGTGGTTCAGACGGGGAAACAATCGATTCACTTTCGCAGACATGGTATGGTGTGTTACAATTCACTCAGGGAGTCCGAGTTACTGTGGCGACATACAAACATACAAATTAGGAGCAGGACTCAGCAATTCGGCAACTCAAGCCTGCTGTGCCACTCAATGAGATTGTGGCTAATCTGATTGTAACCTCCTGCCTACCCCCGATAATCTTTCACTCCCTTGTTTATCAAGAATCTATCTACCTCTGCCCTAAAAATATTCAAAATATTCAAAGCCTCTGCTTCCGCCGCCTTTTGAGGAAGGGTGTTCCAAAAACTCATGACCCTCAGAGAAAAAAATGCCTCACCTGTTAGACAGGTGACCCCCTACTTTTAAACAGTGACACCCTAGTTCTAGATCCTCCCACAAGAGGAAACATCGTCTCCCCATCCACTCTATCAATGCCCCTTACGATCTTAAAGATTTCAATCAAGTCGCCTCTTACTCTTCTAAACTCCAGCGGATACAAATTTAACCTGTCCAATCTTTCCTCTTAATATAACCCACCCATTCCTGGTATTAATCTAATAAACCTTCTCTGAAATGCTTCTAATGCATCTAAATCCTTCCTTAAATAAGGCCAATACTGTACACAGTACTCCGGATGTGGTCTCACCAGTGCCCAGTATAACTGAAGCATAACTTCCCTACTTTCATATTCCATTCCCCTTGCTATAAATGATAATATTTTATTAACTTTCCTAATTACCTGCTGTACCTGCATACTAACCTTTTGTGATTCATGCACCAGGACACCCAGATCCCTCTGAATCTCAGAGCTCTGCAATCTCTTACCATTTAGATAACATGCTTCTTTTTTTATTCTTCCTGCCAAAATGGACAATTTCATTTGCTCACATTATATATTCCACGTACCAGATCTTTGCCCAGTCACTTAACCTATCTATGTCCCTTTGTAGTCTTCTTACATCCTCTTCACAACTTACTTTCCTACCTATCTTCGTATCATCAGCAAATTTAGCAACCATATCTTCGGTCCCTTCATCCAAGTCATTTATATCAATTGTAAAAAGTTGAGGCCCCAGCACTGATCCCTGTGACACACCACTCATCACATCCTGCCAACCAGAAAAAGACCCATTTATGCCAACTCTCTGTTTCCTTAGCTAGCCAATCTTCTATCCATGCCAATATGTTACCCCCCACACCATGAGCTTTTATTTTCTGCAATAACCTTTGATATGGCACCTGATCAAATGCCTTCTGAAAATATAAGTACAGTACATCCACCAGTCCCCCTTTATACACAACATGTGACTCCTTCAAAGAGCTCTAGTAAATTGGATAAACATGACTTCTCTTTCACAAAACCATGTTGACTCTGCCTGATTGCCTTGAATTTTTCTAAGTGCCCTGCCATTAACATCTTTACTAATAGCTTCTAACATTTTCCCTATGACAGATGTTAGACTAACTGGCCTGTAGGTTCCTGCTTTCTGTCTCCCTCTCTTTTTGAATAAAGGGTTAAATTTGCTATTTTCCAATCTAATGGAGCCTTCTCCAAATCTAGGGAATTTTGGAAAATTTAAACCAATGCACCAACTATTTCACTAGCCAATTTTTTCAAGACCCTACTATGATGCCCATCAGGACCTGAGGATTTGTCAGCGCGCAGCTCCACTTCCCTGGTGATTGTAAGTTTCTCGAATTCCTCTCTCCCTTCCAATTCCTGATTTACAGTTATTTCTGGGATGTTACTTGTATCCCCTATAGCGAAGACCGATGCAAAATACCTGTTCAATTCATCTGCCATCTTCTTACTTTCCATTATTAATTCCCCAGACTCAATTTTGCAGGGGTTCCCCTTTTCCCTCAGAGACCTTCCCCACACTCAAGCTCGTGACACCAGGTTCACAAGTGGCTTGAGCAGAATGACAGTGAGACATGTTTCTTCTGATAATTCACAATTGCTTTATTGAATCACCCACAACCCCACAGTACAAAATCCCAAAATTTAAAATGATCCAGTACCCGACACAAAGCCGCTTAAACTTACAAAAATGCTAATTCTACACAAAGTCCCCACGACTCAGTTCAAACTTACAAAAGCATGGGCAAAACACCATGTCTTGTCCTGAAACCTGAAGAAAAAAAATCCCTTGGACCAATATCACCAAGCTATGGCTGAAAATACTTACAATCCCCAACAAGGCTGCCATTTACTAACTACTTAAATTATTTTATTCAATTAATTATTTTTCTTTTTTTTGATATATTTTAGTAACCTTACCACCAGGTTGTGTTGTTTTTAAACCTTAGGAATAGAACAGATCTTAATTATTTTCCAGATACTCCAATAGCTAGCTTCTACCTCTTTGGTGGAGCATGAATCTTAATCACCCAACTCCAGCACCCTCTGTTCAAAGTCACACTCCGTGCTAAGTCAGGTTGAAATGTCTGTTTGTATATCCTTCTGAAACTAAGGAGTTAGCTGACCTCAGTTTCAGAAAAGCTGGTTTAAGCTGCTTTCCTCAATTAGCCGACTTCAGCTGCTCTTCCATTCAGGCCCTGAAGCCCTGCTTAAGGCTGGGAAACTTAGAATTTAGACAGTAATTTTAGTTAAGTGTTAAATGCAAACAAAGTTAGATTTTAACACTCCCTAATCGCACAAACTGCCAGCAATCAACATGTTGTAGTCTGGAGCAATGGAAAATGATGGGAGAGGCTCCGATCTCTTTTCATCACATGACTGACCAGGAAACTCTCCTACTCTTACCACCTGCCATTAGCATCTGTTGGAAGGATTTGCAGGTTGCTGCTCAACCTGTTTGACCACATTATGAATTCACTTTCTTTGGTCATCAGTTCCTGGGGAAAGACCCAAACCCAGAGCTTCTGATTCAGAGGCAGTGTCGCTACCCTCTGCAGACATAAGGAGAGAAAAATCAATTGAGTTTTTCATCCAAACCTTATATTTATTAATTATATATGTGTATGAACATAGGAGCATAGGAATTAGGAACATGAGTAGACCAGTCAGCTCCTCGGGCCTGTTCTGCCATTGAACTAAATCAAGGCTGATCTTCTACTTCATCACCATTTCCCTGCACTATCCCCATACCCCTTGATGTTTTTAATATGTAGAAATCTATTGAACATACTCAATGACTGAGCCTCCACAGCCCTCTGGGACTGAGAATTCCAAAGATTCACAACCCCCTGAGTGATGAAATTCCTGCTCATGTCAGTCCTAAATGGCTCCCCTCTTTTTGAGGAACTGTGTCCCCCAGTTTCCCCCAAGACAGGGGAAACATCCTTCCTTCACCTACCCTGTCGAGCCCTGTAAGAATCTGGTGCACTTCAATGAGGCCACCACGCATTCTTCCTAAGTCTAGAGAATACAGGCCCAGTCTCCTCAATCTCTCCTCACAGGACAACCCCACCATCCCAAGGATAAGTCTGGTGAGCCTCCACTGCCCTCCGTCTGTGGCAAGTACGTCCTTCCTTGGGTAAGGAGACCAAGACTGTACACAATACTCCAGGTGGATGTTAAGCAAATGCAGGATCAGGCTTGGAGTTTTTGGAGATCCCGAAAATATACCTTTCCCCCAAAACTGAGACAGTTCAAATCTATCAATGCTGTCATATCTAGACATCCAAGAGAATTATCAATCCCTTCATTGTGCTCACATCTGAAATTTGCAACCCTCATAAGAAGACAGGGCAAATCAGAAGAATGACAGTCAGAAACACAATGAGAAGGATTACAAAGACTCAGTAGGGTAAAGGATGCATAAAGATGCTCAGATGTTTACAGCTTGTGAGAAGAATCTCTGATACTTCAACTTGCATTTAACATCCAAAATGATTGGATGTTGCCTACATTATGACAATGACCACATTTCAAAAATACCAGCGGTAAAGTGCTTTGGGATATTTTGGGGTCATGACATTTTCAAGATGAATGAAAATTGTGTATGTTATTAACCACTTTCTCCTTTACTGAAAACAAATGTTGTCTCATCATGTGGGAGGTAGTGACTATTATCATTTGAGGTGGCTGCATATGCAATGAATGTACAAAGAGGTGTCTGGGCTGCTGATGAAGTGACGAGCGCTTTTGAAAAACATTCCAGGCAGACTCACAGCACGAGAGCAACACAGCAGCTTGGGTGGGCAATTTAAAAATCACGACGTGCAACTTTATATCCAACCACTAAACATTTTACACTTCCCAGGAGAAAACGTGCGCAGGAGAGCAATCAGGAAACCACTGAACTGTAATGGGTACATCAATCTATTGTCAAACTAAAAACAAGGTAGCCGTTCCCTCTGATAGCAGCATTTATATTTACTGCTGGGGTGCTGCTGCAGTCTGAGGTGCCTGCGAAACCCAGTTCCAGGTGGGCCGGCGTGGTTCCAAAGGCAGAAAGTGCCTCCTTATTTCATTTACAGCGTTGGATTTCTGTCGTAATTATGGTTTTCTTAAATGTTGGATTGTACCTTTAAGAATCGTCCTGTGATGTAAGATCACATGATTGTGTAAACCAATGTGTTAGCAGGATGGGGTACCTCCTCGGGCAGCATAGAGGTAGAGACAGAGTTGAAAGCGCAGGTGTAGTTGCTGCTGGCTGTATTGTAAATAAACCTAATGTTTCCACTTAGAAAGCTGTCTGCAGATCAACTCTATTACAAATAGGCACCAAGGTAATGCAGCAACAAACTGGTGATGAGGATAAATCAAGATAAATCTGAATCGGTATTGTGCCTCGCCCAGCAATTGTGAGTATCAACGTCTGTTTAAAATAAAAGATATACTCATCCAATTGCCACAATTTGGTAGAAATTGATCCCGTTGAGCCAGCAACAGACGATTGGACTCAGCATATGGAACGCCTCGCATTCTTCTTTCAAGTGAGCAAAATCATGTGGGAAGAGAAGAGGCAAGCGATCCTTTTGAGTACTTGTGGGAGCAAAACCTACAGTTTGATTCAAAGTTTGACAACACCCAGTGCCCCAGGTTCAAAGAATTTCGGAGAACTGGTGGACCTCATGAAGGGGCATTTTCAACCCAAGCCCTCAGTCACAATGCAGATGTTCTGGCTCAATTCGCAAAATAGAGCCCCACATGAGACAATTGCTAGCTATGTGGTGAATTTGAAGCAACCAACGGAAAATTGTGAGTTCGTCGAAATTCTGAATGACAGCTCCGAGACTGTTTAGTGTGTGGTGTGAAAGAAGACGCTATAGAACCATAGAACAGTTACAGCACAGAAGGAGGCCATTCGACTCATATTGTCCATACCAGCCCAAGGACACCCAGATGCCCTTTCTAATCCCACCTTCCTGCACCCGGCCCATAGCCCTGCAGCTTACGGCACTTAAGGTGCAGATCCAGATACTTTTTAAAAGAGTTTAGAGTTTCTGTCTCTACCACCAACTTGGGCAGCAAATTCCAGACACCCACTACCCTCTGCGTAAAAAAGGTCTTCCTCGTGTCCCCCCTACACATTCTGCCACTTATCTTGAATCTATGTCCCCTGGTTCTAGAATTCTCTATCAAGGGCAACAATTTTATCCTGTCCATTCTATCTACTCCCCTCATAATTTTGTACACAATTCAGAGAAGATTGCTGGCTGAATTGAATATGGATTCTAAGAATGCATTAGGAATAGTGCTGGCCATGGGAAGTGCCGTAAGAGATTCACAAGCAATACAAGGGGTGCAAGATGGCGCCATACTCCAAATCGGGAGGGAACAGTCAGCTGAAAGTGGTGTGAAAAAGAGACACTCCATCGTGAAGTGGGGAACAGCCCACGCTAACTGAAAAATAAGAAAGAAATAATTTAGCAGCTAAATCGAACAACAGCTTTAACCAATGTGGAAACAATCAATCTTTTAGCGATTGGCAGTTTAAAAAAGCAGAATGTTACTTTTGTCACAGAAGTGGACATATAATGAGACAGTGCAAGGAGAGATTTAAACAGGCTTGCAAACGACAGAAGAAGCCCAATGAAATCGACAGTGTGGAAGAGCCTGAAACAACAAATTCTGATGTCTATTCATTGTTTAACATGAATGTTGGGAAGACAGAGCCAATCTTTGTTACAGTGCAAGTGAATGGTAAACCAGTGAAAATGGAAGTAGACACAGGAGCTTCCACTACTGTAATTGGAGAACACACTTTCAGATATTTATATAATGGTGAACATCAATTAAATTTGGAACAAACATCTGCCAAGCTGAAAACATACACATGTGAAGAAATCCAAGTAAAAGGTATCAGCAGAGTAACTGTCCGTTATAGAAACCAATTAGCACAGCTACCCATGACGGTATCGAGAGGTAAAAGACCTAAGCTTTCTAGGGCGAAAATAGTTAAGGGAAATCAACCTTAATTGGCCAGTGAGATTTGAAAAGGAAGCTGGAAGAATTCCTGACTTGAAAAAGAAACAAGGCAGGTATGGCATAAAGAGCCTGGAGAGTTCAAGCACCACAAAAGGATAAAAAAGGAATGTGTAAGAACTCAACAACCTGAAGAAATACAGTCTATCTCAAACAGAAACATGGAAGAACAGCAGTAGGAACTCAAGGAAACCCAGCTGAATGACAGAGGCCAAGACGAAGTGAGTAACCTTCGCAAGGAAAAGGAAAACCTGTTGAAAGACTTTCACACACGACAAGATTCCCTCAGGTCAAAGTTTGTGCCTCTGTAACAGTGCGAAGAGAAACAGAAAGAATTTAGCACCTCTCTGATGTTCAGGTTTCCAGGAGGTAGCCAACAAATACAAAAGGGAATGAGAAGATCTGAAAAATCAGCTAAACGAAGCCAAAGAGGCTTTGAAAACAAAAATCGGAGAGCTTTCCATGAGACGAGCAGATAATGAAGTTTTGGGAGACTCGGCTAACGAACTAAGAGACAAATTGAGATTTCACCTGAGAAGTGGGGACGGCAGTGAAGTCAAAATGAAGGACGAGACTAAACTCTGCGGTGGAAAGAAAAGGACAAAAAGGAAGATGTTTATTCCAGTCTCTCACAATAGTTTTCTGGATGACGATGTTGAAGATAAAATCAAAGTTACTTCCAAGGCCTTCTCTGGAAGAAATTATAGATGCTGTAGACAAATATGAAGAAGTTAACAGGTGAATCGTTGAAGACCAAGCTTGCATGCTTTCTTTTCCACCGCTGAACGATCCCCTAGATAACAACAGGAGCAACACCTGCAGGATTGTTGATGAGACGCCATCTTAGGAAAAAACTGGGCCTAATATTTCCAGATTTGGAGGGGAAGGTGGAAAAGAGTGAATGAAACCAAAAAGCTGCGCATGACTTGCATAGTCATGAGAGACAAGTTACTGTTGGAGAAGTAGTATATGTGAACCTGGAAAAGTAAGTTCAGTGACTGGACCATTATCATACCATGTGGAAGTGCAAGGCTGGATCACCTGTAAGCACGCGGACCATTTAAGAAAAAGAAAGATACCATAACAAGGTGTGGTTCCACCTGTAACCATTACTGAACCAGTGGTTTGTTTCTGATTTTGTTACTGAATCAGTGCTTCCTGTTGAAGATGCTCAGCCAAGGACTGACGTGTCTGATGTCTCTATCAGAGTGGAAGACACTGAACTGCAAGTTTCCACCGGGGTACCTGATGTTCATGCAGTTCCACAGAATGTGGTTCCTGAAAAAGAACCTGAAGTTGTGGATCTGCGACATTCCATATGAATCAGGAAACCACCTGGAAGACTGAACTTGTAAATTTCATGACCTGAGTAAATATTGGCCAGGATATTGAGGTCGGTGAGCGGGGGCGGGGCCCACTCACCGACACGTAAAAAGTGACGCGGGATGACGTCCGGCGGAATTCCCGCATCATTTCAATTTTCAGGTTGGCGGGGGCGCAGCCGAATCAGCTGTGTGCCCGCTGACCCGTCAATGGCCTATTGAGGCCGTTTAAAAACTAATTCAAGTAATTGGTGGACCTGCCCGTCCAACCTTAAGGTTAGTGGACAGGCCGGGAGCTCTGGCGGGCTTCAGAAAAAGTATCAAACCTCATCCACGGGAGAGATGAGGTTTCATGAGGGTTTTAAAAAATTTAATAAAAGTTTGATTAAAAGTGATGGACATGTCCCAACTCAAGTGACAGTGTCACATGAGGGGACGTCAGGGAAATATTATCCTCGTACATTGACCATTTTTAAATTTGGTGGCAACCTCCCTGAGGCAGCATTTAGCCTCAGGGAGATGAGTGCACTCTTTCACGCACATGCATGAAAGCGTGTACTCTTGGCTGAGGGAATCCCCCCCCCCCAACCCGCACAGGGAGTGCATAGCGCTTCCTGGTGGACGTCACGCTGGGTGGGCCTTAATTGGCCCGCCCATGTAAAATGGCGGTGTGCCCCCGATTGGGGGCGCCGATCGGAGGTGCACCTGCACGCGCCCGCTCCTGCACGCGCCCGCTCCTGCACTCCCCCCCCCACCACCCCCCCAACGGGGGGAGTATTCTTCCCATTATGTCATAAGATAAGTATACCTGTAAATACAAAATGTACAGCAAAATTAAAGGGGGAGGAATGTAGTAATTATGGTTTTGTTAAATGTACCGTTAAGAAGAGTCCTGTGATGTAAGATCACACGATCAGTCCAAACCAATGAGTCAGCAGCGCGGGCTACCTCTATAGTCAGTGTAGAGATAGAGATGGAGTTGAAAGCACACATATAGTTGCTGACGGCTGTATTGTGAATTGTAAATAAACCTAATGTTTCCACTAAGAAAGTTGTCTGCAAATCAACTCAATTATAGATAGGCGACAAGGCCACATGACAGCAATTTCCTACAACAGGGACTGGGTAGCTCAGTTGGCTAGACAGCCAGCATGTGGATCAGACTAAGACCAACAACACAGGATTTGATCCCTGTTCCATCTGAGGTAAGCTCAAGGCCTACCTCCACTTCCTAACCGGCTGTAGCAAAATGTCTTGGAACTTTTCTAAGGTCCTGCGAGTAATCGCCAAAGGTCTGCTTTCAGGCAGAAAACTCAAGAAGATTTCTTACATGATAACTGTGATTATATTTCAAAACTACTTTATAACCTGTAAAGCGCTTTGGGACATTTCAAGGCATGAAAGACACTATATAAATGCAATTTTTTTCTTTATGTCACTACTTGCTACTGTTCAGCTGCAATTATTGACTCATCACATGGGATGTACAGAGGTAGGGACTACCCCTATTAGTTGTCAGCAGTACAGTTGTAAAGAGACAATGAAATAAAATAAGTTGCCTCTAATTGTTGGAGATATCAGCCTGGAGTTTGTGGTCAGTGGTGAAGCAAGGGCACTTGGCACTGACCTTGCGGTCTCTATGGTGAAAATGTTACCTCTCTTCCCATACAGTGGACTGCAACGTTCTTTAATGGGGATTCCCAGTGTGAAGCTGTAGTGGTATCATCAAGCTGTCCAAGCAGCCAATCATGTTAAAGAATGCTCACAGACAGCCAATCAAGAAATGAAAAGCAATCAAATCACTTTTTAAACTTTTTACGCAGATCAAAATAAAGATTGGGAAAACACATGGGTGAAGGTAAAGGCTGAAATACTATGAAAAATCTTTTATAAAGTAATTGTTTAAAAATTAGTTTTTAAAAATCCAATAATTGATCATGAAGAACAAATTTAACAACCATCCATCCACAAATATAATTTTTGTTTCAGGGCCAGGCCTCTTGTTCAGCAATAGCTATTGCTCACCTCACTGTTAAAACCTCAGTTACACCTGATTGAACAGGGTGGAGCTTTTTATGGGATTTCTAACAGTGGCAAAGAGGAAGTCTTTGCCACAGCAACTGCTTTCACTGATTGCTGGACGTGAGGCGTCTACAGTAGAGCCTTTGGTGGAGCAGTGAGGAACAGACCACAACTTCAGGATTTCCTTGTTGATCTACTCACGCTCTCAATCTGAAGCTGCGGTCAGTTTCACACAGATAATGTTGGTAAGTGCTGACAACAAAAATCCCTGCCAAGTCTGCGTCATTAAATGTTAAGCAGAAATATTTAAGGCAGACGACAGCAACCAGAGGGCACTCTAACATTATTTTAACACGCATCAACAAAAGGCCTGACCATGATTTGATGAGGCTCCAAACCATCTGAATTCTCAGAACAGCCGAAAACATTTGTTATAAAACCATTATTAAGTGCTGTCACATTGGTTGAAGCAGTGGATTTATGTTACAGTGGGATTGGAGTTGTTTTGTTGTAACAATAGCAGTTGTGTTAATCCTCTCTCTCTCCACGGACGGCAGCGTATGTACAGAATGGGTTGAATGCATTTCTCAGCTCGGTTTAGTTTTAAGCACACTTTCTTAATCCTTCACTAACCCTGTTAACCGGCTCTTTGGAGATTAAAGTGGGAAAACCTTAGACCGCGTAGTGGATTGAGGAACTTAGGTTATTAGGAAGCGGCAAAAGGCAAGGTTCACCAATAAGGCTCTTCCACATTTTCTTAGAGGGTGTAGTGGGGAGTCAAAAGGACACATGAAACACTCAGGGCTACACACAACACTTTAGTGGGAGATGCATGTATGGCATCACACAAAAAAATATGGTTAACACAGTAATCTCTTGCCAAACATGTTTGACGGTATAAAACTGAGCACATCTTTACTGTTGTTGCTGTCAATCCTTGCTGAATTATATTTTTAAATATTAGGTAGAATTTGCAGCACAGCAATGGGCCAATCGGCTCAACAGGTTGATGCTATTGTTTATGTTCCAAACAGTATAATCTATAATAGGTGTTGTAATGCTGGAAAGAGGGCACTTTTGGTGACACGTACCTGACCTCTGGAAATGGCATATTTTGGTGAGCGTCTCTGCGCTGGGTCTAATGTCATAACGGCACAAAGCTTTGGGAAAGCTAAGGTAGTTCTGAAGCATGTGACAGATGGAGGGCAGTTAAATTTCAAGAATGAAATAGAATAACAAAAAGCTGCAAGTTGGAAGTCTGTAAAAAAATATACAGGAAAAGCTGGAAACATCATCAGATTAGGCAGCATCTAAGGAGGGAATAAGACAGTCAATGGATTGCATTCATGCCTTACTCCACAGGCACTTCAGGACAGAAATAACACTGATTCTCAGACATTGCATTTGTACCTGTGGAAAGTGATGAGTGTTAGAATCATATCTCTCAAGACTGAAGTTCACTTTTATAAAGAAGGACCCTGGCATGATCTGGGTCACCTGGATGTTAATCTGGGAATTTATTTTTTTAAAAAAGGTCATAAGTTCACCTGGGAACTGTCAACAAGCAGGGCTCTTCCAAGATATCACAAGGCCTATATGGTACTCGAGAAGGAATTCCTTGTTTGTGTCGAACTGCAAAGAACTTTAATTAATAAAAAGTTGGGAGACACAAAGGCAGTCACATGGCAGAGGAGAAAAAAACTTAAGTTGTGAACCTGCTTGTTTTGAAGGCAGTCTTGTTGGAGAGCAAGCTGAAGAAAGAAGGCTTCCTTGACTGGCTCCCTCTCTCTACCTTGCCTAAAATTGTATGTGGCTATCAACCTGTAGCCAGAGAACCCTCATCTGAGTGTGACCAGTCTGCATTTGGACCTGTAAAGCCGAAACTGTTGATGGGAACAACCAGAACTACTGGGACTAGTGGCCCGTCTTCAAACGAGGGAACCCAAGGTCAACAGCGTCGAGACCCTGTGGACTTTATCTTTTAATTTATAACACTCATCCTCCAAAGCTCACCCCTGCAGAGAGACTCTTATCTGTTTGTCCTTTATTTGTCTGTGTGTGTGGGTGTGTGTGTGTGTCTGTGTGGATGCTGGGGATTTCTTTAGGAAGAGATAGATACTTATACTTGCCAATTTCAATTATGTGTTAACCAGTACTTGCAACTTGTTAAAAGCAGCTTCGTTTTAAAATAAATTAGTTATTCTGAATTTTTGAAAGAAACTTGGCCAGAGCCTCTTTTCTTCTGGGTACTAGAGGTACAGGTTCACGATTGGCCATTTCGGTGAGAAAACGAAACATTTAAGTTAATGGTACCACCTGTGGAGTAGTCACACACTCCTCCCATCCCGGTTGTAACAAGAGCCAGGATAGCTATATACCATTTTAGTTTTGCTGTTGGTTTGTGTGACAGCGCAGTTACATGTCCGCCTCCACTCAGTGGTAGTAGGAGATGACCATTTAGCTCCTCTAGCTTATTCCACCAATCAATGAGGTTGTTGCTGACTTGTGACCTAACTCCATATACCCACCTTCGCTCCAAACCTGTAGCAGTCTTGCCTCAGATGTAAAAGGTTGTGGGTTCAAGTTTCGCTCTAAGCTGATCTTCCGTGGAATGCTGAGAAAATGCTGCACTGTTAAAGGTGCTCTTTTTCAGATGTGACATTAAACTAAACACTCTTGTGCTCTCTTAGATCTCAAGATCCCATGAATAGCAGGGGAATTATCCAGGCCAATTCTTATCTCCTGTTAAACATTACTAATAAAAAAAATAGATTACCTACTCTTTCATCTCAATGCTTCTTGGGGAATCAAGTTGTGCACAAATTGAATGCCATCTCCACCTCCATGACAATAGCAGCTACATTTTAAACATACTTCATTGGCTTTGACGTTTCCAAGATGGTCTCGAGGATCTGGATGGGGCGCTATACTTGCAGGTTCTTTTTTTTACACGCTTCGGTACAGACTGCAAACTTGTGTTAAGTATTTGACAAATAAACAATAAGATCCATCAAGTATTTTTCAATAAACACATTGGTAACTTTTAACAAAACAGTAATATTTGTGTTGCCTTACTTATATGAAGGAAACTTAGTTTCATGTACAGTGCCTGTCAGGCAGTCTACATGCTAGTTCCTGGTTATTAAGATGGATTTAAGATGGCATGGATTTCTGTCAGTGGCTCGAAAGATCAATTTAATACTGTTATGACACAGCAGTTAGTAAAGGCTGAATTATTTAAAATTCCAGAAGGAAACTTTAAACAACACTCATAACCTATATTTTCTACTGGTATGTTTGAGATGCAGTTCTGAATTCAGGAACAAAAACCATCAATGCTAATGAGGTGTTTTACATAAATTGAATTAAACATTTATTAATTTAACAAGGTATTAAATGCATACACATGTATACAAATTACTACCATAATAACTGTTAAACAAATCACGAAATTAATCACTCCCAGGTAATCTTCCCCTAAGCAAAATAACCTATAGACTAAAACAGACACCAGGCAAAATACATTTTATCTTACAAGTTCAAATTGAGGTCCCTTTCAATGTGTTTCTTCACAGACACAGAGGTATGGTTTACAAGCTGCTTACATATTCCATGCCTCTGACCCACACACACAACTATTTTCTGTATATAACACACAACAAAAACAAAAACAGAATTACCTGGAAAAACTCAGCAGGTCTGGCAGCATAGGCGGAGAAGAAAAGAGTTGATGTTTCGAGTCCTCATGACCCTGCGACAGAACTTGAGTTCCAGTCCAAGAAAGAGTTGAAATATAAGCTGGTTTAAGGTGTGTGTGTGGGGGGCGGAGAGAGAGAGAGAGAGAGATGGAGGGGGGGGTGTGGTTGTAGGGACAAACAAGCAGTGATAGAAGCAGATCATCAAAATATGTCAACAACAATAGAACAAAAGAACACATAGGTGTTAAAGTTAAAGTTGGTGATATTATCTAAACAAATGTGCTAATTAAGAATGGATGGTAGGGCACTCAAGGTATAGCTCTAGTGGGGGTGGGGAGAGCATAAAAGATTTTAAATTTTTTTTAAAAATAATGGAAATAGGTGGGAAAAGGAAAATCTATATAATTTATTGGAAAAAACAAGGAAGGGGGAAACAGAAAGGGGGTGGGGATGGGGGAGGGAGCTCACGACCTAAAGTTGTTGAATTCAATATTCAGTCCGGAAGGCTGTAAAGTGCCTAGTCGGAAGATGAGGTGTTGTTCCTCCAGTTTGCGTTGGGCTTCACTGGAACAATGCAGCAAGCCAAGGACAGACGTGTGGGCAAGAGAGCAGGGTGGAGTGTTAAAATGGCAAGCGACAGGGAGGTTTGGGTCATTCTTGCGGACAGACCGCAGGTGTTCTGCAAAGCGGTCACCCAGTTTACGTTTGGTCTCTCCAATGTAGAGGAGACCACATTGGGAGCAACGAATGCAGTAGACTAAGTTGGGGGAAATGCAAGTGAAATGCTGCTTCACTTGAAAGGAGTGTTTGGGTCCTTGGACGGTGAGGAGAGAGGAAGTGAAGGGGCAACTGTTACATCTTTTGCGTGGGCATGGGGTGGTGCCATAGGAGGGGGTTGAGGAGTAGGGGGTGATGGAGGAGTGGACCAGGGTGTCCCGGAGGGAGTGATCCCTACGGAATGCCGATAGGGGGGGGTGAAGGGAAGATGTGTTTGGTGGTAGCATCATGCTGGAGTTGGCAGAAATGGCGGAGGATGATCCTTTGAATGCGGAGGCTGGTGGGGTGATAAGTGAGGACAAGGGGGACCCTATCATGTTTCTGGGAGGGAGGAGAAGGCGTGAGGGCAGATGCGCGGGAGATGGGCCGGACACGGTTGAGGGCCCTGTCAACGACCGTGGGTGGAAAACCTCGGTTAAGGAAGAAGGAGGACATGTCAGAGGAACTGTTTTTGAAGGTAGCATCATCGGAACAGATGCGACGGAGGTGAAGGAACTGAGAGAATGGGATGGAGTCCTTACAGGAAGCGGGGTGTGAGGAACTGTAGTCGAGATAGCTGTGGGAGTCGGTGGGTTTGTAATGGATATTGGTGGACAGTCTATCACCAGAGATTGAGACAGAGAGGTCAAGGAAGGGAAGGGAAGTGTCAGAGATGGACCATGTGAAAATGATGGAGGGGTGGAGATTGGAAGCAAAACTAATAAATTTTTCCAAGTCCTGATGAGGGCATGAAGCGGCACCGAAGTAATCATCGATGTACCGGAGAAAGTGTTGTGGAAGGGGGCCGGAGTAGGACTGGAACAAGGAATGTTCCACATACCCCATAAAGAGACAGTCATAGCTGGGGCCCATGCGGGTACCCATAGCCACACCTTTTATTTGGAGGAAGTGAGAGGAGTTGAAGGAGAAATTGTTTAGCGTGAGAACAAGTTCAGCCAGACGGAGGAGAGTAGTGGTGGATGGGGATTGTTCGGGCCTCTGTTCCAGGAAGAAGCTAAGGGCCCTCAGATCATCCTGGTGGGGGATGGAGGTGTAGAGGGATTGGACGTCCATGGTGAAGAGGAAGCGGTTGGGGCCAGGGAACTGGAAATTGTTGATGTGACGTAAGGTGTCAGAGGAATCACGGATGTAGGTGGGAAGGGACTGGACAAGGGGAGAGAGAAGGGAGTCAAGATAACGAGAAATGAGTTCTGTGGGGCAGGAGCAAGCTGAGATGATCGGTCTACCGGGGCAGTTCTGTTTGTGGATTTTGGGTAGGAGATAGAAGCGGGCCGTCCGAGGTTGGGCGACTATCAGGTTGGAAGCTGTGGGAGGGAGATCCCCAGAGGAGATGAGGTCAGTGACAGTCCTGGAAACAATGGCTTGATGTTCAGTGGTGGGGTCATGGTCCAGGGAGAGGTAGGAGGAAGTGTCTGCGAGTTGACGCTCAGCCTTCGCGAGGTAGAGGTCAGTGCGCCAGACAACAACAGCACCACCCTTGTCAGCGGGTTTGATGACAATGTCAGGTTTGGACCTGAGAGAATGGAGTGCAGTAAGTTCAGAGAGAGACAGGTTAGAATGGGTGAGAGGAGCAGAGAAATTGAGACGACTAATGTCGCGCCGACAGTTCTCAATGAAAAGATCAAGAGAAGGTAAGAATCCAGAGGGAGGGGTCCAGGTGGAGGGAGAATATTAGAGATGGGTAAAAGGATCCGTTGAACTGGGAGAGGACTCCTGCCCAAAGAAGTGAGCCCGGAGACGAAGACGGCGGAAGAAGAGTTCAGCATCATGCCGAGCCCGAAATTCATTGAGGTGAGGGCGTAAGGGTATGAAACTAAGTCTTTGCTGAGCACTGAACGTTCAGCATCGGAGAGGGGAAGGTCAGGGGATATAGTGAATACACGGCTGGGGTTGGGATTGGAAGATGGGGTGGGGACGGAGGGACAGGCAGGGGTGGAGGGTCCTAGATGGGTGTTGGTGTCGATGAGTTGTTGGAGCTTGCGTTCCTTAGCACTTGAGAGAAAGAGACAACGTTTCTTGTTGAGGCGTCGGATGAGCCGAAGAATAAAATGAAACTGGGGGCACACGCAGCTTTGAAAAAGGGTACAGCGGTGCTGCTGGAGGGAGAGGTCGAGTGTGTTCATATGGCGGCGCATGGCACTGAGTGTGGATTTCAGAATGTGACGGGAACAGCAGTCCGAGAAACGTTTTATGTCCCAGAGAAACCTGTAATCCTGGGTCGGTTCGAAACATGAGGGGTGGAATTTCAGTTGAAATCCACGTGGGGTAAGTCGGAGATGGAGACAGTCACTGAGAAAGGAGATATGGCTGTGAAATTTCTGTGATATTTCTGTATATACCTCACCTTCTGTTTGAATGCAAATTCTCATTGTATCACCAGGCCCTTTGAACTCCACCTCTTCTAACATGTCATGCCATTAATGTATGTAATGTTATTGGAATTTTTTTTTAAATAGAGGCTTAGTCTGTAGATGTGCCTCTGTGTGTGTGTGTGTGTGTGTGTGTGTGTGTGTGTGTGTGTGTTGATTGGATTAAAACCAGCTAGTCTGGGTGCTTTGATGGTGTAAACAGTAATGTAGATTTCATTTGCATTTTGTTGAATAGAGCATTCAAGAAGGGGAATGAAATTTTGCACCTAGCTAGGAGACACTAATCAATGTTTATTTTTAGAAGAGGTGGAGTTCAAAGGGACTGATGATACAATGAGAATTTACATTCAAAGAGGAGTTCTGGGTATAATAGGAGGGAGTTTTGTGCAGAGTAGAGGCACGTAACATCAAAGCAGCTGTAAGCCTACACCTGTCTGCAAAGGAACCAAAGTGAAAGGAACCTCGTTTTGAATTTGTAAGGCCTGGTGTCTGCTTAAAGTCTATGGGTTGTTGTTGTCTTAATGGAGATTAGTTTGGGAATTTGTTAAAAAGTTATGCTAGTAATTTGTAGCCATGTGTATAGATTTAACTTGTGTAAATTAATAAATGTCTGACGTAATTTGGTATAATCGAGAACTGGTGGTCTGATTCCTGAATGCAGAGCTGCATCTCAAACATACCATTTGAAAAGATAGGTTGTGACAGTTGTTTAAAGTTTCCCTCTGGGATTTTAAATAACAGCCTTTATCAACTGCTGGGTCATAAAATAACAATAAAACCCCTTTCATAGTACCAATTTTATAGTAATATAAACATATTGCTTGGTGTCTCCTAGCTAGGTGCAAGATGTCACCCCCAGTCTTTGAATGGTTTATTCAACAAAATGTAAATTTACTCTTTACCTTAACTTCCTTACTGTTTAACATCTCAAAACTATTATACATCAAAGCACCCAGGCTAGCTCTGACTTTAATCCAATTAAGACACACACACTCACACCTACAGACACAAATCCTACTACAAGTCCAATTAAAAATAATTTCCAGTAACATTATGTGCATTGTCTTCATGGTAGATAATTAATTACTTGGACTTATCTATTTGAAATATTAAGCCACAGAATAAGAGCAAATAGGCCACAAACAATGACATGTTTGATAAAAGAATAGAACTGTGGCAATTATCATAGCTCACGGCTATAAATTGACCAGCTTATAAGTCAACCCCAATTTTTTAGCACCAAAAATCAGTGTGAGAATCATTGGCTTGGTGAGTGGAAGTGGGGCTCACTCGCTGAGGCGCAAAATGACGGGGGGGTGACTTTGGGGCTGCGTCCTGACATCACTGCGCATCATTTAGATTTTCAGTTCGACAGGCGCACAGCTGAGTTGGCTGCATGCCTGCCGAACCATCAAGGGCCTGTTTCAGCCTTTAATTAACTAAAAAAATCTATTGAGAATGCTGCCCGTCCAACCTTAAGGTTGTTGGGCAGGTGAAGAGCCCAGGCGGCCTTTACAGTTTTGATGGAACCTCATCCACAGGCGAGATGAGCTTCCATGAAGGGTTTATAAATTAAAGTTTTCATTAACGTTCACTGATGTGTCCTAGATCATGTGACACTGTCACATGAGGGGACCTGTCTTAAATTTTTTTTTTCATTTAAATTTTCAAACCTTAAACTAATCTTCCTGGGGCACAGAGGTGCCTCAGGGAGATTTCACACTCCTGACTCAGGGACCACCACCACCACCACCACCACCACCACCCCCCCACCCTGCACAGGGAGCACACAGCACTTTCAGGTGTGCGTCACGCTGGGCAGGCCTTAATTGACCCATCCATGTAAAATGGCGGCATACAGCCAATCAGGGATGCCAATTTTCCTCCCATGGGGGAAAGTTTTCCCCCATGTTTAGGTCTATACTCAGAGTATAAGCCAGCCACTGATTATGGAGGGGATTTTCGATGCTTCAAATGTTAACTTATACACTGTGATCTATGGTACTGTCATAATAGCAGCTGTCACGTAGTTGGAGGTTGACAGATGAGCAAGAGGTAAAAGGCAGTCCAATTGCCAATTGTAGGCCAGTCTCTGCTTCCAACAACTGTGAAAATTCATCAGTACTAATCTCACCTATGTTGCATTTTTCCATGGTGTTTTACATCTGAGAAATGTTCTGAGTGTCTAACGTTGCCATTTGGTTAATCCAAAGTTTAACTTTGAACTATGTCTTATGGACATAGTGCCTAACTCTGTACTGCAGCTGATAGTTGTTCCAAGTGTTCTAACAGTGTTCAATAGATGATCCAGAGTGTAATGTTGCACTATCGGTGATAGATTTTCCACAGTACAACATGATTGCTGAATGAATGAGCGAGGGTTTAATGCTGCACTGCTGCTGATGGATGACCTAGCTGTATGGCTGATTTATATTCCATGGTCTAATACTGCTTTATATTTAATAGGCACTAAGCTTCAATACAATTTGTATCTTTGAGGGTTTACCAGCTATATTTCATGCCTCCAAAGACTGTCCAATACCTGCCACTTTTCTTTCATCATAAACTCTAAACACCAGTTACGATTGCTTCAAACGCCTAGAAGGCACTTTGGAACTGTCACCTCTGCCTCTAAAAAGAACATAATATAGTAACCTCCACTACATGTTAGTAGAGTCAATGTGGCTTGATTCCTTTGGCCAGTCATCCAGATACAGGCACTTAACTCAAACAAACCCTATAAAGGTCTTAAAGTCCACATCAAAAAATCACCACTAAAATATAATTTACAACTAATTCCTTCCTTTTGCCTTTTTTAAACATACAAATTTTTCAGCTGACTTTTCACATATTTTATTCCTGTTCCTTACGTAGAAAGAACACAGATCGATTGTCTCACACAGATGTTAGGAATTGACAAGTTACTAAGAAATCATTTGCTTGCATAGAAAACACACACTAATGTTATACATAAAAGGAAAAGTCAATTCAGGATAAATCAGTATTGTCGGATTATGGATTACAATGTTTCTTGCGTAGCCAATTGTGTACAAGTTTTCTAAAATAATTAAATAAGACTAGTGTTTGAAATAGGCTCGAGGGGCCTGGTGCTAATTTGTTCGTTCGTAAAAACAGATCATGCTGGAATACTCAACAGACCAGACAGCATCCGCAGAGAAAGGGACAGAGTTCATGTTTAAGGTTGATGGCCTTTCATCAGAACTGGCAAAAGATGGAGATCTAATGGGCTATGAACAAGGGGTGGGTGGGGCAAGGAGAAAAGGGAGGTCTGTGATGGGATAGAAAGCAGGCAAGATTGAAAACAAAGGAGTCGGTCCCACAGGGTCAAAGGGAATGTTGATGAGGCAAGAAAAGAAACAAAGAAACAAAAGACAGGAAATGCTGGAAAAACTCAACAGGTCTGTCTGGCAGCATCTGTGGGGAGGGAAACAGAGCTAACATCCAGAGTCCAATATGACTTTTCTTCAGAACACAAAAGATGTGCCTACAGCAGGAGTGCTACTAATTGAAAGCGAAATTGAGAAAAATCAAAACATGCAAGGAAAAGGAAACAAAATGGTGGGTTCAGAGTTTACAGTCCATGTGTGAAGCTGCCCCTGGAATGCTGTTAGATAGGGAGTTCCAAGATTTGGACTCAGCGATGATTAATGGCAATATATATCCAAGTCAGGATGGTGTATGACTTGCAAGAGAACTTGAGGTGATTATGTTTCCATATACTTGCTGTTCATGGTCTTCTGGGTGGTGGGTGTACCTGGATGGAGTAGGGTGCATAAAATCCAACCAATATCTCACTGTTAGTGGCCAGTTGTAGACGCTATCTCATGGGTCGCAGTGCATTAGTGTTCTTCAGCATCTGAGTTTTGACAATGTATTGATGAATCTACCCTTCCCAAGCCATGGTTTTTCATTTTAGTTACAGTGACAAAATTATACAATGAAGATGCTGGGTAGTATTTAATGGAAGAAATGTGGGTCTTGTCCACAGGCTGGAGAGCCGGTGAAATCCTGCATTGCTTAGTTTGGGGAAGACCTCAACCAAGGGCAATCAGGCACTTAGCTGGACAGCAGCGAGCCTTCCCCAGGATTAAGGATGCTGATGGGGAGAGGTGGGGAGGTGGTGGGGGGGCGGGGGGCGGAGGGGTGGGGGGGTGCAGGTGGAGAGCCGAATCCCACCCCTGAGAGCTTCTGGCCAATCAGACAGCAGCTGTGCATTACTCAGCAGTGCCACTGAGGTCATGGTGGCTGTTTGTGGTAATGCACCCACGAGGCCCAGGATTGCCAAGGGACCCAAGTCACTGCTAGTGACGGCAGGGTGGGGGTCGTGGGGTGGGGATCACAAGATGGGGTTGGTGGCAGGGTTGGTAGCAAGGATAGGGGTGTGGCTGTCAGTGGGACACCCCCTCCCCACCCCACCCCCCGATGCTGAGTCCCTCAGTCAGGCACTGAGTAGCTTTGAATGAGGGACCCCTCTGTGAACCTGCAATTCCTGCATGGCAAATCTCCCCATAATTGCCCACTTAAGGGCCTCAATGGGTGACAGGATGGGAAGGCTGTCCATGAGCCTTCCCACTCCGGCCTTAATTGGGGCAGAGGTCAGAAGGCACAGGGTCTGGAGCCGCCACCCTCCTGTTTAATTAAAAGCCCCCCCTAACCACCAAACTCTTCTCGGGGGGGGGAGTTAAATTCCACACGCTAAATCTGCAACTGATTTCACTCTGCCACTGAGAGACTCCAAGAGCTACTGTCAGGCAGCAAAAAAACAGAAATATGGTGCCTGGAACTTATGCAACAGAAACCAATATTGTTCAAAATGTTGCTAATCAACCCTTAGCTTCTGACCTGTCACACAGCCACATCATTTAGTTGGCTAGTTTGGTTGATTTTTTGTTCAAATGTATTTTTTATTACAAATGTTCATGATCATTGAATTTTATTGCATCTGTAATCAGCTTATCGCTGTCCAAACTATCCATCTGCATGTAGGAACTAGTTTTTACTATGTCTGGGATTTAAGATGGAGGCAGTGGCCCGCTCATTGGCTGGAAAGTTCGGGGTGAGCCTGTCACCACTGGCCCTGGAAGTAAGGGCCGGATTTTACAGTCCTCAGGCAGTTAGTTGCCTGAAGTTACGGCTTCCGCCCTCCTGAGACTGGATATCCCCTCTCCAAGAGATGCTGGGGAATCAGAGGGCCAGCAGCTCTTCAGTCCCAGCAGCACCACCAGGAGTGGTGGTCACTGCTGGGACTACAGCCAAACCTCAACCTGAAGCAGTGATGGAGGCAAGAGAAGCAGGGAAGTGGATTGGGCTCACCATGAGCAGTCAGGCAGGCCCTGGAGAGGGTGCAGGACTGGTGTGCAGTGATTGAGAGGTCAGGAAGTGTGATCAAGCCTTGGGGAGGGGGATCTCTTTCTGCTAGGGAGCCGCCCATAAGGGGTAGGTTGCCCAAACAGGTGGGACTTCCCCTCGAGCCTGTAGACAGGCTGCCAGTGTATATCTGCCAGCCTTGCCATATGTCACAGGCACCCCTACCACTGGCAAAATACGAGTGGAGGTGGGTAGGTGACAGGCACATTGCCCCCACCATACCACCTAACTTTACAACCTCCCCCAATTGCCAGTGTGCTCCTGAATAGAGGGGGTGGGGGGGGGGTATAAAATTCTGCCAATATCTCACAGGTTAATGACCAGTTGGTATCTCATGGGTCACAGTGCATTAGTATCCTTCAGCATCTGAATTTTGACAGAATGGTGGTTAATCTACCCTTCCCAAGACATGAATTTTCACACCAGTTACAGTGCTAAAATCACACACAGAAGATTCTGAATCTGCACCTGATTTGGCTTTTCATCGCCACTGAGAGATTCCAGTAGTTAATGTCAGACAGCACAATAACGTAAGCCTGGTGCCTGGACCTGATGTATGCAACAGAAACCGGTATGTTTCAAATATTGCTAAACAAAACTTCTTGATGGGAAAAAAACTCAACTCTTCAACCTACTGATAGAACAATCTCACTCAAGATATGATAAATTAAATAGAGAAGACAAGGCAAGAGAGCAAGGTGGGAATAAGGGAAACGATGATGAGAGCGTGGCAGGAAGGGTCAGAGCATATAAACCTAAGTGTGCAGCAGCAGCTAAGGCTAGAAGTTACAAAAAAGCAAAAAGTCAGAACTAAAGACTCGTACCTGAATGCAAATGTCATTCATAAAAAAAGCAGATGAATTGACAGCACACATAGCAATAAATGAATATCATCTGATTGCCAATACAGAGTCATGGCTGCAGGATGACCAAGACTGGAACCTGAACATTCAAGGGTACACAACATTTAGGAAGGACAGGAAGTTAAGAGAAGGACCGGGATGAACCCTGAGCAGATTGTTTCACTGGGGTCATGTTGCTGTACTTCCTCCACGAGGGGGTGAGAGGCCTTTCAGGGAGTGAAGAGGCACACTGGCTCCGGAACGTGATCCTGGAGGTATTTTTCAGTTGGACCCATCCTGTGAAGAGCTTTGGAAACTCTTGCCTGTGTTTGGAGCCAGACCTTTCCCGGTTGACTTCACCAACCTGCTGCAGGAGGTTAAGCTTGAAACACACTTTGTGGCTTAACAGAGACTAGTCCTGGTTGTGGACCACGAAGAGAGTTGCTTGGATTATTTTGTTCTTGTACTGCAGGGTGTCCTGCAGGTTGCCCTTTACTGGAAGGTGGAGACCTCCTGCTGCAGGAAGCAGAGTGTCTGTTGTTTCGGAGTTTGGGGTCTTTTACCTATGGTTCCTTGTCTGACAGGACTGTCACACTGGCTCATGAATCTAATTAAAAATTGGTTTGATGGCCACTTACCAGGATGTCAGCATTCCAAAATGAAGGACCGCCCTTTTTGATTTCACCCAAATGGCAAGGTTGTCTGTCTTCAGGGTTTTCCTTCCCGACCTTGTGGATGACCTTTGGGATGTCAGTGCAGGGCTGCGGTTTTGAGCTGCACACTTTACCAAGGTGTCCCAGTCTGTTACAGTGGAAAGGTTGGGCTGTGGTCGCAGGATACTGGTCTTTCCTGAGAAGGTGCTTCGCTGTACAGCGCTGGCAAGGCTACTCTGTCTGGCTGCTCAGGGATTTCTTTCCTTGACTTGGATGGTCCCTGCATCTCTGTGACCTAATATGGTGGACTGAGGGTTGGCTTCTCCTGCATACGCACAAACATACAAACAAGGAGCAGGAGTAGGCCATTCAGCCCCTCAAGCCTGCTCCTCCATTTAATAAGACCATGGTTGATCTGAAAGTAACCTGAAATCTACATCCCACCTACCGCTGATAACCTATCACCCCCCTGCTTACCAAGAATCTATCTACCTCTGCCTTAAAAATATTCAAAGACTCTACTTCCACCACCTTTCAGGAAGAGAGTTCCAAAGATTCCGATCCTCAGTGAAAAAAAATTGCCTTATCTCTGTTTTAAATGGGTAACCCCTTATTTTTAAACAGTGACCCCTAATTCTAGATTCTTCCACAAGGGGAAACATCCTCTCCACATCCACCCTGTCAAGACACCTCAGGATCTTATATGTTTCAATCAAGTCACCTCTTACTCTTCTAAACTCCAGTGGATACAAGCCTAACCTGTCCAACCTTTCCCCATAAGACAACCCACCCATTCCAGGTATTAGTCTTCTCCAAACTGCTTCCAGTGCATTTACATCCTTCCTTAAATAAGGTGACCAATGCTGTACACGGTACTCCAGATGTGGTCTCACTAGTGCCCTGTACAACTGAAGCATAACCTACCTACATTTGTATTCAATTCCCCTCACAATAAATGATAAAATTCTACTTGCTTTCCTAATTACCTGCTGTACCTGCATACTAACCTTTTGTGATTCATGCACTAGGACTCCCAGATCTCTCTGCACCTCAGAGCTCTGCAATCTCTCATGGTTTAGATAATGTGCTTCTCTTTTATTCTTCCTGCCAAAATGGATCACATTTTCCCACATTATATTCCATTTGACAGATCATTGCCCATTCACTTATCTTTTTGTAGCCTCTGTATGTCCTCTTCACAACATACTTTCCTAACAATCTTTGTATCATCAGTACATTTGGCAACCATCCCTTCAATCCGTTCATCCAAGTTATTTATATAAATTGTAAACAGTTGAGGTGCCAGCATTGATCCTTGTGGTACCACTTGTTACATCTTGCCAACCAGAAAAAGACCCATTTATGCCTACTCTTCTTCCTGTTAGCCATCCAACATTCTATCCATGTCCATATGTTACTGCCTACACCATGAGCTTTTGTTTTCCACAATAACCTTTGATGTGGCTCTTTATCAAATGCCTTCTGGAAATCTAAGTACAGTACATCCACCAGCTCACCTTTATCCAGATTACAGGTTATTTCCTCAAAGAACGCCAATAAGTTGGTTAAACGTGATTTCCCTTTCACAAAACTATGTTGACTGTGCCTGATGACCTTGAGCTTATCCAAGTGCCCTGCTATAACTTCTTTAATAATAGTTTCTAACATTTTCCCTTTGTCAGATGTTAAGCTAACTAGCGTGCAGCTTCCTTCATTCTGTCTCCCTCCCTTTTTGAATAATGGAGTTACATTTGCTATCTTCCAATCTAATGGGACCTTCCCCAAATGTCAGGAGTTTTGGAAAATTAAAACCAATGCAGCAATTCTCACTAGACACTTTTTTTAAGACCCTAGGATAAAGTCCATCAGGACCCGGGCTCATGTCAGCCTGCAGCTCCAATGATTTACTCAGTACCACCACCTCTCTGGTGAGTGTAATTTTCCTGACTTCCAGCCCCACTTCCATTTCTTGGTTTATAGCTGCTTCTGGGATTTTGCTTGTGTCCTCTTTGTGAAAACTGGTGCAAAATATCAGTTCGATTCATCTGCCACCTCCTTGTCTTCCATTATAATTCTCCAGGCTCACTTTCTATAGGACCAACATTCACTTTGTTAAGTTGTTTATTTTTAAACATTTATAAAATCTCTATCTGTTTTTATATTTCTAACCAACTTTCTCTCATACTCTAAATTTTCCCTCCTTATTTGTCTTTTAGTCATTCTTTGCTGTTCCTTATATTCTGTCCAATCTGCTGAACTGCCACCTATCTGCACAATTATATGATTTTTCTTTAAGTTTGATACTATTTTTAACCTTTCTAGTTAACTACAGATGGTGTGCCCGTTGAATGGACTTTTTCTTACATTTTGAAATTTACCTATTCTGTGCATTCTGAAATATCCCCTCACTGCATCTCCATTGATCTATCCCTTAACCTAATTTGTCAATTCACTTTAGCCAGCTCAGCTCTCATGCCATCATAATGGCCCTTATTTAAGCTTAAAAACTTAGTCTCAGATCCACTCCTCTCTCCCTCAAACTGAATGTAAAGTTCAATCATATTATGATCACTGCTACCTAGGGGTGCATTCACTATGAGACAATTAATAACTCCCATCTCATCACACAATACCAGGTCTAGTGTAGCCTGCTCTCTGGTTGGCTCCAGAGCATGTTATTCTAAGAAACTATCCCAGAAGCATTCTGTGAACTCCTCATCCAGGCTATCTTTGCCCACCTGACTTTTCCAGTTTATATGTAGATTAAAATTTCCCAGGATTATCGCTGTGCCCTTCTGACGAGCTCCAACAATTTCTTCCTTTATGCTCAACATACCATGTGGTTACTTTTATGGGGCCTATACACAACTCCCACAAATGACTTCTTGCCTTTGCCATTCCTCATTTCTATCCAAACCGTTTCCACATCCTGGTTTCCTGAACTTGGGTCATCCCTCTCTATTATGCTAATACCATCATTAACTAACCTCCACCTTATCCTTGCTTCCTGTCCTTCCTAAATATCTTGTACCCTTCAATATTCAGATCCATTCTTGTAAACCTCTTCTGCAATCTCTCCAGTGCATTCATATCCTTCCTATAGTGTGGACTGTACACATACTCCAACTGAGATCTAACCAGTGTCTTATATAAGTTCATCATATAAGCTCTTGTACTCTTATGCCCCTATTAATGAAATCCAGGATACTGTATGCTTTAGAACAGCTCTCTCTATGTGTTCTGCCACCTTTAATGACTTAAGTACATATACACCCGGGTTTCTCTGCTCCTGCACACCCTTTAGAATAGTATCCTTTATGTCTCTCCATGTTCTTTGTACCAAAGTGAATTGTCTCACACTTCTCTGCATTGAACTTCATCTGCCACCTATCTGCCCACTCCACCAATGTTTCAATGTCCTTTTGAAGTTCTACACTGTCCTCCTCACAGTTTACAATTCTCCCAAGTTTTCTGTCATGTGCAAACTTTGAAATTGTCCCCTGCACACCAAGATCTAGATCACCCATTAACCATTACTCTCTGTTTTCTATCCCTCGGCCAATTTTGTATCCACGTTGCTACTGTCCCTTTTATTCCATGACCGATAACTTTCCTCACAAGTCTGTTGTGTGTCACTGCATCAGATGCCTTTTGAAAGTCCATATACTCCACATCAACTGCCTTGCCCTCAACCATCTCTGTTATCTCTTCAAAAAATCCCTCAAGTTAGTTAGACACGATTTTCCTTTAACAAACCCATGCTGACTCTTCTGAATCAACCCATATTTTTGCATGTGGCTATTAATTCTATCCTGAACAACTGTTTCTGGAAGTTTCCCCACCACCAAAGTTAAACTGACTGGCCTGTAATTGCAGGGCAGATCTTTCTGGCCTTTTTTGAACAAGGGCGTAATGTTTGAAATTCTCCAGTCCTCTGTCATCTCCCCCCGAATCCAGGGATGATTGAAAAACTATTGCCAGCGCCTCTTCAATTTCCACTCTCACTTCCTTTAATTTTCTTGGATGCATCTCATCCGGTCCCAGCATAATGTGGGAAAATGTGAACTTAGCCACTTTGACAGGAAGAATAGAAGAACAGTATGGGCAGAATTTTCTTCCCACCATGTGGGCAGACGGGTCAGACCCAATCTCTGGCGGGTGGGGAGACGATCCCCACCAGAGAAGCAGGCTCCACCACCATTTTATGTGGGCGGGCCAGTTAAGGTCTCCTCAGCGTGATGCCCAGTGGGAAGTGCTATGCGCTCCCTGTGTGTGCGGTGGGGGGGATTCCCTAAAAGCGAGAGTGCGCTCTTTCACACATGCGCACGACAGAGCGCACATTTCCCTGAGGCTAAGTGCAGCCTCAGGTAGATCGCTGACGCTTTGAAAAAGATTAAAAATAGAAAAATAAAAAAATCCTTAACATGTTCCCCCTCATGTGATAATGTCACATGAGATGGGACATGTTAATAAATTTCACTCAAACTTTATTAAAGTTTTTAAAACCCTACATGAAACCTCATCCTGCCGCTGGATGAGGTTTCATGTCTTCTCTATTCCCCGCCATTGACAGGTCGGCGGGCCCGCAGCTGATTTTGCTGCGCCCCCGCCTTCCTGAAAATTTAAATGGGGCGGAATGACGTCGGGGGTTCCGCCTGACATCACCGTGCGTCATTTTGTGTGTCGGTGAGCGGGCCCCGCCCCCCTGCTCACCAACGGCAAAATTCAGCCGTGTGTTATTTAAATGGGGAGTGCTTGCAGGACTTGGAGGTACAGAGGGATCTGGTTGTCCTGGACATGAATCAGGAAATGTTATTGCACAGCTACAGAGGGTGTTTATTGCAGGGAGAATGGAATATAAAAATAGGGATGTTTTGCTACAGTTGTACAGGACATTAGTGAGACCACATCTGGAATATTGTGTACAGTTTTGGTCTCCTTATTTAAGACAGGGCATAATTGCATTAGAAGCAGCTTAGAGAAGGTTCACTTGACTGATACCAGGGGCAGGGGTGTGGGGGGTGTGGGGGGTGGTTGTGGGGGGTGTGCGGGGTGTGGGGGGTGTGGGGAGTGGTTGTGGGGGGTGTGCGGGGTGTGGGGGGTGGTGGGGGGGGGTGAGTGGTGGTTGGTTACCTTATGATGAAAGGTTGGACAAGCTGGGCCTGTATCCATTAGAGTTTAGGAGGCTGATAGTTGATCTTATTGAAATGTATAAGATCCTGACGGGTCTTGACAGGGCGGATGCTGAAAGCATGTTTCCCCTGTGGGAAACACTCCAACTTGAAAATGCAGTGTAAAGGATAAGGGGTCTCCCATTTTTTAACACCCCCTCCCCCCCCCGCCGGGGTGGGGGGGTCGTAAATCTTTGGAACTCTCTTCCCCGGAGAGTGGTGGAGGGCAGGGTCAACTGAGGGAAGAATCTTTGGGTCGGTGAGTGGGGGCGGGGCCCGCTCGCCAAAGCTTAAAGTGACACACGGTGACATCGGGCGTGCGTCCTGACATCACCACGTGCCACGTTGTCAATTCGGCGGGCCCGCCCCACTGAACTGTCAAAGGTCTGTTAAGGCCTTCACATTTTTGGTGAAACCTCATCCACGGGCGGGATGAGGTTTCATGAAGGGTTTATTAATTAAATAAAAAATTTTGAAAAAAATTTATTGACATGTCCCAGCTCATGTGACACTGTCACACGAGGGGACATGTCTTAGAACATTGTCTTTTCTTCATGTAAATTTTCAGACCTTAAACTAATCTCCCTGAGGCGCAGATTTCTGCGCTTTTTTACACAGGCCCTGACTCAGGGAATCCACCACCCCCCCCCCCCCCACCCCCACCCCACAACCGCACGGGGAGTGCTCAGCGTTTCCGGGCACGCGTCATGCTGGGTGGTCCTTAATTGGCCCGCCCGCGTAAAATGGTGGTGCGGCCCCGATTGGGGGCGCCAATCAGGTTCGCACCCACCCCTGCCCAACCCCCACCACCCCCTCCCCCGATGGGGGGGGGAAATTTCAGCCCTGAATGTTTTTAAGGCAGCGGTAGATGGATTTTTGACTAATAAGAGAGTCAAAGCTTATCGGGGACAGGCAGGAAAGTGGAGTTAAGGCCGCAATCAGAGCCATGATGTTATTGAATGGTGGTCCAGGCTTGGGGGGGGGGGGCGGGGGGGGGGGGGGGTGCAAATGGCCTACTCCTGCTCCTAATGCACATCCATAGCAATGTTTCCTTCAAATGTTGTCAGTAGCTCAAATATGTTCCCTGACAATGGTAATTAATGGTTAGTTACTTGGCATGTTCCTCTGTAAACTGCACTAGACAGAGGCACCTAGCAACATATTCTGAAGGTAGTAATAATAGAACATAAAGAGTCAGTAGATATTTTCTCTGGCTGGTGTATATTTTTAGTATTTCCATTCTGTGTTAGAAATTCCTTTCCTGCTATTGTTTTACTGATAAATTGACCTACAGTTTTCCTACATAATTGGAAATCCATTGTCAGCACAATCAACAGAATTAGTGCCGATGCTTTTTTTTAAAGAGAATTTACCTCATTCTGCTCGAGTGCGATTACTGTACTGAGGAACTGGGTGCTTATAATGGAACAGAGCTTAGTCTTCTTGTCACAGTTGGCAGCTTCTGTGTTCTACAAGACTCATTGGTTGAATACTGTAACCATATTTGGCAGGGTGAAGGGAAAAATAATCTGACTCGCAGCTTTATACAATCCAAAGCCATTAATACCTTATTATGAAAGGATTTCAAATCCAATTTACACCATGAGTACAGCGAATTGCTCCAAATGCATTGCAGTTTGGCTGCTAAAATCCGCTAAATAGGTGCTAGATTAACATGAGTTCTGGCATTGAGTTTTCAGAGGAACATCCAGTCCCCACTGTGTAGAGTACATTTTACACTTGGGAATACTCATACATGAAGGCATGAGCCAAAAAGTCCAAGGATCACTTGGGCCTACATCGATAAGTAGCTGGGATGGTCCACTCTGCATCATCACAGTAGGAATGCCCCCAAGGATCGATCCTTAGCTAACTCCTCTTGCTGAGCTAAATGCTTTCCCTTGATGATTCAGTCCACAAATATAGGATCAGCTTCTACGTAAACCTTGATGATATCCAGCTCTATCTGTCCACTGCCTTTCTCAACCCCTTCATTAACTTCATCCTGTCAAGTTACAAGTAAAAGGTGTGATGGAATACTGTCCACTTGCCTGGGTGAGGGCAGCTCCAACAACACTCAAGAAGCTTGACGCCACCCAAAGCAAAACAACCTGCTTGATCGGCATCACATCCACAAACATTCACTCCCTTCACCACCGACACACAGTGGCAGCAGTGTGTACCATCTACAAGATGTACCACAGCATCTGGCTGGCTGGTTTCACAACTGTTCGACTAACCATATTAATATTTTAACATTTACTTTGTGACTACTGATTATTTTAAAGACTCAGGTTGCACAATGCTAACATCTATTAGCATTTGCAGATTATTCATGACAGAAAAAAATAAGGTGCAACTGTAGTTTAGAAATTCAGTGGATGGAGTCAAAACTTCTTTCAAAATTAAAAGGGTGAGAGTTGCAGCCGTGACCTCAACCCTGGGGAGTGGGAAATCATTCCATGCGGGATACAGTTACAAACTCTTAAAGCAGGAAATTCATTGGAGTTACTTCCAAAGTATGGCAAACTTCTGGTAAAATTTCCGGCAAATTAACATTGGTGATGTGGGTGCAGCTCCAAGGAACTCTCTGATCTTAGTGTAATCATGAAGCTATTAATGTATATAATATTATTGGAAAATATTTTTCTTTTAAAATAGAGGTTTAGTCCGTGGGTGTGTCTTATTGGATTAAAGCCAGCTAGTCTGGGTGTTTTGATGTGCACTAGTTTTGATATGTAGGAGAAATAGAATGCATTTGCATTTTTTGAATAGAGCATTCAAGCAATGGGGTGAAAACTGACACCTGTCTAGCAGATACCATGTTACATTACTAATAAAATTGGTACAATGAAGGAGGTTTTATTGTTAGAAGAGGCTGGTGATACAATGAGAATTTACATTCAATGGGTGGTGGTAGGTATAACTTCAGCAGTTTTTAGCTGTTCAGGGCAGAGGCAATGTGAGATGAAAGCCTGTAAACCTACCACAGTGACTGCAAAGGAACCAAGTGAAAGTAGCCTCATTTTTACCCGGTGTCTGGTTAAGTCTATGGGTTGCTGTTGCCTTAATGGAGATTAGTTTGGGAATTTGTTAAAAGTTATAAATGTAGCAATTTGTAGCCATGTGTATACATATTTTAACCTGTTAAATTAATAAAATGTTTCATGTAGTTTAACGTAAAACCCCGAGAACTGGTGGTCTCATTCCTGAATTTAGTCACATCTCAAACAGAACACTTAAAATTATAGGTCATGACAGTGGTTACCAACCACATCGGTCATAACAGTGTTACAAAAAGAACACTAACATTGAGGGGACGAGGTGATATAAACAGTTAGTTTCTTGGCCAAGCAGTACACTAGCAACTGCTTTCTTAATCCATTAGCCGTCAGCATTATCCAAACAACTCAAATGAATTTCTTCTATATTTTGTCACATTGCATACACACAATGTCCTTTTTAAGAAGCAGATCACATGAATTTTCCATCTTGCATATGATGTCCCCAACTCACATCATTTACAGCAGCATTCTCCACACCCAGCTGATATGTAGCTTGCTTCTGAATTAATTTCACTTTCCACATTCATTCATCCCAGAATGCTGCACTTTTCCTATTATTGCCCATCAAAATAGAAAAATGTAATCGTTATATTATTATCTAGCAAATTGTGCTGAATATTGTGCTGAACATATATCGATTTCAACTTATTGATACGCAACTGGCAGTTTCTCAGATTAGAATGAGTTCACATCCATTATACGTGTCTATGTTTACTTTAAAATAAATGGTCAAATGGAATTTACATAATATTTTTAATTTAGCAAAGGCGTAACATGTAAGAAACAAGTTATAAGCTTCTCCTGTTGTTGGTGAAATATTTAGACTTTTATGACAAGAATTACAGTTTAACCACTTGATTAAAGTTAAAAAAATTTGTGAATCAGGTTTCCGAATGGTATACTCCTAACCTGTTATCCTAAAATTCCAGTAATGATGTGCGTGTGTGGTCGCAGGAAGTTGTTATTCGATTTACACTTCAATAGCGGTGACGCTGATGGTCACGTTATTTTTATCGCAAAATCTGGGCCAATATTGTTTTGTGACGTACAGGATGTCATGACAATACCTACCTACACTATCTCTACTTTCCTCCCACTATCATCCGTTATATGAAATATATGACAGAAGAATCATAGGAAAACAATCAGCTAGTCTATCAAACCTGTCCCATCATGACATGTTGCCACCTACATTCTGTCAATCCCAGCTCCCTTCCACCCACTCCGTTCCCCACAGATATTCATACTTCCTCAGGGGCCAATTCAAGGAACGCTTAGTTTGAACATTTGCACCCGCTGGTCTCCGTTACTTGCCCAGAACACGAGTCTCATTCCAATTTCCTCACCTGCTATCCTAAAGTGATCAAATCCGCACTGGTGTATAGAACTATGGATGCCACTTATTTAATGTGTGAGCTTTGACTGTCAATGTGAGTTGGCTATACAAAGCCTGCAATCACTGCTATTAGTGCCAAGAGCAGCCAGGGATGGTGCTGAGATAAGAAAGGAATTCAATTTGATGAATCAGCAGACAGATATAGGTAGGAGCAGAATACAATGTGGACATGCAAGTTTAATGTTGGAAACTACTCACAACGAACTGATAGCCCTGAATTATATACACACAGCAATTTCAAGGCTTAGAACAGATGAAATTAGAAGCATTTTAAAGTAAGGGTTTGTTAGAGACTCCCTATTCTAACTGTAATTTTTAGAAGATATTTTGACATAAAAAGCAACCAAAAAGATTGGGATTCCATGCAAATGTCAGTTGTGAGAAATCAACTAATTTAAAACACAGAGATAAAAACAAAAAACTGCGGATGCTGGAAATCCAAAACAAAAACAGAATTACCTGGAAAAACTCGGCAGCATCGGCGGAGAAGAAAAGAGTTGACGTAATTTAAAACACATCCTGGCTCGATTTTGACTCATTCAAAACCCATTCACTCACACAGAGTTAAATTTGGGCCCTCTGCTTTTAAGGGATTGGTGGTCCTCTTTTAATTCAAAAGACATCAATTCCCTTTAACCAATCAAAATTCTTCCGTTACACATGCTTCACATTTGATGTCTATTTGTTTCAGGTAGTGAACTTTGTTGACGCGGCTACAGCAACATAATGCCTGAAGGGGGATGGTGTCACCTTTGGGTGACTTTGGTGGTGACTCAAAGTCACTTTCAGAGCAAAGTTACTCTTCAGGAAAATGATATTTCCAGTCTCCACACTGACCTTATATTTCTGCTGATCAAAGAACATAGAATCCGGGGGAAAGAATGACCATTGTACATACTGAAACTGAAATAACTGTGAACAATGATATCCTTTGCTAGATTTTGACAGGTATCACTGGCACAGACTCGAAAACAGTAGTCATCATTATTGGGACTAGCACAATATCATTCATGGTTGCATGAAATTAGGAATTCTTCTCAGTGCCTCATGGGATAAAGCAACCTCTGATCTTAATGCAAATGTAGAATAAGGTTCATTGTAAACTGTAGCACTAAAATTGCAATGTATAATGGCAATGCAAAAGTAAACTTAGCCCCTGCTCTTTCTCCATCTGGAGATTAGGTTAAGCAACAACAACTTGCAATAATGTAGCTCCTTTAACATAGTAAATCATCCCAAGATGCTTCATAGGAGCATTATCAAACAAATAGGACTTTTCTATTTGGAAGAACCAAGGCTCCTTAGACAGCACCTTCCAAACCCATGACCGCTACCTCCAGAAGGACAATAGCAGCAGACACATGGGAACAGCACCACTTGGAAGTTCCCCTCCAAATCACTTACCATCCTGACTTGGAAAGATATTGCAGTTCCTTCACTGTTGCTGGATCAAAATCCTGGAACTCCCTCCACAACAGCACTGTGGGTGTACCTGCAGCACATGGACTGCAGCAGTTCAAGGTGGCAGCTTCTCAAGGGCAATTAGGGATGGGCAATAAAGGCTGGCCCAGCTAGAGACACCCACATCCCATGAACGAATAAAAAAATTGCCTAAGCCCTAGAAAAAAATTGCTTCAACTCTTAATAGCTCAAAAGAAACAAAGCAATTCCCCTAAGTGACAATAGATGCCAATGAGCCATCTCATTGATCTTCCATCTAACTTTTAAGGATCATTACAAATTAGTCTCAAAGATATATTACCTAATGTATTGTGCAGCTAATGATGAGAACTGATTTAAAATGAACGATATTACAAAATACATGTCACCGGTTATCATGAAACCCTTAGCATCAGTTTTTCTTTCAAACTTACAGAGATTTCAACTTAACAGATAATAAGTAATGTCCACAAGAAGAAATAGATCATAAAATAATGCCTCACAGCTTTCTAAAAATTATATCTATTTCCAACACATGCTGGGATAGTAGAAAGATACTTCATGAGACCAAGTATCAAAGTATTAATATGTAGTCATTAACAAGTCATGAAAAGGCTAGAGAAATGAATTTGGACTAGACTTACGACATGAAACTGGTATTAAATAGGATTTCACTTTCTCTGCAATCGGTGAGGCATGACAAAGCTGGTCTTTAGTGGCATTCGATTGTAACAAAGTTGAACCTAGGTAGGATCATTTGTTTGAAAATCAATTTTTTTATAGTTCTTTCATGGGACGTGGGCATCACTGGCTAGGTCAGCATTTTAATTGCCCATCCCTAATTGCCCTTGAGAAGGTGGTGATGAGCTGCCTTCTTGAACTGCTGCAGTCCATGTGTTGTAAATTTTAAAATGCTTATTTGATCGATATGGGCCTGTAAAGCCAAAGAAAGCATGGAACCAGAATACACCATTCAATGCAGCCTGACCATTCCTTCCTTGTATATAATCCACTCATCATAGTGGAGCCAGTTGGAAAGTGCCAGAGGAGTTCTGAAGGATTGATAGAGTCAGCAGTCACATTTTCGTAGCATTTTAAATGATTCAAAGGTTTTAGCAAAACAGGGGCATAAGTTGCATATACTTCACCTGGCCCAAGATCAAAGATCTCAAGTGTTCATTCAGATCCCACAGATTTCACAGAAGGCAATATCAACCCAGTAAGGGATATGGTTTCCTACATTTGATGGAAGCAATTCATTTCTGATCATGTGAAAAGCACTTGTAGCACAGTGATCCAAGAACATAATCATCACAATGTAAACACAAACACTTTGTTTCTTAAATCTCTCTCTAATTCTATAAGCCCCAAATGTACTATCATGTTGGCCTATGAGTTATGTTTGATTTTATAGTCATAATTATTAGGCATAAATCAATAAGGAGTTAGTGCTAAACAGGTGCTCAGGTTGGATCCTCAGCTGGAGAACTGCCATAATTTTGTCACTCAGTCACAAGGGAACCATTTAAACTCAAAGGCAGCGTTAAGAAAACCCATAGGTCTAATCATAATTATCTGAGGCCTAGCTGTGAGGGAAGACAAGATAAATAGGCTTTATATTCTTGAATAGGATTGAGAGATAACCTAAGGGTTATACAGAAAAATGGAAAGCATGGAATAGGTAAATCTAGAACATTATTTCATTTAACTAGTTAACTTAAAATAACAAACTAGCTAACTTGTTAAGTTGCTTGGGCCCTAGGCTGTGGAATACCCTCCCTGTAAACCTCTCTACCATCACTACTTCTCTCTCCTTCATTAAGACACTCCTTTAAACTGACCTTCTTGACCAAGCTTTTGGCTGTCTGCCCCAATATCTCTTTATGTGGCTTGGTGTCATATTTTGTTTCATTATGCTCCTGTGAAGTGTCTTGGGGCATTTTACTCTTTAATTGTGCTATGTAAACACAAGTTGTTGTTTTTGTAACTTATGATAGAAGGAAAATTTAGTGCTAATGAGAGGTTGTTCTTCGTCATAGAATCTTGCAGCGCAGAAGGAGGCCATTCAACCCATCATGCCTGTGTTGGTTCTTTAAGAGATATATCCATGGCCTCCTACTCACAAATCTTTGCCTCATGTACCTTCACAGTTAAGCATGGAGCTGGTTCAACACATGGGAATGCAGATGTCCTCTCTTGAATGTTGTGCCTTACATCAGAGTGTGCCCCTGGCTCTTTGCTCATGGGGGTGGGTGATAGGGTGATGGCAGAGGGGTATGTAACAAACTGGGAGAGAGACAGTATGTGAGCCATGGGCTTTTGCGGGTTCTTTATTATATAAAATATGAGTTTGATCGAAGCAAGACAGCATAATGTTAAGAAATTGTTGGTTATAATTGCCTTTAGTTAGGAATGACTCCTGACTTGAAAAAAAGACTTGTATTTATACAGTGACTTTTCATGTCACAAAGCACTTTACAGCCAATGAAACACCTCTGAAATGTAATCACTGTTGTAATGTAAGAAATGAAGCAGCCAATTTGCACAGAACTAGCTCCCACATAGGGCATTGTGACAATGACCGAAGAGTACTGTAACAATAAAGGTCAGGGAAATAGTTCATTTAAAGAGAGGAGTTTGGGCAGTGAGGAATTGCGAGTGAACATAGGACTTAGGAGGCAGGAGTAAGCTATTCGGCCCTTTGTGGTTGCTCCACCATTCTATACAATCATGGCTGATCTGGTTGTGATCTCAGCTCCACTTTCCTGTCTATCCCCCCATAACCCTGGACTCCCTCTTCTATCAATAATCTGTCTAACTGAGCTTTGAATAAATTCAATGACCCAGCTTCCACTGGTCCCTGGGGAAGAGAATTCCACAGACCAATGACCCTCTGAAGAAAAAAAATTCTCCTCATCTCCATCTTATTATTAAACTGTGTTCCCTAGTTCCAGTCTTCCCCGCAATAGGGAACATCCTCCTGGTATCCGCCCTATCAAGTCCCCTCAGCATCTTATATGTTTCAATAAGACCACCATAGGAAAGTTATGGTGCAGAAAGAGGCCATTCAGCCCATCATGTCTGCATTGTTCAAAAAAAACTTTCTAATTTTAATCCCATCTTCCAGCACCTGGACCATAGCCTTGCAGGTTGCAGCACTTCTGGTGCAGACCTAGATACCTTTTAAATGAGTTGAGCATTTCAGCCTCAACCAGCAATTCAGACAGTGAATTCCAGACGCCCACCACCCTTTGAGTGAAAAAAGTCTTTCCTCATGACTTGTGGATCCCAGTTGCATGCTTGCTGTGGGGTGGCCGAGTTGGTAATATAGATACAGTTGATCAGCAGACACTTCTTAGGTGGAAAACATCATGTTTATTTACAAAGGTACTCAACAGCAACTCATGCGCTTTCACTCCTAACTCCAGCTCTATACTATTGACTACAGATTACTAACTACAGAGGTAACCTGCACTGTTCTTCCATTGGTCACTCAAGATCATGTGATCTTCCTTTATAGCATTCTTCTGAAAAGTTATACTACACATTAGATACAAACCACAATTACCACATCCCTCCCCCTTTACTCGTAAATACATTGCATGTTTACAAGTACAAGTAAATAATTTAAAAATTCAGTCTTTCTTGGGGTTTCTTTAGGCACGTAGAACATCTCAGCTCTACAACTTCAGACGCTTTGTCAGGAACCTCCTCTCCTGGAGTTGTCTGAACATCAGGTTCTGCAGATTGGTTTCCTCAACTCTTGCAGGCACATCAGACATGTCTGTAATAGGTTGGGTTCTCTCGACAGGAACCGTTGACCCAGTCATGATCACTGATGAAATCATTTCTTGGTGGTTTCTCTCCCTTAGATGATTCACATGTCTCCATATGATCCTGTCTTCCACCTCCATGTGGTAAGTCCACTGCACTTATTTCACCTGGTAACCACTTTGGTCCTTCTCCAAAGTTCTTCACATATACCGTCTCCCCCACAGTAAATTTCCTCTCACAGCTGTGTCAGTCATGTCTAATTTTCTGACTTCTATGACACCTTTCTACCTTCCTCTCTGAATTTGGCATTAATTAAGCTCAATCCCATCCTGAGACAGGGTTTTATCAATAGCGCCACAGGTGTGACACCTGTTGTGTGAGGGGTGGTCCTATAATTTAAAAAGAAAGCATGGTAGCTTGGTTGCTAAGGAATCTCCAGTTAACTTTCTCATGCCTGCCTTGAACATTTGAACTGCCCTTTCAGCCAGTCCACCATACCACCCTTCCTCAAATGAAGTTTTCACACTACCAATGTCATTGAGGCTGATAAACCATTGAAACTCAGCACTCGTAAATGTGGTGCTGTTATCAGAAACCACTACTTCTGGTAATCTGTTAATGGCAAAACTTTAACATGGCTTCTCAAATGTAGCAGAAGATGGTGACTTCACCTCATATGTCCATCCTCATAACTTTCTTGTAAAGGCAAATGACTAAGTGCATCGGCATTTGCAATTTGATTTCTAGGCCTATGTACAAGAGTATACTTGTATGCTGCCAGGATTAAAGCCTTATTTGTGTTTCTGTGTCTTTCTACATGCCTCTTCTTTATGGCACTGACTTTAATCTCAACCTTCTTTTTGACTTCAACATTGGCCAGACTATTCTCAGATGCAAGCTCGACTTGAGTGAACTCAGTGGTTGATTCTCCCAGAATTTCATCATCTGCCTGCTTCTTAAAAAATTCTGTGACTTTTGGCTCCAAAGTCTCCTTGACTTTGTGTAGCTGACTCTTCAGCTCTTCCATCTCTTTTTTGTATTTGTTTGCAGCCTCCTGGAAAATTGAGCATTGTTGTGTCTTCTCTGCCAACTCATCCTTCAGTTTGTTCAGAGTAGTGTTGAATTCTGTGTTTCTTTTCATACTTTTCCAGACGTACAAACTTAGATCTGAAGGAATATTATAGTGTATGAAGGGCTTTCAGCAGGTTTTCTTTTTCCTGTCAATGGTTGCCCACCTCGACTAGAACTGTCATCAAGCAGAGTTTCTGAGTTCCTTCTGCTGTTCTACCCTGCTTTGACTCAAGACAGCCTACGTTTCTTCGGGTGGTTGAGTCCTTACACACTCCTTTCCCAAAACAGGAACGTTTCCAGCTTCCCTTTGGAATCTCAGTGGCCAAGGTTAATTTCCCTCAGCCAGGTTTGCCCTAGTAGGCTTGGTGCTCTGCCTCTCAATACCAACACTAGTAGTTTTGCTGATTGGCTTCCATGAATGAACCGTTACTCTGCTATCATGAAGCTATTAATGTATATAATATTTTTGGAAAATCTTTTTCTTTTAAAATAGAGGTTTAGTCTGTGGGTGTGTCTTAATTGGATTAAAGCCAGCTAGTCTGGGTGCTTTGATGTATAGTAGTTTTGATATGTAAGAGTGATAAGAGTATATTTGCATTATTTGAATAAAGCATTCAATATAAATGAGGCCAATCATCTGTGGCTGGATTGAAAGGGTCAGTTCTCCAGAATTGCAGCATTCTGTGAGGGAATTGCTTTGACTATTTGAATGGAACTTCTACTTATAATTACTGTGTGAGGTACAGCCTGAATTCATGTCTCTTGATTTCTTCCATTAACTTATTTTACTCTTGATGCCAGTTTGTTGGGACTTGTGGATCCCAGTTGTAGGGTGTGTTGTGGCCGAGTTGGTAATATAGATACAGTTGATCAGCAGACACTTCTTTGGTGGAAAACATCATGTTTATTTACAAAGGTACTCAGCAGCAGCTCATGTGTGGTTTCACTTCTAACTCCATCTCAATACTATTGACTACGGACTACTAACTACAGAAGTAGCATGCACTACTCTTCTATTGGTTGCTCAAGATATTGTGATTCTCCTTTATAACTTTCTTCTTAAAGATATACTACACATTAGATAAAACCATCATTACCACACCTCTCTAATCCTTCTACTGATCACCTTAAATCTGTGCCCTCTGGTAATTGATCCCACAACTAGGGGAAATAGGTCTTTCCTGTCTACGCTATCTACGCTATCTAGGCCCCTCATAATTTTTCACACTTCAATTAGGTCACCTCTCAGCCTGCTTGGTTCTAAGAAAAACAACCCTAGCCTATCCAATCTCTCCTCATAGCTGCAATTTTCAGACCCTGGCAACATTCTTGTAAATCTCCTCTGTACTTTCTCCAGAGCAATTATGTCCTTCCTGTAATGTGGCGACCAGAACTGTACACAACACTCCAGCTGTGGCCTAACCAGCGTTTTATACAGTTCCAGCATTACATCCCTGACTTTATATTCAATACCTCGCCCAATAAAGGAAAGCATTCCATATGCTTTCTTTACCACCTTATCCACCTGTCCTGTCACCTTCAGGGATCTGTGGACATGCACTCCAAGGTCTCTCACTTCCTCATCCCCTTTCAATATCGTCCTATTTATTGAATATTCCCTTGCTTTGTTTGCCTCTCCAAATTAATCACCTCACATTTTTCTGAATTGAATTCCATTTGCCACTTCTCCATCCATTCAAATAAGCCATTGATATCATTCTGGAGACAACAAGCATCCTCTTCACTATCAACTGCATGGCCAATTTTTGTGTTATCTTTTCCCAATCATGCCTCCCACGTTGAAGAACAAATCATTAATATGTACCACAAACAACAAGTGCCCCAACACTGAGCCCTGTGGAATGCCACTGGAAACCACTTTCCATTCACTTAAACATCTGTCAACCATTACCTTTTGTTTCCTGCTACTGAACCAATTTTGGATCCAACTTGCCACCTTCACCTGTATCCCATGGGATTGCACTTTTCTAACCAGTCTGCCATCTGGTACCTTGTCAAATGCCTTATTAAAATCTATGTAGACAACATCCACTGCACCACCCTCATCAATCCTTCTTGTTACTAATTCAAAAAATTCTATTGTGTTAGTAAGACACGATTTTCCCCTAACAAAACCATGCTGACTGTCCCTGATCAATCTGTGCCTTTCTAAGTGACAGTTTATCCTGTCTCTCAGAATTGATTCCAATAATTTGTCCACCACTAGAGTCAGATTGACTGGCCTATAATCTTCAGGCCTACCCCTTGCACTTTTTTTAAACAATGGCATGCGTTTAATTCTTCTAATCTCCAATGGATATAGGCCTAACTTGTTCAACATTTCCTCAAAGTAAGCCCTTCATCCCAGGACTGAGTCGAGTGAATCTTCTCTGAACTGCTTCTAATGCAATTATATCCTTTTTCAAATAAGGAGAGCAAAACTGTGCGCAGCACAGAGTGACAGTGGAAAGCTGTAGTTTGGAAAGTAATCCCAGTTACTGTCTTGTTAATTTCATTGCCTAAAGATGCAACTGTGTGAATGAATAATCCTCGCTTACTTCAAATTCTAGTCAGTGTGTCGTTTGACCACGGTCTCTGGGCTTGTTGTGACAGTATAGCATGTACTTTGCTAGTTAACTTTTGGCACATAAAATCTCCTTTATTTCTGTAAGTCAATGTATTTCAAAACAGTAAAAGAAAACCTCAATTTTTTTTGAAGGATACACAATAATGTTTGAAACATTTTTTTGAATTGTTGCAATTTCCCATGTGGCTTGATTTTAATTTAGAGAAGAAAAATGATTGCTTCTTTTTACTGAAACTTTGGGGATCGGGTGTCAATATTGAGGATAAAATGACAAATTGTGATATCTACACTAAAGATGTCCAACTCAGCCTCTCCTCCAACCATCTTGACTCTAATGCCTTTGCTGTCAGATTACTCGTCCATTATCCAGTCTTAGTAAACTGCAATTTCCTCCAACTAAACACTGGTAAGATCAAAGCCATTATCTTTAGCCCACTCTACAAACTCTGTACACATGTCACCCCCTCCCCAGCTACTGTTTTACATTGCACCAGATTAGTCACCACTTCAATGATATATTTCACTCCAAGCTGAACTTCTGATCCCACATCATCTCCATCATACAGACTGTCTAATTCCATTTTAATAACATCTCCCGCCTCAGCTCTTGTCTCAGCCCACTTCCTGCTGGGAACCTCAACTATGCCTTTGTCACCTCCAAAACTTGGGTATTCCAATGTTTCCTTAGTGATCTTCTACCTCCACAGAGTTCCATTAGTTCAAAATGCTGTTGGATTTAACCATCCTGTACCCACGTTCTTGCTGATGTACACTGATCTCCAGTGCTCCTATACACCACGGTTAAAATTTGCATCCTTGTCTTTCAGTTCTTCCAAGGTCTCACCCTTCCCTAACTCTGCAACATGCTCTAATGTGATAACAATTTCTCTGGAACAATATTTCTGATTCCAGCCTCTTCTACACATACCTTCCCTTCATTCTACCCAGTATTACTGGCTGTGCCTTCAGCAATTTAGGCTACACATTAATTCTCTCCCTAACCTACTCTCCATTTTCCTCTCCTCTTTTATGATCCTTCTTAAATCCTACCCCTTTAACCTAGCTTCTTGCCTAATCTGTTTGCCTCATTATTTGGCTCAGAATTTATATTTTTCTTATGTCTCTGTTGAGATACATTCAGGCCTTTTCTACGTTAAAGTTATATATAAATAGAAGTTGTCATTGCACTGAACATTTACATCTTGAAACCAAACTCTAAATTGTTTGCTATGGTGAACAAAGGTTTCTAGGATTTTTCATTTTAAAAGGAATTTTCATGCATAGGAACCTAATAACATCTCAAATACCTTAAAATTCTTCACATATCATGAATTACTTCGAAGCGCATTGACTGCCAAAGTGTAAACAGTAATTTTGGAAAAAAAGATGAATGACAAATTCATGGGTTATTTTTTGGTGGTGTTGGGTGAAGGAAGAAGATTGGCTAGAAAAACTCACTGCTCTATTTAAAATCAATTTCAACTTGTGCCACTGGATTGTCAATGTCCAGCCAGTTTAAGACTTAATTTTAAGGATTGGTCCTCTAACAGTGCAGCATTTGGCCCTTAATTTGCTCCAGCAAGGCAAGTAACAGCATCCACCGTGAATTAGTCTTCTTGCATGTTCAGGTTTTAAATATTTTTGTATGGCAAGTTTCTGAAAATGGGAGCTGATAGCATCATGGTGATGCTTACAGGGCTTTTGGGACCCAAGTAAAGAGGACAAGCAGTGGTGTACCTTCTTGAAAACAAAACGAAAAAAATATATAATAAACCAGAATCATATACTGTTAGTCTTGGCCTAGTAATTACTTTTTGGTCTTTAAGACAAAAGTTTGAGAATTAGAATCATAGAATCTTAAAGAGCAGAAAGAAGCAGTGTTCCTTTAGTAATATTAGGCTTCAAATATTTTATCCTGTGTGGCTGAGCTGGTAGCACTCATGTCTGTACATCAGAAGATTGTGGATTCAAACCCAATTCCAGAACACAGCATCTAGACGAAAAGTCCAAAGCAATGTTGTAATAATGCCCATTATTTGTTTTTTTTAAATTCATTCACAGGATGTGGGCTTCACTGGCTAGTTCAGCATTTATTGCCCACTCCTAGATGCCCTTGAAAAGGTGGTGGTAAGCTGCCTTCTTGAACCGCTGCAGTCCATGTGGTATAGGTACACCCACAGTGTAGGTGTGGGTGTACCTACAGGGAGGGAGTTCCAGGATTTTGACCCAGTGACAGTGAAGGAACAGCGATATATTTCCAAGTCAGGATGGTGAATGACTTGGAAGGGAACTTCCAGGTGGTGGTGTTCCCAATGTATCTGCTGCCCTTGTTCTTTTAGGCAGTAGTGGTCATGGGTTTGGAAGATGCTGTCTAAGGAGCCTTGGTGAATTCCTGCAGTGCATCTTGTAGATGGTACACACTGCTGCTACTGTGTGTCAGTGGTGGAGGGAGTGAATGTTTGTGGACTGCTTTGTCCTGAATGGTGTCCAGCTTCTTCAGTGTTATAGGAGCTGCACTCATCCAGGCAAGTGGGGAATATTCCATCACACTCCTGACTTGTGCCTTGTAGATGGTGGACAGGCTTTGGGGAGTCAGGAGGCGAGATTTTTGGTACATGATTCCAAGCCTCTGACCTGCTCTTGTACCCACAGTATTTATATGGCTAGTCCAATTCAGTTTCTGGTCAATGGTACCTCCAGGGTGCTGATAGTGGGAGATTTAGTGATGGTAATGCCATTGGGCATCAAGGAGCGATGGTTGGATTCTCTCTCGTTGGAGATGGTCATTTTCTGACATTTGTGTCGTGCGAATGTTATTGCCACTTGTCAACCCAAGCCTGGATATTGTCCAGGTCTTGCTGCATTTGGACATGGACTGCTTCAGTATCTGAGGAGTCGCAAATGGTGCTGAACATTGTGCAATCATCAGCGAACATCCCTACTTCTGACCTTATGATGGAAGGAAGGTCATTGATGAAGTAACTGTAGATGGTTGGGCCTAGGACACTACCCTGAGGAACTCCTGCAGTGATATCCTGCAGCTGAGATGACTGACCTCAAATAACCACATCCATCTTCCTTTGTGCTTGGTTTGACTCCAACCATAGAACCATAGAACAGTCACAGCACAGAAGGAGGCCATTTGGCCCATCTTGTCCATGCCAGCCCGAGGACATCCAGATGCCCTTTCTAATCCCACCTTCCTGCACCCGGCCCATAGCCCTGCAGCTTACAGCACTAAAGGTGCAGATCCAGGTACTTTTTAAAAGAGTTTAGAGTTTCTGCCTCTACCACCAACTTGGGCAGTGAATTCCAGACACCCACGACCCTCTGCGTAAAAAAGGTCTTCCTCATGTCTCCCTACATCTTCTGCCACTCATCTTGAATCTATGTCCCCTGGCTCTAGAATTCTCCACCAAGGAAAACAATTTTATCCTGTCCAGTCTATCTCTATCAGCGGAGAGTTTTCCCCCTGATTCCCACTGACTCCAGTTTTGGATCCCCAGTGAGGCTCACTCAGTCAAATGCTAATGTCACAGCCAATCACTCTCACCTCACCTCGGGAGCTCAGCTCCTTTGTCCATGTTTGAGCCAAGGCTGTAACGAGGTCAGGAGCTGAGTGGCCCTGGCGGAACCCGAACTGGGCATCAGTGAGCAGGTTGTTGCTAAGCAAATGCCACTCGATAGCACTGTCGATGACCCCTTCCATGACTTTACTGATGATGGAGAGTAGACGGATGGGACGATAATTGGCTGGGTTGGATTTGTCCTGCTTTTTGTGTACAGGACATACCTGGGCAGTTTTGCACGTAGCTGGGTAAATGCCAGTGTTGTGGCTGTACTGGAATAGCTTGACTAGGGGCGCAGCCAGTTCTGGAGCACATGACATCAGTACTATTGTCAGAATATTGTCAGGGCCCATAGCCTTTGCAGTGTCCAGTGCCTTCAGCCGTTTCTTGATATTGCGTGGAGTGAATGGAATTGGCTGAAGACTAGCATCAGTGATGCTGGGGACCTCTGAACGAAGCCGAGATGGATCATCCACTCGGCACTGCTGGCTGAAGATCATAGCAAATGCTTCAGCTTTATATTTTGCACTGATGTGCTGGGCTCCCCCATCACTGAGGATGGAGATACTCGTGGAGCCTCCTCCTCCAGTGAGTTGTTTAATTGTCCACCACCATTCACAACTGGATGTGGCAGGATTGCAGAGCTTAGATCTGATCTGTTGGATGTGGGATCGCTTAGCCCTGTCTATCACTTGCTGCGTATGCTGTTTGACATGCAAGTGGTCCTTTTTTTTATAGCTTCACCAGGTGGACACCTCATTTTTAGGTATGCCTAGTGCTGCTCCTGGCATTCCCTTCTGCACTCTTCATTGAACCAGGGTTGATCCTCTGGCTTGATGGTAATGGTAGAGTGGGGAATAGGCCAGGCCATGAGGTTACAGATTGTGTTCGAGTACAATTCTGCTGCTGCTGATGGCCCACAGCACTTCATGGATGCCCAGTTTTGAGTTGCTAGATCTGTTCGAAATCTATCCCATTTAGCACGGTGGTAGTGCCACACAACACGATGTCAAAATAACAAGGCGACTGGAAGCCCTTGTCATTATTTGTGCACAAATGCCACAGCAACTTCAGGATATCCAACAATTGCAAATGAGATGAGCCACTCCACCATTAACATCACAAAAATAATATCTTCCTTTCTGCCTCACAGCTGAAACACACTAAATGACGTAAAAATGCATTTATACAGTCGATCCAAATTAAACTTGTCACAGAAAATTAAAACTTGTCATTTCACATCTGTTTACCAGTGTAGACTTGAAGAGCTGATTGGCCTCCTTCTGTGCTATATCATGAATCTGTACTAATGAGTGTACTGTTAACAATGTAATAATTGTTACTTACTGCCAAACTACTTTGGTGTTGAAAATTAACAAATGTGGAGTTTAATTCCTTCAGGTGAAGATTTTTCATTCCTTCAATTGGTGAAGATTTTTAAAATGTTACTTTTTAAAAAACTGTTAATTTCTATCTTCTTTCTCTCTCTCTGATAATTTATTTCTTTATTTCTCTTTCAGTACCTTGCTTGAGATTGTATTCACCCACTCTAATTCAGCCTCCTCCTCTCGTCCTTACATTATTTTACAATGGTTCAATCTGATTCGTTAAGGAGATACTGTTGCAGCCCTTGTCCACTCAAATCCCAGATTTCAGCGTGACGCTACCAGCTCACACTTTCACGAATTTGCTGCTCAAAATATTAAAATGTCCTAAATGTGCAGATGCAATTAGATGCCTTGCTACTGCAAACCATGGCCCGGTACTTTTTTTTTGTGGTCAATAACAGTGTTTCCTGTGTTTTTTATATACGTATTTAAGGTCATCCAGATGTTTTGTGTGTGGAAGCTGGAATCTCTATGCTGTAACATGCTCTTCCTTAATCCGTGTCAAAATATTGATACTGGTGAACCTTTCTAATAAATGGAGCAATTCTTTTTAAAAAATGATTGAAACAAACCATTTCTGTTTAATTGTCATTTTTGTAGGAACTAAATCATATTACTAATTTCGACAAAAACATCTTTCATCACCATCAGGACTCCCCTATACTTTTTCCTATTTGTACAGGTCGACAGGATATGGTCTTGGCTGTTCTTGGTACTTTTGAAGATTGCTCAGAGGGATCTCTGGGCGATCGACATTCAAAAAGCACCGACGAAAAATAAACATCCCTTGCATTTCACCGAGAACTGAAAGTTCATATTATTACCAGCTTATTCGAATTTGAATATAGATTGCTTTAGATATGTGTGTGTGTGTGTGTGTCCTGGAATGCCTTCTTTTAAAAAAAAACACAAAACAGAAGCACTGTGCATTATTGGGAAATAAATTGCCTGTCTCTTCAACGAGCGATTGCAGAAGAGTCGATGGTGTGAGAGTAGCGGGGGCGGTGTGATTACAGCTTCCCTTGTGTTGTGGAGTGAGTCAGAGCAATTCACTGAGAGCTCATCCTGCACAGGGCGCCGTGAGCGGGAGCTTCTCCAGAAAATTAATCAGCAGAGAGGGGAACGAGGAATAAACGGAACCCCCAGAAAACAGCCGGGTTCCTCCCGCTGGCCCTCCAACGGCGCTGATCACAGGTAAGCGAGCGATTGCTGAGAGGAGATAAGAGTTCAAGGCAGCCAGAAAGACAGCGAGTGCTCCATGAACCGCTCTGGTCCAAAGCAGGCGATCCAGGCAGGATTTGTGACTGGCTGAGAGAGTAATAAGTCCGCCTTGTTTAAAGAACAGACGTCTCCCTCAAACTTGACCGCCTGTCGCCCAGGCTATTAAAAAAAAAATTGGCTGACCATCTACTGTCCTGACTGCTGGCTTGAGGAACATTTGAGAAATAACATAGGGTTTATATATGAAACATGAAGTTGTGCGCAAATTTGAGACTTTGCCGTAACTAAGAATGTTTTCCTATAATGGGGAGGATGGGTCTAGATGATGATAATGGCCAATTGTGTTTAAATTGTAAAATGATGGCTCCAGATCCTGTTTTAAAACCTTCCCAGTAAGATTAATACTGTAGCGCCGATGCAGATTTCCATGGATTATGGCCGCGGGTCACTCTATTTCCGTACACACAGGGATGGCGGTTTTCCCATTCCCATTCCCATTCCCTCTTTCCCCCAGTGCCCGGACTGTAAGGATTACTGAGTAGCGAGATGTCAGTGTTGTGATGTGCAATGAAGATGCTTCACTCAGCCAGCGCCCGGCGCTGTTTGAATTAAACATTGTTAATTTCCGCTTTGTCAAACCCCGGCAGGAGAAACCCATGCTCTGAATGTAGAGAGCAGATTGGACTGGAATTATTACAATATAGAGAATATTTTTGCCATATTCTTATGAGATGCATTCACTAGTAATCTCTTGATTGTTTACCAACAATTGGCACCATCTGGATATGCAAAGTAGATGGACAGCAGGTTTTTTTTGGGGGGGAGGTGGTGGAGCACAAATCACATTTCATTGTGCACCTTAGCAATTAACCTATATCACAATTGCGATGAACGTAAAACCCAAGCAGAAAACCAGTTACTGGATGAACACAGTTGCAGATCACAATATGTCACATACATTAGGGTTACACAGTGAAGCTGCATGCTGGCCTTTCCTGTCACATGGTCTACCGAAGCAGAAGATAACTCTTCGGTTCACACGCGTGGAGTAAAACCTATCATACTTCAAAAAGCCGAGCGTTGGGGGCTTCTTAGTTCTCACACTCTTGTGGGTGGATGTACCATGATAAATGTTAGTTGAACCGGTGCTAATGACTGACAGGAAATGCAAGTGAATTCTGTTAAATGCGAGATGATACACATGCGTTAAAGACTGTTACCAGAAGCGGTTGAAGTGAAGCAAAGCAAGGTGTCTATAAACTCTGGAATGTGTAACCTCCTTGACACGTGACAACCTTATTTTACCACCCCCCCCCCCCCCCCCCCCACCCCCAAAAAACGGCCGGCGGGGAGGTGGGAAAGTTCTTTTATCCCACTTTGTCAAGTTTGGTCAATTCTAGCAAAAGAAAGTCATGGTAGGATGAATGACTGGCACCTGAAATTGAATCAAAATTTGAATTGCAGTGAAGTGAGTTTATTTCAGTCTTACAGGGGAATACTGTATGCGGAAAATGAACATGCACACCATTCCTAAGTACATGATCAAGTTACCCAAGCAATGGAAGCAGCCAATTTCATCCTGCACTCTCTGCCTGGACCACTTTGAAATAGTAATTGTAGGCATTATATTGGGTCTAGATAGTTTCCCACATGGGAGTGAACTAGTTAAGTTCATTTTTCACTTGAGGAGACATGAGTCATGAGTCACTTTCATCCTTGTGTGTAAGTAATGCAATAATGCATTGCAATGTGTTTAAAGGTTGTAAACAAACACGAGGAAGGCATTTTGAATAGTATTTATTAAAAAACCATGCTGGCAAAGTGGTTCAGCAATCAGAGCACAGCCTTTCACCACTAAGGCCTCTGATAGGATTAAAATGTTGCTATCTGTCAGCTGTGGAAGACCTGTGTATAGGAAGTTTAGATAATCTTATCCACATTCCTAACGAATGGAGGTCCACCACACAAACCGATTCTCAATTCACCATGAATTGACCATCTCATTCTGAGGTCATAAGGATGACAGCTATGAGCATTAGAAGATTTCAATAATGACACACTTCTAAATGTGGTACTTTGTAGAGGAAGAGGGGAGGAGTTTTGTTTTGCATCCGTTCCATTCTATATCTGACTTGGCTTAAACTAGGTGGTAAAAGTGTTCAGAACAAGCTAACTGCAGATGCTGGAAACCTGAAACAAAATAGAATTGCTGGAAGCCTTCAGCAGGTCAGGTAGCAGTGGTGGAGGGAACAGATGAGTTAACATTTTGGCTGTTGACCTTTTGTCCAATGAAAGAAACACTAAAATTTATATAGCACCTGTCACAACCACACAATGTCTCAAAGTGCTTTCCATCCACTGAAATACATTTGAAGTGTAGTCACTATTGTAATGTAGAAAATGCAACAGCCAATTTACACACAACAAGCTCCCACAAACAGCAATGTGATAATGACCAGATAATCTGATTTTGTGATGATGATTGAGGGCTAAATATTGGACAAGACACCAAGTATAACTCCCCTGCTCTTCTTCAAAACATAGTGCCATTGGATATTTAACATCCACTTGAGGGGGCAGACAGGACCTCAGTTTAACATCTCATCTGAAATATAGCACCTCCGGCAGTCCAGTACTTCTTTAGTACTGGTGGCTTTCATTTTTGAGTTCAAGTTCTGAAATGCAACTTGAATCAACAACCTTCTCACTCGAGTGCTATCAACCGAGCTAGAGGTGACACTGCAGACTATCAAGAATGAGCGGGCATAGATTTAAAGTAATTGGCAAAAGAAACAAAGGAATTATATGAGAAAAACTTTTTTACACAGTGAGTGGTTAGGGTCTGGAATGTGCTGCCTGAGAGAGTGGAGGAGTCAGGTTCAACTAAGGCATTCAAAAGGGAATAAGGTAATTATTTGAAAAGGCTATGGGGAGAATGTTACTAGGTGAGCTGCTCATTCGGAGAGCTGGTGCCGACACGATGGGCCGAATGGCTTCCTTCTGTACCGTAACAATTCTGTAAATTGCTATCAACTGGACAAGCACAATATTAAACTTAAGGACCTTTTAATAAAATGCAAAATAATAACAAAATTAGGCCGTGAAAGTATCTTTAACATGCAAATGTTTTTAAAGTTGAATTTTAGGCCTGCATTGTTCCTTTAAGGCTTTGTGCGTTAGTTATATGGTGGGGTATATATGTGGTATCAGGGAGCATTTGGATTGTTTTACAGTTACCGTTTGGATTCTTTCATAATAAACCAAGGCCCTGTTTGAAAGAGATTGTCCAACTTTAATGACTCGATTCTTATTTATTAAAATAATCCAGCTTAATGCCTCAAATTTAATATCCACTCATCCAATATCAAAAAAAAATCTGCAAAACAGGCACACTGAACTTGAACAAAACTACACATTGACCACTGTCTGCACAACCTGTTTGAAATTGATTTGTAATTAATTCCAACCATGTGTAGCTTTACAACTTAATTTTTAAACTTAAAAATTGTCAAAATGACTCAATGTTAGCTATTTTACTGCGGAAATACAGTAAACTATTTATTTATATCTACAATTCTTCAGAATAAAAGTTAAGTTGAGTTTCCCATTTTGAGGAATTTTAGTGGTCTATTATGGTGTCGTTTGCTGGCAAAATGCATTAAAGCAACCTTTTAGACTGTTAAGGTTTCGCCACTGCACTGGTCTGGCCTGTCTGTGTTGAGTTCCCTAGTGATATGTAACTTTGTAGCACAGTAAAACAGGAAAATGAGTAGGCCATACTATTTGTTGTGCCATTCAACTAAATCATGGCTGATAGACACCACTACTCCATTTAACCACCTTTGCTCCATATCTTTTGATATCCTTAACCAATGCATCGATCTCAGTCTTGAAAATTTCAAACGACCCCCACATCCGCAGCTCTTAGGTGGCGAAGTTTCGAGATTTTCACCAAACATTTGTGTGAAGTGTGCTTCTCGAGTACATTTTCGATAGAGTGGGAGAGAGAGAGAATGTTTCCTCTTGTGGGGAAGAGCATAACTAGAGGCTACAGTCACAATATAGTCACCAAGAATACAATAGGGAATTCAGAAGAAACTTCTTTATCCAAAGAGTGGCGAGAATGTGGAACTTGTTACCACAGGGATTGGTTGAAGCAAATAGTATAGATGCACAGAACCATAGAAAAGTGAGTGCAGAAAGAGGGCAAGGCCATTCAGCCCATTATGTCTGTGCCGGCCAAAAGGAGAAAAAAGAAACCAGCCGCTCATTTTAATCCCACTTTCCAGCACCTGGTCCATAGCCTTGCAGGTTACAGCAATTCAGGTGCAGATGCAGATGCCTTTTAAATGAGTTGAGCGTTTCAGCCTCAACCACTAACTTAGGCAGTGAATTCCAGATCCCCACTACCCTCTGGGTGACAAAAAGTTTTTCCTCATTCCCCTCTAATCCTTTACCAATCACTTTAAATCTATGCCCCTGGAAATTGACCCTTCAGCTAGGGGAAACAAATCTTTACTGCCTACCTTGTCTAGGCCACTCAATTTTGTACACCTCAATTAGGTCACCCCTCAGCCTCCTCTATTCTAAGGGAAACAACCCCAGCCTATCCAATCTCTCATCATAGCTGCAATTTTCAAGCCTTGGCCAAACCCTTGTAAACCTCCTCTGTATTCTCTCCAAAGCATTTATATCCTTCCTGTAAGGTGGTGACCAGAACTGTACACAAATTTCCAGCTGTGGCCTAATCAGTGTTTTATACAGTTCCAGCATTACATCCCTGCTTTTGTATTCAATACCTCACCCAATAAAGAAAGCATTCCATATGCTTTATGTTCTAGCGAAAAGGGTAAATAGGGTGGTCAACAGGACTTTAAACTAGAAAGTGGGGGGAGGGAAGGGTAAAACTCCAAGAAGTATGACTAATGGGAAACAAAGCAGCAGGTTAGCGTGTGGGGGGGTGGATTCAACTTCATGGAAAATTATGATAAAACTGAAAAGAAAGGAGAGCCCAGGAGAAATTATTAAAGTCTCCAGAACACAAAATAGGACAGAGTGTTTGGAAAGGGCTAGGAATCTAACTTCAAGCACATCAAATAAAGGGACGACAATGAGAAAGGGGAGGGGAAATACAGGACTGAAGGTGTTGTATCTGAATGCACGCAGTATACAAAATAAGGTAAATGAGCTTGTGGCACAGATTGAAATTGGCAGGTATGATCTGGTGGGCATCACAGAGACATGGCTGCAAGGGGATCAGGACTGGGAGCTAAATATCCAAGGATATATATCCTATTGAAAAGATAGGCAGGTTGGCAGAGGGGGTGGGGTTGCTTTGTTAGTAAGAAATGAAATTAAATCGATAGCAAGAAATGACGTAGGATCAGATGATGTAGAATCTGTGTGGGTAAGTTGAGGAACCGCAAAGGTAAAAAAAACATAATGGGTGTTATATACAGGCCTCCAAACAGTAGTCAGGATGTGGGGCACAAGATACACCAGGAGATAGAAAAGTCGTGTAAGAAAGGCAAGGTTACAGTGATCATGGGGGATTTGAATATGCAGGTAGACTGGGAAAATCAGGTTGGTAGTGGATCCCAAGAAAAGGAATTTGTGGAATGTCTACGAGATGGCTTTTTGGAGTAGCTTGTGGTGGCGCCCACTAGGGAACAGGCAATTCTAGATTTAGTGATGTGTAATGAGGCAGATTTGATAAGGGAACTTAAGGTGAAGGAACCCTTAGGAGGAAGTGACCATAATATGATAGATTTTACCCTGCAATTTGAGAGGAAAAAGCTGGAATCAGATGTAACGGTATTACAGTTGAATAAAGGCAACTACAGAGGCATGAGGGACGAGCTAGCCAGAATTGACTGGGAGATGAGCCTAGCAGGAAAGACAGTGGAACAGCAAAGGCAGGAGTTTCTGGGAGTAATTTGGGAGACACAGCAAAAATTCATCCCTAGGAAGAAGAAGCATACTAAAGGGAGGACGAGGCAACCATGGCTGACAAGGGAAGTCAGGGACAGCATAAAAGCTAAAGAGAAAGCATACAATGTGGTGAAGAGCAGTGGGAAATCACACAGGGGATTGGGAAGCCTACAAAGACCAACAGAGGACAACTAAAAAAGAAATAAGGAGGGAGAAGATTAAATATGAGGGTAAACTAGCCAGTAATATAAAAGAAGATTGCAAGAGTTTTTTTAGATATATAAAGGGTAAGAGAGAGGCAAAAGTGGACATTGGGCCGCTGGAAAATGATGCTGGAGAAGTAGTAGTGGGGAACAAAGAAATGGCGGAGGAACTGAATAGGTACTTTGCATCAGTCTTCACAGTGGAAGACACGAGTAACATCTCCAAGGTTCAAGAGAGTCAGGAGGCAGAGGTGAGTATGGTGGCCATTACCAAGGAGAAGGTGCTAGGAAAACTGAAAGGTCTGAAGGTGGATAAATCACCTGGACTAGATGGATTACACCCCAGAGTTCTGAAGGAGATAGCTGAAGAGATAGTGCAGGCGTTAGTGGTGATCTTTCAGGAATCACTGGAGTCAGGGAGGGTCCCAGAGGACTGGAAAATCGCTAATATAATCCCCCTGTTTAAGAAGGGAGTGAGGCAAAAGACGGGAAATTACAGGCCAATTAGCCTGACCTCGGTCATTGGTAAGATTTTAGAGTCCATTCTTAAGGATGAGATTTAAGAATACTTGGAAATGCATGGTAAAATAGGGCAAAGTCAGCATGGTTTCATCAAGGGGAGATAATGCCAGACAAATCTGTTAGAATTCTTTGAGGAGGTAATGAGTAGGTTAGACAAAGGAGAGCCAATGGATGTTATCTACTTGGACTTCCAGAAGGCCTTTGACAAGATGCCGCACAGGAGGCTGCTCAGTAAGATAAGAGCCCATGGTGTTAGAGGCAAGGTACTAGCATGGATAGAAGATTGGCTGTCTGGCAGGAGGCAGAGAGTGGGGATAAGGGGGTCCTTCTCAGGATGGCAGCCGGTGACTAGTGGAGTACCGCAGGGGTCAGTGTTGGGACCACAACTTTTCACTTTATACATTAATGATCTAGATGAAGGAACTGAGGACATCCTGGCTAAATTTGCAGATGATACAAAGATAGGTGGAGGGACAGGTAGTATTGAGAAGGCAGGGATGCTGCAGAAGGATTTGGACAGGTTAGGAGAATGGGCAAAGAAGCGGCAGATGGAATACAACGTGGCCAAGTGTGAGGTCATGCACTTTGGTAGGAAGAATAGAGGCTAATTTCCAAATGGGGAGAGAATTCAGAAATCTGGAGTGCAAAGGGACTTGGGAGTCCTAGTCCAGGATTCTCTTAAGGTTAACTTGCAGTTGAGTTGATAGTTAGGAAGGCAAATACAATGTTGGTATTTATTTCGAGAGGACTAGGATATAAAAGCAGGGATGTGCTGCTGAGGCTTTATAAGGCTCTGGTCAGACCACATTTAGAATATTGTGAGCAATTTTGGGCTCAGGAAGGATGTTCTGGCCCTGGAGAGGGTCCAGAGGAGGTTCACGAGAATGATCCCAGGAATGAAAGTCTTAACATATGAGGAATGTTTGAGGACTCTGGGTCTATACTCGATGGAGTTTAGAAGGATGAGGGGGGATCTGATTGAAACTTATAGACTACTGAAAGGCCTGGATGGAGTGGACGTGGGGAAGATGTTTCCATTAGTAGGAGAGACTAGGACCCAAGGGCACAGCCTCAGAGTAAAGGGAAGACCTTTTAGAACAGAGATGAGGAGAAACTTCTTTAGCCAGAGAGTGGTGAATCTATGGAATTCATTGCCACAGAAGGCTGTGGAGGCCAGGTCATTGAGTGTATTTAAAACCGAGATAGATAGGTTCTTGATTGGTAAGGGGATCAAAGGTTATGGGGAGGAGGTGGGAGAATGGGGTTGAGAAACTTATCAGCCATGATTGAATGGCGGAGCAGACTCAATGGGCCGAATGCCCTAATTTCTGCTCCTATGTCTTATGATCTTATTATGCTTTCTTGACCACCTTGTCCACCTGTCATGCCACTTTCAAGGACCTGTGGACGTGCACTTCAAGGTCTCTCACTTCCCCAGTCCCTCTTAATAACTTCCCGTTTATTGAGTATTCCCTTGATTTGTTTTCCCTCCTGAAATGCATTACCTCTCACTTTTATGGATTGAATTCCATTTACCATTTCTCTACCCACTCAGCTAAGCATCGATATCATTCTGGAGTCCACAGCTATCCTCTTCACTATCAACTGCATGGCCAATTTTTTTCATCTGCAAATTTCCCAATCACGCCTTGTACACTTAAGTCCAAATCATTAATATATACAACAAGCAGAAAGGGCCCCAACACTGAGTGCTATGGAACACCACTGGAAACTGTATCTCATTTGCAAAAACATCCATCGACCATTACCCTTTGTTCCCTGTCACTGAGCCAATTTTGGATCCAACCTGCCACCTACCCCTGTATCCCATTTGATCACACTTTTCTGATCAGTCTGCCATGTGGGACCTTGTCAAATGCCTTACTGAAATCCACATGGACAACATCCACTGCACTACCCTCATCAATCCTCCTTGTTACTAACTCAAAAAACTCTATTGAATTAGTAAGACATGATCTTCCCCTAACAAATTCATGCTGACTATCCCCGATCACTCCATGCCTTTCTAAGTGAAAGTTTATCCTGTCTCAGAATTGATTCTAATAATTTGCCACCACCAAAGTCAGACTGACCAGCCTATTATTTTCTGGCCTATCCCTTGCACCCTTTTTAAATAACGGTACAACGTTTGCAGACCTCCATTCCTCACTACATTGCCTGTCTCTATGATCTTCAGGGCATCCGTCATTTCCTCCCTGGCTTCCTTTAACAACCTGGGATACAATCCATCCGACCCTGGTGATTTACCCACCTTCAAGGATGTCAGTCCCTCCAGTGCATCCCCTCTCACTACGCTTATTGTGTCTAATATTTCACATTCCTCCTCTTTAACTGGAATATCTGCATCATCCCTCTCCTTAGTGAAGAAAGAGACAAAGTACTCATTGAGAAGCCTGTCTGCATCTTCTGCATTGACATTACCATATCCATCTCTGACAGGCCCTACCCTTTCCTTAGTTATTCTCTTGCTCTTAAAGTACTGGTAAAACATCTTAGGATTTTCTTTGATTTTATCAGCCAAGATTTTTTCATATGCTCTCTTTGCTTTCCTAATTACCATTTTTACTTCACCCCTGTACTTTCTAAACTCCTCTAAGGGGAAGCTGGACAAACAGATGAGGGAGAAAAGAATAGAAGGTTACAGTGATAAATTTAAATGAGGAAAGATGGGTGAAGGTTCAAGTAGTGCATAAATATGAGCATGGACTCATTGGACCAAATAGCCTGTTCTATGTCATATATCCAATGTGCATTCCTAAAGCCTAGTTCTAATTTTAGGATTATTCCCCTTTTCCAGATTTTCCCACCAGCCAGAGAGAAATAGAATGAGGGCTGGGACTAATTTTAATCAGTGTTACAGTAGAACTAAAAAATCTGGGGGTCAATTTTAATGTAAGTCACCAGGTGGGAAACCCATGGGAAGAGGTGGAGTGTTTATTTTACTCATGCACAATGTTACTCGGTGAGAGCAGAATCAGGTAGGATGCAAAACCAACATGTCACCCAATCCCGTTAGCTTCCCAACTAATGGAATATGTTTAAAATTTCCCCCATTGGTGTCTGTTTGGAGTTAGTCTTGCAAACAGCAAGAATAAGTTTCAGGGGAAGTATTTTGCATTGTTGACTGTGTAATGACTGTGAGACTGTGATAATGAAGTGGTGACAGTAGTGTTAGGAGTCAACATCACATTTGATCAGTGCTGCCAACAAGGTGGTTACGAGGGCATTGCTGGAAAAGATTTTTTAGAAATGCTCACCATTTGCCAAGTTGGACTTAAAAGACAGTCCGGAACAAAGTTTGATTTGTACAAAAGTTAGTATCTTTAACAAAGAAAACATATCCTAAAAATATTAATGTCGATTGGACAATTGGGGTTGGGTGGAATGTGAAGGGAAAGGAAGACTTTCAGATGTTGCAAAGGATCAGTAGTAATGGGAAGCAGTGACAAATTAGAGGCTGAGTGAAAAATGAGAGGGTTGAGTGTCTCTGGAACTCTCTTCCTCAAAGGGTGGTGGGAGCAGAGATTTTGAATATTTTTAAGGCAGAAGTAGACAGATTCTTGATAAGCAAGGGGTGAAAGGTTTTCAGGGGGTAGGCATGAATGTGCGGGGTTGAGGTTACAATCAGATCAGCCATGATCTTATTGAATGGTGGAGCAGCTCGAGGGGCCATATGGCCTACCCCTGCTCCTAACTCTCATGTATGTTTGTATGTCCTGTTATTAGTGCTCACAAGTTTTTGTGCTTTTCAGGTCATGAACAGTGAAGAATAATTTGTTTCAGAAGAGTTACAAGTGGAAATTTTAAACCTTGGTCAGTTGAGGGGTAGATAAGATATTGATGCAAATAGAAAATTGAAGAGATCAAGAAGGAGACAAATAATTAAACTGAATAAGTAATCAATGGCAACAGATAAGTGTATATTTCAGCTGTGTCTTTTTCAGGTGAAGAATGTAGTTTTGTATTAATGGTTTCTGACCATCTCATGTTAATGATGCTTCAGTTCCACAGGGGCAAGTCTAGAAAACTCCTTGGCACCAAATGTTTTCATGTATTGATTGTCAACTCAAAACTCTGGTTAACTTTGCTCCTCTCCGCCAGACCTGCTGAGTTTTTCCAGGTATTTCTGTTTTTGTTTAGGGTTAAAAGTTGTTTGCTGAAAATTAGCTTTTGAAATCTAGCACCATCTTGACTTCAAAATTCTTATCTTTGTTTTCAAATCCCTTAAAAACCTCAGTACACCTAATCTCTGTAATCGTCCCCAGCCCTACAACCCTCCTTCTCTATGTTCTATCAATGCTGACCTCTTGAACAGTTTTCTTTGCTTCACCACTGGCAGTTTTCCTAAGTTCTGGAATTTGCTCCTCAAATCTCTCTCCCTCCTCCTTTAAAATATTTCTTAAAACCTTGCTTTAATATCTCTATATAAGGCTCAGTGTCAAATTTTGTTTGATAAATGCTCCAGTAAAGAGCCTTGGAATGTTGCACAATTTAAAAGGTACCATGTAAATGCAAGTTGTTGATAGAAAATTCACACAAAGTCTACACAATGGTCTGTTATCATTGACAATATTTCCTTCTCATCACAGTCTTACAGGAAACCTTCATTCCTGACCTCATACTTATGCTATATGTCTGAGACCATGATTTCCTTTATTGCTTCAGTTTGATACTGCATTTTAATTGGAACTTCCGAGTATATTTCTACTTGCACTGTACCTCTGATTTTGCAGTAGAATACCTTTAGGCTTCTATTCCTGGGACTGAGTACAATGTAATCTTCTATATTCTTTACATTCTTCTATATTCTGATACATAGCCTCTGCACTTCTGTCACACAAATGAGAAAATTAATCCACATAGATAAAAGCAAAAAACTGCGGATGCTGGAAATCCAAAACAAAAACAAAAATACCTGGAAAAACTCAGCAGGTCTAGCAGCATCTGCGGAGAGGAGCACAGTTAACATTTCGAGTCCGAATGACCCTTCAATAGAACTAAGTAAAAATAGAAAAGAGGTGAAATATAAGCTGGTTTAAGGCTGGGAAGTGGGGGTGGTGGTTAGAGCTGGATAGAGGGCCAGTGATAGGTGGAGATAACCAAAAGATGTCACAGACAAAAGGACAAAGATGTGTTGAAGGTGGTGATATTATCTAAGGAATGTGCTAATTAAGGGTAGAAAGCAGGACAAGCAAGGTACAGATAGCCCTAGTGGGGGTGGGGTGGGGTGAAGGAATCAAAAAAGGCTAAAAGGTAGAGATCATTCCACATAGTTGGTTATAGAATTTGGGTTTCATTCAATGCCCCACATCATGTTCACTTGCAATATCAGTAAAGCTATGTTTAATAACTGGGATAAAAACACTGAGATAAAAACCTTGACCTCTGTCTCAATCTCTGGTAATAGACTGTCCACCAATATCCATTACAAACCCACCGACTCCCACAGCTATCTCGACTACAGCTCCTCACACCCCACTTCCTGTAAGGACTCCATCCCATTCTCTCAGTTCCTTCGCCTCCGTCACATCTGTTCCGATGATGCTACCTTCAAAAACAGTTCCTCTGACATGTCCTCCTTCTTCCTTAACCGAGGTTTTCCACCCACGGTCGTTGACAGGGCCCTCAACCGTGTCCGGCCCATCACCCGCACATCCGCCCTCACGCCTTCTCCTCCCTCCCAGAAACATGATAGGGTCCCCCTTGTCCTCACTTATCACCCCACCAGCCTCCGCATTCAAAGGATCATCCTCCGCCATTTCCGCCAATTCCAGCATGATGCCACCACCAAACACATCTTCCCTTCACCCCCCTTATCGGCATTCCGTAGGGATCGCTCCCTCCGGGTCACCCTGGTCCACTCCTCCATCACCCCCTACTCCTCAAACCCCTCCTATGGCACCACCCCATGCCCACGCAAAAGATGCAACACCTGCCCCTTCACTTCCTCTCTCCTCACCGTCCAAGGACCCAAACACTCCTTTCAAGTGAAGCAGCATTTCACTTGCATTTCCCCCAACTTAGTCTACTGCATTCGTTGCTCCCAATGTGGTCTCCTCTACATTGGAGAGACCAAACGTAAACTGGGCGACCGCTTTGCAGAACACCTGCGGTCTGTCCGCAAGAATGACCCAAACCTCCCTGTCGCTTGCCATTTTAACACTCCACCCTGCTCTCTTGCCCACACGTCTGTCCTTGGCTTGCTGCATTGTTCCAGTGAAGCCCAACGCAAACTGGAGGAACAACACCTCATCTTCCGACTAGGCACTTTACAGCCTTCCGGACTGAATATTGAATTCAACAACTTTAGGTCGTGAGCTCCCTCCCCCATCCCCAACCCCTTTCTGTTTCCCCCTTCTTTTTTTTTCCAATAAATTATAAAGATTTTCCTTTTCCCACCTATTTCCATTATTAAAAAAAACCCCCACTGGAGCTATACCTTGAGTGCCCTACCATCCATTCTTAATTAGCACATTCGTTTAGATAATATCACCAACTTTAACTTTAACACCTATGTGGTCTATTGTACTATTGTCGTTGACATCTTTTGATGATCTGCTTCTATCGCTGCTTGTTTGTCCATACAACCACACCCCCCCACCACCTCTCTCTCTCTTTCTCTATCTCTGCGCCCCCCACACACACACCTTAAACCAGCTTATATTTCAACTCTTTCTTGGACTCGAACTCAAGTTCTGTCGAAGGGTCATGAGGACTCGAAACGTCAACTCTTTTCTTCTCCGCCGATGCTGCCAGACCTGCTGAGTTTTTCCAGGTAATTCTGTTTTTGTTTTTAATAACTGGGGTTGCATCCCCATGTAGTTTTCCACCCTTTGCTAATGACCCTATGATATGCTTCATATCTGAAAATATATCCAGGTAGCAATCCTAATCTGATTTTCTTTTACACTTTTATTGCACCTTGTCTGTTTTATGCACAACAGCTTTCTTTATTTTTGTCATATCATGTTGTTGCACTTTCCACTTTCTGCCTGCTTTCTGAAGGTGGGAGCAATGTTGGCATATGAAAAATGTTTAGTCATTACCATTTAAATTGCATCCACTAATAAATTTCAAAGAGGACATTTTAGTCTGAATAGTAATGTCAGTGTTGCCCAGATTCATTGGTGGAGTGATTGAAATGGCCATGCAATGCAATATAATGGTGTTCACTTTCAAGTCATGAAAGTATTCCTCTTTGTATAGCTAGGATTTCTCAGTGTGCTTCCGGTTCCTGTAGTTAGTGTATAGTAGACCTGTTGGTTTTGTAGAAAAGTATGAACAAGGTGCTTTTGCACAGCTTATAAACCATATCATGACTACCAACCATCACAATTCCATGTAGATGACATGGGATGACCCAGAATAAGAGAGATTCTGGACTGTGAATTCCAGTACCACCAACCTTCCCCGATACATGAAAAGAAAGCTTGGGGCAGGGATGGATGTCACCAACAGTTGTTGATTTCTGTATCTTTTGCTGAGCGCAACAGTAAAGCTCTCAGACAGAGAAAATATGTTCCATGAAAAAATGCATCTGCTAATGCATATGCTGGTATTTCATACCCTACTGATTCAGTGTTTGAGGAAACACTTATCCTGATGCACAGTGCTAAAATGTCTGTATACTGCATACAACTGTTCAGTATAAACACCATTGACAGTATTAGTAGTACAAATCACTTGTGAGAAACACAATACGCTCTCAGGAACATTTCCAAATGTAAATGCAGGTGGATATACATTTAACAGTAAGATTTATGAGGGAAATGATCATTACTTGTATGCTCATTTGGCTTTGTTAAGTCTTTATGCTAATAAATGACATTTCAAGAGCAATTAAAGTTAATTTATAGTCTTTCATTTACAAAAATGTAATTTGACATTTGGCCAGTTTCTATTTTGTCCAACTGAACACAGCCTATTGAAGTTAAGGGGTAGAACATAGGACTTAGGAGCAGGAGTAGGCCATTTGGCCCTTCGAGCTTACTATGCCATTCAATAAGATCATGGCTGATCTGGTTGTAGTCTCAACTCCACTTTACTGTCTGCCCCCATAACTCTTGACTCCCTTGTCTATCATGGTGTACAAGATTGATTTCTACACACTCAGTAGATGCTCCTCTTGGATATGCCCGAGTTTTTAAATTCGACTCATACTGGGGAAGGCCATCCAATTAAGAGAGACAGTGCAACACAGCTGGCAAGGGCTCACTCAGTATAATCTCTAATTAACCATACAGAATATTACAATGGCAGAAACAACACAGGGAAAGTAAATTCAAGGTTCCACTAATACCAAATTACAAGGTTCCAAGTTGGTATGCATTGGGCCTGTTTTTCAGCATAGACATTGCTCCCACTACTAAAGTTGTGGGGTCCTTTTCTTGGGTGTCAAGCCATATAAATATGTAAATTAGGGACCTGACATTTGTCAAGGACTGCTGAGTAAAATTTGGTCCTGATGAGTAAAGCAGACACTAGGCCTGGCTCGGCTCACAATTCTTCCATGGGTGCTAATTAAAATGATGTTTTTGTTAAATGCTCACCTGGAACCGCTAATCCTGGCGATTGCCCTTAGTCCTGGAATGTACCCAAGAGCCTGTAATTGAATCATTTTGGGGAATGACAGGCACTGGCAGCTTAGACAAACATTTACCCTTTAGTCTGATCTTTTTATATGCATTTGTTAGTAGCTGATGCTGGAAAATATTTTCAAGTGTTTTCTCTGTGGAAAATCATAGGCCAGAATCTTCCCAGCTGCTTGGAGGCTGCTTTGAAGGTGTGGGTGGGGCAGGGGTGGGGTTGGGGTAACTTTGGACAGATCCGCAGTCTCTACCTGTCTACATCTTCATTAGGATGGTTACAAAAGCAAGTAACAACCCGAAAAGGTCAGTCAACCTTGGCTGACAAAAGAAGTTAAAGATTGTATAAGATTAAAAGAAAAGGCTTATAAAGTTGCCAGAAGTGGTAGTAAACCTGAGGATTGGAAGGTTTTAAGAATAGAGCAAAGGAAGACCAAGAAACTGGTAAAGAAAGGGAGAATAGAATACGAATGCAATCTAGCAAAAAACATAAAAACGGCCTGTAAAAGCTTCTATAGTATGTCAAAAGGGAGCATTTGGCTAAGACAAATGTGGGTCCATTACAGGCAGAGTCAGGAGAATTAATAATGGGGAACAGAGAAATGGCAGAAAAGCTAAATGATTACTTTCTGTCTTCACTGAGGAAGATACAGAAATTCTCCCAGATTTAGAGATCCAAGGGATTAGGGAGACTGAGGAGTTGAAGGAAATTAGTGTAAGAAAGAAGGTTGTATTGGAGAAATTAATGAGGCTGAAAGTCCCTGGGACCTCATATTCTGCATCTCAGAGTGTTGAAAAAGGTTGTTATTGAGATTGGTCTTTGCATTGGGGATCATTTTCCAAAATTTTATAGACTCTGGAATGGTTCCTGACAATTAGAAGTTAACAAATGTCACCTCACTATTTAGGAAGGGAGGGAGAGAGAAAACCAGGAACTACAGACCTGTTAGTCTTACGTCAGTAGAAAGGAAAATGCTGGAATCTATTGTACAGGATGTGATAAATGGATACTTGGATAATCATAATTTGAGTGGGCGTAGTCAGCATAGATTTGCAAATGGGAAATCATGTTTGACGAACTTGTTGGAGTTTTTTGAGGATGTTAATAACAAAATTGATAAAGGAGAGTCAATGGACATAGTGCACTTGGATTTTCAGAAGGCTTTTAATAAATTCCCCCACAGGAGGTTGATTAACAAAAAAAAAAAGCACATGGGATAAGAGCTAATATATTGGCATGGATTAAGGATTGACTAACAGGCAGAAAACAGAGAGTAGGAATAAACGGGCCATTCTTGTGTTGGCAGGCTGTGACTGGTGGTGTACTGCAAGGATCAGTACTTGGGCTCCAGCTGTTCACAATATATATTGTGGGGACCAAATGTAATATTTCCAAGTTTACAGATGATATAAAGCTAGGCAGGAATGTGTGTTGTGAGGAAGATGTAAAGCGGCTACAGGAGGATTTGCACAGACTTGGGTGAGTGGGCAAGAACATGGCAGATGGACTATAATGTGGAAAAATGGGGAGGTTACCCACTTTGGTAGAAGGAACAGAAGTGCAGAGTATTTCCTAAATGGTAAGAGATTAGAAAGTGTAGATGTACAAAGGGACCTGTGTGTCCTTGTCCATAAGCCACTGGAAGCTAACATGCAGGTGCAGCAGGTAATTAGGAAGCTAATGGAATGTTAGCCTTTATCACAAGAGGATGAGTACTGGAGTGGTGAAGTCTTGCTTCAATTGTGTAGAAGCTTGGTTAGGCTGCACCTGTGGAGTTTTCGTCCCCTTATCTCAGAAAGGATATTATTGCCACAGAGAGAGTGCAACGAGGGCTCACCAGACTTGTTCTGGGGATGGCGGGACTGTCTAATGGAGAGAGATTGGGGAAACTGGGCCTGTATTCTCTTGAGTTTCGGAGAATGAGAGGTGATCTCATTGAAACCTACAAAATGCTTAAAGGAATAGACAGGGTAGATGCAGGTAAGATGTTTCCCCTGGTTGGGGACTCAAGAACCACGGAATACAATTTCAAAATAAGGGGGAAGCCACTTAGGACCAAGATGATGAGAAATTTCTTTACTCAGAGGGTTGTGAATCTTTGGAATTCTCTACCCCAGAGGGCTGTGGAAGCTCATTCATTGAGTATGTTTAAGGTAAAGATTGATAGATTTCTGATTAACAATAACATAAAAGATTATGGGAATAGTGTGGATAAAAGGTATTGAAGTGTTCAATCAGCCATGATCATACTGAATGGTGGAGCAGGCTTGACAGGCTGAATGGCCTTCTCCTGTTCCTATGTTCCTATTGACATATATTTAACCATTGCAATGAGATTTTATGAACAGCGCTTGTGTCCCCTGCTGTGTCCACTCTCTGGCAGGTGAGAGGAGGTGGCCTCACAGCAGGACATCGGACCCTTGGAACTTCTAAGGCTGATGAAGAGCTCACCAATAGCAAATAGCAAGGCTGCTATCTGCCTATATCATTGAGTGACAAATATTGTGGAGATGGATGTCTCTAATGGCCAAATGCAGTGAACTTTCTATCCACTCCACAGACGCTAATAACAGCTGCAGGGTCTCCCTTCTAATCCATCAGTCTGGCCTTCACCACTGGTCTCACAATGGGTCTGCCAGACTTCATTGGAGTGGGTCGCAATGTCCTGTGCTCTCATCTCCAGAACCCGCCCACCATCTTTAATTGGATTGTGAATGCAGGTATGGCCAATCCTGGAAGATTTGCCCAGTGGACAAACCTCTGATCCCCGGGTGGGGGAAATAAGACCCAGAAATACTCCTGCTCCTCTATTACTTTCTATGTCTGGAAGATTCCAACTATTGTCTGGAATGTGGTTTAAAAATAACTATATTATCATACAAGGGAACAAAATATCAGGTCTCGACACCAGTTTAGTTGTTTGCTCTCAGCACAGTATTTGAAATGGGAGAGTTTTGTACTATTGCAGCTTCAGAACCTTTCAAAATGAGAGAGGCTTGTCCTCAACTGAAGTCTGTGTGGTTTGCAGTGTCTGCAATATAAAACAACTTGATGTTAACATAACCTAACATAAAACATAAAAGTGAACTTCTACCTTTACCTCCTCTACTGACAAATGCAACTCTGTGCAGGCTGGGCGGGGTTATATCTTTATTAGTTTCAGACTAGCTCCCAGCTTGTTAATTTGTGAAAGATGTTACACTTCAACGCTCAGCACAGAATCAAGCTTTGGTCCTGCAGAATCTGCAGTTTGTTATTTGTCATTATTACTTTCCTGCTCCTAACAGTGGCTTGTGCTGCTTGTACCAGGAGTACCCCGGATCATGATTTATATGTTCTAACTTTACATGCTTTAGTAGGTATTGGAATTGTTTCCCTATATTATATCAGCAATAGCTTTGGGATATTTTAAGTTTGTGCCACATAAATACAACTCCATCTTTTTTCCTTTTTGTCATTTCCATAGCTCAAACTAGAGAAAGTTAAATGGAATCAGATTTCAATGTCTACAAGTCACCAAGATGGTTTAATTGGAAGCCTAGCTTTCCAATGGACAGCAGTTAAAACGGGAAAGCAAAGATGGAGTCACATTCTGGCTTTTCTGCTCTGGGGACAACCACAATAACACTTGCTATTAGCCTACGCCAGCATTTGAAGGACAACAGAAAAGTCCAAATGAGTGCAGAAATAGCCTTGGATGCATTTCTCCTTTGTGTGGCTGCTGTTTCGGGATGTTTGTACTGCAGCTCAATCACTTTCTTAAGAAACCTTGCCCTGCTTCATTCAAATATAGGTTGCACCATTAGAGACTGATGAATACAAAAATCAATATGCCTGAGAAAATAGCTGTGGGAAAACATATATGAAAACAAGTGCCTAGGGAGACAAAGCATCTAAACAATTATTTATGACTGCAATATGACAACTCAAATAAAATCTTTAGGTCACTCAACTCCATTATGTTTGCATTACAGCTACTGTACTGTGGTATGATTAATCAACCACAACATCAGTCCTTTTATTTTTACACAGAATTAAATTAATAATTTATTTCCAAGGCAATTTCTTACTAGACAGAGTAATGAAGAATAGATGGGCATTAAACCCAGCTGAAGTAGCTCGGCCAGAAATGATGATCCTGAAGAAAAAGGTCTCTTTCGCTATGATTTTACTTTGGCCTACTTCTGCTCCAGTGGTCTTATAGTCTTATAAGCTGGCTTGTTAAGTATATTCAAGGTTGAGATAGACAGATTTTAATCACTAAGGGAAACAAGGGTTATGGGGAAAAGGCAGGAAAGTGGATTGAGGATTATCAGATCAGCCATGATCTCATTGAATGGTGGACTCGATGGGCCGAATGGCCTACTTCTGCTCCTATGACTAATAATCTTATGATTGTCGATTTTATTTCACCTGTTGAAAGTCAAAATACAGTGAAATAAAATATAAGAATATATTAATGCTATGTAACCATCCCTGTGCTCCATATAACACATCACTTTTAACCTCCTTTCAGTTTTTGGTATTATGCAATATTGCTGCTCTGTAGTTGGTATTGAACATCTCACACATTTCAAGTTACCCAACTTTGCCAGTTCAGTACTTCTCACAAATGGCCATTCTTAAGAACAGAAGAAAAGCCAGGAATGAGGAAGTGGCAATGGATTCCATTGAAGGCTTTGACCCCAATATCAACTGCCCTCACCTGGTGGAAATCAGATGGGAGCAGTTAAAATAACATCAGTCCCTTACCCCCTCTGATCCCACTGTGTCTTGATCTCAACCTGTTCCCCCAACACTCACCTGTGCACACTGGAAGCAATAGTTCCCAAATATTGAACAGCAGCGGGTACAAAGGAAAAAAAAAATATTGTAGATGGTGGAAATCTGAAATGAAAACAGAAAATCCTGGAAATACTGTGCAGGTTCTACTAAGGCAGAACCTGTGGAGAAAGAAACGGAGTTAACGTTTCAGGTCAGTGAAATTTCATCAGGCATTTTGGCCATTTGAGCAAACCTGTAGCAGCCCAGGCAAAAACCAGCTAACTTAGTACAAGCTATGTACTTGTCTATGGAAACACTAACGGACCTAATTCTCATTTTCATTAACTTCAAATCTTTTGCCTTTGAAGAAAAGTAAAGAAATTTATCCTAATTTTATCTCTGGTCCCTTACTGACAATTTTAAATTGATGACCCTCAGCACTGACTCTGCAACCAGAGTAAATTGACTTTGTTTATTCTCCCTGTTAAAACTCTATATAAGTTTGAATTGATTAGCGAATCTCCTCATGGTCTTTCTTGCAGTGTAACTAGTGTCAGAAGTGTAACTGTTTCATCCTCAGTATGAGAGAGACTGGTGGTTCCATCCTCAAAAGGAGGTGACTGGTGCGGTGTGTGTAAGATAATGAACGGTGTGACCATGGTATAACTTTGAAAATCACTTCACCCTAAATGACAAGATTGGGTGATGGAGAATACAGATTTGAACTGGGTAAAGGCAAATTTAACACTGATATAAAATAGACTGATCCTCATGACTTTATGGGTAGAGTGGTGGCAGTAGTAATTTGAAGGAACTGTTGAAAGCTGCAATGATGGGGTAGGGAGGAATTATAAATTCTTCCTGAATAAAAGGAAAGTGGGCAAAACAACTTTCCTGATCTGCATTTAACTTGTGATGATACAATGAACAGTATAACTGTAATCTGTTGCCTAAACCAATCTGCAGTAAGCCAGTGTCACTGCACACAATGGCTTCCTCTACCAGAAAGTATATTTTCTGAGACCGTCTCTGGCCAGCAGCTTCAGTGCCAATGAAGCACTGACTAAGAGGTAACAATTGTTAAATCTTCCTTTACAGAATATATATGGTCATACATGATTAGGTGGAAAGTATGATGAATACATCTCAAAACAAAAACACCCCTTTCTAAAATTTACATCAGTCAGACATGGCTTAAAGGCAGGATTACCTGAAAAAGAGTTCACGCTGGTCTGATTTTGGTAGACATTGCTGCTAAAACGGTCATGACCTTAGTTTTCCAATGTTGCTGTAAATCCTAACCATGGTGCACTCAGACACAAACCTGAGTGCAAAGCAATTTTTCCTCAAATTGGATTTTCGTGTTTCCTGATACTTTGACAAGGAGCAGATGAACAAAGCGTTTCAGGAGAGTAACATTAATAGCCTTTTGTACACATTCTCAACATTCCAAGGAATCGTTGCAATTTGTAGGAATTATGTAAATTTTCCGTTCCTTACAAATAGGGTAGTTTTTCAGGTCATGATATTGTGCCCTATGCAAAAGATTTTCTTTCGGAAGAAAAACACCTTGGGACTGCCGCTGCAAAACAGATAGCAATAAATACTGACTAATGACTGTATTATGCAAATTGTACCAAGAGACAGGCGCTTTTGCTCTTTTTCCGCATTATAGTTCATGTCTCTCAACCTTTTGCAGAAGGAACTGGGTACACCTGCCTCAGTTTATGAGCCACATATGATTACAAAATACGCCTTTTGAGCCACCTGGGGGGATGAGGGAAGTCAAGTTGGACGCAGGCGGAATGCAAAATTGGTGGAATTACTTTTGCCGATCATTATACAACACGCCTGATAGCCGGTGTTATTGAAGCCAATAGAACAGAATATCAGATGGAGATTATAACAGGGGCTGATACAATATTGCCTTCTCGGGTCATGTTCAATTTCACCCTCTGGTGTATACATTCCAAATACACACAAGAGTGACAATAATAACTAACTGCAGTGTCAGAATGTCATTTTAACATTCCTATTCATTACATCCAACAGTTACAAGCTGCAAAACATTATTTCGAGCATTGAATTATAAAGTGAATTTGTGTTCAAACCAGTTGAATAACATCTTCATTGTATGTATTTTTTTTAGTAGAATTATAAGCTAAGCTATCTCTCGGGTGCCACATGCGTTTTGTTTTGATGAAGCAGCTCAATATATTCGCAGGTTAGCAAATTACAGTAATTTATCCGCAATCCAACCTCGATAACAATGAATCCTAGTGTTCTTTGCTGTACATTCGGATACTTTCACTTCAGGAAGTCTCCAGGTTTTTAAGTACAAGGTGAATTTATCGACCTGTCACATTTGATTGAGAGCCTTTAGACGTTAATATAAATAGGCATTGTGCAAGTTTGATCATAGATTGCCAGCTCTTTGTAGTCAATACATTAATTTATTGTACCGCTGACAATATTACCACCAAAACATTCATATATTAATTTGATGATGTGTCTGGGGGAAATGCGTAAAAATCCATTAAAATCATTTGACCTTCATCCATCTTCCCGTAATATAACCATTGAACTGCATAGAATTCAAATTAACCTTTTGGTCTCGTCCCTTAACTAAACAGTCTCGCTGACCTTAGTGGCTTGGAGTGTGCAGTTAATAGAAACTTGGATAGTAATGTCACTATTTAAATTTCTCTCTACAGTTCATTGCTGGCTGTGCTGTTCATGTTTTGCTGGTGATGCCTCGAATGCTTTGGACTAGATGACACAGCCCCTGGACCGAGTCTCGGTTTACAAAATTTGAGTTATAACAGCTAAAAGTAGTAGCTGTTGTATGGCCCCGGAATCGGTGTCCATTAGACCGTCACCTTCAATATTTGCCAATCAGCATTGGGCTGAAGATATTCCGGGCGTAGTAACGAGGCTCTGATCCTGTCTTTCGCACAGTTCTCAAGTGTTTAGGATGCACTGTTTAAACATAGTAACTAATGGCAGTATCTTTATATATAATTTTGCGAATGTGGCCAGTTTGGAATCTTTCTATGGTGTTACCGTGCAGACCACTCGCTATTACACTCCCAGTCAATGCAGACGAGTTCTTTCACTGTCACAAGATCACAGGAGATTCATGAATAGCCGCAGATCCTGGGCGTCACCATTCAGGTCACTAACGCTTTAGAGATGTGGAAGATTTAACGCCAAACTGTGACTAAGTAAATAACAAGTAAATAAGTTTAGGCATTTACTGTGAACCCACTGCGAATTCAGATTAAATGAACACTTCATCTGTGATTTAAAGATGACTTAAAATACCTGGGCAGATTATTGAAATATGTGTGTCAGTCAGTCAAGAGATGGATATAAATTTGAGAATTGTGGCAAGGTAGGATCGCTTTGCTGGCAGTGTTTGAAGGGCACTGACAGCAGATTTGATTTGCTTTGTGTTTTACAGACAGGGCTGTAGGACAGGACTCTTTCTCTATTGTACAGGAATATTGCCCATGGAGCGTCACAGTCAATGGCTGACTCACCATCCAATGCCTAAAGGCAGAGCATTAGCCAAAGTGGAGTTGCTTTCAATGTGTGACAAGCAGTGGATTGTTACTCAGGACGAGTTCCTCCATTTTATTGTATGTCATCAGCTTGACTTTCAATCACCAAATAATTTATTCTTAGTGTTTCAGCAAAAAAAGGATTGATCAGTGAATTTAATGAGGTAAATATGTTGAATTATTTACCATATACCTGTGGTGTACTTTATTAATGATGCATATTCCAACTCAGTTTTCTTGTCCTTAAATATTTTACACAGGAATGCACACTGAAAAGAATACCTTTTAAAGACCTTTGCCGTAAAATAAAGAATTGAGGTTGCAAGATGTTTCATATTTACAACAATATTGGCATTTCAAACTATTTTGAAAGTTAATAGTGTGATATTTGTGCAGCTAGACTTTAGAGGGGAGATGGACAATAAAGAGACAAGCACCTGTGGAGAGGGAAAGTCATGGGCTGTAAAACTGGACATCGAAAGTAACTTCTCATTTCTTTGAAACCAGATTGGAACCCTGCTCTCGGGTAACAGTGGAGCTTCTTGTTTTAGTTGTGTGGAAGCAGGTTAGAGCTCTCTGGGTTTCATTTTTTTTTAGACTCTTGATCTTCCTGGTTGTGTGGAACTTTGTCTCGATGACATGATAGAAACTAGGAACTTGTGGCAAATCACACTCCCAGGCCCACCTCCTACCACTCTGTTACAGCATGACAGAGAATAACGAATGCTCCACATTCAGCAAAATTGTGGATTTATTTAATAGTCACAATGCCTCCGTTGAAATGTGCAAGTGCAATGTTGACCTTTAATAAATCACGTGTAACCAGAAAATGGAATACAATAGAGAGCATTTTTGTATTTTCGTTCTGCATTTTCACTTATTTTGTCTTAATACCCTGAAGAGGAACATTTGCAGTAAAGGAAATTGCGAATATCTTTATATATAACATTCCTCAGTTAACTCTCGCACCAACTGCAGGACATGAATTTAAAAGTAGCCAATAAATCTGCTGCAGCAATTTTCTTTTGTTTTAAATTTTTGCCTGTCAGCTTTTCCTTAACACTAGTGCCAGCATTTTAAAGATCCATGTTATCCATAATCACACTTTTCAATTTATTTTGATGAAGAAACCAAAGACGACAAATGTGTTCATGTTAGAAAAAACCCTATGGCTTAATTTAAAATCTTGCATTAATCTAAAGGGGTTTTGTAAATACTAATTTCAGTGAGTAGCAAAAACAACAGGATATAGATGAAGAAAAGACCAAGACGATGTGTTACAGAATTAACTTGAATAGTTGAACCAATGGATTTAAGTATCTGCAGCAAAGGAAAGGGTCCCAAGTAATTGTGCCATGTAGAGTTTTTCAAAGCAGGAGAAATGATGTGTGAAGCTTCATTACTGGTATTCTGTGAAGCGTTGTTTTCAAACAGATTGTGGAAATGTAGCAACAGCAGCATTTCAGTTTGTGGCAAATAATGAGTACCTGCTTTAAACAGCTTTGCTGTAGCCTTGATCTTCATAGAGAGGACTGAAAATGAGTTCCATATTTCTTCTGTGGTCAAAGTAATGAACTCTGACATGGATTAGAGGGTCAAACAATCAACACAGAAGGAGGCCATTCATTCCCATCATGCATGTGCTGCGTGTCTGAAAGAGTTAGTCAACTAGTCATATTCCCTGCTCTTTCCCAGAGCCCTGCAATTGTTTCCTTTTCAATAAATATCTGTTTCCAATTGTAAGTTACTATTGAACCTGATGCCACCACCCTTTCAGATAGTATGTTTCAGATCATCATAATTTGCAAATGAGCCCCTTGACTTGCATATTATCTTAAATCAGTACCCTCTGGTTGCTGACCCTTCTGCCAATTAAAACAGTTTAAAGTTAATCAAATTTACTACCCTGTGTGACTTTGCATTGTACTGTTAAGGAGCAAGATAACCTGCCCAACTCATTCTATATCCATAGCTAATTGAGGCTAAATTTTTTATGATTATGGTTTTATGATTGTTATTCATGTCAGTTTCTTCATGATGTCATCACTTGCCAGAGCACAGTAGTAGATTTCAACAAAATTACATGATCACGCTATGTGCTTGTAAATAAATATTAAGATCCAGCAACAGTAAAACTGTCAGTGTTCACCATCATTACCCCTCTGAAACTAACTTCAGTTTCTGGAGTCAGTCACACACCGATAGATGCAGAAATCCAGAATTTGTTGTCAGTGATTTGACACATCTCCATTGGGCGCATTGTTGAGAAATGCCCGGACTGCAATCGATTAGAAATCACTGATGAGAACTTGCACTTTTACACTATTAGTATTTCTGTAAAAAAACCGTTACATCTTGTTAAGTGTGGTGTAACTGAGTTTTTAACAGTCTATTAAGTTCATAATTTTTGATGAACAACTTTCTGATCTGACCCTGAAAATCTTATTTTATAATTGTGGGGTATCAAATTCCTCTATTATGATTTTAAAAAATCCACTATTTAAAAAAAAAGTTTCATTATACATTTCAGCTTCTACCTTAATCCTGTGTGTATCACTCAATCTTTGTTTCGCTTTCTGTAAAATGATGTTAGAAAGTGAAGGATAATTAGTGCTTTTAATTTCCTGGTTTGCTGTCTGTGAGAATTCATCAATTGAGTTGCTGCTTATCCTACTTGATGATGTTACTGTTGCTGGATGCCTGGATTTCCCCTTGACTTGGCATCAGATTCAAACTGATGGCAGAAAAGCAGAGTCTGCAGCACAAAGATTGATAGATCTTTAGGGGCAGCTTTCCCGAGGTCAGCCAGAAGTGTTCACTTCACTGCTGACTGTGAAATCCAGGCAATTATCAGAAATCCCCTGTCTGATTTCTATCCCTGGGCTCCACCCAGGTGAAGCTCAATATCTAGGTTATAAAGGCAAAACTCTATCCCTTGTGTTTGGTTCCCTACTTAATTGTGTTAATATACCATATTGTTCTTGTGTGGCTGGTTATTGTGGAGCTTGTAATTTTGGCACAGTCTGATGCTTCTGTTATTGACTAATTAAAATCTTACTGTACTTTATTCGCAAGGTAGAAGAGAAACCAAGTAAACGCAGCTAATTATTTATCAGGAATTCTAGGGGGGTGCGTTGGCAGCTACAGAGATGATGGGAGCCGGGGGGGGGGGTGGGGGGGGGTGGATGGTGCTGGGGGGGGCTACATGGTTATGGCCTATCCCCCAAAGAGGCAGGAATCTTAGTCCATAGTTTCAAAAAAGCGTTTACGTTTTAAAAAGCAAAGAGCTTGTGAGTTAAGTCTAACCGTACTCCCTCATGTTTAATATGTGTGGTTTCAGTGGCATAGAGTGGTTCAGCCTGTGATATTACCTCATTTGTATGTGGCGTTTGCTGGTGTGTGTATAACTCTTTATGCGCTGGCTGTGTTCCTGGTCAGGTTTAGTGATATTGCTTACCAGATGTCAAAGTAAATGGTCATATCTTTTTCGATCTCTGTTTACTGCATTTTCCTCACTTGTTAGACCTGACTCCACAGCACTTCAAGTATTGCTTTTGTTTCTGTGGTTATCCCACTACATGAACACAGTTGTGGCCATTTTTTGCATTTCAATGTGGTAAAGAGCTACTGTGGGTTGAGTTTAACCCAGTGAGGCCAACCATGTCTGAACCAAAACTTAAGATACAACTGAATTACAATCTTTTAAATGTGTTCAGAGAATGCTGCCTATTAAATATGTTCTAAATTGTAAAACAAAAACAGAATTACCTGGAAAAACTCAGCAGGTCTGGCAGCATCGGCGGAGAAGAAAAGAGTTGACGTTTCGAGTCCTCATGACCCTTCGACAGAACTTGCGCAAGTTCTGTCGAAGGGTCATGAGGACTCGAAACGTCAACTCTTTTCTTCTCCGCCGATGCTGCCAGACCTGCTGAGTTTTTCCAGGTAATTCTGTTTTTGTTTTGGATTTTCAGCATCCGCAGTTTTTTTGTTTTTATGTTCTAAATTGTGTAAGTTTAAGGATTAATAAAAATGTCAGCATTCACAGCATAAAAATTAAACTGTTAAACCATTCTAGACCATGAGTGATTGATGAATTTGTGTTTGTAATGTACATTCTGCCACAATTTTCAACATTCAAGGCCCTTGGGAGGCTACCAGAGTCATGGAGTAACTCTCAATTTGATGACGCTCATTTATCTCATTGCTGTTTTTGGGAGCTAGCTGTGTGCATACTGATTCCATGCTTCCTACATTGCAACAGTGATGACACTTCAGAAGTACTACATTGACTGTAAAGAGCTTTGGGACATCCTGAGGCTGTGAAAGGCGCTATATAAATGCAAGCCTATCTTTCACTGATTGGATGGCCTTTTGTTATGATTGTCGCGACCACCCTGTCAGACTGCTTTTTGGAAGCCCCTTATGTAATAGGTCGCTTATTGGACTATGCAATTCCTGGTCCACGCTGAAAAACAGGCCATTCTTAATCTAAAAGTCAGTGTAGCTCTGATTAAACAGCAGCAGCATATTTTGGGATGGCAAGTAAGGAGACTGGGCAATTGAAGGGCAGGCTCATGCGTTACTGGTGAAGTTCAAATTGCGTGGACTCACAACGGAAAGAATTTGCATTCATATAGCTACTTGCATAAGTTTAAGATGTTCCAAAGTGCTTCACAATCAATTAACTACTTCAGTTGAAGAAAATGGAGATTAAAAACAGACACTTCGCTTCATCAGTTTTTCTTTTTTATTATTAAAACTGGTAAAATTGTGTGAAACAAAAATGTAGGGCTTTATTGTTTCATGGCTAATTCAGTGCCATTTCACAGATGGGGTGATGGTCATGTCATAGTTGCTGTCGAGGGCTGTCAATCTTTGGTAATGTATTGTCAGCAAAGTAGGTGTACCAGGAAAACACGGGGCTAGAGGTTTCTTTTATTAACCCTATTTCCTTACTTTTAATGTCTCATCTAAGTTAAATATTTTCATTTGGGGGCAGGGCCAGTGAGTTTTATTGGGAACCCTGCAAACTCTAACCATCCCATTCAAATTCACTGACTGAGTAGAGTCCCATCCTGTAATTCTCTCTGAGTATTGTCTTGCCCTGTAATTCTCCTCTACTTGTGCTATTCACAGTAAACTTAGCAAGAAACAATTGCCACATTTTCTATATCTTTGGACTGGCAAATTCAATGTAGCACTTCAAGGGTTAAATAGTTAAGCTTATAATTCTGTTTAGTTTAGGTTTTGGTGTGCAGATTGCTGAAGTCCATCCCCAGCCTAAAGATCATTTGATTCTGTGTCAACTCTCGACTTGGCCTGACACTGCCCGTGGGTTGCATGGTTAGACCAGGAAATGGTGAAGTAGACCAGACAACGAGTGCATTCCTGTCAGGCTGTGCACTTTAGTTAATGTCACGTTACAGTTTCCAGTTGGTTTGTGCAGCTGTGGTGTTTCTTGTGAATTTAACAGAAAGCTTTAATGCAAGGGTCAGAAAATATTGTGGTTCCCAAAACATTGATGCTAAAAAGATAAAATATATTGCACTTCCCTCTTCCCCCTTCCAGCTAAGCAGAATAAATCTCACACAGTGAACATCATCGTTGCCATTTCCACATTGACATACTCCTGTTAAAAGTGCTTTCCTTCATTTTGCGATATTCAGGTTTTAGGGTTATTTAAGATTATTATACAGTTTTAAAGAATCCACCTGACTGACTTGTAACCCAACAAAGCCAGACAAATTATTTCTTTGTCCCTCTTTGTCCATTTCCATTTGTTTAAGGTGGTCATTAAGCTGCTCTATATTGAGTGGCTAAGCTGATTCCATTCACTCTGAGTTTACCCTGCATCTGAAGCTAGACATATTCAAGTACAGCAAATTATTCTATAAAACGGGTTGGCATAACTACATTGGAGATTAAAGGCGCACTGATTTTGTCAAAAAGTGTATTTGTTTGTGGAGATTGAAGAGCTAGGAAACCTGTGTATCATTTTTGTCACTATCTTTTCACCTACAATTTAAGCAGTAATGTGTTTCACTGCAAGTGACATCACGAAAACCTGAGTAAAAAGGACTGTCATATTTTTTCATAATGATGTTTCGTGAAATTGGTCCAGATTGACGGAGGAAATCCGTTATAAACCGACATAGCTTTAGTCCAGTATAGTTTTGCCAATTAACAGATTAACATCAGCAGAAAGACTGAAGAGACTGTATGGATTTTTTTTCTAGGAATTTGTGTGCCTGTACTGTAATAAGCAGGTAAGCGCTGGTGCTCAGCTCAACTACCTGAATTGTTGACTTTGAACAGGAGGTACTATGCTCCAAGACACATGCAAGTGACAAAGATTGAACCGTGCAATTTTCTTTCTGGGTCAGGGTGCTTTCTTGATGTGAAGGCTGGAAACCAGTGAACTGAAAACAGTTTGTCGATGTGGCATGTTGTCGAGAGTCAGTCTGATGATATTGGGCTGTAGCTCAGTTGGTAGCATGTTTGCCTCAGAGTCACTAAGGGCCTGGATTCAAGTCTCAACTCCAAGACTTGAACAGAAAAGTCAAGGCTGATCACTTCCGTGCAGTAATAAGGAAGTGCTGATTGTTGAAGGTGCTGTCTTTTAGATGAGATGTTAAACTGAAACTCCAACCGCCTGCTCCACTGGATGTAAAGGACCTCACAACACTGTTTTGAAGAAAACCAGGTGATTTCTGCCCAGTGTTCTGATCAATATTTATCCCTCAGTCAACATCATAAAAAATGATTATCTGGTCAAGGTCACATTGCTGTTTGTGGGATTTTGATCTGTGCAAATTGTTTGCAGTGTTTGCTAAATTGCGACATTGACAGCACTTCAAAAACACTTAATTGGTTATAAAGCGTTATAAGACACCTGGTGGTCATGAAAAGTGCTATATAAATGCAAGTCTTTTTTTTATTTGGACCAATGTGGGTTCTCATGCCCCAGAATATGTTGCTCATGTGCTTAGTTGCACCAAGTCTCAACCATCTATTACCCTCATGCTTGCTGAACTAAAATGGCTCCTGAACAAACAACACATGATGTTAAAATTTTCGCCACTGTTTTCAAATCCTTCATGGCCTTTTTCCCCCTCCCTATCTCTATATTCCCCTCAAACCCCACAACCTTCCGAGATATTTATTCTCCTCTAATTTTGGCATCTTGAGCATCCCTAATTTTAATCAGCCCACCATTGGGGCTGTGACTTCTGCAGCCGAAGCTTTAGAATTTCCTCCCTAATCCTCTCTGATTCTCCACCTCTTTCTTTCTTTATGACGCTTTTAAAACCTACCTCTTTGGCTAAGCATTGGGCCATCTGTCCTAATATTGCCTTATGTGGCATGGTGTCAAGTTCTGCTTTATAATGCTTCTGTGAAATCCCTTGCAAAGATTTAATACATTAAGAGCTCTATGTAAAAATAAGTTGTTTTTGTTGTTAAATCTGAAAATCATGATGATGTGATCTGACCAGAATTAGCCATTCTTCAGTTAACATGAATGACATCTCATTCTGAGTACAAAAGGGAAAATTATGGGACAGGCAACATATTTTGAACATTCTACTATTGAAACTGACAATATTAATGAACTAGTGCCTGTAGATCAACTTTGCATCATTACTACAGCGGTTCCCACTGTGTAAATTTATTGGCTAAAAGCCACTTTGTTGCACATGTGAGAAAAGGTCTAGTTCAAGCTGAGATGAAGATGAGTAGGAAGCATTAAAAATCAAAGTGCTACATTTTTATCATGGCCTTACATGGTTGATTGTGTTGCCATGACAGCAACTGCAATCAGATACGTATGCAGTACTTTGACTAACGCTTGACTAAGGATTGATATTTGGCCCAGGTGGCTGTTTATTAATAAAAATGAATTATAATGGTTTTAGCTGATGTGACGTGGTCATCTCCTGCCTTGTTTCAAATTGATGAGAATGGCTGGAACAGAAGTGTCCTGCTGGTGAAACTCATTATTCTGAAAGGAAGAACAGCCTATTGATGTTGGTTGATAGTAGGTTGATTTTGGATAATGAGCCTAAAGCTAATCTTGTTATTCATGTTGACTCTTGTGGACTCTTGTATTGTGTTGTAATTTTAGGGTTAGGATTAGAGTAATGCAGCATTTCAAAGACTTTATACATCTTATCCTAGCACATGAAATGGTGCAAAAGCCATACATTGCCTGTTTGGTATTCTTAATGTACAGCTTGTAAAATTACTTCTCCCTGGAATTACACATAACGCACTTATTAAACAAGTAGCTACAAGTTTCAACAAGGTAAAAGAATCGAATGGAAAGAAATGACTGGAAATATTGTCCTTGTCAACCATTTAGATTGTACAAAGGTGGTAACAGTCCATTTATTATTTTATTTCAATTAGTTTTTTTTGTATATCCAAGACAATCTATAGTGGTTGCTTTTTCAAATTGAAACCATTTAAATCTCTTCGTGATAACGTGGCAAATTCCCTTTGTGCCGAGGCTACAGTGTACCATTACGTACTCTATTGCTCTTCATTATTTAACTGAATGCTTCTTTATTGTAAACCAGTTATTGTAAGTAGTTCTATACAATTGTAGCTATATTGCAATTCAATGCAACATATCGTGACACATTCATTGTATTCTTTAAATATGCTTCACTTTACATGCATTATTCTTTATTTGTCCGTCAAGAACAAAGTATAGGTATTCAGCAGCTGTCTGTTTAGAAAACTTGAGGAATATTTAAATTATTGTTTAATACTGCTGTTGAAAAGGACGAGTTAATCTCGGTCTCAGGCTGTAGAAAATGACAAGCCATTCTCCATTTTTATTTCGTGTTGGTATCTGCATTGAAGTCCCTTGACATCCAGCTAATAAATTTCTCACATTGGATTGAGATCAGTCAGTTCTAATACTGTTTTACAAAGAGTCAGAAGTACCCAAAATTCTTACGCTGCCTACATAACCAGCTGCTGCATTTCAAAGTAGTAATTGAACCTAATCTATTTTTAGGTGTTTCTCAGACACCCAAGTATATTGGATTCACAAAGAGTTACCTTGCAAGAGATATAGAATGTAAAAATTGAGAAGCAGTTCTGAAAAACCTATTTAAAACCTTGGTAAGACTACAGCTAGAGCGCTGTGTGCAATTTTGAGCTCCAATATCATAGAGTTGTTACAGCACAGAAGGAGGCTATTCAGCCCATTGTCTGCACCGGCTCCTCGAATGAGCCATTGCCCTGCCTTCTCCCTGTAACCCTGCACATTCTTCCTTTTCAGGTAAGAATATAATTCTGTTTTTAATGCTTTAATTGAACCTGCCTTCACCTCACTCTCAGGCAGAGCATTCCAGACCTTAACCACTCGCTGCATAAAAATGTGTTTCCTCATGTTGCCTTTGCTTCTTTTGCCAGTTACTTTAAATCTGCGCTCTCTCATTCTCGATCCTGTCACAAGTGGGAACAGTTTCTTGCTATCTGCTCTGTCCCGGCCCATCATGATTTTGAGCATCCCTATCAAATCTTCTCTCCATGCTTACAGGTAAGACACTCAGGCAACAGATGGGGTACAACACAAAGGTCTCAGGCTGGTATGAGGAAATACAAATGCAAAGAAAGGACAAAAATTGGGGATGAGGCAAAGGAGTAAAGGGATGGGAACAGGATAATCATGTGTCGTGTCCGTGTGCAGGATGAACACCAGAATGAACTGGTTGGATGAGATGTTCTGTTTCTGTTCTGCCAAGGTGACTGCACATTGTAGGTAAGAATTCCAGTTCTTGGAAAATTGTTGCCTATGCTATACAGTGGCCAGATCGCTTTTATGGACGGCTGAATCTGTCAGAGTGACATTGAGGGGAGGCTAACCTGTACTGTGCTGCCTGTTTCTTAAAGGCTAACACAGGTTCTGGGTTCCCAAAGCACCAAGACTTAGTATAAAAACAAAAAACTGCGGATGCTGGAAATCCAAAACAAAAACAGAATTACCTGGAAAAACTCAGCAGGTCTGGCAGCATCGGCGGAGAAGAAAAGAGTTGACGTTTCGAGTCCTCATGAAGGGTCATTAGACTGGTGCAAGACAATTTGCATATTCATTAATATTTTCCTTCCTCTTCCCCCATTTTAGGAAGTGTTTTTTTTGAAATGAAGCAGAACACACAGTAATGCAGATGACTGTTGTCCTACTTAACCTATTTCTTAATTACAATAGTTTGTTATTGTGCATTTATACTGTGCTGCTAGTCTGAGATGGCAAGTGAAAAATGCAATTCGTAGCCTTGAAGACCCCTGTTACATAGCGTCACTATAAATTGCATTGCTCTTGTCAGGGGGAGTTCTCTGTCTTATGTTGGCAAGCACCCACAAAGTAATGTAGTTTGAGAGTCTGTATAGGGAAGCATCATATTTCTTCTAGGCTATGAAATTTATAAAGTAAGAGGCCCAAATATCATTCCTTTAAACCAGAGTCCAGCTAAAGGTGGGGGGTGGGGTGACAAATCTTCTCCATGGGGGCCTCACATCTGTATGATGACATCAGATTATTGTTTTATTATTCATTCATGGGATGCAAACATGACCAAAATTTATTGCAATCTTTAATTGCCCTTGAAAAGCTAGTGATGAGTGACCTTCTTGAATACAACTGAGTGGTTTGCTAGGCCATTTCAGAGGGCAGTTAAGTATCAGTCAACACACATACTAAATCTCAGTGCTCCAGGAGCCCCGAATGTTTGTGAGGCTGCAACAAACCAAGCTGGTCTCCATTCAGTGGCACTCCTACTGGAGTCAGCTGTCCATGGGAACAATTCTGGGCACTGTATGCAGGTTGAGGGGCTGGTGTGAATCCAACCAGATAAAGAGCAGGTTCCCTTTATAAAGGGTGTTTATGATAATCTAGTAGTTTCATGGTCACAATTTTTGATGTGAACTCATTATTACAGGTTTATTTAATTAATTACATTTAATTCCCGGCTCTCATGGTGGGATTTGAACTCATGTCTCCAGGTTATTGATCCAGGCTTCTGGGTTACGAATTCAGATACATAGCAGCTATGCTCCCATACCCCCTATTGGGAGACTGGGAGTTTACTGTGCAGTTATATGCCAGTTTGGTGACACCATTTTGTAGAAAGTTGTAGTGTAAAGCATCCTGGTTATATTGTCTCATTGATTGCATGAATTCATTTCTACTACAGACAATTAAAAGATGATCAGCAAAAATAGCTGGTTTGTGTAATCATTGAAAACCATTCAGTGTGTGTATTTGTAGTGGTTGTGATCTGCGATTCAGCTGTACTCGTGTTACTGATAACAGCTTGTTAACTGGTACAAGGACTTTCTATTTGATATTTAGCTGCTCCACAGAAGCAGCATTAATAATCCATTTGAAATTATCCAGAGAGTATGAGATGTAATTCAAGTCAATTACTTTGAAACCTGTCCTGCAGGTTTTTAGCATTTGTCTGGTTTTTCACATTTTTGTATGTTTTGGACTTATTTTAATGAACCATCTCTTTTCCTGAAGGGAACACATGATGGCTGCACTAAAGTCCAGCACGTTTACAATCCCTGGACAAGGGGCCTCACCATAAACCCTGCATTATCAGAATTATTTTCCTCAGAATGGGAGCTCTTACAATCTCTCGCTGTTTGATGCTTCACCTTTGCTTTCCCAACATTCACTCTCCCGATATGAACATATGCGTTAGGAGCTAGAGTAGGCCATTCGGTCTCTTGAGCCTGCTCTGCCATTCAATAAGATCATGATCTGATTGTGGCCTCAACTCTACGTTCGAACTACTTCGGCCATCTTAAATGAGAGGCCCCTTATTTTTAAACTGTACCCCCTAGTTCTAGTCTCTCCCACACAGGGAAACATCATTTCAGTATCCAACCTATTAGTCATTTCTCTTTATTTTAGCAATTTTAAAAAAATAACAACGAAAAGAAATGAATTTTGTAGACAAAATACTGAGTGAGTGCACACGTTTTTTCAATGGTGCGACCAAAGTCATTTATTTGATCTTTGAGTTGTAAAGTCAGCATCAATTACAGTACAAAGGAAAGCTGTAGTGTAAACGTCTATTTAATATCATTTGCATTGCAGTTAAAATTTTTTTTTAGCACTCCAACATCCAGAGTACAGGGCACTGATCGACAAGGATTCATGATCTCAGGCACATTACCTGTGTTCTCCCCTCTTCTTAAAAACATCACCATCAGAATGGGTCCACCTGCAGCATTACCTGTACTAACAAGACCGAGCATGGTATTTTTCTGCTGTGCTGTGATAAGACATGAATTGCTGAATTACTGAAGCATGATGCTTGTTAGCATGTCCAGTAATAGTGGAATTGAGGCATAACATTTGTTAATGTGTCTGAATGAAATTAGTTTCATTGGAAGATTTACCCCGATCCAAGAAATCTAAAACCCATTTCTGTGTGTACGCTTCACAAAGGACATGGAATAAGACCTAAAACAAGGGGCTTTCTTTACTGAGGTTGAAGGATAAAACATTTCCTTCAATTTGAGAGCCGCAGAGATCACGTTTAAAATAAAATTCTAAAGGAGATTCTAAAACTCCCAAAAGCCTCCATGTCATGTGATAAATTGGGGCAAACTATTACTGAGAGTAGAGGTTGCCTTAAAGGTCACACAATTCAAAATGGAGAAGAACCACTGAGCTAATCCATTCAGGTTTTCAGACAGATTCAGCAGGGACATTGATGTACTGAAGCACAGGCATAATCCAGCAATCCTATTCATCTATAATGTAATGCAGAAATCAAGGCAATACTCTGAACAGGCACTCTGCAATATCTCCAACAAATAGGAAGAGGTTTTAAAGTAGTGTAGCATTGCATTGGTGGAAATGAAAAGAATGTGTAAAATAAAAGGTTTACATTTACCGACTAACACATTTGTCACATGGGACTAATTTATGGAGCCATTCTTGGACATAAGTGAGAGATGACTGTCCTGTTAAATGGATTATTTTTCAGATCTCTAATGAAAATCAAGTAATCCCAGGATGCATATAAAGAAAGGCTTACATTTTTTTAAATCACCTTTCACAACTTTGAGACATCCCAAAGTGCTTTACAGCCAATGAAGTGATGTCACTGTTGTAATTTAGGAAACACAGACATCAACTTGTGCAAGTAAAAGCTTCAACAATGTAACAATGACCAGATAAATTATTTTTGCGACGTTGCTTGAGGGATAAATATTGACCACGACACCAGGGATAACTCCTCTACTCTTCTTCAAAATAGTGCCATGGACTTTTTATGCCCATCTGAGGGGGAAGACGAGGCCTCAGTTTAACATTTTATCCAAAGGCACAGCAGCATTCCACAGGAGTGTCGGTCAATTTCTTTTAATATAGTGTGTGGCCAATTCATGTAAGTGCACAGGCTTTTTAAATTCCGTTGTACACACAATAACCTAACAGGACTGACTTATACATGGCCTGCATGGGAGGTTTCAGGTTGCTGCATGGCTTAGAGGGAAGTTTGGTATCGGCCTGCAGCTTTGTGTTCAAGTCTCAGACTCAGAGTACTACCCACTGAGCCACTGGAAGGTTGAATGCATGGTAATGCAGGCAGATTGCTCAGTAGGGCACTTGTCAGGTGAATTTATACTGAAATGATAGAGTTAGAATTTTGCTTCTTTGCTTCATACAAAGTTTGAGGATCAATATGGTTTTGGTGACATGATGTTTTGTAAGTTTGTATTGATACAGATCCGACAACTTTCTTGCTGCAAGATGTAACTGTGCGCAGCTGTCCTTGAAGACACCACGGGGGTCACACAGGCACCTTGCTTGCCTACCCTCAGGGAATCGATGTAGCCTGCAGGGTGCTGCGCAAACAGATTTCTCCCCCATTATGTCCTTGGTCAAAGAGGTACCTTTTTAAGCAGTGAATTATAGGAAAAGAACGTCAAAGAGGTTTAGGAATGGAATTCCAAAACTTAGAGCCAGGCAGCTGAAGGCACAGCCGCCAAAGATGGACCAATTAAAAGTGGATGAGCAAGAGGCCAGAATTAAAAGAATGTGGTGATTTTGGACGCTTGCAGGATTGGGCAAAGTTAGAGAGAAAAGAAAGGTCAAGGTTATGGAGGGATATGAAAATAAGGATGAGAATGTTAAAATCATAATTGGCTACCCTATGATGTATAAATTGAAGGTTTTATTGGAACTGCAGTTGAAGGGGCTGTCACATGCTGTTTTATAGGATATTTCTGCCACCTGAGGGAGTAATAAACCTATTAAATGCAAATTTCCAGTTTTGCAGCTTGCAGTACTGTTGCCAATGCAGGTTCTTGGGGTCTGTCACTATAATAATGATGCATCAAAGTTTAGGGAATCAACAGTTTTCTGTAGAGCCACAGAAATTGGTTTATGAGTGTGCCAGCAGGTAATCTCACTAAAATAAATGCAGGATATAGTCTCAATATTCAGTTACCAGCAGAGATCAGTGGGGCCAAATGGCCTATTTTTGAGCTGCAACTTCTATATAAGTGATTTGGCATCAGTGCAACTCACAGAGCCCAGAGGGACTAATACCTGATTTAAAAATTCAAAGATGTGCAGTAAACACAGATCATTTTCCCTGGGTTGGAACAACAGGAAAAAGCTATGCAAAAGCACCTGCCGAATACTAGTGGGCGGGCGCTGCACTATTTTGTATTAACATCTTGGCAGCCCCTCACTTGTCAACCCATCATTTTGCAGTATTCAGTCAGCAAATTATGCCCTGATGTTACTTTGTGGGGTGCAGGAGAGCTATCGTTTTCCTGTATTTGTTTGAAGGTCTTCTCTCTCCTGTTATGTGGAAGCATGTACCCATTTATTTGAAATTCTTATCGCTTCTGCAAAGATGAATTTTTCAGAAGAGTGTGTTAAGTGCCTAATGCAAGCATCCCATTGCATCAGTATAGACCCTGGTGGTTTTGAGTATTCACAGAATAGGGTTTACATCCCATCTCAGCACATTTATGCAGAACCTGATGTGATGTATGGAACTGGCTACCAAATGGCATCGACTGGCACTGATACTTTTAAGGGGAAGCTAGACATATAAAATGATAGAGAAAGGATGAGCAGGATACCCATTTAGGGTCAGATGAAAGAATAATTATGGAATATTTCTGTAATTTGAAGATTATTGTACTATGCATGTGATGAAATAAGTCATTTTATTAGTGCCTCTCACCTCAACGCCTTATTCAAATTAAAATAAATTATTTCACATCAATTTATTGAAGGCAACAAGTATATAACTGAACTTCATGAAGTTGGTGCCTGCATGCTCCCACTTTGAATTCCGTTTGACCAACCCTCTGTCACATTAAATGCAACAGCTTTGTGATATTTTCTTATAAAATGATGTTTTTATATTTTTAATTATACATGATGGGACTGAGCAGTTTACAGGGAGGAAGAAGCTACCAGTGAATAAAGCATGCAAACCAAGCTTGTGTTTTTTAGGGTGATGAATTATATCCCTGACATTTCTTTTGAGTGCTGTCAGAGACAAAAAGACAAGTGCCACACTATATCCCCCAATGCACATCATCAGTGTTTGCAGTCAAGCTTTTCTGATAGGTAATGGAAAGCTGGGGAGAGCGCAGTAGAAGAAAGACAATTAATTTGCAGATTGCTGGAATGGTTCAAGAGATTGTAGGGTAATTGCTGACAAAAACACACGGGTTTGAACTTGTGGATCCTGTTTTATATTTCTGCCCAGATGTGTAAAATGTCTTCTCTACAAGATCAGAAAGTAATCAAATGTGATTGAAAGTCTGAAATAAAAGCAAGGTGCTGGAAATAAACAGCAGGTCTGGCAGCATTTACGGAAAGAGAAGCAGTTAACGATTCCAGTCATATTTGACTCAGAACATTAACTCTGTTTTTATCTCTCTACAGATGCTGCCAGACTTTCTGAATATTTCCAGCATCTTCTGCTTTTATTTCAGATTTCCAGCATCCATGTTTTGCATTTACCTTAGTTGAGGAGAGTTTGGTGTGATATACTTAATGCTTGCATTGTACCTCTAAGAATAGGGTTCATTTCGGAGAACTCTATCTGCTTCACTTCAGGTAATGTATTTTTATCAATCTGCAATTAATTGGTGGATATCCTGTCCAGCTGCGGTCAGTTTTGGCCTGTATCTCTTGTCAATGTCTGACTGTGGACTGACTTAGCCTCACCATAGACTGCAATTTTATAATGCTGTGAAGCACTTTGTGTTCTAAGGCCACATGGGGAGTAGGTGGGACTGTGGAGTTGAGGTTATAGTCAGAATAATCATGATCTTATTGAAAGGCGGAGCAGGCTCGAGGGTCCGAGTGGTCCACTCCTGCTCCGAATTCGTATGTTCATATATATCTAATACTGGAACATAAGTCCAGAGCCAGGAGCGGACCTGCTTCCAGCACATATACCAGGTTTGCTTGTTTCGAAAACGCTGAATGTTTGTCAGTTTGTAGGAAGGACAGGGAGAGACAATATAAAATAAAGAGTAGAATTCTAAAAGGGATGCAGGAGCAAAGGGACGCGAGTGAATATGTGCGTAAATCATTGAAGGTGGCAGCTAATAAAGCATATGGCATCCTGGGCTTTATCAATAGGGGCATGGAGTATAAAAGCAAGGAAGTTATGTGAAAACTGTGTAAAAAAAAAAACTGGTGCAGCCTTAGCCTCAGCTCAGTTCTGGGTATCACACTTTAGAAAGGATGCAGAGGCATTAGAAAGATTGCAGAAAAGATTCAGGAGAATGGTTCCAGGCATGAGGAACTTCAGTTTTGTAAATAGATTAGAGAAGTTGATATTGTTTTCCTTGTAGAAGAGAAGGTTGAGAGAAGATTTGATAGAGATATTCAAAATCATGAGGGGCCTGGACAGAGTAGATGGAGAGAAATTGTTCCCATTAGTGGAAGGATCGAGGACCAGAGTTCACAGATTTAGTTAAAGTAACTAGCATTAGGGACATGAGGAGAAACTTCTTTCACCCAGCGAGTGGTTAGGATCTGGAATGCACTGCCTGGGAGTGTGGTGGAGGCAGCTTTAGTTGAGGCATTCGAGAAGGAACTGGATTATTATCTGAAAAAGAAGAATATGCAGGGTCACAGGGAGAAGGTGGGGGAATGGCACCAAGTGAATTGCTCCTTCAGAGAGGCAGCACAGACATGATGGGCTGAATGACACCCTTCTTTGCTGTAATCATTCGGTGATTCTTTTCTGTAAAATTGGCTGTTACAGTCTTTGGAGAGCTGCCCCATCAGTCAACCAGTCTCCTTTAGTTTGCGTTGCATGTGCTCACTGCCACATGCTCCAATGCTCAATAATTTCTGTGGTACGTTTGAGAAATGCATTTGTGTCATTATGAACAGCTTCTACATTAGAGCTTTTATTAGAAGGAGTAACCTGGTCAAAGGCTTAATTCTAAGCTTTGAGAGGGAAGAGCAGCAGAAATCCATAACAAATCTGAAGCTGAGAGTAAACTTCTTACTTCACCATTTTCTGGAGCTTTCATGGGCTCCCTTCCCAAGGTTTTAACCCATGTTTGAAGACTAAAGTTTGGGGTTCTGCTCCACAGTGAGAATTTCCAATTTCACTGATATCAACAAGTAATTGTGTACTTGTAATATTCAAAGCAGAAATTGTATGTCTGTAGCATCTTTCATGAACTCAGGATGTTTCAAAGCACTTCATCGGCAATGAAATAATTCTGAAATGTAGTAATTGTTGTAATGTAGGCATTAGGTAGGAAGGCTTTTTTGGGTTGAATACAAAGGATGTGATTGAAGGTGTAAGTTAGGAGTAAAATGCATTTAATGTTACAGGCAATTCATGGTAAGGTTTGAAAGTACTTATAGGACAGTGAGAAAGGGAGATCATTGTAAATGCCATGTATGATTAGTTTACTGTATTGATTGAAGTCTGTGACGGTTTTTCTATATTAACTGACCTAATAAGTTCATCAGGCATTTTTAGGTACTGTTTTTATGTGCATGGCGTGATGGAGGTAACATTAACTAAGGTGGCCTCCACCTCCTGTTCTCCCTGGTCTTCATCACTCACTCCTGTCAAGGAGCCTGCTGTCTTTTGTCTCATGGCCTCTGCAAGAGTATCTATGGTCTATCTAGGAGAGACTTCATCTGGCTTCCCGCAGTCTTTACAGTGTTATGATGTGGCAGGTGATGTGTGCCAGGCGGACCAGATCCACAAGGGAAACTTGGCCATGCTATCACAATGGTTTTGCAATTTGTATTTATTAAAAGAAGATTTGAGCTTTGAATTCAGAAGTAACGAGTCCACGAACACTATTTAGAGATTTGAAAAATTAAATCAAAACATTTGTTAACAAAAGAAAAGAATTCAAACACAGACATAAGATTACAGTTACTTGATTTTACAACAAATCCCAAAATTCCTAATTGACCTGACTCTCAACTTCACATCCCATTTAAGGCAACAGTCCAAAATAGATTTCAAATTTAAGTAAGCAGTCCGACAAGGTTACCACAACACCCATTCGACAGTGGAATTCCAAAGGCTTTTAACACATTTTTAGTTACTGAACACAGCAGACTTTTACAAAAGATGCTAAAGGCTTTTCCCCAAGGCTGCTTTACACAGCATACCTTTCAGGATGTTACACAGCCACACCCCACATAACCTTCCATCCTTCTTTATATATGTTTCTCTGTCTTCAATGCGTAAAATTCTATCTTTCTACATGATCGGAAATTTACTTTTCCCATAATATAAGAGTGTTTTAAGTTGTCAATATGACCTCTTTCCTTTTGGGAAAAAATAAACATAATAATAACCTTGCCATATTTACCTTGTCAGTTGTAAACATCCTACCATCCCTTTGAAAACCAAACAACCCCTTCACTTAATCTAGAAATGCAAATTTCATTCACACCTTATCTGTGGAATGCTCATCCTCGCTTGTCCATCTCCATTTCAAAAGTCTGCATTACACCTAACTCTCCTGCAGTCTGACTCTTATTTAGTTAAATCAGTCATAGAAAGAACCATCCACGCTCACACCCTTAAGCCTACAATAATGTTATGAAAAATATTATATAGTTTTGTGACACCTCCATCCTTAAGGAAAAATGAACCATCATAATTTTAAAAGGTGGCTTCATTTTCTCAACCCATGTAACTTTAATTACTACGCTTATCTATATACACAAACTATTACACTACCAGGTGCCAGCATCACCATAACAATATATACAAATCCTTTGTATCAACAGAGGTCATTTGAGTCCAGTGTCCAGGTTTTAACTGTCTAATGTCCTGCTTTAAACTCTTGACAAGGCATCTGCAATTAGATTTTCTCATCCAGCTACATGTATAATCTGTAAATTAACTGGCTGCAGTAATAAATTGCACCCGAATAGTCTTGCACTTGTCTTGTCTCAAAATTTGTCCATAAATTTTAAACGATTGTTGTCTGTATGAACAATTGTTTCTGAAGAATTGCTTGCAACGTAAACCTCAAAATGCTGCAATTCTAGTACCCAGAGTCCTTTTCGATTGGAGCAAACACACTGCTAAAATTTGATACAAACTTCCAATAAAACCCACTCATGTCCAGAAATCTCAAAACTTCTGGTTTGTTGTAGGCACGGGCACCTTCATGATGGCTTTTACTTTCACATTTCTCGAAGTCACCTTACCATATCCAATGACACGGCCTAGATAAGTAATTTGCGCTTTTGCAAATTTGCTCTTAGCTAAGTTCACCACCAAATTAGCTTCTTGCAGTCGACCGAACAGTTCTTTCAGATGTTGTAAATGCTCCTCCCACATTTGACTGAAAACTACCAAATCACTAATATAAACAGCACAATTGCTTGGTCCTGCAATTACATTTTTGGCATCTTTGAAATGTTGCTGGTGCATTCTTCATACCAAATGGCATTTAAATTGATATCATCCATCTGGCATCACAAAAAGTGATCTCTTTTGCTCTATCCTACAATGGTACTTGCCAATATCCTCTCAGCAAGTCAACCTTTGTGATCAGCTTTGATTGTCCCACTTTCTCAATGCAATCTTCCAACCATGGAATAAGATATGACTCCACTTTTGTCACTGTGTCTACTTTTCAATAATCCACACAGTCTTTGTGTTCCATCCGGTTTTGGTACTATCACAATAGGCGAACTTCAGCTATTGCAACTAAACTCAATGATAACATTTTGAAGCATGCATCCAATTTCTTTCGATACCTGTGATTATTTTGTTGGATTAAATCTATAAGGATGTTGCCTTATTGAAACTGAATCACTCACATCTACATCATGTATAGCTAAATTTTTTCTCCCCAGCGTATTCCCACAAATAACTTTCTGTGGCTGCAATAGCTTCGCCAAATCACTTTGACACTTGTCTGGAATATTACTCAATATTACATTTAAATTCTTAAGTACCCCCTCATTGTCCAGTTTGATTAGAGGAAAATCAATTTCAGAATCTTTCATTCCTACCCTTTTCTCTTTATCCACCATCACTAATACCTCATTTTGGTTATCTTCCCTGTAAAAGTACTTTTTGAGCATATTTACTGACACACCCTCTGCTTCTTTCTTCTATCGGATTATTTACTAAATAATTTACTTCACTCAGCTTCTTTTCAATTCTGTAAGGTGCACTAAACCTTGCCTGTAATGGTTCACCCAATACTGGTAATAAACTAACACTTTCCCCCAGCAACAAAACTATGAACCTATCTGCCTTTGCCTTCATCACCTGCTGTGATATCTTTAAATGTTCCTTAGCTAACTCACATGCTCTGTTCAATCTTTCTCTGAAGTTTATCACATAATCCAAAAGGGTAGTTTCCAAACCTTGCTGCACTCGTTTCTCCTGCATCAACTTCAGTGGCCTCCTTACCTCATGAACATAGACTACTTCAAAAGGACTAAGTGGCAGCTTGACAAATACATGAATAGGATGGGAATAGAAGGATACCGACCCCGGGAGTGCAAAATGTTTTAGTTTGACAGGCAATATGATCGGCGCAGGCTTGGAGGGCCGAAGGGCCTGTTCCTGTGCTGTACTTTTCTTTGTTCTTTGTTTTATTAAATCCCGTTGATTCAGTAGGAGTGTCTCTAATAGCGAGTAACAAGAATGGAATTCCTTGATCACAAGCCTGCGGATGGGCTTGACAATAAGCCCTCATCATAGTTTTCAAAGTTTGATGCTATCCTTCCAAAGCACTATGTGATTCAGGATGTTATGCTGATGACTTAAACTGTTTAATCCCCAGGCTGCTCATTACTTCCTTAAACAGTTTTGACGTGAAATTTGAACCTTGATCCGACTGTATTTATTTCAGTCGCCGTATGTCACAAAAAATTTAGTTAACTCTTCCACAATTCTCTTTGCTGTAATATTGCATTGTATTTTGTAAAGGTATCACTTCCAGAAACCTTGCAGACACATTCATAATTGTCAGCAAGCACTGATTTCTACTTTTAGTCTTAGGAAGGGGCCCTACACAATTAGTCAGGACCCTGGTAAAAGGTTCCTCAAATGCTTGAATTGGAATTAAAGGTGCTGGTTTAATCACTGCTTGAGGTTTTCCTGTCACTTGACATGTATGACATGAGCTACAGAATTTAACTACATCTTTATGCAGCCTTGGCCAATAAAAATATTTTTGTATCTTTGCCTGCGTTTTCCTAATTCCTAAATTCCCCTTTATTGGAATATCATGAGCTACTCTCAATATTTAATTTCTGTATCCAGATGATATAACTACCTGATGCACTACCATCCATTTCTCATCTGCTGAAACATGAGATGGTCTCCACTTCCTCATTAACACATTCCCCTTTAAGGTGATAACAGGCTGGAATACATTCTGCCCCTGCTTCTGAATAAGTTGGACTGCAGCAGTTCAACAAGTTAGCTCACCACCACCTTCTCAAGGGTAATTAGGGATGGGCAATAAATGCTGGCCTACATCCCTTGAATGAATTTTTTTAAAAAGCTGTCTGATATAACTGCTTTATTTGTGGATCCTTCTGCTGCAATTCTACCAATTTAACTGAACAAAATGCTTCCACTTCATTCTCTTCAACCTTTTCTTCTTACACTATCTTTTCAATGACGGATCCAGCTAATTGAATATTAGCATCTTTCTTCTGCCTTTTAAATCACTCCTCTTCCTGTTTTAACCTGTGAGGTTGTGATCTCATTGCTACACAATCTGGAAACAATCCAGGATGCTCTTTCTGCAACACCTCTGTTGAATGCACCGCCACAGGCCGTTCGACTATGGTAGGCATCACCAACACCTGTGACCCAGCTCATAACATTACCTAAAATAAATTGAACTCCTGCAATAGACAATTTTTTTTCCACTACTCCTACCTCACCTGTTTTCCACTTACTCTTCAAATTTATCTTCCACAATGGAAAAGGTTTCGCATTTCCATGAACCCCACTTATTATCACTTTTTCCTGCAATACTCCCCCTGGACAACAAATATCACTATCCCATAACATTAAGCCCCTGTGTCTTTTAAATTTTAATATCTTTGCCTGTTCCACTCTGTACACATGGAAAGACTTTCCCTTCACATACAAAACCTTTAAACATTTCTGTAACCTGCCCTTCAGCACTCCCTTGGGTAAATTGTGAACACATTCCCACTTCTCTACCTATCACTGATTCTTCCTCCTTCACCTGTACATAAACGGCTAGTTTTTTTCCAGTGCCTGGATCTCAGAACCCAAGTATTCTTATTTCCAGAACTTGTCCGTGTTACAATTACTGCAATGGGTTTTCCCTGTAACCTCCAACACATTGACTTTGTCTGCCCCACCTTGTTACAATGAAAACAGCTCCATTTTCAAGCGTCACTTCTACCCTCAGCGTCTTCCTTTTTGGTCTGAAGAGAAACTTCCTGAAAATTTTCAACTACTCCTTCTTTTCCTTAACTAACTACCTTCCTTTCATCTTCCACTTTCTATACTTCTCTGATTTAAAAGAGTGATGGCAAAAAAGGTTTAGATCTATGAACTAACTCATAATCATCAGCTGTTTCTGCTGCTTGTCTTACCGTTTTAACCCACCGTTCTTCCACATGAGTTCTCACTACCAAAGGAATTGAATCTTTAAATTCTTACTTCTCTAAGAGCTAGATATGTTGTCCCTACCTTTTAATGCCTGTATCCACTGGTCAAAATTACTTTGTTTTACTCTCTCAAACTCAATATAAGTCTGACCAGGCTGTTTCCTTATATTCTTAAACTTCTGCCTGTGCGCCTCAGGAACTAACCCATGTGCACTCAAATTAGCCTTTTTTATTTCCTCATAATCCATCAACACTTCTGACAGTGAAGCATAAACCTCATGAGCTCTACCTACCAATCTAGACTGTAAAAGCAATGTCCAGATTTCTTGTGGCCATTTCATCTGCTTGACTATCTTCTCAAACAAAATAAAGAACACCTCTACATTCCTTTCCTCAAATTTTGGAAGACCTGCACACATTTAAACATCTCCCCACTGGGATTTAGATTGGAAGTGGTCATTTCATCCTCAGAACCTCCTTCAACCTCTGAGATTTATTTTTTAACTTCCAGCTTTTTAAGCTGATATTCCCTTTCTCTTTCCTTCTACCTTTCTACCATTGCTAATTTCTCCCTCTGGAGATTAAATTTCCTCATTTCCATTTCCCTTTGAAATGCTCTCTCTTTTACTTGTTCCTTTTCTTTCACCCCCAGCTCAACATTTTTTCAGTTCCTTTTCATGTTCAATCTGCTTCATTTGCAACTGGATCTTAGCTCATTCACCTGACTTACCCCATAAAGAACCTGGTGCCTCTAGTATCCCTTCCAATTTCAAATGCTTCAATAATATCTGCTTTCTTTGTCCCTATAGTTAAACTTAACTGCAACTTATCCACCAATCCAGTTAACTTACCTTTTACTTTTTGTAAACCAATCAGAGTTATATCTTTGATTCCCAGAAAAGTCTTAGCTATAGATAAAGCCATTTTTGCAGTCCCACCACTTTAAAATCCCTTGCACCAACTCCTTAGTTCACTGTACTTCTCGTACTTGTATCCTTAAGATTCAACAACTCCCAGCCAATCAAGGAATTTCAAAAATCCTGCACAGAGCCCCCAGGTGATATGTGCCAGGTGGATCAAATCCACAAGGGAAACTTGGCCACACTATCACAACGGTTTTGCAATTTGTATTTATTGCGAGAAGATGTGTGCACTGAATTCAGATGTAATGAGTCCACTAAGACTTTTAGAGATTTTAAAGATTAAGTTAAAATATTTATTAACAAAAACAAGATTTCATGCACATCCATAAGACTACAATTACTTAATACTATAACAACTCCTAAAATTCCTAACTGACGTGACTCCCAGTTCCACACCCCCTTTAAAGCAACAGTCCAAATTAGATTTTAGATTTAAAAACAAAACCAGCAAGTTAACACAATACGCACTTGACAGTGGAATTCCAAATGGCTTCTCCCACTTCAGCTACTGGATACAGCTGACTTATGACAAATGGCTGGAGGCTTCCTGAAGGCTGTTTCACACACTCCTGTTAGATCTTACATGGTTCTTGCCTCACAGCCTTTCATTCTCCTTTATATGTTTCTCTCTCTTTAATATGTGAATACTATTCCTCCATATGTCTTTGGTACGGTACTTTTTCCATAATATTAAAACTTTCATGTTGCCAATATTGTCAATAATCTTTGGGGAAAAATAAACACACTCCTTAGCATGGCTTATCTGACTACTTGTACACTTGTTGAAATCCAAACAATCCCTTCATTTATCTAAAAATTCAAATTCCCTTCACGTTTTACATGCTAAACCAGCATCCATGTTTACTCATTAGCCTTTCAAGCACATTACTACACCTAGCTTCTTTTGATAATTCCAAGCTTGCAGTCTACCTGACTCCAAATCAAATTAAATCACACAAATAGAACCAACTATACTCACACCCATAAACCTACTTTACAATAAACCAGAAAAATATTATGAAAATTATTATACTTTCGGAGCACCGTATACTCTGCTTTTTGTGTATTGCACAAATACATCATGAAGTAATGGTATATGACAGCGTATCGCAACTTCAGAGCAATTGCAATTAAAAGAGGGTTATGGCTGACAGCTGTAACAGAACACAGACTCACAGAGGACAGGACTTCAAGCCTTGGCCATTTAATGGCTCAGCTGAGCACAATCTTTTGTGAGATGGAATCATCACTGCGTGGAGTAAAATTCTCAGAAAAGCCTCTTTGCAGAAGCAGTTCCTCTTGGTCATGTGCAGAGCAATATTGATTAAGACAGTTTAAGCAACAGTATCTTGGACTGTCTGGTTGTGGAAAGAGAATTGAGATGCTGTTATCCTCCATACTTGCTACCTCCCAAATCCATGACCGTTACCATCTAGAAGGACAGGGGCAGCAGACACATGGGAACACCACCACCTGGAAGTTCCCCTCCAAGCCACTCACCATCCCGACTTGGAAATATATCTCCGTTCCTTCACTGTCACTGGGCCAAAATCCTGGAACTGCCTCTTTAACAGCACTGTGGATGTACCTGCACCACATGGAGTGCAGTGGTTCAAGAAGGCAGCTCACCACCACCTTCTCAAGGGCAATTAGGGATGGGCAATAAATTTTGGCCTGGCCAGTGGAGCCCACATCCCATGAACAAATTAAAACGAAATGAAGTTGCTAGGCTTTCACATCAATACAAACCATATTGTATCTTCCACGAGTAAAGTTGGAGGATCTAATTCTGGCACACGCATGTGAATTAAGCTAATACCGCATCCGCTTCACACTCACTGCAGCATAACCTCAGCTGTACAGAGCGATCACTTAAAAGCATTCTGGTTGCACAGTCTGACATGATTTCAATTTCACTTTTAGATTTTTGGTGTAGAGGCTGACTGCTCTGCCTACTCTTCCCTGCCATTAAAAATGTAACTATGAATTAGATTCAGTGAATAGAGTTCCATTTGGTCTGATCGGGGGAAGACATTGTAATTCAGCCCAGAGCCCTAAGGAGGCACCAGTCTGAGTTCCTGTGGTAATCTCAAAATAAACAGTAGCAAATTTGTTTTGCCTTCCAACCATGAAGAGAAAATAAACACCATTAACCAGTGAGGCAAAATGAATCAATGGGATAATAATTTTCTTCACCATCATGTTACTGTTCTGACATTTTAAACCTGGTCTCTTCAGACCACAGTCGAGGTGCACATTTATAGAGCGCAGAAATATCCCACTTCATACACATTATTTACTTTTGGGGTGACATGGACCCCAAGATGGGCTTTTGACAACATATTGGTGCCATCACCAAGAGCGCCCATTTCCACCTCTATTACATTGCTCGACTCTGCCCCTGTGTCAGCTCATCTGCTGCTGAAACCCTCATTCATACCTTTGTTATTTCTAGACTTGACTATTGCAACACACTCCTGGTTGGCTCCCACAACCTACCCTCCATAAGCTTGATGTCAACCAAAGCTCTGCTGCCTGCGTCCTAACTTACACTGTGTCTTGCTCACCCCTCACCTCTGTGCCCATTGACCTACATTGGCTTCCAGTCAAGCTTGATTTTAGACCTCTTATCCTGCTTTCAAATCCCTCCATGGACTTGTCCCTCCTTGGATGGGACTTAATCTGGCCCCTGCGAGTGGACTGACAGGCTGAGGTCTTGTGAAAGCAGGGGTGGAGTGGGGTTGGGGCTGGAGTGCCCATTGCCCTCCCGAATCTCTCTGGTTCAGTCAAGCGTGGGGAAGGTCAAGGTCGGCCTTCCCACCCAGAGACCAATTGAAGCCCATAGGTGGCCAATTAAGGCCCTCATTCTGCTGCTGCTGGCATTCTGCCAGAGGCAGTGAAGCTCACACAGTAAAAGCTGGTGGCTTTCCAGCAGGCTTGGAGGTGAGAATCCTCCTGATCAGGCACCACGTCACTCACGGAGGGTGCTCCGGCAGCAATGGCTGTTCCTATGGAAACAAAATGCTATTTTCACCTCTCACCTGGGCCTACCTGCTTGGCCCTGGAGTAGCCTGAACCTGCTTGCCTGAGTTCTCTGCCCTCCCCCATCATTGCTGGTCCAGGGCTGGCTCCAGTCCCAACTGCTCCCAGTGGCACTGCTGGGCATGAAGAACTGCCAGCCCTCTGATTGGCCAGCAGCTCTTGGAGGCAGGGTTATTGCCCTTAAAGTTAGTTGCCTGGTGGGCACAAAATTGCATCAGGCCTCTAGGAAAGGTCTGTGACAGGCTGGCTCAGCTTTCCACAGCCCACCTTTGGATTTATTGCCGCCGGTAAATCCAGCCCCCTAGCTCTGTAATCTTCTCCAGCTCCACAACCCTTCCAGATATCTGTACTCATGTTAACTCTGACCTTTTGAGCATCCATGATTTTAACTGCCCCATCATTGGTGGTTATGCCTTCAGCTGTTTGGGGGGTAAGCTCTGGAATTCCCTTGCTAAACCTCTCCGTCTTTTTATCTGGTTTTCCTGCTTTCAGATGCTCCTTAAAACCTACTTCTTTGACTAAGCTTTTGACGTCTGCCCTAATATCTCCTAAAGTGGCTTGGTGTTATCTTTAGTTTTACAATACTCCTGTGAAGTGCCTTGGGACTTTTTATTACATTACGTGTGCTATATAAATATAAGTTGCAGTTGTTGCTATTGAAGTGCAGTGATGTCACTTAGATGATGCAGCCATTTTTACACCGTAAGATCCCACAAACAGCAGCGTGTTGAATCTTTGATCACTTTGGTATTGGTGGATGGAGAAGCTGTGATCAGGCCAGTTCCCTGTATCTCTGCAAACAGCTGAGATCCTTAACCTCCACCTGGCTACTGGGCCTCTGCTGAGTCTTTCCCGCGAAGGGCAGCACCTCTGACAATGTGGCACCAACTCAATACTGTACTGAAATGTCATCCGAAACTTTGAGTACAGGTTCTGGTGTAGGGACTCAAATCACAACAGAGTAGGAATAATTATTTTATATCACAACGTAAAGTTCCTATAGATATTGTCATGGTTTTTGATCATTTTCAATGAGCTATTTAAAATTGAAGGATGTTAATGTTTTGTAAACTGAATTTGCCTGCAGTGTGTACTTCAGGTTCTTGCCTGTGATTGGTCAGAATTAGTATTGAAGTGTCAAGGTCACAGCATTGGTAAATGTGATGCTCAGTGATCTTATTTATATTTTATATCTTTTCCTTTTGATTTTTCTATTAGTATCTAATTCTCTCTCAAAGGCACTGACTCATGCAGGGGTTCCATTTTGCAGGCAGCACCAACTCTGCACTATCTCAAGAACGTGGCTATTCATCATGTGCAACATTGAGTTTTGCCAGGCTATTTGACTATGTGAGCCATCAAACTGCAGCCATTCTATTGCTGCTAGTAAAGTAGAACAAGTGAGGATTCTGAAGTTACACTGTAAGGTACGAACACACAAACACTTAGCACATTAATTTACAATTCTTCTCTCCCAATATACAGTAACATTTCTATGAAAATAGAGCAGAGGAATTTCAGATGAATGTGTTAAGCATTCATATTCTAACATCCTGCAATTTCAGGGTGCAAGCCCCTAAAATCATTACTCTTATAAGGCAGTAGCAAACACTTGATGTTTCTCCAAATAATTACAACACTTATATGGATATTACAGTGGAACTCTGATTTCCAAAGGGTAATACAAGCAATTGTTAAAGCCAATTTCCTCTCCTATCAAAGGCAAGAGATAATCATTTAAACTCTTTTCTCAGCTAAAATATTTGGAGGGCGTTCTCAATGGAACAGTGTGTCATGAAAAATATAGACTGTGCATGTGCTCCAAACACCAAATCATAAAGGCTGTTTGCTCATTGCTTCATACTTAGTTTGTCCTGAAGAGCAAAATTAGTAGGAGTGCAAAACAGATGGTGATGGATCAGCCGTGTGGAGAGTACAATCAGACAAAGGTTATAACCAGCGCCAACCTGCTACAGCCTGTTTCTCACTCCGCATATCTTTGCTCGTGAAACTGAATTCATGAAACTTGAGCTGGCCAATCAGCAGTTTTTGTGATATTTACCACATCACGTCATGAGCCATTCACTGAATTTTTTTAAAATAGGAAAACCATTCAAAATGGGGCACTGAGGCTTTTAAAGGAGTTACGTTACACAGAATTTCATGAAATTTACAACACACAAGGCTGCCCCACTCAGCCCCACTTGTTATGTGTCAGTCTTTATGCTCCACATGAACCTCCTCCCGCTCTACTTCTCATCCTGTCAGCATAGCCTTCTCCTTTCTCCATCATGCACTTATCTAGCTTCCCTTTAAATGCATCTATATTATTCGCCTCCATGCAGAAACAAACACCACTTGTACTTTCTATGCTCAGAACAGTGGTGCCTGCCTGAGTGTTTACTGCTCAGTTCGATTGTTGATGATGATATAGTAATGCTCTGTTATGAAAGCACCAGCACACCTGAGTTTCAGGAGGTTTTACTGCTACACTGGCACGATTTGTGATGTAAAACTTCATGCTGGTATTCTCAATTCCATTTAGTTCTAAAAATGTGCAGTGTAACTGAGACTATTGAGGTACTGCCAGCACATGGGAACCAATTGGTGGGAAGTAATGGGTAAAGTGACTCTTTGTTACATAAATATAAATGCCTGCTGCGTGTATATTCACACAGGCTGTGCTGAATTAGCACAACAACTAGAAAGCCCAGAGATCTGGGGAACTGAATCTAGCATTTTTGTATTTGAGATTTGTGTGTGGGAGAATCAATAGAGCTATTCTTCATTAGAAAAGAGTTTGGAAATGATTTTGGAGTTATTGTACAGCTTAGAGTTGGTGGAGAGGGATGTAGCATGATCTGAATGAATAAAAGGATTATTATCAATGTTAAACTTCTGTGGTGGGAAGTACAATGAATGTGTTGCAGTTTTCTCATTGAGAATGGCTTTGTGATTGATTTAATTTGTTCACTGTTTGTTCAGCTACAAATTAGTGACTCTCTTCTTATCTGTGTATAAGGATTTTGATAGTTAAAGGTGGATTTTAAACTTGGCTTCCTGTTATAAACCCACATTGATTTTACTGTGTCTTCGCGGGTTGCATCTGTTCTTCTGAACAGATGGGTGGCGTTAGCGGACACGTGCTCTCTGTAATTCGACCCACAGCAAATGTGGTTAACCCTTAACAGTCTCCTGAAATGGCCTAGCAATCACTCAGTTGTGTTAGGTACGTGGCTCACCACCACCTTCCCAAGGACAATTAGGGATGGGCAATAAATGCTGGCCTAGCCAGCGACACCCACTTCCCATGAATGAATTAACAAAAGGGTCAGACTTCAGATTTTACCGGAGGCTGTGGTTTCCTCAATGTCCAAACTGGTGGTAAAGAAGAGTCGACATTTGTAGGGAGCCAAAAAGCAGTCCTGCTGCAGGGCTGTAAGTGATGGGGTCCATTCATTCAAGTTCCCAAAGGCAGCCGACTTGCCACCCAGATCCCTGTTGGGCCCGCTAGCCAGCAGCCAGGTTGGAGCAGGAGTCTGGGCCTATGCAGACAAGGCCCGGGAGTTTAAATTGCCCAGGGCCGAATGGTTCACGATATTGCCTCGGCCCCCACCTGTGTGACTCCTGATCAGGTATTAAAATCAGGCCTTTAATGTCTGTCCACTTCAGTTGGATTAGTAACCACAGTGGCAGAGTCAGGGAGCCTTTTTAATTACAAACAGATCAAGAAAGCATTGCACAGAGTTAGAGTTATTTTGTCCAGTAATTGAAAAAAAAATCTAGTACTGCTCGTGGGAATTAGGAAGAGCTTTTAAGTGGGAAGTTCAGCATTTCAACCCCTGCTTGTACTCAGAGAATCTTTAGCTGGTTTAATTATGAAGTAAAGATTGAAATATTACTGGAGTCTCAAGCAGAAGGATTAATTCTTGGGTTGATTGCTTTGCCTTTTCAGCTTGCTCCTTAACTGCATCAAAGCAAAAGCGCTGGAAAGACTTGATGGTCAGTCGGCAACTGTGGAAAGAACAGGTGAGTTAACCTTTCGGGTGTAAATCTATTAACAGTTCATGATGATGCCACGGTCCAGTGCTTAAGATAAGAGAATAAATGGACATGGCCATTAGGAGGTGCGCTCTTCAATATCTGCCACTAGCATCAGCAGAAGCTGTGAATAAAATAGATGTTGAAATAATGCCATGTTATTGCATTCAGCTCATTGTGAAATCTGGAAATGTCCAGTAAAAACAGCTGTCCTTCTGGGATTATTAAAGAAAACATGTCATGAAAATAATAAAATCAACACCTCACCAGTCCTTGCACAGTTTTTCCTCTGGTATTTTTAAAGGATCAAGTTTTGAAGCCTCCTGCAGGTGAAACAGATTTGGATGCTCTGATTTTGCATGTGAATTGCTGGACTTAATCTTTGAAGCAATCTTTACTGCCTAATGTTGGCAGTGATATTGCTGTGAAGTCACTCACAACTAGAAGGAAATACCTGAAGCATTAATTTTCAGCTAATTAAAAAGCAAGTCTTTACACTTTAGTACAGTTGTGATACTGATGATTTACATCCTGCATAAATAGGGAACATTTCTTTCATACCTGTCGCTGGGATGATGTTTCTTTTGTCTTTTGGGGAGGGGGTAGACATGACACAGACATGCTCCGAATCATCCAGTATAGTAATTATAGTTTTGATAAATGTGGCACTGTAGCTTTAAGAATAATCCTGTGTTGTAAGATCACATGATCTGTGTAAACCAATGAGTTAACAGTGCAGGGAACCCCAAGGAGAGAGTTTTCCTTTAGTTCTGGAGTTAGAGGCACACATGCAGCTGTTGCTGCTGTCTTGTAAATAAAGTTCAATGTTTCCACCAAGAAAAGTTGCCTGGAAAATGAACCCTATAACATCCACCATTTCTACAAGATGCAGCCGACCTCCTTTTGTTTCAGAAACTAATTGAGGTCATGATTCTTTGTTAAAAGCAAAAAACTGCGGATGCTGGAAATCCAAAACAAAAACAAAAATACCTGGAAAAACTCAGCAGGTCTGGCAGCATCGGCGGAGAGGGACACAGCTAACGTTTCGAGTCCGAATGACCGTTGAAGGATTCGAAACGTTAACTGTGTTCCTGTCCGCAGATGCTGCCATGATTCTTTGTTGTTGCCCAATCATTTGCTTGACGTGTGGGAATTTCTCAAAATGGAGGAAGCCAACTGATGGCTTCTGTGGAATGACTGACATAATGGTCAGAAAGGAAGATGGATGGTTAATATCTCAAGAGAAATGTATGTTATATTAAGTGCTTCTTTTGGATAAGGGCATTGCCATGGTTTCTCAGCACTGGTTCAGAATTCAAGTTCAGAATTCAATGTCAGCTTTGTTTTTGTTTCTGTTGTTGATGTTTGAAGTCCATGTAGGGATTGTCTCATTCAAAACACACATTCATCAGGATGTCTAAGAAAGATTGTTTTTCCAAAAGTCTTGCGCATAATTGAACAGTAAAACAAAAAAAAAAATTTTGACAGAAAATATTTGAAATTCCTGTGGACTGATTAAATGGATTTTTAAAAAAGTTATACCAGTAATATTTTGTCTCTCATTAGATTACTCATAAATAAAGCAATGTTTTAACTTGGATGTTATGGGCTGAGAATGATAAGTAGCTGCTGCCTTTAGAAATGGAGAGTGTGCTGCATGTTTGGGGGAGGTGATGGTGTAGTGGTATTGTCGCTGAGCTAGTAATCCAGAGACCCAGGTTCAAATCCCAGCATGGCAGATGATTGAATTTGAATTTAATTCAATGGGGATTAAAGGTCTAATGTTGACCATGAAACCACTGTTGATTTTCTGGTTCACTAATGTCCCTTTAGAAGGAAATCTGTCATCCTTACATGGCCTGGCCTACATCCAGACCCACAGCAATGTGGTTGACTCTTAATTGCCCTCTGAAATGGCCTAGCAAGCCACTTAGTTGTAACAAACTTCTACAAAGTCACAAAAGGAATGAAACTGTTGACCCTGTCAAAACCCTCCTTACTAACATCTGGGGGCTCCTGCCAAAATTGGGAGAGCTGCCTCACAAAATAGTCAAGCAACAGCCTGACATAGTCATCCTCAAGGAATCATACCTTGCAGGTAATATCCCACTGGCAGGACAGACCCAGCAGAGGTGGTGACACAGTGGTATACAGTCGGGAGGGAGTTGCCCTGGGAATCCTCAACATCAAGTCCAGACACCATGTAGTCTCATGTCATCGGCTCAAACATGGGCAAGGAAACCTCCTGCTGATTACCTGGTACTTTGTCAGCTGATGAGTCAGTGCTCCTCCATGTTGAACATCAGCTGGAGGAAGGGCTGAGGGTGGTGGGGGTGCAGAATGTACTCTGGGTAGGGAACTTCAATGTCCATCACCAAGAATGGCTCGGTAGCACCACTACTAACTGAGCTGTCCAAGTCCTAAATTACATAGCTAATAGACTGGGTCTGCAGCAGGTGGTGAGGGAAAAACATACTTGACCTCACTAACCTGCCTGCCGCAGATGCATCTGTCCGTGACAGTATCAGTAAGAGTGACCACTGTACAGATCTAGCAACTCAAGACTGGGCATCAGCAGCAGGAGAATTATATTCAAATGCAATCTGTAATCTCATGGCCTGGCCTATCCCCCACTCTACCATTACCATCAAGCCAGGGGATCAACCCTGGTTCAATGAAGAGTGCAGGAGGGCATGCCAGGAGCAGCACCAGGCATACATAAAAATGAGGTATCAACCTGGTGAAGCTATAACACAGGACGACTTGCATGCCAAACAGCATTAGCAGCAAACGATAGAGCTAAGCAATCCCACAACCAATGGGTCAGGTCTAAGCTCTGCAGTCCTGCCACATCCAGTCAGAATGGTGGTGGACAAATAAACAATTCATTGGAGGAGGAGTTTTCACAAATATCCCCATCCTCAATGATAGAGGAGCCCAGCACATCAGTGCAAAAGATAATGTGGTTATAACCTTCAGCCAGAAGTGCCAAGTGGATGATCCCTCTTGGCCTCCTCCGGAGGTCCCCAGTATCACAGATGCCAGTTTTCAGCCAATTTGATTCACTCCACGTGATATCAAGAAACAGCAGAAGGCACTGGATACTGCAAAGGCTATGGGTCCTGACAACATTCCAGCAATAGTACTGAAGACTTGTGCTCCAGAACTTGCCACACCCCTAGCCAAGCTGTTCCAATACAGCTACAACACTGGCATCTACCCGGCTATGTGGAAAATTGCCCAGGTATGTCCTGTACACAAAAAGCAGAACAAATCCAACCCGGCCGATTACCGCCCCATCAGCCTACTCTTAATCACCAGTAAAGTACTGAAAGGGGTCATCAACAGTGCTATCAAGTGGCACTTGCTTAGGAATAACCTGCTCACTGATGCCCAGTTTGGGTTCCACCAGGGCCACTCAGCTCCTGACCTCAGTACAGCCTTGGTTTAAACATGGACAAAAGAGCTGAATTCCCGAGGTGAGGTGAGTGTGACTGCTCTTGACATCAAGACAGCATTTGACTGGTTGTGGCATCAAGGAGCCCTAGCAAAACTGGAGTCAATGGGAATCGGGGGGGAAAACTCTCCGCTGGTTGGGTTCATACCAAGCACAAAGGAAGATGGTTGTGGTTGTTGGAGGTCAGTCATCTCAGCGCCAGGACATCACTGCAGGATCTCCTCAGGGTAGTGTCCTCGGCCCAACCATCTTCAGCTGCTTCATCAATGACCTTCCTTCCATCAAAAGGTCAGAAGTGGGTATGTTCGCTGATGATTGCACAATGTTCAGCACCATTTGCAACTCCTTAGATACTGAAGCAGTCCATGTCCAAATGCAGCAAGACCTGGACAATATCCAGGCTAGGGCTGATACGTGGCAAGTAACGTTCGTGCCACACAAGTGTCAGGCAATGATCAGCTCCAAGAAGAGGGAACCCAACCATAGCCCCTTGATGTTCAATGGCATTACCATCATTGAATCCCCAATACCAACATCCTGGAGGTTACCATTAACTAGAAACTGAACTGGACCAGCCATATAAATCCTGTAGCTCCAAATGCAGGTCAGAGGCTGGGAATCGTGCAACGAGTAACTCACCTCCTGGCTCCCCAAAGCCTGTCCACCATCTACAAGGCACAAGTCACGAGTGTGATGGAATACTCTCCACTTACCTGGATGAGTACAGATCCCACAACACTGAAGAAGCTGGACACCATCCAGGACAAAGCAGTACGCTTGATTGGCACCACATCCACAAACATTTATTCCCTGCACCATTGACGCACAGTAGCAGCAGTGTGTGTACCATCTACAAGATGCACTGCAGGAATTCACCAAGACTCCTTCAACAGCACCTTCCAAACCCATGACCTCTACCATTTAGAAAGACAAGGGCAGCAGATAGTTGGGAACACCACCACCTGGAAGTTCCCCTCCAAGTCACTCACCATCCTGACTTGGAAATATATCACTGTTCCTTCACTGTCATTGGGTCAAAATCCTGGAACTCCCTTCCTAATAGCACTGTGTGTGTGTGTGTGTTTGTGTGTGTTTGTGTGTGTGTGTGTGTGTGTGTGTGTGTGTGTGTGTGTGTACCTATACCACATGGACTGCAGCAGTTCAAGAAGGCAGCACCACCTTCTCAAGGGCAACTAGGGATGGGCAATAAGTGCTGGCCCAGCCAGTGACGCCACATCCTGTGAATGAATAAAAAAATGTGACTTCTGGGTGGTTACAAGGCATTTCTTAGTGCTGAGCAGTGCTATACCATTCATGGCACACACAATGTGCAGGTTTCAGCTGATTTGTTTCCCTGTCTGTCAATTAAATTTTTTCTTTGTTGCCAAATTTTGTGAGTGAATTCTGAATCATAAATTGATCAGCCCCAACGTTAGCTGGAGAAAGGCATCAGGCTCGATGTGTGTACATCAGCTATCAGACACGAATCCCAGGGTCATTTTGACACCTGGACCACATTCAAACAAATTAGACTCAAACCCAGCATCGATCAGGAGTTCCCCAGCTCCTGCTAGCCCTTAAGAAAACTTTAAAAAGCTATTAAAATAACTGCCCATAGCAGCCACTTCCATGTTCCTGTGTAATGTCAGACTTCCCTGATGACTAGCACAGGGCGTGAAGCCTATGGCTGCATGTTAAAGGCGAGCTGGTGGGCAGTGAGTTGCCAACTGGGAGGGGCAGCTGAAACCAAAACAGAAAATGTTGGAAAAACTCAGCAGGTCTGACAGTGTCTGTGGAGAGAAAGACAGAGTTAGTGTTTCGAATCCGATGGCTCTGTCTTTCTCTCCACAGACGCTGTCAGACCTACTGAGTTTTTCCAGCATTTTTTGTTTTTGTTTCAGATTTCCAGCATTCGCAGTATCTTGCGGCCATTATATAGGTGCTGCCTCTATATCTTACCCAACCACGTTCTCATCAGGCCTAGGAGGCTAAACTGAGCCTAAATTGACATCCATGCACCTATTTTCTATTAGAATGAAGTAGAATTGTATTTCTTTCTTGGACTTGTTTGGTTCTTAAGCCACATTGTGGCGTTTGACTGCATTGTTGGGACTTTTTTCCTGTTGTCCTTATCCAACCATTCCAAGACTGTTGTGAGTTACTAAGATATTAAGTGCTGGGTAAAAAATGTTCCAGTGTCAGGAAGCTTGTCATGTTTCTTGGTCTGAAATATTGAGCCTAGATTAACTGTATTCACTGAGTGGACGAAAGACAAACAAATTGGTTACTGGGCATGTACAAGACAATTTATTTTACTGCAGGAGAGAAGATATATTTTATAAATGCTGACGCTACCTGCATCACATTTTAAACCAGTGGATTGGCTTTAATAGAACCTTGTGTGGATTTTGAGTCACAACTTTTGCAATTGCGGTTTTTGCCTTTTGCAAGTTTCGGTCCATCCACTGAAACACGTATCCAGTTGTGTGAGGTTTGCAGAATGTGTCATACACAACGGTCCAAAAGCCAGTAAAAGCTCCTGTGCATTGTGTGTTCAACCATATTTTACAATTCACAGGCCTCAGCAATTTTGCTGCAATGCTTTGGAGCAGCAGATTAAATTGGATGATTTTCTGAGCATAAATTTTTCAATGTTCGTTTTGGCCTCAAAGTCCATTAGTGTGAAGTTCCCATAAAATTTAGGAGGTGGGGGGGCATCATTTTAATGCCCCCGCCCCTCAACTTGGCTGGGAGGCTGATTAGATTTTAACAAATGGGAAACCCAACACCAATCTGTGTGTGAACACACATCCTTTCTGTATAACTGCAGCGGACTAGCTGAGTAATACAGTCTCCAGAGATGAACCTATGATTATAATATTTAGATGGTTCTATGGTTCTATGAGGCTGTGTACCGGAGATTTATTCATCAATTTGAATGTAATGGTTGTGGCTGGGTTTCTAGCCTCAGGAAATACCTGCTCCAGCGCAGCAGCTGTCAGATCCAGCAGGTTAGCACTTTTCCAGCACAGCATGTGGATCAGGAGGAACAGGAATCCCTACCCCACTTCACCCTGGTACCTTCCGCCCCTCCAAACTCATCTGCTGTGATTGCTTCTCTTCCCCCGCCCTCCCCGTTTCCCATGCTGCGTGATCTCCTTTCTCCCATCCGTAATCTCTTCACTTCTCCTCGGTGTGATCTCTTCTCTTCCCCATTCATCGTGCAAGCTCGTCTCTCCTTCCAGCAACCACCCCCCCCACCTCGATCTGAAATCTTCTCAGTCACCATCCTCAGTGACCCCTAGTTGCTGCATACCAGTGGCTTTCCAGCCCAACAGTCAAGCTCGAAATCTGAAAGCCAGTTCATCTTAAATCTATTGTTCCATGGTCACTGACACCTGGTGTGCTACAGCTTCCAGTTCCTTTAAATTGAGCCATTTATGAATATTAGTTCAAGGTGAGTGCTGCCTCTCATGGGTTCACCCACACACTGATTCATGAATTAGTCTTGCATTGTATTTATCCACTCTGACTCTAAACTGCTTGGGTTTTTCCAATTTATATTTCGTTGATTTGATATCTTCCATTAAAATAACAGTTATGTTCTTACATTCTCCATGTTATCTCTTCATGTAGGTCAAAACCTTTTTCCTCTCATATTGATTTGGTGGTTTCTCTTCCAGCATTCCTGTATAAGCACCTTATTGTAGATTTGCCTATCCCTCAGTGTCTGCTTTTTCCTGGTCTCCGGTTTACCTATGGCTCTAAGTGTTTCTGTATACACTAATCTGTTGTCTACCTCCTACCTTGCGAGCTGAATTATCAGGGATCAGTTACCACCATGGCCTGTGCAGCAGCACTAGTCTAGAATAAATGTCTTGTGATTGCTGTCTCAATAATCCCTGCAAGCTTCTTGGTTCCTGTTTCATTTCAGTGCAATCTGTTTTACCAAATCTTTTTCTTCCACAAATATTCTCAATTATTTACAATAGCTTATTATTTTCACACCAGATTGTCACTTACTTACATCCTTAATTTGTTAGATAAAACCCTGCACTTTCCAAATACTGGAGCTAAAGCAGAAAACCCTGCTTTACATCCCTTTCATTGTCTACGTGCCTTTTAAGGCTTTCTCCTCATGACCTCTATCAAAACTTCATACAGTTTCTTATCTGTCGCCAAGATTTACCCTTATTACCCAAGCTATGAACTTAACCAATAGCTTTTTGTATAGCATAATGGTATCGTCACTGGTCTAGTAACCCCAAGACTCAGAGTAATGCTCTGGGGACCTGAGTTCAAATCCCACCACAGCGTGAATAAAAAAATTAAAAGTCGATTGTCGTAAGATACCATCTTGTTCACTAATGTCCTTCAGGAAGGAAATCTGCCATCCTGACCCCAGACCCACAGCAATGTGGAAATGGCCTAGTAAGCCACTCAATTGTATCAAATCGCTAAAAAGCCTAAAAGGAATGAAAGCGGGTGGACCACCTGACATCCACCTATGCAAACTCAGCACTGTCGACCCTGCAAAGCCCTCCTTACATGGGTGCTAGTGAGAGCTGTCTCACAGACTAGTCAAGCAGCAACCTGACATAGTCATATTCAAGGAATCATTCCTTACTGACATGTGCCAAACACCAATGTCCAGAGAGGTGGCAGCACAGTGGGATACAGTCAGGAGGGAGTTGCCCTGAGAGTCCTCTACATCAGCTCTGGACTCCATGAAGTCTCATGGCATCAGGTTGAACATGGGCAAGGAAACCTCCTGCTGATTATTACATACGGTCTCTACACCCCCACCCCCTTCAGCTGATGAATCAATGCTCCTCCATGTTGAACATCACTTGGAGGAAGCACTGAAGGTGGCAAGTGCACAGTATGTACTCTGGGTGGAGGGGGCTTCAATGTCCATCACCAAGTATGGCTTGGTAGCAATAGTCCAGACCGATCTGGCCAAGTCCTAAAGGACATAGCTGCTAGACTGGGTCTGCGGCAGGTGGTGAGGGAACCAAGAGGGAAAAACACACTTGACCTCATCCTCACCAACCTGCCTGCCGCAGATGCATCTGTCCATGACAGTATCGGTAGGAGTGACCACTGCACAGTCATTGTGGAGATGAAATCCTGTCATCACATACTCTCCATCATGTAGTGTGGCACTATCACTGTGCTAAATGGGATAGATTTCGAACACAATCTAGCAACTCAAGACTGGGTATCCATGAGGTGCTGTGGGACATCAGCAGCAGTGGAATTGCACTTAACCACAATCTGTAACCTCATGGCCTGGCCCCACTCTACCATTACCATCAAGCCATGGGGTCAACTCTGGTTCAATGAAGAGTGCAGGAGGGCATGCCAGGAGCAGCACCAGGCATACCTAAAAATGAGGTGTCCACCCGGTGAAGTTACAACACAGGATTACCAATCTGCAGGTGATAGACAGAGCTAAGTGTTCCCACAACCAATGGATCAAATCTAAGCTCTGCAGTCCTGATACATCCAGATCATGAATGGTGGTGGACAGTTAAACAACTCAGTGGAGGAGGAGGCTCCACAGATATCCCCATCCTCAATGATGGAGGAGCCCAGCACATTAGTGCAAAAGATAAGGCTGAAGCATTTGCTACAATCTTCAGCCAGAAGTATCGAGTGGATGACCCATCTCGGCCTCCTCCGGAGATCCCAAGCATCACAGATGCCAGCCTTCAGCCAATTCAATTCACTCCGCGTGACATCAAGAAATGGCTGAAGGCACTGGATACTGCAAAGGCTATGGGCCCTGATAATGTTCTGGCAGTATTCCTGAAAACTTGTGCTCCAGAACTAGCTGCACCGCTAGTTAAGCTGTCCCAGTACAGCTACAACAATGGCATCGACCTGGCAATCTTTTTCTTTTATTCATGGGATGTAGGCATTGCTAGCCAGGGCAGTATTTATTGCCCATCCCTAATCGTTCTTGAGAAAGCGGTGGTGAGCTGCCTTCTCGAACCATTGCAGTTCATGTGCTGTTATGGAGGAAGTTGCAGGATTTTGACCCAGTGACAGTGAAGGAACGGCGATATATTTCCAAGTCAGGATGGTGAGTGACTTGGAGGGGAACTTCCAGGTGGTTGTGTTCCCATGTGTCTGTTGCCATTGTCCTTCTAGATGATAGAGGTTGTGGGTTTGGAGGGTGCTGTCTAAAGAGCCTTGGTGAGTTCCTGCAGTGCATCTTGTAGATGGTACACACTGCTGCTACTGTGCGTCAGTGTTGGAGGGAGTGAATGTTTGTGGATTGGGTGTCAATCAAGCCAGGTTGCTTTGTCCTGGATGGTATCGAGCTTCTTGAGTGTTATTGGAGCTGCACTCATCCAGGCAAGTGGAGAGTATTCCATCACACTCGTGACTTGTGTCTTGTAGATGGTGGACAGGCTTTGGGGAGTCAGGAGGTGAGTTACTTGCTGCAGGATTCCTAGCCTCTGACCTGCTCTTGTAGCCACAGTATTTATATGGCTAGTCCATTTCAGTTTCTGGTCAGTGGTATCAGTGGTAACCCCCAAGACGTTGATGCTAATGTGGAAAACTGCCCACGTATGTTCTGTGCATAAAAAGTAGGACAAATCCAACCTGGCCAATTACCACCCCATCAGTCTACTCTCAATCATCAGTAAAGTGATGGAAGGGATCATCAGCAGTGTTATCAAGCAGCACATGATTAGCAATAGCATGCTCACTGACACTCACATTGGGTTCTGCCAGGACCACTCAGCTCCTGACCTCATTACAGCCTTGGTTCAAACATGGACAAAATAGCTGAACTCCCGAGGTGAGGTGAGAGTGACTGCCCTTGACATCAAGACAGCATTTGACTGGATGTGGCATCAAGGAGCCCTAGCAAAACTGGAGTTGAGGAATCAAGGGGAAAACTCTCCACTGGTTGGAGTCATTCCAAACACAAAGGAAGATGTTTCTAGGTTATTGGAGGTCAATCATCTTAGTTCCAGGACATCACTGCAGGAGTTCCTCAGAGTAGTGCCCTTGGCCCAGTCATCTTCAGCTACTTCATCAATGACCTTCCTTCCATCATAAGATCAGAAGTGGGGATGTTTGCACAATGTTCAGCACAATTCATGACTCTCAGATACTGAAACGGTCCATGTCCGAATGCAGCAAGACCTGGACAATATCCAGGCTTGGGCTGACAAGTGACAAGTAACGTTTGCACCACACAAGTGCCAGGCAATGACCATCTCCAACAAGAGAGAATCTAACCATCGCCCCATGGCCTTCAAAGGCATTACCATCACTGAATCCCCCACTATCCTGGGGGATTACCATTGGCCAGAAACTGAACTGGACTATCCATATAAATACTGTGGCTACAAGAGCAGGTCACAGGCTAGGAATCCTGCTGCGAGTAACTCAACTCCTGACTCCCCAAATTCTGTCCACCATCTACAAGGCACAAGTCAGGAGTGTGATGGAATACTCCCCACTTACGTGGATGAGTGCAGCTCCCACAACACTCAAGAAACTTGATACCATCCAGGACAAAGCAGCCTGCTTGATTGGCATCACATCCACAAACATTCACTCCCACCAGCACCGACAGACAGTAGCAGCATGTGTACCATTTACAAGATGCACTGTAGGGATTCACCAAGGTTCCTTAGGCAGCACCTTCCAAACCCATGACCACTACCATCTAGAAGGATAAGGGCAGCAGGTAGATGGGAACACCACTGCCTGGAACTTCCCCTCCAAGCCACTCACCATCCTGACTTGAAAATATATCACTGTTCCTTCACTGCCACTGGGTCAAAATCCTGGAACTTCGTTCCTAACAGCACTGTGGGTGTACCTGCACCACATGGGCTGCAGCGGTTCAAGAAGGCAGCTCACCATCACCTTCTCAAGGGCAACTAGGGATGGGCAATAAATGCTGGCTCAGCCAGTGAAGCCCACATCCTCTGAATGAATAAAAAAAATCATATTTCCATTTGTCAACCTGAACCTGCAGTTTACCAATCTTATTAACCACGCTCCATGCATTCACATACATGAACATTAGCCCTGATTTAGGCTATTTTTCTTTCCCTGTTATTCTGACCCCACCTAATAACTTATTGCCTACTCTAATTCTATCAAACTTGCCAAGTATTCTATCTACCTTGATACTACTCCCCAATATATCCTCCTTATCAGTTGATACTTCCCACTGCCAGTTTTTCTCCTCTCCACTCTGAATTTCCCCTCAGGTTCCCATCCCCCTGCCAATCTAGTTTAAACCCTCCCCAACAGCACTAGCAAACCTCCCTGTGAGGACATTAGTCCTCGTCCTGTTAAGGTCTTTCTTGAACAGGTGCCACCTGCCCCAGAACTGGTCCCAATGCCTCAAATCTAAAGCCCTCCCTCCTACTCCATTTCTCCATGTGTTGAACTGCTCAATCTCTCTGTTTTTACGCTCACTAGCACATGGCACCGGGAGTAGTCCTGAGATCACTGCTCTTGGGGTCCAGCTTTTTAATTCCTTCCTAACTCCCTAATACTGCTTTCAGGACCTCATCCCTTTTCTTATCTATGTCATTGGTCCCAATGTGGAGCACAACCTCCAGCTGCTCGCCCTTCCCCAAAAGAATGGCCTGCAGCCACCCTGTGACATCCTTGTTCCTGGCACCAGGGAGACAACATACCATCCTGGAGTTAAGTCAACTGCTGTAGAAATGCCTGTCTGCTCCTCTAACTATGGAATCCCCTACTACTATAGCATTTCCACCCTTCCTCCTCCCCTCCTGTGCAGTTGAACCACCTGTGCTGCCACAAACTTGGCTCTTGCTACAGTCCTCTGAGGAGCTATCTCACTCACCACTATCTAAAATGGAAAAGCAGTTAGAGAGGAAGATAGCCTCGGGGGGATTCCTGCACTACCTGCCTGTTTCTCATAGATACCCTGGTTGTCACCCATTCCCTCTCTGCCTGTGTACGTCTTAGCTGTGGTGTGACCACCTTTCTGAACGTGGTATCCACATAAACAAATACAAAATGATGACTAGTATTGATGCACTCTGACTCTAAGGGCAGGATTTTGCCCTTGGCAGGGGTGCTCAACGGTGACAGTCGGGGAGTCGACCGCCACCTACGATTGGCTCTGCACTGCGATTTCAGGCGGGTGGGCCAATTAAGGCCCGTCCTGTGTGGATCGTGAGCAGCAGCCTTGAGCACTGCCTACGCGGGTCGGGGGGGGGGGGTTGGTGGGAGGAGGGAGAGCCGGGCCTAGCGCGCAGTTCATGCATGCGCAGGAAGAGCGCTTCAATCTCACTGAGGTACGGAGCTGGTTCAGGGAGATCAAAGTGCTGTGTAAAAAAAAAAACATTTAAGAGAATAAAAATTTAATAAAACATGTCCCCTTACGTGACTCTGTCACAAGAGCTGGGACATGTTTTTAATTCAAAAGTAAAGTTTTCATTTGATGTTTATTTGCTTTAGGAAACCTTATCCCACTCGTGGATGAGGTTTCCTAAAAACATGTAAAGGCCGCTTGGCCTTTTCACCTTCCCGCCAACCGTAAGATTGGACGGGCAGCGTAAATTTGAATTTAATTAGATTATTTATGGTCTTACTAGGCCTTTTTTGTTCGGCGTGCGCCCGCCAAACGAAATATCGCGAGACTGTGCAATGATGTCGGGACACACGCCTGACCCCATTGAGTGTCATTATTACCCTCGGGTGTGTTGGGTGTGTGCCTGCACGCCGAGAGTGATATTCTGCCCTGTTTTCCTAATAGTTTTAGCAATACAAAACAAATTACTAGTTAGCAGAGTACAGTGTGAGATTGGATGTCATTTTTTAAATATTTTGGGGAATATTGTGTTATTCTGTAAAGAAGCCTGGGTGTCTGTATGTGTGTCTGTGCGATTTAATTCAGTTGGGCAAGAGGTTGATAGGAATCAGACTGTCTGGGGTGTTTGGAAACATGAAAAGGTTCAAGCTGTTAATATTGAGGTACAGGTAAATAGGTTCCATCTAACATTTGCATTTTTAGATAAGTTGAGAGGTTGTTTGAATTTAAAAGGAGAATCAGAGGTAATGAGGAAAACTTTTGCATCTTGCAGGAGTCTGTAGTAAGTAGGAGCAGGGATATTATATCTTTATTGATCCAAAAGCAAAGACAAGATGGAAACATGAAAGATCTTATATTTGGACAGGTTTGAGTTTCAAAGGGGTTTTGAACAATGGGATTGAGATGAAAGGAAGAAAGGGTATATTAGAGTTACCATGGATAGTTGGTTTTTTAGCTATTGAGCTGGATAGCTGTCAAGCTGGAGATGGCTGGAACAGTTTGAGTTGTTGAGATGTCTTAGGCTGTAGCAATTGGTTTTATTCTGAAGTGAATTCCACAGCAAAGTGGAAGAGGGTACACGTCATGTGGTACACCGTTATTGAAGCTACAGCAATCTGCCTTGTGTGATATTACTGGATTCCATATTTAAACATCTATAAGGGAGTGTTGCCTGGAAAGTGTTTACTTGTGTGTTTGACCAAGTAAAGAGTTTTGGGGGAATGTTTTATAAGACTAGCTTTAATTGTGTAACTGTAATCTTGTGTGCTTAAGTTTTCTTTTGTTTTTGTTAATAAAAATTTTACTTTTAATTTTAAAAAACCCAAAAGTATTACTGGATCTCTGATGGCTAAGATTGGTATGTCGTCTTCTCATTATTAGAATATAAATAAAAGCTTGTGGCCCATAAGCCAAGTTTCCCTCTGGGGTTTGGTTTGTGCAGCAATTAACACCGACTGTGATCAGAACAACAGGTACTTCAAATACGTTTATGTTTGGTATTTGCTGTCCTTTTTAAGCAAGGTTTCTGGGGGCATGGTGTAGATTGTGCTGTTCTAGTCCATCTCTAGGATCACTGCAGTTCCACTCAGGCCCGCACCTGGATCTGGGGGCCCTTTAAGATCAGAGCTTCCTGGTTGGTGTTGATAATCAGGGACAGAATTTTATCTCCCACTGGCGGGCGCATGCCCAACCCAACCAGGTGTCAAATTGCACAAGAAGTGTCAGGTGAGCGTTCCCAACGCCATCCCGCGCTCACACGATATTTCGCTCGGTGAAATTGCAAAAGTCGACGCAAAAGTCAGAAGTGCGCCCGCCGGCAATTAAGGGGGCAATTAAGCCCACTAATGACACAATTGTCTCCAGTTTTTCTTGGCCTGGCCAACCTTACAGTTGGCAGACGGGCAAATCGGCCAGGTGGACTTTGCATTTTTCATGAAACCTCATCCAAGGGTCGAGTGGGGTTTCCGCTATTAAAAAAAATAAAAAATAAAAAATCTGTGGACAGCATTTTGATCATCTATATGTTCTGGAGCCTGATTGTGATGCTTGGACATTTTTTTTCCGATTATTTAAAACTTTCTTTCATGGTTTTCGGGTCTGCAGCTCCCCGAGGCAGCTCTCTGCCTTCAGGGAGCTTTCTCTCAGCGCTGGCCCTCCACACCGCACCACCCCCCCCCCAACCCCCCGGCAGCGCTGAGCCTTTCAGCGCCAGTTTCACTTTAATTTGCCAGCAGCCAACGTGGAATCGTGGTCTGGGGCTGATCGGGGTCAGCAGTTCATTTCCCAACCACCACCTGATGGCACCTGTCCACTGAGCTGAAAATTCAGGCCCGGGTATATGGAGGTCTCAGTTTAACTTCAACACCATGGTTGGTAGGGGATTATAGAGAGAGCTAGAATAACCTGTTCCTGAACATTTTTTGGTCAGCTCTCGGACCTCTGTGGATTATCTGGATGTTGACAGATCAGGGTCGGCCACTTGCTTTCTGGACGCTTATTTGGAGTGTCCAAGTGATGCTAGATCCAAACAATGAGTGGGGAGACTGGGAACGCTCTTCTCAATTAACTGCCTCTAACTGGAATGTGCCTACTGTGGTTGCCAGACCACCCTCTGTGCTCCAAAGGAAAACCCTGCAAGACCAATGTTAAAGGGGTGATAACAGAGACACATAGAAAACAGGTGCAGGAGTAGGCCATTCGGTCCTTTGAGTCTGTCCCACCATTCAATATGACCATGGCTGATCCTTGTGAGATGGGCAACATTCTTCTGCACCCTGGAAACCAGCTATTCATAGCAACAAATGGAAGAAAAATTAATGCTCTTATTGGCACTCAATGGGGTTTGCTTTCCTGGAATTAAGTTTCCTGGAAATATATGTTTTGCAGTGTCTTAAGGGGCCCTAGTTTTTATTTGAAAATGTTTTCCAAGTTTGTTTTGTTAACTTGCTTGGATGCACTGATCTAATCTGTGTTAAAATGAGTCATTGTGTAACAAGAACATTAGGTTCCTTGACGTGTGATATTTTCCTTCCACAGACGGTGCTTTTTTAACTGATTTCACTACCATAGATAGCAGTGCATTCATTGTATCCTCTATAAGGAATGTTGAGTAACTTCCTGAATGCAGGTTGGCTGATAAAGTATGTTGGACCTTCACTCATTGGGGATAATCTATATTTGCACAATGAAAGTGAATAATTCTGAAAACAATTAGAAATACAAAATTAAAGATAAATAGGAAGTAAATAATTTAAAGAAAGCGCTGAATATCTTTCAATTATACAGCACCTTTTCACTCCTTGCAGAAATACCCCAAATGGCTTCATGTATATTGAATGAATTTGAATATATTACTCTTGTTACATAAGTGAACATGGACAATATCCTTGAAACAGCAGCGAGACAAGCTGTCAATTATTCTGCTTTTTCTTGTGTTCTATTGTTATGATTCCAGCTGGTGTTAACACTAGACAAGTCAGATCCCAGACTGAAACCTGGTTTGATAGGTCCGAGAAGCAGTGGAGAAAGTTACTGAAGAAATTCACGGGAGTTTGCTGATGAACATTTAACACAAAGAATAAGATATTTATTAAAACAAGAGTGAACTATATTACACCAGACAAAAAGGTGGAAAAGATTTCAATACAAACACAAGAAAATGATTCAAGTTCCCATTATTCCTTTACCCAAGCAATATCTTCACAGACACATAAACCAATGAAGAGTTACCACTAGTTCAGCACGAAGGCTTCTCACTTGCGACTGGCACAGTTGCAAATGGTTTTCCTTTGGTGAATTCCTGAGCATTCACTTGATACGTCTCAGCCAACTCATATCTTTCCCCAAGACACCCAAAAACTGCCCTCTGAACTCGCTGTTTCTTCAGCTGCAGAGCAAACAAATGAGTTCCCTGAACTCAGTCTTCCAGGAGCACCTGCACTAAACTGATCACTTTACTGAGTCCCATAACTGATTATTCAGTTAACTACTGTCCCACTAGTCTTGAAGTTTTTCTTTGAGAGCTTCAAATCCCTGTTTTCTCTCTCTGACATACACAGGCACTCCTCCTCTCTCAACTCCTGTCTTTTCTGTGTCTGTGTCCCTGGATCACTGTCACTCGGCAACTGTAAAGCTTTCCTACTTTGTGTTTTGTTTCCAGAATCACTGAACTTTCAACCCCTTTTAACCCATCTTTTTAATAGCAGGGGTTGTAAAACCTCATTAAAAATGTACATACACAAACCCAAAAGACCTGAAACCTTTTAATGACAAGTCTATGCAGACTCCCTGGCACCAAGGTTCATAAAGGAAACCTAAGTGAAACTGAAACCATTTTTACCTTTCTTAACATGCATATTCAACTTAAAATTATACATAACATTATCGATTGATGGAGGAATGTTAGCCAAGAAATTTCCTTGATCATGGGACCTTAAGTTGAAGCAGGCAGATGATGATTGTGCAGCACTCTTTCAAAATAATTACCAATAAGGTGTTTGAGAATAGACCATTTAAGGTTAAGAAACCAGGAATATCCTATTCAGAACTGGGTGGCTAAGAAGCTTCATCATAGAATGATACAACACAGGAAGGAACCATTCAGCCGATTGTGCCTGTGCCAGTTCTTTGAAAGAGCTATCCAATTAGTCTCCCTCCCCACCTCTTTTCTCTGTACCTTACAATTATTTCCTTTTTCAGGTATTTTTTCCATTTTTCTGTTGAAAGTTAAAATTGAATCTGTCTCTTCCTCCCCTTCAGGCAGCACATTCCAAACCACAACAACTCGTTATGTATAAAACAAAATTCTCCTCAACTCTCGATTTTAAAAAAAAATCATTCATGGGATGTGGGCTTCGCTGGCTGGGCCAGCATTTATTGCCCATCCCTAATTGCCCTTGAGAAAGTGGCGGTGAGCTGTCTTCTTGAACCGCTGCAGCTGATGTGTTACAGGTGCACCCACAGTGCTATTAGGGAGGGAGTTCCAGGATTTTGATCCAGTGACAGTGGAGGAATGGTGATATATTTCCAAGTCAGGATGGTGTGTACCCTGGAGGGGAAATTGCAGGTGGTGGTGTTCCCATTTGCCTGCTGCCCTTGTCCTTCTAGATGGTAGAGGTTGCAGGTTTGGAAGGTGCTGTTGAAGGAGTCTTGGTGAGTTGCTGCAGTGCATCTTATGGATGGTACACACTGCTGACACTGTGCATCAGTGGTGGAGGGAGTGAATGTTTGTGGATGAGGTGCCAATTAAGCGGGGCTGCTTTGTCCTGAATGGTGTTGAGCTTCCTGAGTGTTGTTTGAACTTCACTCATCCAGGCAAGTGGTGAGTATTCCATCACACTCCTGACTTGTGCCTTGTAGATGGTGGGCAGGCCTTGGGCATTCGGCAGTCTGGAGGTGAGTTACCTGCCACAGGATTCCCGGCCTCTGAGCATGATTGCTAGATGCACACATTTGAGACAGGTGATTAAAGTGAAAGTTCTAAAATTGGTTATTTACTTACAGACAGAAGACAATTTATCAGTTGAGAATATGTAATATTCCTCTATTCGACAATGGAGATGGTTGAAACCAAGGCTCCAATAAACAAAGGATCAAAAGAAAGAGGGAAACAGTGGGTAACAAAATGTAAGGGTACAAAGAATTAGTGAAGTAGACAATTACACAAACAGAGAAACTGTATTTTTTTTAAATCACTGAACAGTGGCCCTCTCCCTCACTTAGTAAAGTATGGATGGAAGAGCTCAGATGTAATTTACTGATGTTGGAAATATTATCAAAGATGTGTTCTATTCCTGTGCATGGTTCCCTGGCACTGCTCCTAATGACATGACCAGAGGACAGGCGCTTCCCAACACAAACAAACAGGAAGATGAGAAAAGTTACTCTGGGCTAACCTGCTGCTGATTGAAGAATAACAGTAAACTGAGATGGTTAGTAGATGGTACTGGGAGGGAAGTTCCTGAACCAATGATGTGAGGAAACTGAAATCTCACTATTTGACTGATACATGACCTTGAATAAATCATTATAATCTGGACTGATAATTCAGCTCCTTCATGCTCTGGCAGTTAATAGCTCCTGGCTGTCTCAGTGCTAATAACATTGCTCGGTCTTTAAAGAAAAATATTCATAGAAACCAAGGAGTGAATGCTAATTTTAAGCTAAGTAACTTTTAAAAGGGTTGTTCATTGAGATTGTCTTCAACCCCATTTTTTTCCAAATATTATTAATCACTAATCAACTTGCACATGTGAAAATCAAGATCTGTCAAATCAATGGAATAATTCATTTTCAGGATGAATCTGACATTTCTTTTGCTTCTGTTCAAGACTTAACATAAATTGTGGACGCCCACAGTGTCTATGAGTCATGGGCCTTTGAAATTGACAAAAACAATGCCTGTAACTGTTTTGTAACAATGAATTATCCAAATACTCTGAGCCCATGATAATCCTCTGGCCTGCTTTTCCTTACTGTGTTTATCAGAAAGCTCAATTCAAGTAATTGTAACAGTCGCATCCTTGTCAACATGAAAAATAAACCAAGTCTATGTAAATGAATACTTTCACACTGAAGCTAGAATTAAGGAGCTATTACTATTAAGATGATGGTGTGACCTGGGGGACAGAGATTAGTTCTTTTTTCAGATATTTATTTAAGAGATCCAGTGTTGAAGTCTGCTCCAAAGATCTGATGGCAAAAATTGAGAAATGACTCCCTGAGTTACCAGAGAATACACACACATACACACTCTTTGGTACTGAACACCATGTATACTGTTGACACCGACAGGAATATGACGCAGTTCTATGCTTGGGATTCCCAGTGAGTTGTTGGCTTCCAGTCTGACAAAAGCTCAATTTTAAAATTCTCATCCTTTTTTTCAAAACCCTTGCCCTCCAACTCTCTGAAATCTCCTCAAGCCCCACAACCCTCTGAGATATCTGTGCTCCTCTACTTCTGGCTTCATGAGCATCCTTGATTTTAATTTGCTCCACCACTGGTGGCCGTGCCTTCAACTGCCCCTGGGTCCTAAGCTCTATAATTTCCTCTCTAAAGCTCTCTGCCCCTCTTCTGCTTTGAGGTACCCCTTAAAATCTTCCTATTTGACCATGCTTTGGTCATCTGGCCTAATAATTCGTAATGTGACTCCAAGTTTTGTTTGGTAAATTAAGTGCGTTGGAATGTTTTATTATGTTAAAATGGCTGTATAGATTCAAGCTGTTGTTGCTGAGTTAAGAATTCAGGGAATCAGAACGTTTGAAGTTAGACACTTCCAAGTCCCCTCACCCAGGCCTGCCAGACAACAGAGCCAATAAAACTAACAATCGTCACTGCCTGATGCAACAGACAAGCATCTGGTCTTTCAACATGTGTCACAATAGCATACGTTTACAGCAAGTATGCAAACTAACAGAGCCCAGCCCTCCTCTACATGTTCTATCATTTGAACCCTTGGTAGCCGGTGTTTTATTTGTTTACATTGAAGATAACGCAGCCGTTGTGGGAACAGCAAACTATTTCAGAATTTTTCAAGTTCCTCTGTCCTCCATTTCCTTCATCACAGGCACCATCACTGGCTCCCGTCTGCTTTTGAATTTTGGGGATTGAGCTTCCTTTTGTTTCCTTCCCATCCATCCCATGAAATTCCTCCTTTCTCCCCAGCCATTGGGCTGAATCTTACCCATGTTGGGTGGGCTGGGCGGGAGTGGGCATGGAGTTGATCCCCGCCCCCCCCCCCCGGTGATCGACTGCACGCCGCCATTTTACGCGGGCAGGCCAATATTAAGGCCCGCCCAGCGTAATACACGCCCCGTAGCCCTCAGCGCTACCTGTGTGGGTGGGGGGAGGAGGGGGGAGGAGGGAGCTGCCTCAGGGAGATGAAGTTGATAATTAAACTTTTCAATAAATGAACTAAAAAATGATTTAAACATGTCTCCTCATGTGACAGTGTCGCATGAGCTGGGACATGTTTGTGTATTTTGCAAATTTTACTTAATTATTTTATGGAACCTCAGGAACCATCATCCCACCCGTGGATGAGGGTTCCTGGAGAACGCGTAAGCCACTTGGTTGGACCTTAAGGTTGGACGGACAGCGTTGTTAATGACGTCAGTTACTTTTTTAATGGCCTTAGTAGGCCTTTGACAATTTGGCAGGTGCGTAGCCGCCTCTGGCTCACGCCCGCCAAACGAAATATCGAAATGACGCGCGATGACATCGGAATGCACACCTGATGTCATCACGCGTTGGTGTCGGGTCTGCCCCTGCATGCCAAAGGTAATATTCTGCCCATTGAGTGCGGTTACCAAATGTACTGGGTTTATAAAATCCCCCTTCTGACCCAAATTGCAGTTGTCTATCCTGCCAAAGAGATTCTCCGTTGCGCTCTCTGTTCCACAATTCAATGCTCAAGCTGGTTTCTTTGAAAACGTCTCTTCATCTCTACATGAGATGAAATTAACATGCAATAAAAAGAGGTTAAATAATGTGGAAGAAAGTAAATAAAAGCAGTGAGAATGGCACTGTGTGTGTTGATGCACCAAGTATGGGACCATGGGAAGAAAATTCGTCCTCATACAGGAGACAGTATGGAGGCTCGCCACTGGCTGGCCTGCCAATTTGCCAGCAGCCCACTTGATTGGCACCACGTCCACAAACATTCACTCCCTCCACCACCAACGCACAGTGGCAGCAGTGTGTGTCCCATCTACAAGTTCCATCTGCAAGAATTCACCAGGGCTCTTTAGCACCTCCCAAACCCAAACCCACAACCACTATCACCTAGAAGGACAAGGGCAGCAGATACATTGGGAACACCACTACCTGGAAGTTCCTCTCCAAGTCACTCACCATCCTGACTTGGAAATATATCACCGTTCCTTCACTGTCGCTGGGTCGAAATTCTGGCACTCCCTCCCTAACAGCGCTGTGGGTGTACCTATACCACATGGACTGCAGCGGTTCAAGAAGGCAGCTCACCACCACCTTCTTAAGGGCAACTAGGATGGGCAGTGAATTCAGGCCCAGCCAGCAAGGCCCACATCCAGTGAATGAATAAAAAAAGACACATCCTGCCCAAGGCCATTTTCTCAAGGCAGGATCAGGGTCAAAAGGGCTACCTGCCCTCAAGCAGCAGGTAGTCAAATCATGGGAGTTGGTCGGTATTAAGTCCTATTGTCAGAGGACGACTGGAAGTTTCCAGTCAGTCTGGGGCCTCCTGAAGTGTTGGAAACTAGGCCAGCTGCCTGGAGGTAGCTTTCAGCAGCAAACTAAGGAGCCAACACTTCATACAGGCTTTGATGTCCTCCCCACCTGCTTCTTGGTTATAGTTTTGCAGCCATAGGTCATCCTGCAGAGGGGAACCCCTCCATAATAGCAGCCTGACAGCTATGGCCACTTTTTTTTATTTTAAAAGTTTTATAAGTTGCTGAAGGGACGCCTCCCCTTCTGCAGCTCCTTCCGAGCTTGAAGGGCCTCTCATTGGCCACCCAAGCTTCGAGGCCTTGTCGAGCCCATTCTCTGTCCACTAATTGCCAATTCATGGAGAGTGGTTGCCAGGTGACTATCTCCTTCACAATGGGTGGAACCTTGTTTACGCACCAGGGATCTTGCCCGCCAGCTGGAGAGCTGGAAAGAGACCCCGCGCTGCTTCCATTCGGGAAGGCCCGCCGAACCACAAGCCAATCAGGAAGTGGCAGGGCCATTGGCGGGCTGACCCCCGGAATCAAGACCCTGGGAGCAGAAGTCTCGCCCGCCGAGAGTCACCAGCAAATCAGAAGCCGGAGGTTCTTGTAGCTCAGCAGTGCCACTGATGAGGGTGTGGCTGCTGCTGGAAGGACAGGCACCGGAGTCCCAGGACTGCAGAGTGGCCCAGGCCAGAGGTAAGTAATGTGGGGTGGGGTGGAGGTGGGGGTTCACGGTGCGGGGTTGCAGGGAGAGGCATGCAGCGGAGTCAGCAGCAAAGGCTCTCAGCGGGTCTCCACCTTCCCAATGTCCCTGGAGCAGGCACTGAGTGCCTTTGCTCAAGGGACCCCTGCACCACCCACAATCCCTGCAACCCCACGAGGTGACAAGCTGGCCGTACAGTTTAACCTGACCTGCACACAGCATGGCGGCAGGCCCCGTCCTGCAGCTGGGTTAACATCAGCGGCAGTGGGACGAGGCCTTTAATTGGTCATTAATTAACCACTTAAGGGCTTTAACAGACGACAGGGCAGGAAGGTCAACCCTGGGCCTTCCAGCCCAGAACTTATTCTGGCAGAGGTGGGAAGTCAGTGGGAGTTCTAGTATACCACCATCCTGCATAAGTAAATGCCCTTCCCACCTCCAAGGGCACCACCAGTGAGAGCACAGGATTCCAGCCAGTTAGGTCACCTGACCCCCCATTTGACCCTGACATCAGGGTCCAAACGCAGAATCCTACCCATGTGTGTTGATTCATACACAGAAATACCTCCTCTTGGACTCAATATCTTTGTAGCTCACGGTGGGAAGGCCGCAAGCTTTTGCCATTTCCCTATCCATCCTCATTCCACTCGTGCTCACCATCTCCATAGCCGCTCTTCAACACAATTGCTGGAGGCCTGGAAATCTACTTTTTTTTTGTATGTGGATGACGTGCAGCCTTGGGAGACACAACTGCAGAAAGAAAAGAAAAAAGTGCCAAGATAGAGCTGCCACCATTGGGTGAAAATAAATCCCTAGCATGGCCAAATGAACAGTTGAGGATGACCCGTCCAAATTATCGTCCGTTAAATCTTCGTTACTCAATGAGAGGCAAAGGTGGGAATGAAAAAAAAATTGAGAGGAATATCAAAACTAACAGTAAAAGTCTTTATAAATATATCAAGCGCAAGAGAGGGGGAATGTGGGCCCATTAGAACAATTTTTTGTTGAATTGGTTCCCTTGTCTGCAACTAATTCTGAGCGGTGGTGGATGAGTATAATGAAAACAGTCACTGATTTGAAATAAAAACAAAAAAACTGCAGATGCTGGAAATCCAAAACAAAAACAGAATTACCTGGAAAAACTCAGCAGATCTGGCAGCATCGGCGGAGAAGAAAAGAGTTGACGTTTCGAGTCCTCATGACCCTTCAACAGAACTCAAGTTCTGTCGAAGGGTCATGAGGACTCGAAACGTCAACTCTTTTCTTCTCCGCCGATGCTGCCAGATCTGCTGAGTTTTTCCAGGTAATTCTGTTTTTGTCACTGATTTGAAAGCTGCTTCTATGATGCAGATTGTGACTTAGGAGAAGGAGTGTGTCCTTCTCTCTCATTTACGTGCGACACGTGTGTAGCTGATCTTCCAGTAAAGTGGGCGCAAGGAACCCTTTTTGCTGTCCTGTGCCCGGGCAGTTTGGCCTGGACATTTTGACCAGAGCGAGTGTGTGATGAGTCATCATCAACAACCGTCACTGCTACTGTTAGTGGCCCCAGGAAGATTGGTGACCATCAGGAATAGCCTGTTAAAAACTGGTTTCCTGAGCTCCTGATTTCCAAAAATGTGGCAACTTCGCTGAAACTCATGTCAGCAACACTAAAGCAACTGTCTCTAAGGGGATGGAGACTATTAAATGGGTCTCAATTTTTAATTATGGGAAAAGCATATGACTTAAGAGATCATACTGTTTCAGTTCAGCATCAGTTGAAGCTAGAATTTGGATTTGGGCATTTTACTGCTTTGCTGTCTTGAGGAAGGAGACAGCAATTTCTTCCTACAATTACTTCCTGTTTTGGAAGATTTCTAAATATAATTGCAGAGGAAATGACTGCAGCATAATTTGTAAAGATCACCTTCAGTTACACCAATCGAAAACAAAAGTGGAATAAGGGGGAAGTTGCATTCCATTTTCAACAGTAAGAAACCCTCAAGTGTCACAGGATATGTCAGCTTAACTGTAATTGGGATGAGGGACATTTTAAGTTTAATGTACTAATTGTAGTATGGCCTTTAGGAGATTGAAGTTTTGTGTGCTGCAATCCATTACAGTCCTCACTGTATGCAATTGCTAAACCTCAGGAATATTCCATCTGCATTCATATTAAAATTTTGGTTTTTTAAAAATGACAATTTTTAAGGTTATAGGGCTGAAACTAAAGGTGCTGTATCTAAAAATTGGTCACCTTGGACTGTTTATATGGCATTAGGATAAATCCACAGATGCTTTTAACATCTTAGTTGACAAAGAGACATGACCAACACGGCAGTGAATAACCTGGTGTTGCACTATTTAATCCACACAATACAATTTTAAACAGCCACTTGGTAGTACAGAACTTGCATATCGGGAATGAATATGATGAAACTTAGCTACTGTCAGTTAAGTATCACTTCATCAAATGCCTGTTTTGTGTCTGGGTTTATACTGCAGTTTCAACATATTTAAACTTGTTGCATCATAAGTGAATCTTTCACTAATCCCTTGACACACTGCATCTTTCAAGGCTGGAATAGATACCAGTATGTTCATTTGGACATAAGTCTGCACTTGGAGTTTCTCATAATTTTGGATTACATACTAACCACTTGATAGAAGGATCTTGTAGATCATAAATTTCAGAACATAAAGATACCACTCAGCCCATCTTGCCTACATTGTTGCTTTATGCCAGAACTATTTAAACTAATTTCCCTGCAATTTCTTCATACGTTTTTTTTCAAAATATATTTTCCTTGAAGCTTTTTAAAAATCTAATTCCCTTTTAAACATTCTAATTGGCTCAACTTTAATAGCCACTTGTGATAAATTATTCCATGTTGAAAAAATTATTGTGGAAAAAAATTCTCCCTGTTTAGTTAATCCTAAATCTATGTCCCTTGTTGGCAATTTACTCTCCATTGGAAACTATCTTTCATTATTTACCCTATCAAACCTTCCCAGAACCTTCAGCATTTCCATCAACTCTCTCTTAACTTTCCATGCTTGATTGAATACAACTGTTGTTCCTCAAACCTGTCACAGATTTGTCCTCTCATCCCTGGTATCACCCTTGACTTCTTACTGACACAAATGGTGACCGAGTGATAACATAGTCTGACAGGATTTCAGAACATAAATCACTGTCTTCAAAAACTTTAAGCAAACTTCCCCCCCACCCCCCACCCAAAACAGATGGGTTAGATAGAAAGGCTTACATTCTCTGATATAACCTACTTTGCAGTTTTAACAGTGATTAGCCTGGGGGCTGACAGGAGGCAAGGGTAGCTTCAGGGAGGAGCTAAGTGACTGGTGTGGGTCAGGGGATGCAGGAGTACATCCCCCCACCCCACCCCTGCTCCCACTCCCAGACCCCAAGCTCCCACCTATCCAAAGACCCCAGGGTTGAAGATCAGATTTTCCTGCTCCACAACAGGCTGAAAAATCTGGACATCTCTGTTCCCCATCCAAACTCCTCCCTCTCCAACTACTCAACACTCCCCTGTTAATATCGTGGCCTAAGCTTCAAAATAGCATTCCAATATTAACAACTCAATTTGAGTACATACAAAAATTATTAAACAAAACACGAGTATAGCTGAGGTAAAAAGGTTAAAAAGTCTTGATGCTCAGACTTTAACAGAACTTTAATGGTTAAAGTTTGCCACGAGCAGAGGAACCTGATGTCTTATGAGCCTTTAGGTTGTTTATTCTCATTATTGGAATGACAGGAGATTCAATATTGGTTCAGGGCTTTTTGAATCCTAATCTGACTAATATTTAACCATTTAATTTCTTTATTGTTCTAATAATTATATAAAGAGAAAGTTTTTTGAATTTTCAGTTTGTTTTCAATTAACACCTGACTAAATATTCATGTTTAGTGTTTTTATTGGGTGTTGTCATGTACACTGTTCATCTTTTTAAACATAATTGCAAAGATTTTGAACATTAGAGTTTGGTTAAATCAAATTATCCTACTAGAGTTTACATGTGACTTTGCTGAATAGCTGGACAGGTCTTGACCCAGTGGGGTATTTTCAGACCTTGAGTGATAAACCAGCAACACATTAGTCCTGACATGCTTATTAATATTGCTCTAGAGACTGCGGCTATTCAGCAATGAAGCTAAAATTTTACCTTGGGGATCAAGACCTTTAGGCAGGGAACTGAGTTGCTCTAAAACAAAAACAAAAACAGAATTACCTGGAAAAACTCAGCAGATCTGGCAGCATCGGCGGAGAAGAAAAGAGTTGACGTTTCGAGTCCTCATGACCCTTTGACAGAACTTGAGTTCTGTCGAAGGGTCATGAGGACTCGAAACGTCAACTCTTTTCTTCTCCGCCAATGCTGCCAGACCTGCTGAGTTTTTCCAGGTAATTCTGTTTTTGTTTTTGTTTTATATGTATATATATATATGAGTTGCTCTATGGGCTGAGGAGAGGCTCTTCTTGTGTATGGTTGGTGATCATGAAACTGTAAAAAGTTTCGTTAATGATTGGTCCAACATGGTTCAATAAAATGTTGCTAAAATGCCACCATTTCCAGTATAAAAATACGTGGCATTACATCTTGTGCATTATTTGTTCTTTCCATTTTTCATAGCTTATCTATTTCATAACATATTAGATATTCTTCAATGGAAACACCAATTCAGCAGATTCAACGTTCCTTTCTCAATTTTTCCTGCTTCACAAACTGTAGAACATATGAGCAATGAGTCATTGCCTGAATGTGCCTTTGTGCCTGTCAAATGTCACGTTTGAGCTGACAGATATGAAGCAACACAAATATTAAAAGCATCAGAAGCTGGCCTGGGGCCATTCTAAAGCAGCTTTTGGATAGTGGGTAGAGTTTTCTTGGTGTTGTAAACTGTGTGCCAAAATTAGAAAAAAAAGGCAAATTATAAGGGGCATGAAAAGCATGTTTGCTAGGAATTGGCTCAGTGGTTTTGGTCACATTAAAATGCACCATTGTACCACTTCTTATTCTGCCATGGGACATGGGCAGCATTTGTTGCCCCTTGAACTGAGTGGCTTGCCATTTCAGAGAGAAGTTCAGAGTCAACCACATTGCTGTGGTCCTATGTAGACCAGGTAAGGATGGCAAATTTCCTTCCTTTAAAGGGACATTAGTGAACCAGATGGGTTTTTACGAGAATCGGCAACAATTTCATGGTCACCATTCCTGAGACTAGCTTTTAATTCCAGATTTTATTAATTGAATTCAAATTCTACCAACTGCGGTGGTGGGATTTGAAGTCATGTCCCCAGAGCATGAGTTTGGGCCTCTGTAATACTAACCCAGTGACATTACCATGATGTCACTGTCTCCCCTTGTGCAATGGTTACAAATTGGTTTCACACTTCTTAATTTTTCTTCTTTCCAAAGTATACAAATATTTGTTAACTTTTGTTTCATGAAAATGATGCTTCATTTAACCAGTTGGGACAGGTTAGTGTCATAATGTACAAGAGCGAGTATTCCATCTGAGAGGAGACCATGTTTAATAGCGAGCTAATGTCACATTCACATTTTCTAATTTTGCTTTCCGTGGGGAAAAGTGCTTGATACGAGTAGGCAATTGCTCCTCCAGTTTTCCATTCATCAATTCACCCTTATTTTAAAATCCCTCCATAGCCTCACTCAGCCCTATCTCTGTAACCTCCTCCAGCTCTACAACCCTCACAGATAAAGACAGGAAAATCTGGAAATTCCCAGCAGGTCTGGCAGCATCTACGGAGTGAGAAACAGAGTTAGGTCATGACCTTCCATCAGAACTCTCCGAGATATCTGTGTTCATCTAACTCAGGCCCATGACGACCTGATCTTAATCGCTCTATCATTAGCAGCCGAGTCTTCAACTGCTGAGGCCCTAAGTTCTGGAATTCCCTCCCTTAACCTCTCCTCCTCTCCATCTCTCCTCCTCCTTTTAAGATGCTCCTTAAAACCTACCTCTTTGACCAAGCTTTTGGCTGTCTGCCCCTAATATTAATTTATGTGGCTTGGTGTCAAATTTTGATTTCTAATGCTCTTATGAAGCACCTTGAGGCATTTTATAACATTAAAGGTGCAATATAACTATAAATTATCATTGTTGTTCATATTAATCATTTGTCCTTTTTTCAAAAAGCAGATTATAATCGTAAGGTGGTTTGCCTAATTGTTAACCAAGGTCAAATCTTAATTATACAAACAAATAACCTTTTCATCTGGGGAAATAGAATTTAACAGGAATTGACTCCATTGTTCTGCTACAATGTGCTGCAAATCACATCATCTCTGCTTTTTCTCCATCATGTTAATCTCAACTGTGTAGTGACTGGAACAATGGAAAAACCTACATTGCTCATAACAAACCAAAGCCAGGTGTAGCAATTTAAACTCTTCAAAGATCTAACAATGCAGAATTAAAGGATAGAGTTAAAACACCCTTAACGAGCATTTACAAATTAAATACTTAACCATGTATTTGGTAGAATTTGATGCCTCCCCCAATGCAAGTTTGGAGAGAGGGCTAATTTAATCAGGCTAGAAGCTGTGGGGCGGGGACCCCATTGTCATCTCACCTCTGCCCCGATTAAACCTGGAGAGGGAAGGCATGTGGTCAGATTTCCTGCCCCAATGGGAATTGCGGCCTTTAATTGGGCAATCAGTGTCCACTTAATGGCCACATTCTGACACCGCTGGTATTCAACCAGTGTTGGATGGGGTACTTGCCATGCGGAGAGCCCAAAAAGCAAAACCCTGTAGAGTTTGCTTGCGGGGTCCTTGGCGGGGGTCCCTTAGGCACAGTGCCTGATCGAGGGGCCTGATATTGGGAAGGGGGGGTGTGTGGTGAGGGGGGGTGTTGGGGGGGGCGCTATGCCCCAGCTCTTTTTTCTGGCCCCTCAACCTCATCTGGCCAGCGGCCCCTTGCTCTGACTCGCATCCGACCCACACTCACCTGTGGCTTGAGTCCCTCGGCGATCCTGGGCCTCTCATGGGTGTATTGCCGGCAGTTACCACTGCTCCAAGTGGTGCTGGCTGGAATGGAGAGCGGCCAGCCTCTGATAGGCTGGCAGCTCTCAGGGATGGGACCTCACCCTCAGGATCCTTGATCCCAGGGAAGGACAAATTCTGGCCACTTAAGCGCGCAAATACTTAATTTGGCAGGCCTTCCCCAAAGGAGTTGAGGGGGGTCTCTTGCCGGCTCTCCAGCAGTGGCTCAGACTCCTATTCACCTGGATTAAATTCCACCTAATTAAAATCAGAGAAGGAGGAATGAAAAGTAGGTTTGAGAATTTGACTAGAGATGTCTAAAAGTTGTTTCTCCCCGGTTAGTTACTAATTTAGAAATTTGAGTCAGATTGGGGAGGCGATAGCGTTGTGGTGATATCACTGCACTAGTGATCCAGAGACCCAGCTGTTGTTATGGGGACACGGGTTTGAATCCCACCATGGCAGCTGGTGAAATTTAAATCAGTTAATAAATCTGTCATTTAAAAAGCTAGTCTTGGTAATAGTGAGCATGAAATCATTGTCGATTGTTGTAAAAACCCATCTGGTTTACGAATGTCCTTTTGGGGAAGGAAATCTGCCATCCTTACCTGGTCTGGCCTACATGTGACTCCACACCCACAGCAATGTGGTTGACTTTTAAATAGCCTCGCAAACCACTTAACTGCATCAAAACTGTCACAAAGTTTACAAAAAGGAATGAAGCAGACGGATCACCAGGCGTCGACCTAGGCACCAGAAACGACGATGCAACACCAAGCCCCGTTGACCCTGCAAAGTCCTCCTTACTAACATCTGGCGGCTTGTACCAAAATTGGGATAGTTGTTTCACAGACTAGTCAAGTAACAGCCTAACATAGCCATACTTATCAAATCATATCTTACAGACAATGTCTCAGACACCACCAACACCATCCATGGGTATTGTCCCTTCCCACCGATAGGACAGACTCGCCAGAGTTGGCGGCACCATGTGATACAGTCAGGAGAGAGTTACCCTGGGGGTTCTTAACATCATCCCTGGACCTCATGAAGTCTCATGGCATCAGATCAAACATGGGCAAGGAAACCTCCTGCTGATTACCACATACCGCCCTCCCTCAGCTGATGAATCAGTGCTCCTCCGTGTTGAATTCCACTTAGAGTCTAAGTACTGAGGGTGGCAAAGGCGCAGAATGTACTCTAGGTGGGGGACATCAATCTCCATCACCAAAATTGGCTTAGTAGCACTAGTGCTGATCGAGCTGGCTGAGTCCTGAAGGACATAGCTGCTAGACTGCGGCAGGTGGTGAGGGAACCAACAACCAAGAGGGAAAAACCCATTTAACCTCGTCCTCACCTATCTGCCTGCCGCAGATACATCTGCCCATGACAGTGGTAGGAGTGACCACTGCATAGTCCTTGTGGAGATGAAGTCCCATCTTCACATTGAGGATACCCTCCGTTGTGTTGTGTGGCACTACCACCATGCTAAATGGGATAGATTTTGAACAGGTGTAGCAACTCAAGACTGGGCATCCATAAGGCACTGTGGGCCATCAGCAGCAGAATTGTACTCGAACACAATCTGTAACCTCATGGCCCAGCATACCCCCACTCTACCATTACCATCAAGCCTGGGGATCACCCTGGTTCAGTGAAGAGTGCAGGAGGGCATGCCAGGAGCAGCATCAGGCATACCTAAAAAGTCAACTTGGTGAAGCTACAACTCAGGACTACCTGCTTGCCAAACTGCAGAAGCAACAAGACATAGACAGAGCTAAGTGAACCCACCCTCATTCAACCAACAGAATGAGATTTAAGCTCTGCAGTCCTGCCACGCCTGGAGAATATCCCCCATCCTCAATTATGGAGAGCCCAGCACATCAGTGCAAAAGACAAGGCTGAAGCATTTGCAGATGTCTTCAGCCAGAAGTGTCAAGTGGATGGGACATCTCAGCCTCCTCCTGAGGTCTCCCACATCACAGATGGCAGTCCTCAGCCAATTTTATTAACTCCACATGGTATCAAGAAGTGGCTGAAGCCACTGGATATTGCAGCTCCAACAACACTCAAGAATCTTGACACCATTCAAGACAAAGCAGCCCACTTGATTGGCATCCCATTCATCACCTTCAAAATCCACTTCCTCCATGACACATGAACAGTAGCAGCTGTGTGTAACATTGACAAGATGCACTGCAGAAACTGATCAAAGCTCCTTAGACAGCATCTTCCGAACCTGTAACCTCTACCATCTGGAAGGACAAGGGCAGCAGGTGCATGGGAACATCACCGCCTGCAAGTTACCCTCCTAGACACTCACCATCCTGATTTGCAACTATGTCGCCAGTCCTCCATTGTTGCTGGGTCAAAATCCTGGAACTCACTAACAGCGCTGTGAATGTACCTACACCACATGGACTGCAGCGGTTCAAGAGGCAGCTCACCACCACCTTCTCCAGAGCAACTAGGGTTAGGCAATAAAAATACTGACCTCCCCAATGATGCCACGTCCCAAGAAAGAATTAAAAAAATTCAGGATCTGTCATCTTTACCTCTGTTGCTTCAGACATTACAGAAGAAAGAAAACAAAAACCCTTGGAGGTTTTAATTAACAAAAGTTATAGTTAGGATACATTTGCTCATTGGAGCTGTCAAAAGGGCTGTTGTCAAAGCTGTCAAAAGTAGCTGTCAATCTATCAAGACATTTGAAATTCCTGCCCTTTAATGATGTGAAAAAATCTGTCTGCAGTGTTGAAAATAATCAATGCTTGCTCTTTCACTATGTCTGCTGACATAAGCCTGAGGGTTATGACTGCAGGGTTAATGCTTCATTTCACACTTTCATTATCACAGTGGGGTCATTTCATTATTTGATTGACAGCTCCAAGTGGTTATAAACTCTTTGAAGTGGTGCGATGATTTTCTGATTGGTGTTATTTTAATGATAATACAGTAATACAGATGAAAATAATATTGATTGAAAATCACCCTATGTGAGAAACTTGGAAATTGCATGGTTTTTTATTGTTTTTGCTCAAGTTTATGGTCTAAGAGAAAGCTGGACATTCAAGGACATCTTCAATTTTCTTCGACAAACTCATCCATGTCCAACTTATTTCAATTTCTCCTGATTCTGGAAGGGAGATGCTGTTGCTTTCCAGTGACCTCTCCTGGAAAGTGCTAATGTGTGGATACTAGATGGGAGCAGAATCAGGGGTACTCACTGTGTATCCTCCCTCGCTCCTTGGCAGACAGCATTCTCAGCCTCGCCTGCTGCAGACACGAGCCTGAGATATGAGGCTTGGTCTGTGCCAATAGAATTGACACTGGCAAGAGTCAACACCTTCAGGTTTATAAAAATCCCATTAACTGCTCAGCCCGTGTCAAAGTCAGTTAAATTGTATTCCGTATTTTGAATGCTTGCATAAGTATCTGCTGATTTCTTTTTTATTCAAGGCCCATCCCTAATTGTTTTGAGAAGGTATTGGTGAGCCACCTTTTTGGATGCAACTGAATGGCTTTTCAGAGGGCGGTTAAGAGTTAACCCCATTGCAGTTGGTCTGGAGTCACATGTAGGCCAGATATAGGGTGAGGAGAGAAGCTTCCCTTTCTTCAAGGACCTTAGTGAACCAGATGGGCTTTACAACAATCATGTAGTTACACCGTCACCATTACTGAATCCCCTGCTCCCACTGCTGGACTTAGACTCCAGAACGGAAGATTCCGCCCTGGATTTTTACTCCAGATTTTATTTAGTCAATTAAATTTAAATTCCATAGCTGCCATGATGGAATTTGAACTCATTGCTGCCAGATCTTGGTTTGGTAAGATAACCGTAATACTACCGGACCCTACAATATATTCAGTTCTTTTCTGACAGCAGGACTCGTTTGAGCAGTAACTTATTGCGAAATTGTAAATTAGTAAAAACTGAAAGGAGTTGCCTTGACAATTTCGTGTAACTGACCAATAGTATTATTTCAAATGGATGTGATGGAACTGCATTATGAAGAGTTGTAATTGTGGATTTTGGACAATTCTGACTTTGCTAAACCTGCTGCAGTCAGACCCAAAGACGATCATCTTCAAAACATTTCATGGTGTTGGGTAAAAGTCATTCTGCTGCTCTGGCTTCTTATTCCCAATGTTGCAAAAGTTACTATTCATTTTTCTGGACTCAGATCCAGTTGGACTTCCCAGGTACCAAAAAGAACTGAAGCTAAGTTTTTTTTTAAAAAAAAAGGTTGATAAATCACATCTCTCACTTCAACTCCCAGAACATTTTCTAATGCATGGACCAGAAGCTGAGCTGTGAGTATATGTGTAAGCTCACAGCTGCAGTGAAGTCTCCTTCTGGTAGGAGTGTGAGTTCACAGCCCATAATATAAACTTGATTTTAACAATATGAACCTTTTCACTGGTCTCAGCAGTTTCCAAGCAGTATCGCAGTATAGGCACAATCTTACTGCTGGGTGTTGTTATTACAAGTGCACTGTTTTATCAGAGAATTAGGATTCTGTGGCCTGAACTTTTGTAAAGATAGACAGCCTCTCCGTAGAGAACAAAAATGGCAGCAGAGGCCCCAAGCTGTCAAAAGTAACTGTCAATCTATCAAGGCATTTGAAATTCCTCCCCTTTAATGATGTGAAACAAACTGTCTGCAGTATTAAAAATAACCCGTGCTTGCTCTTTCACTCTTGACATGAGCCTGAGGGTTATGATTGCAGGATTAGTGCTTCAAGACTGATTTCACAACCTTTCATTGTCACAGTGGGGTGCCTGTCATTTCACAGTTTGATTGACAGCTTCAAGTGATTATAAACTCTTTGAAGTGGTACAAGAATTCCAGTGCTTGTTTTTGTAAGGGATTAAAGGAAGTTAAATGTAGTGATTGGGGTTTCATCCATGGGAGTGTTTTTTTAATAGTGAATTCTTCAATTGACACTTTAGAACTTTATTCTATCTCAACTCAGCATGGGTCTTGAGGTCTGCCCATGGTTGAGTTGGCATGCTAGATGTAAGGGCAAAGGGTGGGGGCATGGGTTGGTACTGAGATGGCATTAGGGCTATAAAAGGTCATAGGAATGGGTGGAGCATAGATTGGTATAGAGGGAATGAGGGTCCATGGAGGTGGGTGCAGGGCATGAGGTAGCATGGATTGGGTATGGGAGTGGGTGAGGGGGTGTGAGGAGTTGAGGGCTGGAGCACAGTTTTATCTTTTATTGTTTTAAAAAAACTTTGATACAGTGCCAGTGCACCAAGGCTGGCCTTGTGTCCAGCGCTCCTCCGCACCCTGCAGCCTCTTTCTGCGGTTGCCTGCCATGTTTCCTGCTCTCCCCCATCCGCCTGGACTGAAAATCTGACCTTCCAGGGCTCTTTCTCCCGAGTTGGGTTTGTGGAGTTGGGAATTGTCCTAACTTTAGGAGTGAAAATTTAGGTCTAAATTTTCACCTTTTAGAATCTAGATTTGAATCTCACCCAAACTGACAGATAACACTGGCAGCTGGATTTCCAGATATCAATGGGGGGGGGGGAGGTCAGGCGCGTATGTACTTTGAAAATTGCATTTCTGGAAGGTGTGTCAGGCTTCCGACTCCTCTAGAACGCACTGTAATTCTCAAAAGCGGGGGTGGTGGATGCTGGCAACCTGCTTGCCTCCAACTAACTTGCCGATAAGCTCAGTGAAGAACTTGCTAATGGTCTGGAGAGGACCAGAGGAAATTTTCAAAGAGTGATAGGTCTGGTGCGCATTAGTGTACAGGCATTGGGAGCATTGTAGGGAGCCAAATTTGAACTTGTGGCTGAATTAAAATCTTGAAAAGGAAGGGTTACTGAAACTGAGGTGTTCAAGGTAGCACAAACTGAGGTAGCACAAAAGAGAGTGGGTCAAGCACCTTGTGATCAACGGCTTGGCCACTTGTCTACATGTGAGGCTGCTGGCTCACTCCTGCTTGTTCCAATCTCCAAGGCAATAGCAAACCCAATTGTGGCTGCCATTGTCTTTGAGCATCGCCTTGCATTCCAGAGCCAGTTTCCATCCTCCCAATGCAGCATCCAATACCACTAATTGGACTGAGTATTGTATACAGCTTATTGTCAATCAGCTACTAAGCACACACCAGTTATAGAGAAACAGTTATTCTTATTCACTGGCTCAATGAACTTCAATAATATATTTGTCACTTAACTCTATCAAGCAGCAGTCATTTTAGGGGAGATGGTGGCGTAGTGGTAATCCAGAGGCCCAGGCTAGTGGGGACATGAGTTCAAATTCCATCAAGGCAGCTGGTGGAATTTAAGTTCAGTTAATACATCTGGAATATAAAGCTATTCTCAGTAATGGTGACCATGAAACTATATTGTTGTAAAATCCCACTTGGTTCACTAATGCTCTTTAGGAAAGGAAATTTGCTGTCCTTACCTGATCTGGCCTACATATGACTCCAGACCCACTGCCCTCTGTAAGGACTGAGCAAGCCACTCTGTTCAAGGGCAATTAGGGTTGGGCAACAAATGCTGGGCCTTGGCAGCGATGCACACATCCCATGAAAGAATTAATTAATAAAAAAAAACTTTTTACTGTAGTGTGTCAAGGGAAAAATAGCAACTTTACCCAGAAGATAAAATAATCAGCACTTTATTCCAAGCTACTTATGGAATCATAGAATGACGGCATTCAGTCCGTTTTGTCTGCACTGGCTGCTTTAAAGAGCTATCTAATTATTCCCACTCCCCACCCTTGTTCCCTTTTAATATTCATCCAGTTTCCCTTTAAAAATTATTATTGAATCTGCCTCCATGGTCCTTTCAAGCAGTACCTTCCAGATCGCAAGAGCTCAGTACCTATAAGAAAACCTCACCTCATCTCATCTCGATTCTTTTGCCTTATTTAGTCCATCAAAACCCTTCAGTGCGCTGTAAATGTTTCTTAAATGTTTAATTATTAAATATTTAAACTAATGGGGGTGGAAAGCAGAAATATCTATAGGGACAGAGCTCTCAAAGGTGGTGAGTGCGATCTGATATTAGAGCAAAGTACTGCAGATGCTGTAAACCTGAAATAAAAACAAAAAATGTTGGAAATACACAACAGGTCTGGCAGCATCTGTGGAGAGCAAAACAGAGTTAATGTTTCGTGTTGATAAGCTTTCATTGGAACATATTCTAACATTGGGCTCTCTTATTCTCAGTTTTACAATTCTTTTATACAATTTCTTGACTCAGTGTTAAACATGCTGTGAATCAATGAGCTTTGACATTCATCCCAATTCTCCTATTTTCCTTTATTGGAAGAATTTTCAATTAGTATTCTGATTTAGTGTTTGATGAGGCCGGACCAAGATTTCAGTTGCACACGTCTATGCAGGTCCTGAAGACCAAGAAGAATCACAGAACTGCTTTTTTAAAATTCAAAGTTAAATGAACAATGTAATACCTTGTGCTGCCCGTTGAGTAGATCATTTAACACATGGTGCGCTTTCATTTTATTGAAACCAGACTTTGATGCAGAGGATTTCTATCTACATTTCCATGTGCAAATAACAATAATGTGTACAAAAAAAAGGACAATTAAATTCAGTGACATGGCATGAGCCATGGTTCAGTTGGTAGCCCTCTTGCCTTTGAGTCACAAGGCTCTGGGTTCAAGTCCCAATCCATGACCTAAGCATAAGTCCAGGCTGACATGCCAATGCAGGACTAAGGGAGTGCTGCACTGTCATTGTCTTTCAAATGGGCAATTAAACCGTGGCCCCATCTGCTCTCTCAGATGGATGTATAAGATTCCATGGCATTATTTTGAGGACAAGGAGGGGAGTTATTACTGGCGTCCTGGGGGTCAATATTTATCCCTCAATCAACATCACTAAAACAGATTATCTTGCCGTAACCACATTATTGTTTGTGGGAGCTTGCTGTGTGCAAATTGGTTGCCACGTTTTCTACATTACAACGGTGTCTATACTCCACAAATGCTTCAATGACTATAAAGCATTTTGGGATGTTCTGTGGTTGTGAAAGGTGTTATAGAAATGCAAGTACTTTTTTATATAAAGGTAAACAGACCACAAGATAACACCTACAGTTTTACAGTGTTTTGTTCTTTCACAGTATATTATAGCAGGAATTCTAATCTGCTACCAGCTATTGCTGCCACAGCCTTTAAAATTTCATCTTTACAAAGGGAGAGAAAGCAGCTGAATTGATAGAAGTGCTGAGCTGCATTTCAGCTTTTGGCCTTCTTTCCATGTGTAAAGAAATCTCATTAATGTTCCACAAGATTAAAGAGGTCACTGAATACACAGCTGATTGAATACTGATTATTGCTGTATCGCTGGTTCAGATTGTTGTGTCCTGCTATTATTCTATTTGTGTGACATTAATGTTTCAAAGCTTGGTCTTTACCTGATGAAGCTATAGTGTTTAGTTCTGCTTCCTTTTATGCGCACCCGGCTTTTAAATGGAAGTAACTAGAGCATAAGCTACTGTTTCTTATTACGTTTAAAAGCCAGAAAGAAGGGTGTATATGACCTAAACATTTTCAAACAATAACAATTGAGAATGCTGCTGCAATCAAAAGAGAATTTCACTTTTTTCCAATTTTAATGCTTAACTTGAATATATTTGAATGGACATGGTACAAATATCCTGCACACATTAAGGGGCATTTACCTATCATTTTTACATTATGTCCCTGGGAGATTTGTAGCTGTAATACTTTACTGAAGCAATAGATTAATGACTTATTCTTCTTATCAGCACAGCCTGTCTTGCTCTCTCATTCTCAGCAATAGATTTTACCCTTCAGCAGCCTAACACCATGTGCAGCAACAGGTACTGTTAACCTCCCCCAATATCAGATGGAGGACCGAATCAGAGTTATTTTCACCAAATCGGGTTGACTAGGGAGCCCTTTAAAAATGGTGGATGAGTCCCGATTCTGGGATTCCCAATGCCATCCCCGGGCTGTCTAATTTTCGGGAGTGCCTTTAAAAAATGCAGCTGCTTCCTGTCAAAAGCCTGCACCTGGCAGCCCCAAGCTGGCCGACTCCACTGTGGAGATAGGTATCTCCTGTCTCCTCACAATTTCTGTGGAGTCGGACCAGGTTTTTAAAGGGCCGTGATTCACAGCCCCTTAGAGGAATCATGAACCCTAGGCTGCAGTGGAAGGCCTTTTAAGTGGTAAGTTCAAAAGGTCCCCTTCATGCCCCCATGCCAAATTACACCCCCTCACTCACCCCTTCAGGGCCCTCATGCCCCCTATGCCAAACTCTGCCCTTTCTCCAACCCCCTCAGGCCCCTCTTACCTCCTATGTTAAATTCTAACTCTTCCATACCCATTGACCCAATGTACACTTTCTAGAACCAATGAACACCATAGTGTAAAGCGATATGTAAAAAAAATGCTTTAAAAAAATATAACCCTTTGATCACTTACCCCTGCACTTTTAATAAAAGTATGGACAAGCTAATAAAAGCCCAGACATCTATTTGAATATGAGAGCACCTGCACCCCAGAGCAAATATTGTTTGATTGACAGCTCAGGCTGTCTGATCGCTACATTCAATTTCACAATGTTTGTTGACATAAGTAAGTGTTTGTGGTTTTTGAAACTTCAAAGGGCCTGGATGATTGACACTTTTATTAGCTTGTCCACAGGGGAAAGTTATCAAAGTATTACATATTTTCAAAGCTCTTTTTTACACATCCCATTTTACACTGTGGTGTTCAATTTGTTCTAGAAAGTCAACAGTGGCTCAATGGGCATGGAAGTGCCAGAGATTGGCATAGGGGGTGGGTGGAAGACCAGAGCTTGTCATGGGTGTATGAGTGGCTTGGTGGGGTGGGTGGAAAGATAGAGCCTGGCGTAGATGGCAGGAGGAGCCTGAGGGGACTGGTGGGGGTGAGGGGTTGGGGGGGAGGCTGGCGGGGGCATGAGCTAGCATAGATGGGACATGTGGAGTGTTTGGACGGTACAAGTGGTGTAAGGGCTGAAAGCTGGAGGGCTTTTGCATTGTTTTTTCTGTTTCCTGTCCGAAACCAGTGGCTGTGATCTCTCAGCTGATGGCAGGAGCGGGAATTTATGTGGGAGCCTCAGTGTTGCTGCTGGGAGGAGGCGTCTGAAAGAAAGTGGCATTGGGCGTGGGTTGGTGGTGGAGTGCAGATGGTGGAGGCAAGACCAGGGCTGAGGAGGCTCAAAGGCCCCTTTGCAGAATCCAGGAGAGCGCTCACATTCTTCTGGTTCATAAAGACTCCTTACCAAAAGTTGGCAAAGCGATTTACTGTGGGGGGTTATTTTTCTGGCCACTCTGCTGCTTCTTGGCAGGTTTCACCCGTTGTTTTTACACCATTTCTCGAGCTAAAAATGGACTCTGACTGTGACTTTAGAGCATTCAGTAGGGCCCCTGCTTTCCACAGTGGGCAGGCCTCATGTACAGTTCTCAAGCCCATGTTGTTATTTGGAGGAAGGTGTGCACTTTGCATAAAAGTTATAACCTAAATTACTAGGACAAAATGAAGATACACTGTACTGATACTGTGCATTATTATTGCATTATTAACAAAGTCATAATTCACTCCCACTATGTGCAGTGAGATCCACAATCAGAAAGCAATAATGTTCCGTTAAATTAAGAACTTTGCAAATTGTATTTTCTGACTCACACCTATAGAACACGACAGTACAAATCAAGCGAGGCTGGATCATTAATAGGCCAAGGTAACTGTGGATGACCTTAATTAATTAGTAAGGTCTGAGTGGTGGATCTGCACTGTAAGGAATGATACAGTTTAAACAATGGAGTTAGATGCAGTTTTTACCCTCTCTGCTGACTGAAAGAGCTTCCATCATTTATTCCCTGCCTAAGTGCCTGTCAGCTCTGTTGGATTCCTTAAATTTGATTATTTTTTTAATTTAAGAGGCCACCAGCAGAGCCACTGCCGATCACTGCTTACTCATAATGAAGCAAGACAGATTTTCATTTGATGCAATGATGCAGATGGTTAAAGCATAACTAAGATGTTGCATTCATGAAGTTTTATATTTCCATTGATTCTGCGTAGGTACACTGGAGCAAAGCATTGGAAGGAATAATGAGATCATTTTCCTTAGTTATGTGAAAGCACAAAAATTGAAATTTGTATAAGATAGAAGAAGCAGGGTAACAATTTGAACATCAATGAAAACAGGGGCAATAACCCCATGTGACATCTATGATCAGCAGTTTATGATAGCAGAATGGTGGAATAAGAGCACTACTACTTCACTTCTTAAGATTGTCTTCTTGGTAAAAGAGCAAAGGAAAGATATTAAAATGCTTTAGCCGCATCTTATTAATTCATTTAAGATGGGGAAAATTGTGTTCCCACCATCTCTGGCTTTCATGTGGTTCGAGGAAGATAAATAAGTGATATTGGACTGCATGAGGTAGAATTAAATTAGTATCAATTGTTCATGTTATTTTGGAAGGGTTATAATAGGTGTAAATTTTGCTTATGGAAAAGTGCATGCATCTGAGTTATACTGCCACTTGCGTTTTGCAATGGTTGATTAACAATGGAACACTGCAATTGATAGGTTGTTGCCCCATGTGGGCCACTGGGGAAATGACTCCACTTATGGCCATTTGCTAAACTTATTTGATGTGTCTCGTTCCTCAGCATCACAGATGCCAGTTTTCAGCCAATTCAATTCACTCTGTGGTATCAAGAAATGGCTGAAGGCACTGGATACTGCAAAGGCTATGGGTCCTGACAACGTCCCAGCAATAGTACTGAAGACATATGCCGCAGAAGTTGCTGTGCCCCTAGCCAAGCTGTCCCAGTACAGCTAGAACACTGACACCCCCCTGACAAAGTGGAAAACTGTCCAGGTATATCCTGTCCACAAAAATCAAAAAAGGACAATTCTAACCCAGCCAATTACCACCCCATTAGTCTATTCTAAATCATCAACAAAGTGATGGAAAGTGTCATCAACAGTGCTATCAAATGGAACTTACTCAGCAATAACCTGCTCGCTGGTGTGCAGTTTGGGTTCTGTCAGGTTCACCCATCTCCTAACCTCATTACAGCCTTGATCTAAACAAGGAGAAAAGAGCTGAAGTCCCGAGGTGAGGTGAGAGTGATTACCCTTGACGTCCAGGCAGCATTTGATCAAGTGTGGCATCAAGGGGCCCTAGAAAAACTGAAGTCAATGGGAATCGGGGGGGCGGGGCAGTGGGGGTGGGGGGGCTGCTGGTGGGGGAGACTCCTCGCTAGTTGGAGTCACACCTAACACAAAGGAAGATGGTTGTGGTTGTTGGAGATCAATCAGCTCAGTCCAGAGACATCGCCACAGGAGTTCCTCAGAGTAGTGCCCTAGACCCAACCATCTTCAGCTGCTTCATTAATGACCTCCTTTCCATTATAAAGTCAGAAGTGAGGATGTTTGCTGATGATTGCACAATGTTTAGCACCATTCACAACTCCTCAGATACAGGTACTGAAACAGTCTATTCCATATGCAGCAAGACCTGGAAAATATCCAGGCTTGGGCTGATATGTGGCAAGTAACATTTGCCACACACAAGTGCCAGGCAATAACCATCTCAAGCTAGAGAGAATATAACCATCTCCCCATGCCATTACCGTCACTGAATCCCCCACTTTTTTTTAAGGCTGTCAATATTTAGCCCTTTTCTGAAGAGCTGTTGAGTATAAGTGCATTAAAGAGAGAAGACTAGGCAAAAGAGCAAGGTCACAAGGTCACAAATAATAATCAGAGCATGGGAGGAAGGGACAGAGTGTCCAAATGTAAGAGTGTGGCAGCAGATAAGGCTGGAGGTTGTGAAAAGAGTAAAAGCACAGAACTAACAACAGAATTATCTAAATGCCTGTAGCATTCATAACAAAATGGATGAATTGGGAGCACAAATAGAAATAAATATGTATGATCTGATAGCCATCACAGAGACATGGCTGCAAGATGACAATGGCTAAAGCCTGAATATTCTAGGGCACATGACATTTCGGAAGGTCAGGAAACTAGGAAAAGATGAAGGGGTAGCTCTGCTAATTCTTTATGGCATTTGTATGTTAGAGAGGGATGATCTTAGTACTAAAGATCAAGATGTAGAATCAGTTTGGGTCAAGATAAGAAGTAATAAACTTAGGAAGTCACTTTATAGGGTAGCTTATAGGTCCCCTAACAGGAACCACACTGTAGGATGGCTATACAGGAAGAAATTAATGGGGGCTTGTGACAAAGGTATGGTGATAATCATGGGTGATTTTAATCTACATATAGATTGGATGAATCAGATTGGCAAGGGTAGCCTGGCAGATGAGCTCATTTAAGACTTTTCGGGACGGTATTTTAGAACAGCACGTTCTACAGCCAACCAGAGAACAGGCTATTCTAGATCTAGTAATGTAGAAGACCAGATTAATTGATGACCTCAGAGTAAAAGATCTCCCACGTAGCAGTGATCGTACCACAATTGAATTTCGCATTCAGTTTGAGGGAAAGAAGAGTGGGTCTAAGATTAGTGTTTTAAACTTAAATAAGGACAATTATGAGGGTATGAAGACAGAGCTGGCTAATATGAACTGCAAAATCAGGTTAAGGGATGGCTCAGTAGAGATGCAGAGGCAGATGTTTAGAGAGCTATTTCATAATACTCAGCAAATATACATTTCAGTGAGGAAGAAAGACTGGGTGAAGGATGCACCATCCATGGCTACCTAAGGAAGTTAAGCATTGTATCAAATTGAAACAAAAAGCATACAATTCCACAAAGGTTAGTGGCAGGTCAGAAGATTGGACAAAATATAAAAAAAAGCAAAGAATGATTAAAAGAATGATAACGAGGGAGAAATTAGAGTACGAGAGAAAGCTAGCTAAAAATATAAAAACAGATAGTAAGAGTTTCTACAGGTATTTAAAAAGAAAAAGAGTAAGTAAAGTGAGAATGGGGAATTAATAATGAAGATAAGGAAATGACAATTGAATTGAACAGATATTTTGCATCTGTTTTCACTGTAGAAGATACAAATAACATCCCAGAAATAATTGTGAATCAGGAGGTGAAAGGGATGGAGGAATTTAAAACAATTATAATCACTAGGGAAAGGATACTGAGAATATAATTAGAACTGAAAGCTGACAAGTCCCCAATTCCTGATGGACTTCATCCTAGAGTTTAAAAGGGCTTGCCTTAAACAATCAGGGTCAAGCTGCCTGTTTTAAATTTCAAACAGTGCTTGGCAATTAACTATCAATGACCATCACTGGTGCATTCTCTGTGGCAACACCCCTACCAATAAGAGACACTTGCCAACCAAGCAGTACTCTCTTCTCATAGAGTATAAATTGTTGTTTTCGCCCAAAATTGGTATTCTTGCAAAATGTCCTGATGATTGCAAGATACAAAGCTTAGGCTTGTCTCTTTTTTCACAATACTCAAGTTCTGTACTACCGAATGACTATTGGCTTTTAAAGAATTAGATGCTGAGATAGTGGATGCATTGGTTTTAATTTTCCAAAATTTCCTAGATTATGGAAAGGTCCCATCAGATTGGAAAACAGCAAATGTCACAATGTTCACAAATCAAATCTGATTCGGCACTTCCATTGTGACCCAAACCTTTGGACAGGGTCTAATTCTGCTGGGTCAATGTTAGTAGGTGTCCATTTTTGCAGGCTTTTGAGATACTTATTTGGTGCAACATGTGGTAAGTTGTTCTGGAATTGATCAGGTTACAAATACCACTTTCAATGATTGACAACTTTTAAATCTATGTTTAGTGATAAAAGGGAAAGGATCCGGCTTTAACCGGGTACGTGTGATTTTTGTTTTGGTTTCTGAGTTTGGTGAACGTTTTATTTTTATTGCAGCCAGTTAGTCTGCATTGTTAGGTTATCATTGATTTAGAGAGTTAACTGAGTGAGTTCACTGTCCTTTAAAAGGAAAATGAAGTGAGTGGTGGAGTGGGTAACATCTGTTAATGCAGAGGGACTTCTTGTCACTTTTCCCTAAAATGGGCACCACACCTTGATCTGGAGGCCGGAGACCATCCCCACTTTGGACCTCAGGCCTCATTAGCATTGTTTTGCTAATTCCTGGCACCTGTTGTATCTCCACAACCATTCAAATAACATACATTTTGGGCATGGCGCCCTGCTGACAGGGCATTCTTTCAGGTGGCCATTCGGGGCACCTGACAAGTGGCCCAATCCAATATTGGGTCAGATATTGTTAAAGCATCCTTTAGGTCTGGGACATTGGTTCCTGAAATCCCACCTGTAAAAGAGTCACGTTCAGCTCCTAATTTCCACTCAGTGTAAAGTTTTTTGTAAATATTACAAATAAATATTGTAATATTTATTTTCATTTGCCACATTCTGTGATTAAAAGAAGTTGCAGTGTTTTATCTCAAAGCAGAAAAGAAAACAACTGCTTTGAGAACCACATTATCACAGTTTTAAGAGCAGAGTTCACTTATCTTCATACCGCAATGAACCATTACAACCTATTCAAAGCTTTGTAAATCTTTGGAATTCTCTACCTCAGAGGATTGTGGATGCTCAGACAAGACAGGGATCAATAGATTCTTGGTGACTAAGGGAGTCTAAGCAAATGGGATAGCGCGGGAAGGTGGAGTTGAGGTTGAAGGTCAGCCTTGAACTTATTGGATGGTGGTACAGTCTCGAAGGGCCAAATAGCCTCCTCCAGCTCCTATTTCTTGTGCTTTTCTGTTCCAAGAATGGACTTGGGAAAACTGAACGCATTTCCCTTTAACAACTTTGGGCCTCCTGCTTGCAGGTCTGCCCAAGACCTTACTTCCACCTGTTATTAGTGTGTGCATTGGAGATTTGCTGCCTTCCTTCATGTGCAGCCAGTTTATGTTGAAAAACCACCAGCCACATTTCAGGCTGAAAGAAGGTGCAAGGTGAATACTTTGTACACATTACTCAAAATAGCAGACATAAAGGAACCCTCATTGGTTTTAAGCTTTCGTATGCATAGATGGAGGATGTAGAATGCTCACATGCGGGTGGCTAACTAATGGAGGCTATTAGGCTATTTCTGCTCATTAGACAGACCCAGACTGAGATGCAGTGGTTTACCGATTATTTCCGTTAGAACTTCAGACAAGTGTTTATACATAGCCTGGATTTTTGCTTGGAATTTTATTTTGCGTGTCTATAGAATTACTTTCTGTAAATGCTGACTGACCTGCTCGTTTCCAGAATATGTACAGATGCATCAATTTGCTTTTTACCCTCCCCTCCCAGATAAAGGGGACATTTTGATAAGTTATATTGTGAGCTTGCACCAAATTAATTTCCAGCTCCAGGGAGGCGCTGCAAGATGGGCTGCCTCACGGTTTATCGGAAGGGCTGCCTGCAGATAACTAACTAGCAACTGCAGCAGAGCCAGAGTCTGATCAGGGGGGTCGGCAGAGCCTGTGGTAGAGGTAGGATCTGTGGGGATCTGGGGTGGGAAGGCCAGGGTGCAGCTTGTCCTGATAACCATCAACCTTACCCCACTCTAGCTAGATTCCCCAAGAGGGCAACTGGGACCTGCCTAAACGTTGCCTTACTGTGCCCAGGTGGATTAACCCCACAAGCCAGTTCTGCCCCCAGGTACATCCTTCAACTCCGTGTGCTGCTTTGTAAGAACTCACCTTTTTCAAAGGTTGTGCTGCTACTGGTAATTCTCAACCACTGCCTACTTTCCATTGGCCTCAGTACATTGCATTGCATACTGTGAGGCTGTCCTGATTTGAGAATGGGTGCTGCCATACCTTGTTAGGACAAGAAACAGTGTTATTTTTGTTGACATATCGGCAGACCCCTTGAAACATTCTCACAGACTCCCGACAAGGAGCCCTACTCTGGGTAATTGTTGGTGACCGTGGTTTCTTGTGAACTTGTTTCAGTTATATATTTGTCAAGCAAGGTGGGAGGGTCATTGCTAGGAGGAATACATTAGGACTAATGACATGGGGTTAACACTGGAAAACTGCATTAATCATACTGACCCTTCAGTATTGCTGATTTATATCGATCCGATTTTTTTGATGACTTTTCAAGGAGCAGCAGATAAAAATCAAGTGAATTTGTTTTGAAGCGCTTTTATCCCAGTAAGCTCTCAGTAATTACCTCAGGATCTGGCAGAGAGGGGATTGTGTGATTGCGAGGTTCTACAGCTCCCAAGTCCAGCTTAATTACAGTGATTTACTGGCTGAACATTCAGAGTGTTTATAATTTTTAATTAGGTCAAAGGTTGTGTTAGTTTGGAGAGAAAACAGGAAAATGGGATTGTCTAAATTCAGTTGCCAAGAAGGGTCTCTTCCTGCTAAAATGTGTATGTTTCTATGTCAAGTGAAAGAACTTTGCCCATGTAAATTCAAATTAACTGGCTGGATATTTCACACATAGGCCTAATTTATTAGAGTGAAAGTGTGTGTTATTTGCAATCAAGGCTCCTCATTTGTTATTTAGTATTTTCTTTAACTGATCAATTCTAACGAACTTTTACTGATTTTGACTAAGAATTAACCAGGGTTACCAATTTATCCAGCTTGTCAAAACCTTGTGGGTTCTTTCAGATGATCACGAGATCTTTCAGCGGCAAGTGAAGGTATCATTTGGTCTGGTTTGTAACTCTCCCTCTCTCAGTCTGTCTTTCGTTGCCCCTCCTGAACACCAGCCAATAACATCGTCATGTTTTTATACCCTTTTCATAGAATAAGTAAATTAAAGAAAAATAACTGCAAGCCTAAAAGTGAAGATGTAATTTTTCCCTATTCACACCAGAGTTAAAACGTTACTTTTTTATAAATAAAAACACAATGAAAAGTTGAACAGATAGTTTTAAAAATTGAAATAAAGGGCAAAAATTCAAGGCATACTGGGCTGTAAAGTCATATGTCTATATTTAATCGGGAAAAATTGTCAGGTCTAGGAGCATTAAGAATTTTTATAATTTTTGAAATGCTTGTGTAGAATGCTGAGGTCCACAGGTTTCTATTAATGTTTATTTGTAAGAATTCACAAATTGGAATGTAAGTGCAACTATTTGGTGCTAAATAAATTCTAATGGTTCAATTTCTGTACTGATTAATTTAGTTTCAAATTGACTCAAACCTTATAGCTGCTCTGATCTGAAGGAAATTATTAACCAAGCATAGAAATGGTGTATAATGTGATTCAGGCTGGCTATGATTGGGCGCTTTTTAATTAGGTCAAAAGTCGTGTTGAATAGCTGTCCTTTGATTTGACAGGGATGAGAATTCCTTTCAGCCTCCACACCAACAGCACGCAGGGAATGCCATTGTCCCTCGACAGCTGTGAGCTTCTTTGCAAAGAGACTGGATGTGGCTTTCTGAAAACAAGGAACAAAAAAGGATGATCTGTATGTTAGCGCTTTGGACATTGCCCAGTGCGATAAGGCACTCAGATGAGTAGAAACCTGCGCTGAGTTCTTTGGTTTCAGCAGGAGCTATGGGTGGGGGTGGTTTCAGTCTGTTAGCTGAGGGAGGAGGAGCAGCCAGAATTCCTTCTGATCATCATCTAATGGCTCTGTGCTTAAAAACACACAATTTATAAACGTTGAGCAAGAACAGAACAGTGTATAATTCTAGTGCTTTTCACTGTCAAATACATTGTGTATATTTCTACATTGTTTTTTAGGATACAGGCAAGGCAGACAGAGAGAGCTGACAATGTACTGTGAACTGAAGGATGCAAAGCAGACCAAGTACAGTCATAGTTTCCCTTCCCTCTGAACATGTTAAATCCGGCACCTCTCATGATCCAGCCCTCAATTTTGCCCGATCTGTAGGATTCACTTTCATGATGGAATTTGAACTTATGACCCCTTAGTTGCTAGTCCAGGACAATAACCACCAGGTTTCTGTCCCATTCATATCCTTCAAACCCTGAAAGAGAATTGGAATCATGCACATTGCTGGTTTGTTTTTACAGCTTGAAGTCAAGTCTGGACAGAACGACTCCAATGAATTGAAATGAGGTGATTAGACATCAACAAAAATTAATTTGTTAGATCATTGTCACACTGATTGTCTTGTCTATGGACAACTTAATAATCAAAAGATTGTGAACAATTAATGTGCTGAACTGGCCATCTTTGATCTTTTTCTGGCAGCTTGTACCATTTGGTACATGTATAAGCTGATTTTATTTTGTCTTATATAATCACTAGATTATGAACTGTCAGTTTACTCCAATTGCAAGACTAACTGCAAATGCTGAAAATCTGACATTAAAATGGAGAAGGTTGAAAATAGACTGCAGTTCCATCAGCTTATGAAAGAATCCTGACACAGGCTATCAGCTTGAAATTTTAACCCATCCTTTCTCTTTTTTGGTTGCTGATAGAACTGTAATGGATTTCTATTACTTCTTTCTAGGAATGGTATGTTTTATTGTGTTCTGTTGTTTATCCAATTTAAAATATACAAGTTGAAGCTAAATCTTAAATCCAAAACTGGCACCGCCTTTAAGAAGTTACTTTGGAAGTAAATGAAGTTATTCCTGGGTTCTGTATGAAATGGGCTGCCAGAGTTCACATGCGGAAGAACAGTCACAATGGCCTTGAATGGTGGCATCCTAAGTGACCCACTTGCTATCCTCTGTATCTTTTCCCTGACAAGAGCGAACATGGCCGATTCTGAGGGAAAAATGTCCGGCGAAATTGAGCAGTTAGTGCTGTCGAGATCTGCAACAATTCACAAAACCTATTACAAATTCAAACCTGCGTATTTACTCATTGTATAGCCTGGGCCGAATAACTTAATCCCAATTATAGCTAGACGTTTACTGAAGAGCATCCAGCAAGCCCACAACACCTCCCTGTCAACTTAGAAAATGGATATTTTTACAAAATGACTGATCAGGTTTGTTTACAGGTAAAATGATTCACAGAAACATAGCAAAAGGCAGAATGCTATCCAGCACAACCTTAATTTGCAAGTAAACATTTGGGATATTTTGAAAGAGCTATATATTGCCCTACCTCCTTTGGACAAGTGCTGTGAGCTGACAGGCTCTTGCTGAAATAGATGTCACATGCATATGAGGTCCACATTATTCCTGAAGGACACTTTACCCTTTGAAATCCCATCACTTTCTTTGAAGATAATATTGTTCATTAAGTTTTTTTATCCATTCATGGGATGTGGGCACCACTGACAAAACCAGCATTTATTGCCCATCCCTATTTGCCCTTGAGAAGGTGGTGGTGAGCGGCCTTCTTGAACCGCTGCAGTCCATGTGGTCTGGGTCCAGTCACAGTGCCTTTGGGGAGGGAGTTCCAGGATTTTGACCCAACAATGATGAAGGGACTATGACATGTTTCCACTTTAGGATGCATGAGACTTGGAAGGGAAACCTGGAGGTGGTAGTGTTCCCATGCACCCTTCTACATCCAGGTGGTAGGTGTCTAGGATTCGGCTAGTGCTGTCGAAGAAGTCTTAGTGAGTGGCTGCAGTGCATTGTTTGACTGCATTGAATGTCAAAGTGACAATGAGCAGAATTTTCCATCCCAGAGACTAAGAGTAATGGCAGGTGGGAAACTTGCCGTGATTACCACTGGGCGGTTGGGTGGATTCTTGCGCCCGATTTTCTGCTTTTCAGCTCATTAATTATGCATCAACAAGGAACTTGTCGAAACTCTGGGTGGGGTAGCCAGTGATTCATCTGCCCGGCTGTTACCTCATGAACTTCCGCATTATCGTGATGACCAAACATAACAAACCCTCCGCTCCATGGTTCAGCATGGCCTCCCTGGGGATTCTCCTCCAGGAGAAGCAGGAGGTCCTTGTTCTGGGGGAAGGGAGCAGGAGGTCCTCCAACCCGACCACGGAGAATGTCACCAGGGAGGTCAGTGCCTGTGGCTACCAATAAACGGACTGTCCTGCTGTGCAGGATCAGGATGAATTATCTGATGAGCTCTGCCAGGGTAAGTGAAATTTCTACTCAGTCCAAACTCTCACTTTCATAAGAGCATCAGGCAGTCTAAGGGTTAGAGTGCACAGGGATGTCACACACTACCTGCACATCAGCACTGAATGTCTGCCAGCCACATTAAGATCACCTTGTCATGTAAGTCCCTGCACAAATAGCATCTTAATCCCTTACTGGGGAGGGCTCAGCACACACAGCAAGCATGCACGCTTCTGAAATAATCTTTCGTCCATAGTGCTCACATCTGTCTTTATGCAGGACCCACTCACGCATAATTGACAGGAAAGCGCGAGGATTGGAGGGAGGACCCCTGAGCTGAGGACAATCTCCTCCCACAAGCAGCAAAGCTCGCTGTCGAGGAGAGAGATTGTTCCTGCATGGAATATGAGAGCCAGTGAGGGTCCGTTCAGTATCTATCGACAACATGGGGACAATGGCTGGGAGATCTATAATGTAGCACCCTGCCCAGCCAATCATCAATTATCTATACTCTCTATTCCAGCCATCAGCAAGAAAAGGTGAAGGAAAATGTCAAGGGAACCCCTCAGCCACAGCAGCCAAAGCACTTCAGATGAGGAAGCGGAGGAAGCATCTGAAGAAAACCCATCACTGCTTTCACCTGCACCCTCCACCAGTGCAGATACACACAGGCCTCGGTGGGTCCTAGTTCTGGAGTAGGCTTGGGGTCACAATCTGGTGATCATCTCAACGACACGTGCCTACAGCGGGCGGAGACAGTGGCATCCGAGGCCTCTGGCACTTGTAGGACCGCTGGAGGCCAGGCCGCTGCTGAGTCTGAATCTGATGAAGAGCCTCTGCAATTGGCCCTGAGAGAAATGTAGGAGATGCAGAGATGGGCAGGGGAACATCAAGCAGAGCTTTCAGTGGCTGTCACCAGACTGGAAGGAAGGATGGAGGAGTCCGTCCACGTTCTGTCTGATGTTGTGCCTCCGGCATGCGGACACATCAAAGTCTCTATGGGAAGAGTGGTAACGGCCTTGGAGAGCCGGGTCCAGCGGGTTTTGCTGGATTTGTGCTCAGACCTGCACTCCATCGCTCTAGCCATGGGTGCATTCCAATAATGGCTAGGCAAGTCGGGGACAGGGCATCTTGACCACCCTCCAGGTGCCCCCTTCTCCTTAAGGACTCAGGGAGGGGTCCTCAGGCAACCAGAAGGAGGAGGACCCACCAGCCAGACACCCCAGGGTACCCACTCAGGGCACTCCAGCAGATCTGGCCAAGGAGTGTTTACCTGCCCTAGAGCAAGAGACACTTATCAGGCCGGAGCCATGCAGACCTCAGGCCTCCATCCTGCCAAAGTTATCTCAGACAACAGGGCATAATAGTCAGCGGGCTGCCTCCACCTCTACTGCAGATGTTGGGGCTGCACCTAGACGTAGTGGTACAGTTAGGGAAATTAAGAAGTGGTGAATGCACAATGGTGGTATGGGTGCTCATACACTGTACATAATCTGCACTATTGTAAATATATTTTGCATTTATCCCTCTCCAAGTCTCAGATGTTGAACATCTAATCAATGTGATGTAATATCCCGTGGTCATTCACGGGTTCCAAATGGACACCCCTGCACCTTCCCCACAACCCCACCCATAAATACCTCCCATCTTGTCCCTCAGTTCCATTAAGTCTCACTCAATCTCATCACAGCCAATCAATCGCCTTTATTTCCACATCAGTGACATGAACAAAGGCATTTCCTATATGAAAATGGTGACTGGACAATACACATGTGACCTTTGCATCTCAGACAGACATTATGTGACCTTAAGAGAATTGTTCATCAAGGTTAGTGATTATCCTGGTGCTGTCACACTGAAGTCTGTGGTTTGTGTGTGTTATAAGTATCTATGGAGACCAATGTTGGAGTCTTTTCACCCAAGTGCACTTTGCAATGACGTTTATTTTATGACTGTGAGGTTTTAGTAAAAGTGTTATTCATCACTACATTTAAGACTGAATGTTATTCCTTCCCTAGTTCCCACTCTCCCCATGCGTGACGCTGAGTGATGGAAGTTGGTTCCACTCAGTGACATTGAAATGTCTGCCAGACGGGAATGAGTGTGTGATTTCAGGGGTGTGTGCTCCTTGAGGGGAGGCGATGGCATAGTGGTATTGTCACTGGACTAGTAATCTGGAGACCTAGGGTAATGCTCTGGGGACCTGGATTCAAATCCCACCATTGAATTAAATAAAAATCTGGACTTAATGGTGACCATGGAACCATTGGCAAATGTTGTAAAAGCCCATCTGGTTCACTAATGTCCTTTAGGGAAGGAAATCTGCTGTCCTTACATGGTCTGGCCTACACATGACTCCATACCCACAGCAATGCCCTCTGAAATGGCCCAGTAAGCCACTCAGTTGTAACAAACCACCACAAAAAAGGAAGGAAACTGCACCGACCACCTGTCATCGACCTAGGGACCAGAAGCGCCAATGGCAATCGCAGCCCTCTCAACCTGCCAAGTCCTCCTTGTTAACATCTGGGGGCTAGTGCTAAAATTGGGAGAGCTGTTTCACAGACTAGTGAAGCAACAGGCCGACATAGTCATCCTCATGGAATCATACCTTACAGATAATGTCCTAGACTCCACCATCACCATCCCTGGGTTTGCCCTGTCCTGTCCCAGCAGAGGTGGCGGCACAGTGGTATACAGGTGGGAGGGAGTTTCCCTAGGAGTCCTCAACATTGACTCCAAACCCCATGAAGTCTCATGGCATCAGGTCAAAATGGGCAAGGAAATTTCCTGCTGATTACCACGTAACCCCCTCCCTCGACTGATGAATCAGTGCTCCTCCATGTTGAACATCAGTTGGAGGAGGAAGCACTGAGGGTGGCAAGGGTGCAGAATGGATTCTGGATGGGGGACTTCAATGTCCATCACCAAGAGTGGCTCAGTAGCACCACGACTGACCGAGCTGGCTGAGTCCTAAAGGACATAGCTGCTCGACTGGGTCTGCGGCAAGTGGTGAGGGAAAAACATAGAGATAAAAACAAAAAACTGCAGATGCTGGAAATCCAAAACTTGAAGGGTCATGAGGACTCGAAACGTCAACTGTACTCTTCTCCTCCGATGCTGCCAGACCTGCTGAGTTTTTCCAGATATTTTTTATTTTTTATTTTTTGTGTTGTTGTTGTTGAGGGAAGAGCATACTTGACCTCATTCTCACCAACCTGCCTGCCGCAGATGCATCTGTCCACGACAGTATCGGTAGGATTGACCATCGCACAGTCATTGTGGAGACAAAGTCCTGCCTTCACACTGAGGATACCCTCCATTGCATTGTGTGGCACTACCACTGTGCTAAATGGGATAGATTTCTAACAGATCTAGCAACTTAAGACTGGGCATCCATGAGGTGCTGTGAGCCATCAGCAGCTGCAAAATTGTACTCTAACACAATCTGTAACCTCATGGCCTGGCATATCCCCCGCTCTACCAATACCATCAAGCCAGGGGATCAACCCTGCTTCAATGAAGAGTGCAGGAGGGCATGCCAGGAGCAGCACCAGGCATACCTAAAACTGAGGTGTGAAACTATGACGCAGGACTACTTGCGTGCCAAACAGCATAAGCAACAAGTGATAGACAGGGCTAAGCAATCCCACAACCAACGGATCTGAACTAAGCTCTGCAGTTCTGCCATATCCAGTTATGAATGGTGGTGGACAATTAAACAACTCATTGGAGGAGGAGGATCCACAAATATCCCCATCCTCAATGATGGAGGAGCCCAGCACATTAGTGCAAAAGATAAGGCTGAAGCATTTGCTACAATCTTCAGCCAGAGGTACCAAGTGGATGATCCATCTCGTGGATCTCCTCCTGAGGTTCCCAGCATCATAGATGCCAGTTTCAGCCAATTCACTCCACGTGACATCAAGAAATGGCTGAAGGCACTAGATATTGCAAAGGCTATGGGCGCTGACAATTTTGCGGCATTAGTACTGAAGACTTGAGCTCTGGAACTTGCCGCATGCCTAGCTAGGTTGTTCGAGTACAGCTACATTGGCTTCTACCCGGCTATGTGGAAAATTGCCCAGGTATGTCCTGTACACAAAAAGCAGGACAATTCCACCCTGGCCAATTAACACCCTTCATTCTACTCTCGATCACCAGTAAAGTAATGGAAGGGGTCATCAACAGTGCTATCAAGTGCTTACTCACTGATGCCCAGTTTGGGTTCCACCAGGGACACTCAGCTCCTGACCTCATTATAGTCTTGGTTTAAACATGGACAAAAGAGCTGAACTCCCAAGGTGAGGTGAGAGTGACTGCCCTTGACATTAAAGCAGCATTTAACTGAGTGTGGCATCAAGGAGCCCTAGCAAAACTGGAGACAATGGGAATCAGGGGGAAAAGTCTCCACTGGTTGGAGTCATACCTAGCACAAAGGAAGATGGCTCTGGTTGTTGGAGGTCAGTCATCTCAGCTCCAGGTCATCACTGCAGGAGCTCCTCAGGGTTGTGTCCTTGGCCTAACCATCTTCAGCTGTTTCATCAATGACCTTCCTTCCATCATAAAGTCAGAAGTGGGGATGTTCGCTGATATTTGCACAATGTTCAGCACCATTCACAACTCCCCAGATACTGAAGCAGTCCATGTCCAAATGCAGCAAGACCTGGACAGTGTCCAGGTTTGGGCTGACAAGTGGCAAGTAACATTTGCTCCACACAAGTGTCAGGCAATGACCAACTCCAACAAGAGAGAATTTAACCATCGCCCCTTGACATTCAATGACATCACCATCACTGAATGCCCCACTATCAACATCCTGGGGGTTACCATTGACCAGAAACTGAACTTGACTGGCCATATAAATATTGTGGCTCCAAGAGCAGGTCAGAGGCTAGGAATCCTGCGGTGAGTAACTCACCTCCTGATTCCCCAAAGCCTGTCCACCATCAACAAGGCACAAGTCAGGAGTATGGTGGAATACTCTCCACTTGCCTGGATGAGTGCAGCTCCATCAACACTCAAGAAGCTTGACACTGCCCAGGCTGCTGGATTGGCACCACATCCACAAATATTCACTCCCCCCACCACCAACGCACAGTAGCAGCAGTGTGTACCATCTACAAGATTCACTGCAGGAATTCACCAAGGCTTCTTAGACAGCACCTTCCAAAGCCACGACCACTACCACCTAGAAGGACAAGGGCAGCAGGTAGATGGGAACACCACCATCTGGAAGTTCCCCTCTAAGCTACTCACCACCCTGACTTGGAAATATATCGCCATTCTTTCACTGTTGCTGGGTCAAAATCCTGGAACTCCCTCCCTAACAGCACTGTGGCTGTACCTACACAACATGGACTGCAGCGGTTCAAGAAGGCAGCTCATCGCTACCTTCTCAAGGGCAATTAGGGATGGGCAATAAATGCTGGCCCAGCCAATGACACCCACATCCTATGAATGAATTTTAAAAAAATTAACTGGACGTTTGGAAAGTGAAATCTCTTCTATTAATGAATCTCATAGGCTGCTGCCAGGGAGCTGATAGCGCCCTGCCCTAGTGGAAAGCCTGAGATTGCAGAGAATCTCACAGCTCTGGCGGCCTGGTTTGCTTCATCCATGTGAACTGCAAGTAATGGTGAGCATTAAAGGGCGTTGGTCAGCTCCGTTATACCTTCATGTGTCACCGATTGTGAGATTCTGCAAAGCTTCCCAGTGGAGCCCTGGAAGGATCCGCCCTCCAAGTTTGTGTGGTGTGAGTTCCTCACGGAGAATGTGTCAAATATGAGCTACCGCACCCCTAGATAAGCGAAGGTGCCTGTGGCAATGCCTTTCGCTTATCTGCATGTATGAGCTGCGTCCTCTGTGAACCCTTGATCACGGCAAACGTCTTTGTGGATTTAGATCCCTTCTCATCAGCATCCGGGTCTTCCTGGGGCCCATCTGGCTCTTGCTCATCAGGGTGATGGTCTTCCCTGAGATGTGCCAGTCCATGATGGGCCCATCTTCTCATTCACATCAAAGCTATTGACAAGGCAGCATTGCCTGTAGCCTGCATTCTCTACTCCTCCTTATATCTGTAAACAGATACAATTGAACAGCCAATGGTAGTTCCTGTGGAATGGCCTCCCTCCATATACAAGGCAGCTACACATTCTCCAGCCTTTGACTCTCCCTCAGTCTGCACATTGCACACCAGGGCTACCCCTTGCAGGATGATATCACCCTGGAGGTCGAGATGTGGCTGATCTTCCCCCTCAGGTGTGACTGCACATTCACAACAAGGGTCTTCATTAGGGTCAAAAGACCCAAGTCCTAGAAGCCACAATCAGCCTTGTGTTGGTTGTGTTCCAAGTGGCTTTTACAACAACTATGGATCCCCAGACCTGACCACAAGCATGGTGCATTCAATGCCATGTCCAATGCACTGGGAATGTGGAGCCTTGTAGGGCCCATGCTGCCTTTGGGCATCAGATGTGGCCATTGATTCTTGGAGTCTGCATCCATTCTCACATGCTTCTGTAAGGAACGATGCCAATTCAGACCAATTCAGACCATATGCACCACAGCACCTAAACCTATCAGGTTCTCACCTGAATGGGCACCATTAGTGAAGGAGCCAAAATCATTCATTGTGCATGAGCCCCTCGAGTCCAGCACTCAGCTGAGCTATGTTCTCCATGGTTTGAGCTGGACAGTTATAGGATGCCTCTTCAATCAACCAAGAATTGTGCTGAACTCCTCCTGCACCCTGAGACCCCACCTGATCCGTGTTCTTGAGCTTGTTTTACACCATTGCAAGGTGAGCTCGGAAATGGTGCCGCTAACCTTCATCTTGGAGACCAGCTTCCAACCTCCCTTTGTCACCCACAAAGTCCCTCCCATCCTCCTCCATCCTCACTGCCTCCTAATTACCTTTCCTCCTCTCACTATCCAACCTCCCCCTGTTACCCTTGACCCCATCATTATCCATATGGATATTCCTGTTCTCCCCCCAACCCCCAAGCCCTCTAATGTTGACGCGTCCATGCCCTTTGTTGACCTGGCACCCCCCCTTCTCGAGGCCACATGCACCCTGACCCCCCCCCCCCACCCCCCCACCGGCCATGAGACCATCCAACATCCCCCATGATTTTTCAGTCACTGACTTACAGGATGCAGATGCTTTTCTAACAGTGACTGTGCCCTCTGCCTTACAGCACCATGCCCCTAACCCCTGGGACCAAATTCCTGACCAGGTCCTGCATACCATACTGTGCACGACCATCACTGCCCAGAGAAGCCTTACCCTGCCCAAGACCAGGACCAAGACAAGCATGCCATGCAGAACCCTTTAACATGGCCAGCACAGCCCCAGGACAGTCTCTTCAATATCCCCCCCGACAGCATGGCCTCAGCCCCAGGACTCTTCCTTGGAAAGTCTTATATCTCTTGACCCAGGACACAGTTTCACTACTCCACTCTATTCCTTGACCACCCCCTAGTCCTACCTCAGTCTACCCGCTGCCCTCTTGTGTTCTCACACCCTCCCAAATCCTGCCTGCTTCCCCACCCCAGTCCTGCTCGGTCTCCCCCTTCCCTCCTGTGTTTCACCACCAGCCCCCAGTCCTGCCTCCCTCTTCCCTCCCCCAGCTGGTTTTACCTCCCGTGCCCAGCCCATAAGCACCTGAAATCTCACAGCAACGCTCTTAAAGGTGGGCGAAAGCAGCTTCTACCCACCTCGAGGTCGTGGATGAACTGAAGCTCTCCAGGTGCACCCTACTTATATACGGTCGGGAAACCGACCATTCTAATTATTCGCTGGCGGGGCATTTCATTTGGAGGGGGAATGTAATTTCAGCGAGTTGGCCTTTTAATGAGAATTCATGAGCTGGCAATGAATGCAAATGTGGTTCCTGACATAGATCAGCAGGAAACACGAACCCGATTTTGACCCGCTATCAAAGTCGGGAGAACAAAATTCCAAACTAACTTCCTGCCGTCAGAAGCTGATTTTTACCATCACGCCAAATTTAGTGCCCCTGTCCGCCACAATTCCTGCTGCTGGCGGGAGCAGCAAACTTTGCCCTGTCACAACGACAGCAATAATTTATAAAGGAGCTTGTTTGTTCAGGTAACTTGAGAACTAACAACCATTTCTTCCATCATTTAACCTAGACTTTGAAGGCGACCTTCAAACCATTTCTGTTGAAAAACAACTAAAATGCCTCAGAATTCATAAATTGAAATGAAGAAGTTACAATTTGATAAATTCTATTGAATGAGATCTCCATTTTGACTGAGGTGTTTTTAATCAATTTAACAGTGAGGTAGGTTAGTTCAGCTGCAGTCAGGTACATGGATCAACCAAAGATTTAACTTTTAATGCAGAGCAAAGGACATTTCATGAAGCCGTCCTACAGTTATGGCTGGCAGATGTCATTTTCAATTGTGTTACCCTCACTGTACAAAATCAAAGACAGAAGTCTCTCTATTTTTGTCTGTCATGACTTCCTAAGGCAGCTGCCCCAGTTTACATTGGAAAGTTGCCAATCAGTCAGAAAGGTGCAGGTCAGAAACAGGCTATTGTCAGATGTAACCCCTTCCAGGAGAATTATACAAAGTAATAGGATGTGTCGACAGTCATGGCTGTTAAGCAGTTGCTCGGAGGGTCAAAAATGTTTTGTGATAGAAAATATCTCCTAGTTTGGAGTGGGAAAGCAAGAGAAAACTAATTAAAAAAAAACAGTTCTGAGAAGCCTCTGCAGTGAGTTTGATTGTGGTTATGGAGCTCATGAAATAAAATTTTATGGTAGACGTGTGCAGAGTCCCTTGTTGTCTATTCCCCTCTCTTACCCATATTCACTTATTTGTTTCCATCAGGGAATACTCTGAATTATTTGAACTCTCTTATCAGCATATTAATTATCTAGCTAAAGTATCTTAGAGATGGGATTCAGGTCTGTTTTTATCCTGTATCAAATCCACACCCTCATAATTGACTTGTAGCCTCCACTGTGAGTTCTAATCATCTCTGTTAGAAGCAGCAACAATTTTGGATTTCAATAACTCAGTGTGATTGCATGTCAATTTCAGGCGACATTGGAAGCTGCACTTGTGTAATGAATACTCAATAGGAGGAACCTGAAACGTTTTATTACTGGTTCCCAAATCCAAGAATTAAAGTATAGTTTTAAAATCACCGCCCGATATCTGACATCTGAAATGGTGTCAGTTTAGCCCCTTGATTTAAATGAAACGCATAGTGATGAAGTTAATTGAGTTAATTTAAAAATATCCTACAATTATGTATCTCACTGAATGAATGCCAAGGTCAAAAATCACATGAGTTGCTTGTATAAATGGGCTATCGGCAGGGGAAGGAGTTTTGTAGGGCCAGTGGAAATGGGGAGAAATAACAGAATAACTCATGTACAACATTAACTTTTCTTGCTGGATCCCAGTTTGTGCAGTTCAACAGCTGCACAGGCTATCTTTTGCTTTTCCTGTGCCTCTTGTCATTGTTGCTTGATAGCATTAACACTCAGAGCACAGGAGATCACATTAGCGAGCGTTTAAAGACTCCTGAGATAGACAGCTGGAACGGTTTTGTTAAAGGTATGTCATGCTTGACTTTTTTTGGAGAAGTAAGCGAGCAAACAAATAAAGGGAATATTGTGCATCTAGGTTTTCAGATGATGTTTGGGGAAGGAGTCATTTTAACTCAACCACCCCAGCAGGAAGCTGACCAGATCAGAACACCACCACCTGTAAGTTCCCTTCCAAGCCACTCGCCATCCTGACTTGGAAATATATCGCCGTTCCTTCACTCTCACTCGGTCAAAATGCTGGAATTCTCCTCCGAACAGCACTGTGGGTATACCTACACCACATGGACTGCAGCAGGTTAAGAAGGCAGCTCACCACCACCTTCTCAAGGGGCAGTTAGGGACAGGCACTAAAAGCTGGCCCAGCCGATAAAGACCACATCCTGTAAATGAATAAAAAAAAAACAGCCAGCTGTTTATACCTGATCCAATCCTGTCAGGTTTAACTTAAAATGACCATTCTCACAGGAGTCTTCCTGCAGAAATTCAGGCTCATGGTATGTGAGAAAATTATGGATAAAAAGTGACTTGATAGGCATAAAACAAATGCATAAGTGTTGTTTTGATTGGCGTGGTGTACTCAGAATCAGTGCTCAGAGCACTTCTGTTCTTGTTTGGATATAAATGATTTGAAGTTGCGCATCATAAAAATGTATCAAAATTCTCCGATGACACAAAAATAGGGTTTTGACCAACAGTGAAAGACTTCAACAGGGTATAGATGCTTTAGCAGAATGGGAAGACAGGTTTCAGATACAGTTTAATGTAGATAAGTATGAGGTGCTGTATTTTGGGAAGGAATGCAGGGAATGGTTTTATATATTCAATGGAAGGATGCTGAAAGTTGTGGAGGAACAGAGACCGAGGGATACGGGTAGATAAAGCCAAAATTTGTTGAATAGCATAATTGGCTTTAAGTACATGAATTAAGAGTTTGTGATAAATTATAAATGGTTCCATTGAACTCCAAAAGCACTAAACTTCAGATGCATAAACAGAAAATGTTGGAAAAGCTCCACAGGTCTGACAGCATCTGTGGAAAGAGAAACAGAATTCTTCGAGTCCAATACGACTCTTCTTCAGAACCGAGTTCCGAGAACTGAGTTACAAAGAAGTCATACTGGACTCAAAATATTAACACTGTTTCTCTTTCCACAGATGCTGCCAGGCCTGCTGAGGTTTTTTTTTCCAGCATTTTCTGTTTTTATTTCAGATTTCCAGCATCTGCAGTGTTTTGCTTAAATTTCAGATGTGTCGCATAACATTCAGTAAATGTGATTCCGCTTGTTTTACATCCCTGCACATGTTCAATTTCATGGCCAAATTATTGTATAGAATGTATTAGATTTAAATGGAAATATTATCTAGAAATATTATTATCCAGAAGTATGTTTAATGTGATTTAAATTCCATTTTTCGCTTGGACAAATATGGATTAATTAATGAAACCAGCATGGATTTGTTAAGGGAGAATTGTGTTTAACTAATTGGCTTAAATTTTTTTGATAGGATAACAGAGAGGGTTTATGAGGATAATGCATGTGAATTTCCAAAAGGTACTTGATAAAGTGGCACAGGATTGTCAACAGAGTTGGAGCTCATTGAATAGCCTGGATATGAGTGACAGGAAACAGAAAGTAGTGGTGAATGGGTGATTTTGTGGATTGGAGGATGATATACAGTGAGGTTCTCCAGGGATTGCAGTTAGGACCCCTGCTTTTCTTGATATATAATAATGGCCTAGACTTTGATGTACAGGGTGCAATTTCAAAATTTGCGGTTGACACGAAACTTGAAAGTATTGTGAACTGTTAAGAGGAGAATAATAAACTTCAAGAGGTCATAGACAGGCTGATGGAATGGGCAAACACATGGCAGATGAAATTTATTGTAGAGAAGTGTGAAGTAATTCATTTTGGTAGAAAGAACATGGATATCCAATTTTAAATAAAGGGTACAATTCCAAAAGGGGTGCTGGAGAAGAATGACCTGGGGGTGTCTGTGCACAAATCATTGGAAATGGCAGGGCAGGTTGAGAAAGCAGTTAATAAAGCATACAGTATCATGGGCTTTGTAAATAAGGGCATAGAGTACAAAAGCAAGGAAGTTATATTAAAGCTGTACAAAAAAATAGTTTGGCCTCACCTGGAGAACTGTGTCCAGTTCTAGGTACCACACTTTAGGAAGTATGTGAAGGCTTTAGAGAAGGTGCAGAAAAGATTCACAGGAATGACTCTAGGGATGAGGAACTTCAATTTTGTGGATAGTTGGAGAAGCTGGGACTTTTCTCATTGGAGAAGAGGAGATTAAGAGGAGACCTGATAGCCATAGAGGGAAAATTTCCTCTGTGTGCTTTTTAATGGAACTGTACAACCATCTCTCACATAAACTCACAAAGGAAATCTCTTGCAGTGTTAGAATTCCTGTATTACCAATCCCATTCCTCAGTAGATGTATTTCAGACTGAATAAAATTTGTTTGGCAGACATGAACCACAAACCTCATGGTAAAACACTCCATTGACTTGGCTGAGTTCATCATTGCTTTTGTTCTTGAATATTGATCTGAATCTGCCAGTCATTCAACAACTCCTTACTTGTAATACCAGCACATCTGTGTTATGATACTTTGGACATGTATACAATAATAACCACATGTATATGTGTCTCATATATATAGCGTATGTAGTCATATCTAAAGCTATACATCTGTAGCTATTTATTTACATATCCACAGATCTGATGCTGGAAAACTGAGCTATATACTTTCTTTAAAATGTGAATTGCAGTGAAAATGGCAAGATGCCATCCAACCACACAACTATCACAAAGGCATTCAGGTGCAAATGCTTCAATGACCTCAATGGAACAGGGAGTTATTCACCATCAGCATTACAGAACCCAATCTGCTCGGCTCATTTTGTGTGGATTCTCATCTTGAATGATTATTGTTTTCAAGCACATCAATTTCAATCCAATCCCAAACAGAAATGATTTTTTTGGTGGAACTTGGTGAACTCCCTGAAAGAGACTGAAACCTGTCATAAAAACAGAAAGTGCTGGAAATACTCAGCATATCTGCCAGCATCGGTGGAGCGAGAAACAGAGTTAATGTGCTGAGCTGAATGGGACTTCTTCAGAGCTGGAGGGAGGTAGAAATATGATGGGTTTTATGCTGTTGAAAGGGGGGAAGGGAGGAAGAATAACAGGGAAGGTCTGGGATGGTGTAGAGGGTGGGGGAGGTTAAACGACAAAGATGTCATGGAACAAACTGTAAGGGGAGAGGTAATGGTTGTAGTAAAGAACCAAAACATTGGTCCAGAGTGAGTTTGAATGGCAGAATAATGAACAGCTCTGTCCGAAAGCAAAAGCATGAAAAACAAGATTCAGCATACCACGTGACAAAAAAGAAAGAATCAAATTGGGGGACAGAGTTCATGGTCTGAAATTGTTGAACTGAATTTTGATTCCAGAAGGCTGTAAAGTCCCTGATCAGAAGATGAGGTGTTGCTCTTTGGCTTGCATTGATCTTCACTAGAGAACATTGAAACAGGCAAAAGACAGAAGTGTGACTGTCAGAGCAAAATAGTGAATTAAAATAGCAAGCAACCAGGAAACTCAGGGCCATGCTTGTGGGCTAAGTGGAGCTGTTCTGCTAAGCAGTTGCCCAATCTGCTGTTTGGTCTCCCCAATGGAGAGGAGACTGCGTTGTGAGCAGTGAATAGCAAATACAGGAGACTAAATAGAAAGAAGTATAAATAAATCACTGCTTCACCAATGTTTAGGGCCTCAGATAGTGAGGAGAGAGGAAGTAAAAGGGCAGGTGTTACACCTCATGTGATTGCATGGGGAGGGGATGGGGTTTTGGGGGCGATTGAGGATTGGACCAGGGTTTCACAGAAGGAATGGTCCCTTTGGAATGCTAACAGGGTAGGGGAATGTGTGTTTGGTGGTGGCATCACGCTGGAGGTAGCAGAAATGGTGGAGAATGATCCTTTGAATGTGGAGGTTGGGGGGGGTGGGTGCGGAAGTGAGGACAAGGAGAGCCCTATCGCGGCCCTGGGAGGGAGGGGACGGGGTGAAACCAGAAATGGGTCAGACATGGTCGAGGAAAATTGATGACATGTCAGCAGAGCTGTTGTGGAAGATGCAAAAGAGATGGAGAAACTGGGAGAAAGGAGTGGAGTCCTTACAGGAGGTAGGGTGTGAGGAAGTGTAGTGGAGATACATATGGGACTCAGTGGGCTTATGATGAATATTAGGAGACAGCTTTTCCTCAGAAATGGAGACAGAGAAGTCAAGGAAGGGAAGTGTTGGAGGTGGACCATGTGAAGGTGAGAGAGGAATGGAAATTGGAAGCAAGCTTTTCCAGTTCCACGGTAGAGCACGAAGCAGCACTGATAGCATCATCAATGCACTGGAAAAAGAGTTGGGGGAGAGGATTTGAACAAGGAATGTTCCACATGCCCCACAAAAAAACGGGGATAACTAGGACCCATGTGGGTATGCATAGCAAAACCTTTTACTTGGAGGAAGTGAAACAAGCTAAAGGAGAAATTGCTCAGAGAGAACAAGTTCAGCCAGGTGGAGTGGGGATAGTGGTGGATGGGAACTGATTGAGCCTCTGTTCACAGAAGAAGCAGAGAGTCCTCAGGTCGTCCTGGTGGGGGATTGAGGAGTCTTTTATGAAAAGTTTAATGAAATAACCAGCGACAATGTTTCAGTGCCAGGAAAGGGTCAGTTACTGATTCTTGTTTTTTACTTGGCTTAACTTCAAACAGTTAGTATGTGGTTTTGATAAACAATTTTTTTTGTAATTATGTGTAATTTTATATTGCAAACCCAGATGCGAGTGATAGATCAGATTACTGTGGTAGACTACATGAATTCTCTAAATTCTCAGTTACTTATCCCAATCTGGCAAAAAAGGACTACAGTCCACCATGAAATATAAAATATCTGATTGCTAAATTTCTAATTCATGAGCTGAATATTTGTGAATTGGCACTGTAACATACACAGGTCTGTAGATCTTGTTCTCAAACATCAGTCAAGGCTGGGAGTCCTGAAAAAGCTACTGAGCTGCATTTTTGTTCTCTTAATTTTACTCATGGTCCATTTATATATTGGTGCAGAAATGCCATTATAGCCCTGAAATGGTTAATGCACTATGGCATAAACCACAGCCTTCTGCCTAACTCCTATTTCACATTTGTAGAACCTCAGCTGCTTTCAAGGAGCTTTAAAATAGCACGCCATACTATAAGCCTGAAATAAAAGTTAATATAAAATATGAGTCATTGCTAGCAAGGACAATCCATTTTATTTCACTTGAGCTCTCATGCTGTTACACACCAAATCCGTTGTTACTTGATTCAGGGGAGGATCATAACCCAGAAATTCGATCAGATATATTTAATCTCCCATTTCCTGTGCCCTTTCTCAACACTTTGCTTAAGTAGTTTACATTCATGAAATTGGATTGGGTGGGTCCACTTTCCTATTTCCACCAAGGACATATTTGTGATAGGGGAAGGCAAAGGCATAGTGGTATTGTCGCTGGAGTAGTAATCCAGAGATCTAGGGTAATGCTCTTGAGACCTGGGTTCAAATCCCACCACAGCAGATGTTGGAATTTGAGTTCAATAAAAATCTGGAATTAAAAGTCTACTTGATGACCATGAAACCATTGTTGAATGTTGTGGAAAACCCACCTGGTTCACTAATGTCCTTTAGGGAAGGGAATCTGCTGTCCTTACCTGGTCTGAGTTACATGGGCCCACAGCAATGTGGTGCCGTCTGAACAAGGGCAATTAGGGATGGGCAATAAATGCTGGCCTAGCCAGTGACACCCACATCCCATGAATGAATAAAAAATAACTATTTATACAGGGAATTCACTCTTCCTGCAATTTCCTCCATATTCTATAACATTTATTCCTCAGCCTTTTAAGAGAATTCTGCATTGTGTATTGCATTTTCCTGGAACCCTTTTATTAATTGAGGCTGAAGAATACAAAATTGCCATTTGCACTGTGTGACCATCTATAGTTAATTGTACGTCCTGACAAAATAAGGTGTACTTAGGCAGAAGAATCCAAACCTTGTTAGGATGGTACGTTTGACTGTGTTGGAATGAAGAATGCTCCTGGTTGCTTTTTGAGGCTGTAAAGCCCACACTGAATCGTGATTTCCATATCAACGTGTGCACTATCCAAAATGTATCTGTCTGTCCCATTCTAAACCCTGTTTACACATGACCCCATCTTTGCTGGCCTACACTGGCTCCCTGCCCAAACACTGGATCCCCCTTATCCAATTTCCCCTTGCCCAGCATGCTCCGGCTTTGCATCTCCCTCTGTAGTATTTGGCCCTCTAACGCTGACATTTTGTGTACTCCCCTTCAATTTGCCCCACCAACGGTAGGAGAGCTTCCAGCTCCCTCAGTTCCATCGTTTTAAAATCCCTCCCTAAACTCCTCCCATTCTCTACACATCTTCTCAAAAGACATTTTTTTAACCAAACGTTTGGCCCTACTCCTAATGTCTCTCCTTGGTTCATTGGTATTTATTTTTCCTATCAGTCTCCACTTGTGCAGCACTTTGAAGAGCTTTTGTGTTAATTTTACTATAAGTTGTAGTTATGGTAGTGAAACCTCAGCTGCGTTCATTGAGAATGGTGTTGGAATCTTTGACAGTATTCTCTATACAGAACTATAGGTACCAAATGTTCCCATTACTAATCTGACATTCAGATTAAAATTGTTTTGCACTGTAAAATATATCAGTTTATAATCTCAAAGGAACCAGATACAATTAGTTTGTAAATCAGGTTTATTGAAAAGTTTGGTTTCAGCCCAGTTTCATTGGTGCCCCTAAACCATGTAAAAGGAACAATAAATGATTTATGCAAATTTCTATATTCCTTCAAATTTAATGCTGTCTAAGCTAATGCAACAATTTTCATTCTGCCTTAGAAATGTTTATTGTTTTTACTTTAAACTAAATGATGCCTGAGCACTGCAAGCAAGATAGATGAGAAAAATAATTACAGATAAACCAAAATTCCTGTACTATTATATCCAGTGATTGTGATGAAGGTCTATATTCACTTTAGCACTGATGTACCTTGGTTAGACCATACGTGCAGTACAGTGCACTTTTCTAGTCTCCAACTTGTAATAAGGATATAGGGGCACAGGAAAATACAGAAAAAAAGATTCCCAATATGATAGCAGAATTGAGAGAATATACTTATCAAGAAAGGCTGAACAGACTGTGCGTCTTTTCTCTAGAGGAAGGAGGGCTTAAGTGGTGACCTGATAATGAAAGGATTCAGTAAAATAGATGTAAAATGTTTTCATTTGTAAGGGTGTCAGAAATAGCTGGCGTTAATATAGATAATCACGAATATTCCCATGCAGAATTCAGCTGAAACTGCTTTATGCAAAGAGTGATGAGACCATGGAACTCATTATCATAAGGAATGGTTGAGGTGAAGAGTGTAGACACATTAAGGTGGAACTAGATAAACACATGAGAGAGAAAGGAATCAAAGCTAATGCCTTTATGAGGTTAATGGGGGTCAGATGAAGTAGAGTAGAAAGAGGCTCATGTGGGGCATAAAGACTGGCACAGGTTTGTTGGGCTGAATGGCCTGTTCATGTCTTGTATACTCGATGTAACAAATGACTTTATTTGCACTCAGCAGGAATCATGGACGGGTAAGGGAAGGAGAAAATTCCAATGTCCTTTGCTGAGGTAACCATTTTGCTGCAATCCAAATAGTAATTACTGTAGATGTTCCTACCTAACATCTCACATGTATACTTAGCAGGAGGAGCTAGGATAATTACAAAAAGCAGGAACTGTTACTTGTTTTAATGAATTCAGTGAGCACATTCTAGGAACCAAAGAATGAGACCTTTTTGACCTTTTGTATATGGCTCAACTTTTTTTCATTCTTTCATGGGGTGTGGATGTCACTGGCTGGGCCAGCATTTGTTGTCAACCCTTAATTGCCCTTAAGCAGGTGGTAGTGAGCTGCCATCTTGAACCGCTGCAGTCCATCTGGTGTAGGTACACCCACAGTGCTGTTAGGAATGGAGTTCCAGGACTTTGACCCAGGGATATTGTAGGAATGATGATATAGTTCCAAGTCAGGATGCTGTGTGTCTTGGAGGGGAACTTGCAGGTAGCGATATTCCCATGCATCTGCTGTCCTTGTCCTTTTTGGTGGTAGAGGTCACAGGTTTGGAAAGTGCTGTCGAATGGGCCTTGATGAGTTTCTGCAGTACATCTTGTATATGGTTCAAACTGCTGCCACTGTGTGTCGGTGGTGGACAGTGAATGTTTAAGGTGGTGGATGGGGCACTGATCAAGCAGGCCATTTTGTCTTGAATGGTGTTGGACATTTTGAGTGTTGTCGGAGCTACACTCAATCCAGGCAATTGATTAGTATCCCATCATACTCCTGAGTCAGGAGGTGAGTTAATTACCACAGAATTCCCAGCCTCTGACCTGCTTTTGTGGTCACAGTATTTACATGGCTGGTCTATTTCAGTTTCTAGTAACCTGCAGGATACTGATGGTGAGGATTCAGTGATGTTAATACCATTGGGGTGATAGTGATGTTGTGGCAATGTCCTTGGACTAGTAATCCAGTGACTCAGGCTAATGTCCTGGGGACACAGGTTCAAATATCACCATGGAAGCTGGTGGAATTTAAATTCAATTTTAAAAACAATTGAATTGGAAGCTAGTGTCAGTGATGGTGACCGTGAAAATATCATTAATTGTAATAAAAACTCATCTGGTTCACTAATGTCCTTTAGAGAAGGAAATCTGCCACCCTTATCTGGTCTGGCCTACATGTGACTCCAGACCCACAGCAATGTGGTTGACTCTTAACTGCTCCCGAGGGCAATTCAGGATGGGCAACAAATGCTGGCCTAGCCTATGATACTCACGTCCCATGAACAAATTAAAACTAAAAGAATGTAAAGGGGATATGGTTAGATTCTCTCTTCTTGAAAATGGTCATTTCCTGACACTTGTATGGCTTGAACTCTACTTGTCACTTATCAGCCCAAGCCTAAATGTTGTCTAGGTCTTGCTGCATGTGGACATGGGCTGCTTCAGTATCTGAGGAGTCGCAAATGGTACTGAACACCCTGCAATCATCAGTGCCACACAAAGTGGTACATTTAGCAACTAATCAATTGGGGACTTCTAATTTGTTATTTTCAAAGCATCAGAGTTTTGCTTCCTTGATTTGGTTGAGAAACACACTTGGGTTCTGCAGCCACAGTGTTTCCGTTTTGACCAAAACCCTGCTGGTCTGAGCTTAGGTTGTGAAAATGGTGGTATTGCATCAGCGTGAGACTGCATCCAAAGAAGGTAAAAGCTGTTCAAGGCAGCACCCTATCACACTGAATATCAAATTTGCACCTAACTAAAATAAATGTTCGGTGCTAGGTCTAACACTAATGGTGACCAGATCAAACTGGATTTAAAACAGAGATAATAGAAACAAAAAACGTGGAGGCGGTGGCATAGTGGTATTGTTACTGGACTAGTATTCCAGAAACCCAGGATAACGTCCTGGGGACCCAGGCTCCAAATCCCATCATGGCAGGTGGTCAAATTCGAATTCAAGACTTCAATAAAAAAAATCTGGGATTATAAGTCTAATGATGACCAAGAAACCATTGCCGATTGTCGTAAACTAAACCCATCTGGTTCACTAGTGTCCTTTAGGGAAGGAAATCTGCCATCCTTACCTGGTCGGGCCCACAGGTGACTCTAGACCCACAGCAATGTGGTTGGCTCTTAAATGCCCTCCGAACAAGGGCAGTTAAGGATGAGCAATAAATGCTGGCCTAGCCAGTGACGCCCACGTCCCATGAACAAATTAATAAAAACTCTCAGCAAGTTCAGGCAGCATCTGTGGAGAGAGAAACTTTTCAGGTCAGTAAATAATCTTTCATCGGATCATCAACCTGAAACGTTAACTCTGTTTCTCTCTCCACAGATGCTACATGACCTTCTGTTCTTATTTTAGATTTCTAGTACCTGCTGTATTTCACATTTGTGTTGGTAGGTAAACGTTGATCTTTTGTCAGTTTTCTGTGACATTTTCAAAAAGTAACCATTGATACTTTTATTGCATTTTTTTAATGCATTAAGATTTCAAATCTGCAGGCACCTTCTTAAGTTCATTGGCATCGGCTGGTCCCATAAGCACCTTCATTTTATGGGAGTTGATTTTCGCTGTCTTGTAACAATTTGTATGGTAACATTTTTGTTTCTCACATGTTGGTGCAGACTCGATGGGCCTCTTCTGCACTGTGATTCTGTGATTTGATGTTTTAAAATTTAAATAGGTGGCTGGACAATTGTAACATTGCTAACTGTCACATCAATTCGGGCTACCAACCTCAAGAATTACACTTTTAAAAAGAAAAGGAAACTACAATAACGTTTAATGAAACTGATATATTTAATGTGTGTATTGCAGTAATACATACACTAAAATAAAGCTTCATTCTCAGATTATTTCATTACAGTTATGATGAATACACAAATAGTATTTTATAATTCAGTACCTTGTAACGAGTGAACATTTCCTGTTTGAAGCAAGCAAGCAATAGAGTCCTGATGAACAGATGGGTTAAAGTGAAACCGGGTATGTAGATTTTATGAATGTGCTGAGTCATTAGCTGTTCCTTGAGTGTTGTACAATATCTCATTCCGGATGGCTGCTTTTCAGTAGGGCTCATTACAGCAATGCTTCCCAAACTATTTTCCAATGTGATCCCATTTTGAGACTTGAAAATTAATGCAACTCCAGGTACCAAAAAAAAAGCCATAAAACATCACAGCAACATTCAGATTATTATTATTAAATTGGGTGTATTATTGATCATCATATAAATATGAAAATCCATGTTTCTAAAGTACTTTATAAAAATGTTGTTATTTGATGTACTCACCAATCCATTACTTCATCTGAGCTGCTTCAGCTCATGGACCTTGGTCAGGAAATAACGGAAGGACAGGTTGAGGTTGCTGATTTTGGAATCCAGGCTGCTCTACAGTGCCGGGTTGATGGGGTTGGGTCCAGACAGGCGGCAGCACAGCAAAGCAGGTATCACTGATAGGGTTCACGGTCAGGGCCAGGCTTTGAAATTAATGGAAGAGGCCACAGGTAGTGGCCCATTTCCCAGAGAGAGAAATCGAGAGATGAGCAGAGCAAGGGCCGTTCAGATGCCATCTGGGTCTCAGTGCCAGTGTGGGGCACAGTCTCAGAGGAGGGGAATCTCACAACCCCATTCGCTGTTTCTGTGAGCCACAGTTTGGGAATTGCCACATTACAGACGGAAGGCGATTCATACAATTTAATAAACTATATGGAAAAAGTTGCCCATGGTACCTAGCAGCAAGTAAAAGGTTATATAGTTTCTTAACCAAAATATAGTCCATTCTCTTCCAGTAAGTAACCTGCCTTTCAGTAGGTATGGACAATAGATGCCTGCATGTATATATCAGTGGACTTTACTATTTCTGCTAAAGCTCTTCCAATGATTCAGTGGGCGAATGCATCACTGTTGTAGTACTGAGACATTAAAACTGTGAAGTTCCAGATTCGATTCCTAGTCTGTATTGATTTGTCAATCTTATCCAGAGTAGCCAGGGGAATGCTGCAAGTGGTCACCAATTGCAGAGTGGATATTGTGTATATCTGAACGTCAAGTGAAACCAAACCCCCTATTTTAAAATAGCTTATGTACATTAATTAAATAGATTCACGTTTGAAGAAGGACCAATTGGAAGAAATTATTGTTGTGATAAATGAGTCTATGCACAAAGACAAGTGAGTGTTTTCAAGAGAGAGGAGAAAAAATGTTGTGCTATTTTCACAAATGAGTGTGTTCACATGAGAATTCCTGATTCTAAGAATATTTAAGGGAAAAAATAAAAATGTTCTTAGTGCTAAATACTGGAGCAAGTTAACAGAACTGTGATTGCAGAACCAGCAGTAGTCAGGGTAACTCCTTGGTGAGTCCTTTCCTGATCTCCGACCAGCTTTATACCATCAAATAGAAGTCTTATCTGAGGGAGCTTGTATTACTGATACCATTGGGTAGGTCCTTGCCTCTGTTAAGTTGGTTGAGTTTACATAGATCTCTCTGGCATAAGTTACGTTCACAGAGGATGTTGATTTATTCACATCCTGGGGCAAGGTGATGAATTTCTCTGTAACTTATTTGTTGGATGACCCTGAATTTTACCTAATCTCTAACCCCGAAACCAGGCAACTGCTTTTTCTTAGTAATGTGCTGATTAGAGCGAGAGTCTTGGCCCCATCCTGGATATTTTTTATAACCATGTAATTTTTAAAGGCCTAAAGTTAAATTGAATATATTATCCTTGTTTTCTGGCTTACTCATTAATTTTAAATGCCTGGGGAGTTATGAATAGACACTACTGACAGCCCTTTTGATTTTTACCCCCACTTTGTGTTGCCTGATCCCCGGTTAGCATAAAGTTTTCTAATGGTCGATGATAAATGACAACTAAAGAGGTGTGTTTTATTGACAAATTATACCAATCTACATTTTGTAGAACTTCTGGATCTGTTTGTGACAATACTTGGGCATGCAAACTGTAACAAACCGCTTATTGACAAGACTGGCATGAATTAACTGGTCACTCAGTGGATAAACCCACTGAACCACTGAAGGATTCGAGCAGCATTGTCCAATATTAATGTTGGGTTGCAACTCCGTTCACAGGAGTAGACTGAAGAAGAAAATGTATTTCATTCCTGCGCTAGTTTTAAATGACACTAAATCATATACAGGAGGAAAAGTAAAAAGAAGATGGCATCTAGGATCAGCAAGGAACAGCAGTAAATACTGCAAGATTGATGCTTGGCTCAACTATTTCAGATGCTGTTAATCATGACCAAATGAATTTCTGTTTTTCTTTTGATAATTCAGAGGTTAGTGGATTTAGCCCAGGAGAAAAAAACAGTAAAAACTGGGAAATAAGAATACTGGTCCGAGCTGGTCTTGTATACCTTAAAATGGGACACTGGTAAAAATTGGCAAATAAGAGTACTGGTTCAAACTGGTCTGAATCCTCCTGTGGTTCAGTGGGTTTTGTTTCTCCTGGAAGGGTTGATATTCCATTTAATACTCAGCACTTCCTGTCCCCCCAAATTTATTTTCGAGTTGTTGACCATTTAAAATCTTTTAATATTTCCAAGCAAAGTATATGTTTGACTGACATCCTTCCAAATGTCCTCTTTCATTCACCATTCCACACCAACTGGTCTCCTGTGCTGTTGCTTGTAGAATGTCAGGGATCTGGAGAATTGTAGCGATGTTTAAGTTAGCCTGTGTTAACTGCACAAGTTTTCTTTGTAGGGATATAGTCCAAATAGGTGCAAACTGGACTCAATTTTAGGACAGTTGTTGAAAGAATTTTCTGTCAATGTGGTTCTTTGGAAGAGACTCAGTTATTAAGTTCAGGGAAGAAAATCTTAAATGACTGCTTTTAAAAATATAAATATATATTCGATACCTTGATATGCATTATCTGCAGGAGTTGCTGGTATAAACATGTGCAGATCCACTAGTTGCTCACATCCTGGGCTCTGGTGATTGATTGTGATGTCTGGCTGCATATTTGACCTGTTCCTTTAAAGTCAATCCTTAAACAATTTCTGTGGAAATTCAGATAATTTTAGTTACTTGTAAATGTTTTAAGGTCAATTAGAGGTTGGCAATTTACTTGTAATTTTTAGGCTCCAGGTCAGAATGATCTGTTAAAATGAAAAATAACCCAGGATAAAAGAAGCCACTGCCAGCTGGTTCCAGATATAAAGTGAAGTGTGATGCTTGGAGTGGAATGCATGTGTCTGTCATTGGATTATTTTAAAATATATTTCTGGAAGATCTCCTGTGGCATTGCTCACATTGTTGCACTTTTCATGTTATCAGGAAAATGATGTCATATGTGGATGAAGTATAATTGCTGGTAAGAAAGCACAACATGCACTTGCTCAGAATCTAGTTGCTTGCAGATTGTAATGCGCTTATCCGTTTTCAAGCTGTGGCCCAGAAGATTCTTTTGCCTTGGAAACAAAGTCTGAAGTTTGTACACTCGTAGGCACTGTTAAATGTCTGCCCCTCCCTGTGTTCATCTATACTGGGCAAGTGCCTGTGATATACTGAGAAAATTACAAGCAAAGAGGAAAATGGCAGCAGGGTGATTTAGAGGAAGTTTCGAAACCTGGTTCGCAGTGCTGCCTGGTGGCGAGAGTCTCTGATTACATTGTGGCCTCAACACTGGAAAATTGACACAAAAACTAATATTGGGAAAAGCTGATATACAAGTGCGAACAAAAGGTGCAACACCAGGAAGTAAAGTTATTAGACAAGAAAAGTGTAAATCCTAGATCTCTTGTGACATTACTTATGGTAAATGAGAGGCTACTCCATTTTATAACAATGGGTTTACTCGGAGCACTTGTGACAATTGCAGGGACAGGAAATACATGTTATATATTAAGCATTGTTTATTTGGCCTGGGGTTCTAGAGGGTTCTATTTTTCTGAAAAGCCTTTATAGATGTGACAATAGAAATATATATCTTTAATATCTTAAAGCCGCGGAGCCTAGTTAATCTGGTAAATCCAAGTAAGAGCTGCAGATGTTAAAGCTTTTGTTTCATTATGTTTTTGCTCTAGGTTTCCATGCCTGATCAAAAAACATTGGAACAGATGATTTGAATGTTGGCGTATCTTTGGTAAGTTAAGTTAAATCAAAAGATCGCATTAAGATAATTTCGTGCATCCATAATAATGAGCAGTGTTTTATTTTTGTCCTGAAGAACTATTGGAATCAGTCCATGCCTTCAGCACGTTTACCAATTCAACTAGGTTACTTACTGTTACTCAAGACTCAGCCATTTGTCATTGTCAAATGAACATAAGCATTCTGTAAAGTTATACATGTATACATTTTTATGAGCCAACTGTGAAGGTGACTGCATGCTTTCAGCCAAAGGCTATATGGATTTTCTGCTGGCACAGAGTGAAAGGACACATCCAGTCTGTTAAGCGTATCTTCATAAGTGTTGAAGTATTCTGTTCATATTCTGGGAGGTAGAAAAGAAAAGAAGCAAATGTTTCTAAATAGCTTGGAACAGACAATCCAAAAGCCTCAGGATTACACCCAACATGTTAATGAAGCCATGAATAGAACGGGTGAAATGGACATTCCTGCCTCAGCCCGATTTCAGGAGATTTGGATTCGTTGGGTCATTTTCAACTTGGATAATCATGTCATGTTGGCTTGGCCACCTGTTAAATACCCTCTCCTGACTTGATTTAAGCAGAAACAAAGATCGGTGGGTGGGGGGCGGGGGCGGAGTGTTTAAGGGTGGCTGATTTATACACATTTTAAGCTATTGACTGAAGTCCAAAAATTGCCCCCATTGAGCCTTCCTTACTGTTATGCACCTCTTCAAGCTGGTGCACAATTGCCAGGTAAAATCCAAGATTTAGCCACGTGGTTGGAAAGTTCCAGCTTCATGAGGGTTGAATGAGACACCCAGTTATATGTCTTAGAAAAATTGATGGAAGCAAAGCAAGTGGTTTTTCCTGTGCTTCATTCTCTTCTGCATTCCTGTATAAAGCCATAACCTTTCCCTTGCATTCTTCATGGGAACACATTACACATTCAAAACACAAGCTGCACTAACCAAGGAACCTTTTCAAGAGCTATTGAAGACAATGACATTCCTTCAAAAGAAATGTGGTACTTCTTTTTGTGGATAATGTATTGCTCAGTTTTCCTGGGTAATTTAGTCTGCTCCATCTCAACAATAAGCTCACCAGTAAGATTGGCTCTCTCTCTGGGCTACTTAAGTCATTTGGTCACAGAAACAAGAACCCTCCTTCTCTGTGATAGTTTTCCCTTTTTCCTACAAATCCATTGGGTAGCTTGGTCATGAATCTCACACAGGGTCCTGAGGAAGCTGATTGCACGCTGGCTTTTTGCACAGATTCTTTTACAATGCTGGAGGCAGATCTCCATCAGAGAGAGTATTTTGAAAGTATTGACTGGAATTTACAAAGGTATCCACCCCATTATTGATTCATGCTGTCACCAGGGGTCCTGGGCAATGCTTGCTGTAGCTTGGACACATTTCTTTGTTTCTTAACTGGTCTTTCTTCTCTCTCTTCAAAGATGACAAAGTTCTAATACGGGTTAAACTTGTGGCATTTCGCTCAATAAATTTTCATTAGTTTGGACCTCCCAGGCACATGCCCTAGAAATCTATGGCCAGCTGTGGGAGGATGGTTAAAGCAAGCATGGCTCCTAGCTTTGTGGACATGTTGCTGAGCACCATGTAGGGTCATTCAGCCTAACAGCGAGCACTGATATTTGTCATAATCCCTTACATAAGGATCTGGATAAAGCAATTGCTGATGTACACGGTTGACAAATAACATCAGGTTCAGACATCAATGATATCAAGTGAGCTGTCGTATTGCTAGCTATGTTGAAGGTTGATGTTCATTCATTAATTAGTTGCTGAAGAAACTCAAGAGGCTTGGGATGCTGGAATTCTTTGCTTAAAGGCGAGGTATGCAAGCTTATTTATCCAGGGTTTACTGCCTTCCTTGAGTAGGTTGCTGTTAAAATCGATATTTGATGGCGCACGTTGTGTTTCCATTTGTGAGTGGCAGGATGGGGGCAATGGACTGCTGTACATTATGATAAATTGTATTGTTAACCAAGTAACTTGGAAGGAGTTTTGGCATCAACTGATCACCAAGCCCATACTTGTTTGTTGTCTCATGCAACTGTTATCTTTCATGCAAGGCCTCTTTGAGGATCTCCATTTTATGGTTCAAATGGCCAACTAGATAGAATTTAACTTCTAAATGAAGTGATCTGTAGATCAAACTCTGCGGTTTAACTTAAGATTTGCTCACATGAGGAACTGTCCACACTTAAAATAATTTGGACTCTTGGGGCTATGAGGGTAAATATAACTACTTAATTGACAATACAGCAAAATGGGCAATATTGGATCAGCCACTCATTATACAACTCTCCAATTTACCTTTTCATTGATTACATTACTAAGCGTTAAAGTTACCCATTGGGACTCAGCATCCAAATAAAAGGGTCCAGTAACTGCTTGGGCAACAGTTAAGGTTGGCCTGTCTGTTTTAGGACAAGACATTGCTAAGAAATAGCCAGAGTTCCTTCTCTTAATACCAATGAGAGTTGTCAATTAATGCACCTGCATGCAGTTGGGTTGAGGAAACATTAGATTTGGCTGTGTTTTCCTCTTGGTCAAATAGTCTATCAGCACTCACTGTCTAAACTTGTCAATGAAAATGAGAAAATTTGATGAGTTGCTAGAAGCTAACATCATGGAATCACAAATCAACAGGAATGTATAGAATAGCTTCATAAAGGGAGTGGTGCTTTGTATTAACTTACCGCTAAGTGCAATGTTCCACCATTTGATGCCACTTATGCAGTTTTATTTACCCTAGTACTTCATCAGAAGTTAACAGGACAGTTAGTAATGTTATTGACCATGATTAGATAACTTTGAAATGACAGTGTTACTTTAAAATAGATTTGGAAGTGGCAGTAAAGTACTTGAGGCAAAATGAGGTGGAATAGAATTGAAATCATTAAAATCCACTAATGGACTGTTATCTTAAAAATGCCAGAAAGTCAATTGGCAGTCTTCTTTCGAGTCACAGTGGATTTGAAATGTAGGGCAACTATTACAGTTTCCAATATATATTTTTTGTAATTTGGAACCTGCACAGGAATCATTTCAGTCATCTTCAGCTGCTTCATCAGTGACCTTCCCTCCATAAGGTCAGAAGTGGGGATGTTCGTTGATGATTGCACAATGTTCAGCACCATTCATAACTCCTCAGTTACTGACGCAAGTCCATGTCCAAATATAGCAAGGCCTGGAGAATATCCAGGCTTGGGCAGATAATGGCAAGTAACATTCGTGACCATATCCAACAAGAGAGAATTTAACCATCTTCTCTTGACATTCAATGCCAATACCATCACTGAATCCCCTACTATCAACATCCTGGGGGTTACCATTGAATCAACTTATCTAGCCATATAAATACTGTGGCTACAAGAGCAGGTCAGAGACTGGGAATGCTGGGTAAGTAACTCACCTCCTGACTCCCCAAAGCCTGTTCACCATCTACAAGGCACAAGTCAGGAGTGTGATTTATACTCTTCACTTGCCTGGATGAGTGCAGCTCCCACAAGACTCAAGAAGCTTGACACCATCCAGGACAAAGCAGCCCGCTTGGTTGGCACCCCATTGATGTGCCAGTGCAGCAGTCCTTGCCATTTACAAGATGCATTGTGGCAGCTGACCAAGGCTCCTTTGACAACACCTTCCAAACCTGCGAGCTCTACCACCTAGAAGGACAAGGGTAGTAGATACATGGAAACACTACCACTTGCAATTTCCTCTCCGAGCCACTTACCATCCTGACTTGGAACTGCAAGGCAACAGGCTCCCCATGTTAAAAGACTCCATGCACAAACACTTGCCCTGGGCTCCAAGGCAAGGGTCCTCCTTGCTTTGTGAGACTACAAGAGAGAGAGAGATCCCAGAAATATGGGTTTCACTGCTCCGTGACAGGTGCTAAAATAAAAAGACTGTGTTCATGCCATTCAGCCCCAGTGTAGACTCAGGCCTTCACTGACTTTCAGATGCATAGGGAAAGGCTCTAGTTGAATTCTGGTTTCAGATGAATGATTGTCTTATTCAGTTACTGAGATGTTTACACGTACTGGTACACCATGGTGACCTAAAGTACCTGTTTACTGCAGTTAGGAAGCCAGTTTCAAAGTAAAATAAGATGGAAGTTTAGCTATTTATATTATAGGTATGATGAAGGGGATTGTGTGGATGTTATTTAAGGAAGTGTTTGAGAACTGACTGAGCAATAATATCACCAAATTCTTATGAGTTTTTCAATACTGCTTGAGCAAACAAAATGTTTGAGATAATCTTTCTTTGATTAGCTATTTTTATACCTCAGGCTATGATTGTCCTGTCATTACACCTAATGAAGTTTCATATGTAATTTATTTTTTTGATGAATGTGACTTGAAGTGCTGGAATGAACAGATTAAACCCCTGTTGTGCTCTTCAGTGAAGTCCTAACCATTGGCAGTTCTTATCTGTCACACACAACTTTTTAAATCAATGGCATGGGTTCTGCAAGCTCAGGGATATCAAGTTCTGATTGTGTCAATAAATGAAGAAATCACCTCAATGAAGAAAAGTAGTATACATGAATACAGGCACAAATGTTAAAGATAGACTGCATAACTGTTAAATATATATGTCCCCAGTGATCCAGCAACTGGTTCTGCTAGTTGACACCAACAGATTCTCTTGTGTATGGCAATATATGTGACAGTTCCTCAAGTTGCCTTACTTATGACCTTTTATTCACTGGTTATCATCTGTGCTTCACTTCTGACCCACACTGAGCTTCTACAAATCCAATGCAAACACCCCTCTGTACATTTCAAGTATTCATGGACGGCAATGATGAAGAGTGTACAGAGGTTGTTTATCTGTGCACTCTGTCTCCTGGGCCTGAACTTGTCCACGTGTCATGGGGGCTCGGTGGGAGTGGGCGGAGACGGTCGGGGAGTGGGCGGAGACGGTGGAGGAGTGGGCGGAGATGGTCGGGGAGTGGGCGGAGACGGTGGAGGAGTGGGCGGAGACGGTGGGGGAGTGGGCAGAGACGGTTGGGGGAGTGGGCAGAGACGGTTGGGGGAGTGGACAGAGACGGTGGGGGAGTGGGCGGAGACGGTCGGGGAGTGGGCGGAGACGGTGGGGGAGTGGGCGGAGACGGTGGGGGAGTGAGCGGAGACGGTCGGGGAGTGGGCGGAGACGGTGGAGGAGTGGGCGGAGACGGGTGGAGGAGTGGGCGGAGACGGTGGAGGAGTGGGCGGAGACAGTGGAGGAGTGGGCGGAGACGGTCGGGGAGTGGGCGGAGATGGTCGGGGAGTGGGCGGGGACGGTGGAGGAGTGGGCGGGGACGGTGGAGGAGTGGGCGGAGACGGTGGGGGAGTGGGCGGAGACGGTGGAGGAGTGGGCGGGGACGGTGGGGGAGTGGGCGGAGACGGTGGGGGAGTGGGCGGAGACGGTGGAGGAGTGGGCGGAGACGGTGGAGGGGTGGGCGGAGACGGTGGGGGAGTGGGCGGAGACGGTGGGGGAGTGGGCGGAGACGGTGGGGGAGTGGGCGGAGACGGTGGGGGAGTGGGCGGAGACGGTGGAGGAGTGGGCGGAGACGGGCGGGGAGTGGGCGGAGACGGGCGGGGAGTGGGCGGAGACGGTCGGGGAGTGGGCGGAGACGGTCGGGGAGTGGGCGGAGACGGTGGGGGAGTGGGCGGAGACGGTGGGGGAGTGGGCGGAGATGTGGGGGAGTGGGCGGGGACGGTGGGGGAGTGGGCGGGGACGGTGGGGGAGTGGGCGGGGACGGTGGGGGAGTGGGCGGAGACGGTGGGGGAGTGGGCGGAGACGGTGGGGGAGTGGGCGGAGACGGTGGAGGAGTGGGCGGAGACGGTGGGGGAGTGGGCGGAGACGGTGGGGGAGTGGGCGGAGACGGTGGGGGAGTGGGCGGAGACGGGCGGGGAGTGGGCGGAGACGGGCGGGGAGTGGGCGGAGACGGTCGGGGAGTGGGCGGAGACGGTCGGGGAGTGGGCGGAGACGGTGGGGGAGTGGGCGGAGACGGTGGGGGAGTGGGCGGAGATGTCGGGGAGTGGGCGGAGATGTGGGGGAGTGGGCGGGGACGGTGGGGGAGTGGGCGGGGACGGTGGGGGAGTGGGCGGAGACGGTGTGGGAGTGGGCGGAGACGGTGGGGGATTGGGCGGAGACGGTGGAGGAGTGGGCGGAGACGGTCGGGGAGTGAGCGGAGACGGTGGAGGAGTGGGCGGAGACGGTGGGGGAGTGGGCGGGGACGGTGGGGGAGTGGGCGGAGACGGTGGGGGAGTGAGCGGAGACGGTGGAGGAGTTGGCGGAGACGGTGGGGGAGTGGGCGGGGAGGGTGGGGGAGTGGGCGGAGACGGTGGGGGAGTGGGCGGAGACGGTCGGGGAGTTGGCGGAGACGGTGGAGGAGTGGGCGGAGACGGTGGGGGAGTGGGCGGAGACGGTCGGGGAGTGGGCGGAGATGTGGGGGAGTGGGCGGGGACGGTGGGGGAGTGGGCGGGGACGGTGGGGGAGTGGGCGGAGACGGTGGGGGAGTGGGCGGAGACGGTGGGGGAGTGGGCGGAGACGGTGGAGGAGTGGGCGGAGACGGTCGGGGAGTGGGCGGAGACGGTGGGGGAGTGGGCGGAGACGGTGGGGGAGTGGGCGGGGACGGTCGGGGAGTGGGCGGAGACGGTCGGGGAGTGGGCGGAGACGGTCGGGGAGTGGGCGGAGACGGTGGAGGAGTGGGCGGAGACGGTGGGGGAGTGGGCGGAGACGGTGGGGGAGTGGGCGGAGACGGTGGAGGAGTGGGCGGAGACGGTGGGGAGTGGGCGGAGACAGTGGGGGAGTGGGCGGAGACGGTGGGGAGTGGGCGGAGACAGTGGGGGAGTGGGCGGAGACGGTTAGGGGAGTGGGCGGAGACGGTTGGGGGAGTGGGCGGAGACGGTGGGGGAGTGGGCGGAGACGGTGGGGGAGTGGACGGGGACGGTGGGGGAGTGGGCGGAGACGGTGGGGGAGTGGGCGGGGACGGTGGAGGAGTGGGCGGGGACGGTGGGGGAGTGGGCGGGGACGGTGGGGGAGTGGGCGGGGACGGTGGGGGAGTGGGCGGAGACGGGTGGGGAGTGGGCGGGGACGGTGGGGGAGTGGGCGGGGACGGTGGGGGAGTGGGCGGGGACGGTGGGGGAGTGGGCGGGGACGGTGGGGGAGTGGGCGGGGACGGTGGGGGAGTGGGCGGAGACGGTGGGGGAGTGGGCGGAGACGGTGGGGGTGGGCGGAGACGGCGGGGGAGTGGGCGGGGACGGGCGGGGGAGTGGGCGGGGACGGGCGGGGGAGTGGGCGGAGACGGTGGGGGAGTGGGCGGAGACGGTGGGGGAGTGGGCGGAGACGGTGGAGGAGTGGGCGGAGAAGGTGGAGGAGTGGGCGGAGACGGTGGGGGAGTGGGCGGAGACGGGTGGGGAGTGGGCGGAGACGGTGGGGGAGTGGGCGGAGACGGTGGGGGAGTGGGCGGAGACGGTGGGGAGTGGGCGGAGACGGGCGGGGACTGGGCGGAGACGGTGGGCGAGTGGGCGGGGACGGTGGGGGAGTGGGCGGAGACGGTGGTGGAGTGGGCGGAGACGGTCGGGGAGTGGGCGGAGACGGTCGGGGAGTGGGCGGAGACGGTCGGGGAGTGGGCGGAGACGGTCGAAGAGTGGGTGGAGACGGGCGGGGGAGTGGGCGGAGACGGGTGGGTAGTGGGCGGAGACGGTCGGGGAGTGGGCGGAGACGGTCGGGGTGTGGGCGGAGACGGTGGAGGAGTGGGCGGAGACGGTGGGGGAGTGGGCGGAGACGGGTGGGGAGTGGGCGGAGACGGTGGGCGAGTGGGCGGGGACGGTGGGGGAGTGGGCGGAGACGGTCGGGGAGTGGGCGGAGACGGTCGGGGAGTGGGCGGAGACGGTCGGGGAGTGGGCGGAGACGGTCGAGGAGTGGGTGGAGACGGGCGGGGAGTGGGCGGGAGGAGCAGGAGGAGTCGGGTCCAGTGCTTTTTCGCGCATGTGCACGAGAGAGCGCTTCAACCTCTCTGAGGCATGAAGCTAACTCAGGGAGATTGAAGCACCTTTGAAGAAATTGAATCAGCGTGTTAAAAAATTAATGAAACATGTCCCCATAAAAAGCTTTAATTTAAAACGCAAAAAGCTTTAGGAAACCCCCATCCCGCTCGTGGATGAGGTTTCCTAAAAAAAACGTAAAGGCTGCTTGGCCTTTTCGCCTGCCCGCCAACTGTAAGATTGGACGGGCAGCGTTCATTTGAAATCAGTTACTTTGTAAATGGCCTTAATAGGCCTCTCAATACTTGGCGGGTGCGCAGCCAACTCCAGCGCACACCCGCTGGACGAAATATGGCGAGACAGCCGGGGTGCACACCCAACATCATCGTGCTTCATTTATTTGTGCTGGTGTGTCGGACCCATCCCCACACACCGACTGTAAAATCCTGGCTGTACAAACTGAGTTACGAATAAATGTTGGGAGTCGGGGTATTGAAGGAGAAATTATTGAAAGGCAGTAGATAGTGTATTTGTGACTGCAGGACAGCCATTGTGACTGATCAAAATTTTAAGAGTTTTTGACATTTGTCTCTTAACTGCTTAGGAAGTTCTTATTAATGACCATTATGGCAACAAAAATTACCTACAACAGTAATTTAAATTGCCTTTGAGTGCAAAATGAAAAAGACAAGATTTAATTTTTATGCACATCAGTGCCAAAGACCATAGCAAGGGAGATTTATCAGTATTCTATCAATATTACTCAGTAAAACTTCGGTTAAGTTGTTTTAAATATGTAGATATTCAGAGAGACAGGATAACTTATTGGTATGACATAGGGTTAATATTTTCATATTGGTGAACCTAATTGATATACACAATGATATAGGTTTATGAAGATTTATAAATGACACTATTTTCAATTGCTTGTCACTATTGCAATGCCATTTTATCTTTTCCACATGGGTAGTGGAATAATAACAGAGGGCAGAATTGTATAAAGTGTGGTTATGGGTGGGAGAAAGGATGTTTTACCCGCTGGGCACAATGGCGGGTATTCACGCCGTGTCATCCACTTCCCGCCTCATTATTTATGCAGCCACAGGAGATACACCGTCTCACTGGTGGGCGGCCTCTGAATCACCCACACTGTTACCTCATCATTTCCTCACTCCAGATGCCATATCTGAACTGCGGCCACGCACAGAGTTCTCAATGCTTGCAGCCCAGGACTGTTCCAGTGAAGACTTGGCTTGATGAGTTCAGTGACCTATCACTGGAATGCCTTTTAGAGGCCCACCATGCTGTCCTCTACCACCTGCTCTGGCCACAGGATGTCCAGCAATCTCACCACTCCAGCTTGGGAGGTGTTGGCAGTGGGTGTCAGTGCCAGTGCTGCACAGAAGAGGTTGGCCATCCAGTGCAGAAAGAGGATCAATGATCTCATCCGTGCTGCCAGGGTAAGGCAGCCATCTCATCACTCTAAACTCACACATTCACTGGCATCTCACTCACTGCCAGCTCAAGGGACATCACCACTCACTCTCTCACACACACACCCTCACATCTCCATCTGGTCTCACCTCCTCTGGAGGCTGCTCCTCAGCCCTCACCATCTTGAGGCCACTTGCACAGATCAACATGTGCCCCCACGCTCACCCTGCAGCCTCTTCCCTTGTCTGAGGCCACTTCTCCCCCTTCCCCAAGCAAGCCCTAGTCCTGTAGCCATTGGAAAGTCACCCCTGCCTTATGGCTGGTTTGGTAGGTAGAGACCTGCCCATGAGCCCCTCCCTAAAAGTGATGTGGTGCTGTTTGTGAAGCCTGGCACTGATGACTGCGAGTGCTGCCCGAAGCAAGGTTGGCAAACAAAGCTCGAAGTCCCGAGTGAAATGCAGCTCGCCAGGTATGTGGGGCTTATGTACAGTTGTGAAACACACTGGTGTGCCCGGATGATCCAGTGTGGGGAATGATTCCGGCGAACAGGGCTTATAATGAGATGCTAAAGTCATGGAATTAGGTTTCTGAAGTGCGTTGGCGGGAAACGCAGCCTGCCAGGGTGGATTGGACGATCACAAGTTGGCTTCGTGCCAGCGTCAAACCAATTTTTGGCTCTCGCACCATGTTGTCTGCTCATGCTTTCAAACATGCCTGTCACCAACGGGAGCGGAAAATTCCGCCCATAATCTTTTGAAAGCTGCAACTTTGCTATTGCAAACATTAATGTCTACTGAATGGCCAATTATATTTAATTGTATGCTTTGCTGAATTAGTTTTAGCCAATCAAAATGATTATTCCTCTTATTCCTGTAGCAGTTACCAGAAGATTTGGAATAAAAAGTGAAAGGATCAGATGACCAGAATATTTCCCACAAAGTATTTGTAATGCACATAGAATGCCTGTGGTTCAGTTACTCTGGGTACTCATCCCAACTTCACAGCATTTACACAGCTGCTTCTGGTGAGAAACCAAGAGCTTCCTTCCACATCTACCCTCCATAAACTTAAAATCATCCAAACTCAGCTGCCCATATCCTAACTCATACCAAGTTCCGTTCACCCATTACGTATGAGCTCAATGACCTACATTAGCTACCTCAATGTTAAAATTCTCATTCTTGTTTTCAAATCCTTCCATGGTCTCACCCCCCTCTACCTCTGTAACCTCCTCCGGCTGCACAATCCTCAGAGATATCTGCACTCATCTAATTCGGGCCTACTGAGCATCCCCAATTTTAACCGCTCCACCATTGGTGGTCACTCCTTCAGCTGCCTGGATCCTAAGCTCTGGACTTCCCTCCCTACACCTCTCCATCTCTCATCGTCTCTTTCCTCCTCTCAGACTCTTGTTAGAACTATGTCTTTGACCAAGCTTTTGGCCATCTGCCCTAATATCTCCTTATGTGGCTTGGTGTCAAATTTTGATTTATAATGCTCCCGTGAAACCCCTTGGGGCTTCTTATTACATTAAAGGTGCTATACAAATACAAATCCTGATTGCTATTGTTCTTTACACTGCACTGTTACTGATAATAAACTCACAAAGAGAGGGGTGAAATGTTTGTGCCATTTTAGGGGTGGGTTGGTGAGGAGCACACTGCCATGTTTGCTGCAGCTTGAGCCATATTGTCATTGCTATACAGGTAAAGTACCTCAAATCTGGCTACCTGAAAACCAGCGATGTCTGAAAACTGGACACTTTTCTCCCCCACACTCACCGAACCCTGACCCCATCCGACACAGTGCAGTGGCAGAGAGGGTTGAACTCACCCAGGAAGAACAAAAGGCTCTTGCAGAATCCAGTGAGGTAGAATATTTAGTTCTGTATTGTACCTGGGATCAAGACATCCGCCTATTCTTCCTACAGTACAGGGTACCTGTACTGAGTTTTGCTGCCTTTAAGGCCACCTAAATAGAGGCCCATGGGCTTAAATACAAAAATTGCACTTGATTCCCCAAAGCCTTTAAGTTCCATGGGCGCTGGTTGCCTTCTCGCAGCTGGGCCCAGATCAGTTCAGAGAGAGCTATTGAAGAGTACTGTAGAACCTTGCATGAATAAAAAAGACAACATAGTTTTCAGTTACAACTGCAGGGTATTTTTAACATTTCAGTTTAATCTTTTCTCATTTTAAATAGGGTATGCACATGGGGGAAGTGGGAGAGGTGAAAGAGTTATTAAATCCAATGCGTGAGAAGTGAATTAATATCAGCAACAACATAGCCATTGACCTAAAGTGCTTTGCAATCATATCATTTGGTTTTCCTGGATCTCCTATTCATTGAATTAAAGCCTTCCAGTTTGAACTAAGGCATTCCAATTTTTTTTCCTGAAAGCCGCCAAGTTCCGAAATCTGGCACAGGCTCAGTCCTGAGGTTGCCAGATGTGAGGTACTGTACCTGTATTACAAACTTAACAGTAAAGACGGGTAGTTGAGGAATAATTTGGGTTTATTTAGCTACTTCCAGGGAACATGCCTCTACTCTGAGGGCAGAATTTACAGTACCCCGCCAGTGGGTTTGCAGGCAGATGACCTGCCAACTTCCCCTGCCTACCTGCCCCCCGACCTGTCCATAATTTTATGGGGGGCTGGGGGAGGCGGTGAGGCCTACAGCCCATTGAGGCCTTTAAGTGGCCAATTAATAGCCACTTAAAGGCCACTTCCTTCCTGGCCACAAGTTTGAAGCAGGTGAGAGTGAGTTGGGGCAGGGTGGAAGCCTGGTAGGTAAGCCTGCTTGGGCCTTAGGTGGGAAGGAGTGGAGGGGAACCCCCCCTCTCTGGCCCTCTTTCCACATCAGCCCCACCCCCTAAGGCCTGTCCTGCTTCCCCAGGTGCTCCCTCCACCATAGCCTTTCCATCAAGAGCCTTACACCCCCCCCCCACCCTTCACCCCCACCACTTGAGGGTCTCCTCTCACATCCCCACCAAAAGATCCCCAATGTTCTGGCTCAGAACGATTCTGGGGAATAACTTGTAGGCCCCGCAGTATCCATCGTTCCCAATCAGATTGGTGATAGTTCTCTGAGGCGGGACTTCCCCCCAAGTTTAGGGTTGAAGTCGCTCCTCCAGCCAATTAAGGTCCCTTGGAGTGTTAAACAGCTGTGGAGCAGCTGGCATCGCTGGGGAAAGTATCTTCACCAACCCTTAGGATGGCAGGACAGGGAACCCCATCACCATTATATTCTGCCCTTATAAACTATTCAGGAATATTGTTCTGAAATTATACCCAAAGACTAAGGGGGAAATGACCCCCTTTACGATCTGGATGAATTCACTGCATGAGAAAACTTTACACGCACAGTTGTGTGTATATGTTGCAATTTGCAACTGTGTTTCTGGCATTTTCACAAATGACTGGGGAGCACATGTATGTACAGCACATCAAACCTGTGAGTGACCAAACTATATGGCTGCCTCCAACATGAATCCCTTTTATTATCAAGACAGCAGAGCTCCCTCCTGAGGTGCTAATGGAAACCACTTCTCTTGGTCTACCTCCGAGACGCTACCCTGTTTGTTTTGCTCCTGAACCCAAGCTACAACGGGCAGCAGTGAAATCAGTTTGCTATCTGAATGCCAAATCTGGCTATTCTCGGGAAGCTGAGAATATCAGGATGATGAGCTGTGAAACCTCCTTACAGCTTAAGCAGCTGAGATATGCACTGCATGTCGTGTTGGTCACAGTGAGTTATGATTTCTGTCAAGCACATGTTAGCTGACTGCGCATAATATTAAATATGTTGATTTCTTTATTGACTGGATTTTAGTTTAGATGTTATCTACTCACAGCCATTGCAGCATTTGTGTAACCGTCAGCATCCGAGTCCCTGGAGTTTATTTTTCTGTTTCTAATCACTGGCCAAATGCTTCTGCTGGAAAATGCATGTGAATGTGGCATGAGAACTTGTCATCACCCCATGATTCTGTCGGCTGCTGATGCACGTATCTTTGGGTCATATGCAAAGGATGATCACTCGAGCAAGTACCCTGAGGTCCAATAGCAGCCATGGAAATGCAGCCCAGCATGAATCAGCATCTTCGGTTGAGGAGCAAAGAAAATTGGAAGAGGTCTAAACTTAAAAGTCTTGCCATTCTACCTGAGAAATTTCCTGATGCAGGGAATGAATAGACTCATGGCGGATAGAACTTAATGCAGAGAAGTGTAAAGTGATACATTTTGGTAGGAAGAATGAGGAGAGACAACATAGAATAAAATAATTCTAAATGGGGTGCAGGAACAGAGGGACCTGGGGAGTATATGTGCACATATCATTGAAGCTGGTAGGAGAGGTTGAGAAATTGATTAATAAGGCAGACAGTATCCTAGGTTTCCTAAGTAGAGGCAATAAGTGTGAAAGTGAGGAAGTTAAGATGAACCTTTATAAAACGCTGGTTCAGCCTCAACTGGTGTATTGTGTCCAATTCTGGGCACCACACTTTAGGAAGGATGTGAAGACATTGGAGTGGGTGCAGAAAAGATTTACGAGACTGGTTCCAGGCATGTACAATGATAGATTGACAAAGCTGGGACTGCTTTCTTTAGAGAAGAGAAAGTTGAGAGGAGATCTGATAGATGTGTTCAAAGTCTTGAGGTTTCTGGACAGACTAGATAGGAAGAAACCGTTTCCATTGGATGAAGTGTCGAGAATCAGAAGACAATGATTTAAGTTAATTGGCAAAAGAAGCAATGGCAACATGAGGAGAAACTTTTTCACGCAGCGAGTGGTTATGACCTGGAATGCGCTGCCTGAGAGGCTGGTGGAGGCAGATTCAATCAAAGTTTTCAAAACATAATTGGATAATTATCTAAAGGAAAAAAAAATGAAGGCTATGAGGAAAAGGCAGGGTAGTGAGAATAGCTGAGTAGCTCTTATAGAGAGATGGCATGGATATGCCAGGCCAGGTGGCCATTTTTGCTGTAACCATTTCTGATTCTATAAAATCAAGAAAACCCACTATTTGTGAAATGCCTCAGATGCAATTCGTTCATTCCTTAATCAGGTCATTTACTAGAATCCGTCACCAATGTATAAACTGTTATGATTTGGCAGGTGATGTGTACCAGACAGACCGAACCCACAAGGGAAACGTGGCCACGCTATCACAACGGTTTTGCAATTTGTATTTATTACGAGAAGATTTGTACACTGAATTCAGAGTTAATGAGCCCACTAACATCTTTAGAGATTTTAAAAATTACATTAAAACATTTATTAACTAAAGATTTCAAGCACATAAGATTACAGTCAATACTATAACAAGTCCCAAAATTCCTAATTAACCTGATTCCCAACTATGCACCCTCTTTAAGGCAACAGTCCAAAATAGATTTTAAATTTACGTAGGCAATCCAGCAAGTTTACCTCAGCACCCGCTCGATAGTGGAATTCCAAAGGCTTTTCTACGACTTTGGTTACTGGACACAGCGGACTCTGCAAAAGTGGCTGGAGGCTTTTTCCCTCAAGGTTTTACAGTCCTTTTAGATCTTAAATGGCCCCCCAACATAGCCTTCCATCCTTCTTTATATGTGTTTCTCTCTCTTCAATCTGTAAATTCCATTGTTCTATATGTCTTTGGAAATTTACTTTTCCTATAATATAAAAATCTTTCATGTTGCCAATATGGGAAAAATAAGCACTCTGCTTGGCCTTGCTTATCTTGTTAAACATCCTATCATCCCTTTGAAACCCAAACAACCCCTTCACATATCTAAGAATTTCCTTCACACCCAACATGCTTCTCTCATCCCTCTTCTTCCAACCATTAACATTTCAAATGCCTTTTACCCCTAACTTCTTTTGATAATCTCAAGCTTGCAGTCTATCTGACTCTAATTCAATTAAATCATACAGACAGAACTACGCATATTCACACTCATAAACCTACTTTTTAATAAGTAACAATAATATTATGAAAAATATGATAGTTTCATGACAAAACCATATCTAGCAAATTTTTTTTCACTTAATTTTTAACTATTTTTATACTAGTTTGTCAAATTTTCCTCATTTTACACTGCAGTAGGTGCACAGGAAGAACACCGTCTTGAAATATATCACTGTTCCTTCACTGTCTCTGGGTCAAATTCCTAGAGCTTCCTACCTAACAACACTGTGGGTGTGCCTACACCACACAACGGCAACAATTCAGTAAGGCAGCTTCCTTCTCGCAGTTGGGGATGGGAAATAAATGCTGTCCTTAAGGCAATGCCAGTGACACCCATGACCCGAGAACACTTAGAAAATATGCTTTTCTTCAAAATTAAAGACATCCCTTTGATCAAGTTGATTGCTCGAGTCTTGAAACAGGAATTTAGTAAGCATTCAATCTGAAAACCTATAAATGTGAAAGCAATGTCCCATTAGATATTGTTTGCTCATATTTATGGATGTTGTCTGCAGATTATGTTCCAGTGTCTAATTGCTATGCGTTTGGTCTAGGTTGTGTACAGTCCCATGCTTTTCAATTTCCCTACTGAGCAATCAACTGAGGATGAGATGCCAGAAAAAGAAATTAAATCATACCTGGGAAAATTGAGCAGGGAAGGCAAATTGGGGGAAGAGAATTCAGCACTGATGTACTTTAATTCGACTCCATGCTGCTAGTATCATTGCAGATGTGGGTGAAATCATGTCAGTCCTGCCGTACTGAAACCAGAAAATTACACCCCCAGCAGTTCTGAAGCATTTTGCAATCAAAGATGCGCACAGTGCTGTCCATCAAAATCCTGACTAATTTACAGATTTTAATGTTACACTTGTGTCCATAGAACCTTTGTACGAGGCTCCATCAGTTCTCTCAGGTGAACAGAAAGATCCTAAGGCAATACCTTGAAGGAGAGCAGGGCAGTTTTACCCGGTGCCCTGGCCAAAGTATTTCCCTCAATCAATATTACAAAAACAAATTATCCAATCATTATCACACTGCTGTTTGTGGGAGCTTGCCGTGCACAAGTCAGCTGCCACTTTCCCTATATTACAACAGTAACTACACAACAAAAAGTACCTCATAAAGCACGTTGGAATGTCCTGAGGTTGTGAATGGTGCTATGTAAATGCAAGTTTTCTTTTAGGAAATCAGAAGACTGCATTCGAGCAGAATAGAATGCAATGAATTTTCAGTTCCGATGTAGAGCCATTAGACTGTAGATCTTTTGCCTGCGGCTGCCTTTATCTTTCACTGATGTAGTGTGTTAATTAGAAATGTTCGATTTCTTTATCTCACTCAGTCTCATTTGTTGTGCAGTTGTAACTGAAGCCTAATTTGTGACTTGTCTAATTTCACAAGGTGCTCAGCACAGGCAATCAGAGTCACTCATTTGAAATGCATAAAATAAAAACCCACATTAAATGCCTGTGAGATAACTATCTAACCAATATCCTTAATACTGGAAAATTAAATAAGTAACTTTGCAGTTTTGTCAGTGCTTGCAGGTATCAAGACAGGATGACCGAGTTGCTGAATACATAACCGAACACTTGAAAATAATCACTGAGCATTGCTGATTGATTATGTACATAGTGCTTCCTAAATTAGCATCAGTTTTACAGATCAGTATTGACTTAAAAAGGACTAATGAGCTTGCACATCTGTAGCACCTTTCATGACTTCACAATGCCACAAGGCACTTCACAGTCAATGTGATATTTCTGAAGTGTAGTCAGTGTTGTAATGTAGGACGTAATGGCACCCAGTTTGTGCACAGCAAGCTCCCACAGATATCAATGAAATAAATGACCAGATAGTCTGTTTTTGGTGGTGTTTTTTGAGGGATAAGCATTGCCAAGATGCCGGGAGAATTCATTTTGGAAGAGTGCTATGGGATGTTTAAAGTCCTGCGAGAGAGTTAGACAAGGCCTTGGTTTATCATTCATTTGAATAAGAAGTCCATCAAAAGTGCAGCATTCCCTCGGTGCAGCACTGGTGTACCAGCCTAGATTACATTCTCAAGTCTCTGGAGTGGGGCTTAAAATTGTGGCCACCTGACTCCGAGACCTGGGTGCTACCATTGAACCGAGTGTTGAACTGAAAAGATGGAGAATAGATTTGCTTGTGGAGTGTTTTAGACAATTGAATACTGAATTTGTTTGTCAGGTTGCTGAATGTTCCCTGTCCTCAATCAGTTAGAAACAATGGGATAGAAACTTGGCAATGATCTCATGTGGAAAGTAATCCACAAGAACTCGTGCGCTGGGAGCACCAATCGTGTCTCAGGTGGCAGAATATGCTGGTCCTAAAGATGGCGAAAGTTAAGAGTGTGGGGTGAAGGTGGTGGGGTGTGGGAGGTGGCTGTAGGTTCTGGCCAGCAGCACAGTTTTAATGTGGAGCATGATAGCAATGAAGAACCCCGTGTGGGCTACGCAGTTAGTTACCACCCACCACCCCGGCTTCTGCCCCAGCCTTACCCCCCCACCCCCACATCCACTACATAGCGATGCTAAACAAACGAGTTCTCCCCTACTATTTTAAATATCAGCAGATTTGTTTTAGAGTTCTGACACACTGAGCTTTGCCAAGAGGAGCCACTTGAAGTTTTGGTAGCATCAAGGACTGAAATCTAAATCAGTGCGTCAGCACTGTCAGTGGCACCTGCTGGTCATGCACCCTCCAGAGGCCCAGGATCAAACCAGAGGTGAGTGAGGGTAGGTTGGGGGTCACAGGAAAGTTGCAGCTTAGAGTGGGGTCGGGGTCGAGGAGGGGGTCAGAGGCAAGGGCAGGGGAATGGCTTTCAGCGACCCCACCTTCCCAATGCATGGACCCCTGCTGAAAGATTGAGTGTCTTTCATCAAGGAATTCCACCGCCCCCCACAACCCCTCGGAAGCCATCAAAAGAACTTGACAGGGTTTTGCTTTTTAGACTTCCTGTGTGACCCCTGTGTTGTTTCATATAGCTCCTGTATTGCAGAAGAAAAACTTGTGTTGAAAGTGTAAGGTGTCAGTGTTGGCTGAGTCAGAAACACTCTCACTTCTCAGTCAAAGGTTGTGGGATCAAAGTCTCACTCCAGAGCACAGAAATCTAGGCTGACACTCCCGTGCCTCACTGAGGGAGTGCAGCACTGGTGAAGGTGTCATGTTTCAGAGCTGTGAAACTGACGCACAGCCTGCTCTTTAAAGTGGATGTAAAAAAATCCATTCCAGTATTTCAAAGAAGCACAAGGCAGATATCCCTGGCATCCTGGCAAATATTTACCTGTCAATTAATATCGCAAAAACAGATTATCATTTTCAGGTTGATGTTTGTGGGAACGTACTGTGCACAAATTGGCTGCTGCATTTCCTACATTACAACAATGACTACGCTTCAAAAGCACTTCATTGATGGCAAAGGCCTTTGTGATGTCCTGAGGTGGCGAAGGTGCTTTACAAAATCATGTCCTTTTTTATGAAAGGTATACTACATTATATTGAGGAATAGGTGTGCACTCTTATAGCTCTGTAATACTTTCTTCAGATTTACAACACTGTATGCTGAAGCCAGTATTTATTCAGGCATGAATTCAATCACCATACATCCTACAGTGTTTGCTTAGTAAGAAGCCTTAGATGAAGATCATGTTTTGCTTGCCACAGGAGTCTTCCTATTAAAAGGCTGCTGCTGCATTTGCTTCCGGGCATCCTTCAAATGACATGAAAGGATTTTATCTGCATGCAAGTGAAATAAAGTTGGAAAGCACTATGTCAAGCTTTTGCTGTCAGAGTGTTTGAAGTATTTAATTGTGGATGACACTGCATACTTTTTCTGTACATAGTGCTAACTGCAATGTCTGCAATTTCTGCTCGTATTAGTCCCAGTCGCCATCCTTGTTCTTACTGACTTACATTGGCTGATGGTCCTATCGGGCGAAACCTCAATTTTTAAAATTCTGATCACTGTGATCGAATGTCTCTGGCCCAGTTATGCCCTGTCTTGTAACCTCCCCCAGCATTGCAGCCCTCCAAGATTTCTGAACTCCTCCAAATTTGTTCTCTTGTGCATCCCTGATTTTCCTCCAAGGTCGTGCCCTGGAATTCCCTCCTAAACCTTTCCTCCTCTGTACCCACACCGCCCTACCTCCCTCCTTCTCTCTCTCTCTCTCTCTCTCTCTCTCCCTCCCTCTTCTTCTTTAGGTCATTTTCTGAAGCTTCCATCCTTGATCAAGCTTTGTGAAAATATCTCATCATGTGGCTCAGTGTAAAATTTTATTCGATAACGCTTCTGTGAAACACTTTCGAAAATTTTTATTTTGCATAACGTGTTACATAAAGCAAGTTGTTGTTGCCAACACATGAGCTGTGCTAAAAGTGGTAACGTCAGCGGTAAAACCCCAAATGTCACGTGTTTATGGTATGTGAAAAATACCTTGAAGGAGCAAAGTCTTGTACGTTTGCCTGCAGGATTAAATGGTAGGAATTTGAACAGCCAAGATTGCTACTGGAGGAAACTTTAGGCTGATAGTGTTAGAAACAAAGGCCTGGATTTTACAGCCTTGCTGTGGTATGACCCACTGTGGGGGGATGCAGTGGGCCAGTCAAAAGCCCATTGACTTTCAGCAGGACTGGATGATCCCGGCCACAGGCAGGGCTGGAAAATCCCACCCATGGCTGCTTTATCTGTTGAAAGTGCCCTTTCTCAGGCATTTTCTTCATGGATCCCACAAGAGAAACCCGCACTAGTTTGTGTAGAGGGTTTGGCAATGAGGCCATGGATTTTGCAGGGAGGTCAGGTACCAGATCACAGTTTCATAGAGCTGGTTTTTGAACATTTGGGAAGGAAAAACCCCTAGTGCCTGCTTGGGAACTGTAGATTTATGAGGAACGCTCACAGCATCATTTCTGTCTGGAGGAGCTTGAAAATGTGCCCGTTATTTGGCCAAACCTTAACTGGTGGCAAGAAGACGTCTCCTTAAAATAATCATTTACTATTTAACCCATTGTTTTGGGGAAAAGATGACCTTGAACAAGTTGCATTACAATACAGAAATCGAAAGTGCTAGATTAAAGCAGGTCTGGCAGCATCTGTGGAGAAAGAAATGTTTCGAGTCAAATATGACTGTTCTTTAGAACTTAATACAAGTTGTTAACTACCTTGCAGATAATTTTGGTCCAGTTTAATAAATGCCAGGTACACTTTGGTTGGGAAATTAAGTCACTCATGCATCATTTAAGTAATTGCAAGCCATTGAAATTTAAGTTCAGTGTAGGTCTCTGTCCAGTTCCAGTTGCTGTCACTAGAATTTGTACAGTGTAGGGATGAACTTCCAGCTGTTCTCAACAGGTGGTGAATACTGAAGTTGGCATTTGGCATGTTATGAATGCCAATCTTTGTTTAAGCCCTGGTGCATGATTCTTTCCACTTATATTATTAGAGCACATTGCCCATTGGACATGTTCCCCATTTCTGCGATTTTTTTTGGAGTTCTCCCACAACCACATTTCTCCCTTTCTAATCCACTCCATTTCTCAGTCTGGGTCACAGACTTTCCACACACCCCATTAGGCATTCTGTCAATGGTGGGCTGCAATATTTCCGCAAGCCTAGGCTGATTCTGTCAGCCTTCTACCCCTCCCTGTTCCCTGCTAAGCTGTGAGTTTTCTTCAAGGGACCCTGTAATAACGTGCAACCTAAAAACTTGCTGAGGCTGGAATTCCTACTTTAGACTTCTGGATTGGGGACCAATCAACCAGTCACCTATTTTCCAGGAGGCTCCATGTTTTTTCTAAGTCGATCGAGATTGGGCTTGATTTTGCGGTCAGTGGCCTAAGCAATGGCACTCATTGCTGACCTTGAAGGAAGCTGGCCACAAAGATCTAGTGATCTCTGTTTTGTGGATTTCCCCTTTCCTGACAATAGTTTAAACCTGGTGCCAAGTCCAGGGGGATCTCCAGGTGTGCAGCAGCAATGAGGTCAGCAAGCAGGTAACCAGCCAATCACACTGAAGAATTCACACAAAGCAAGCCGGGGAGTTAGCAGCTCCTTCACTTTTGATGTAAATTTTCAGAGCAAAATGATTGATTGTAATTGGATTATGACAGCTAAAATAAAACTAAATAGCCTTTTTAAAAATATTATTTCAAAGCGTGGAATTTTTATCATAATGGAAGGTTTCGACCCTGTAAATATAAAGGCTTTTTTGGAGCCAGTGGGGGTGTTTTGTAGTAATTATGAAGATGGTGCACTGTTAAAAAACCGGTTATACTCATTCAATAGGATTTAACTTTTTCAAGGGTTGTTTTTACATCATGACTAGCAACATAAGAGTTTCTGTAAGAGTTGCTTAGATTTCCCACTGATTGTAGTTTGGGGTCCCTCGCTCTCTGGGGAAGCGTAGAATCGATGGCAGCAATGTCTGGATTTCTGTATCGTTCTCCACGTGTACAGAATCCTGAGGCTGCTGCCAGTTTCAGTAGATTAATGACTGTGACAGTTTCACCATCATTACCACTGCATTATCCCTGCCATTATTACCCACGGTCTATTCTCTGAATTGATATTATGCACTTCAAACCATGATAAAGTACTGTTCATCAGCAATACCTGAATCGACTCTCTGGGCTTCCTTCAGACATTCTCAGTTTTGTATATTACTTGGTGATAACAGCCTGAATAATACAGCCAGCTCTGAATGTAGTCACTAGGCAGGTACCCAACATATCATTTGCAATACATGTTCTCAAATTACAGTATGTTTCAACATAACCACACAGCATAAATCTTGTACTAATTGGATAACAGGAATCCTGTTTGATTTCTCCATTAGGGATGAATAACTGAAGTGTATCAAATTTCTAGTTAAGCTTAACCACATGTGGCCAGCCCCACATCTCTGAATTCTCAGACAATGTATTATGTAAAATCCAAAAATTATGTTTGTTTAAAAAATTACTAGTTTATGGTATTTTCTCTCTTTTCTATTTTTTTGATTGGAATGACACTCACCTTGCTGGACCTCATGAGGTCATTAAACCTTTTGTGTGCCATCTACAAGATGCACTGCAATAACTCATCAAGGCCCCTTCCACAGCACCTCCCAAACCTGTGACCACTACCATCTAGAAGGACAAGGGCAACAGATGCATGGCATCACCACCACCTGCAAGTTCCCCTCCAAGCCATTCATCATCCTGACCTGGAACCATATCATCGTTCCTTCACTGTTGCTGGGACAAAATCCAGGAACTCCCTCCCTACCAGCACTGTGGGTGTACCTAAAGTACATGGACTGCAGGGGCTCAAGTAGGAAGTTCACCACGACCTTCTCAAGGGCAATTAGGGATGGGCAATAAAAATGCTGGCCTTGCCAGCGAAGCCCATGTCCCTTGAAAGAACAGAAAAAAACTGTACCCAAGTCCTGGGCACTACACTCCTGTTGCTTACCCCCTCTGCTACTTCCAGCCATGCCTGCTTCATTTGACTGGGTGGTCTATTTCTCCCCTCCTCAGGGAAGAGTCAGAGAACTGGGGGGCGACCATCCCATGTCTTCCTTCCATTCCAGTCCTTCAGCAGCACACTTGCTACAGCCATTCAGCCCCCTGCCAAGGCCCCTTTAAATACGGAGCTTTTATGAACAGAGTGCAGGTCGCCATCACACCATCACACTCTGTGATCTGTCAGGAGATCAGGAAGCTGAAACTAGATTGGCTGCGTAAAATTCTGCCCAATAGCAGAATTTACACAGTGGGATATTCACCTAATCTGTCTGATGTGTTTCCCTGGTTACAGCCACAGCTGATGTTATTTGCTGACCAGGCCAAATCCCAGAGGGGCCCTTGTTTTACTGATCATAACTTGTTTTCAAAATACAAAACAAAAAAAAAAGAGGGGAAAACTGCTGATCCCAGAAGCATAGAATCCAGGTAACAATTTTAGTATTTTAACATTTAAAAATTTATTAACAAGAAGAAAAAATGTAAACACACAAGGTTAAAATTATACAGTTGAAACAGTGTTACAAAACATCCCCAAAAAACCCACTTGGTCTGAACACACAAGTAAACTACTTGGCAGCAGCTTCCTTATAGATTTTTATGGTTAAAAAATCTATAACATTAAACAAGGCAAAAACTGCTGCTACTTTCTTAAAGTCTATCACACAACTTCTCATTCTCTTCCACTCTACTGTGGAAATCCAAAGGAAATTCAAAAACAGACTGCTCTCTGCAAACAAAGACTTTTCTGGCTTGAAGCTGGGTGGCTGCTTCAAATTCACAGCATTTCTCAGACAGAGCTAGTCTCAGGACCTCTCCCACACACAGCCGCCTCAACTCAACTACATATCTTTTCTTAAATATCTTTTTTTTCTCTTTCATCTTAGACTCCATTGTTCTAAGCATCTCTTTGAACTCGACTTGCCCAAAATATAAAAATCTTTCATGTTTTCCTATTGCCTCCACTTTCAGGTCAGATAAAATTTAATAACCTTCCCTTGTTTAATTATGAAACCTTTAGAAGTTGTAAACCTGTCTTTGAAATTTAAAAGTTGAAAAGTCAAGTCTCAACTTATTACCTAATGTAAATCTTAAAACCCAACCTGTTTACTTGTAATTCCAACTTCACCATAGCCTCTCATTACAAATGTATGCATCTAACACTTTACCTTTTATCTCTCGGTTCCCATGGACAAGCTGTCTTTATGAATCTTCCCCCAGTTTAATTAATCATGAACACACACACACACACACACACACACACACACACACACACACAGCCTTCTTTACATAATACCACCATAATTCCCTGAAATGTTAAAATAATAACATCTATTTTCACATCCTACATTCCAACAGGAATTGCACTTCACAAACACTTTGCTGATAGTGAAGCATTTTGGAATGTCCTGAGATCATAAAAGGTGCTACATGAATGCAGTCTTTCTTTCTGTGATAAATGCTTTGCATATTTGTCTGAAATACATTCCCTGCTATTTTACTGCCACTGTTTGTCTAATAAACCAAACAGCTTAACATCATCACTAAAATAATTGAGGAAGGAATGGCAGAAAAATATGCTGAGTGTTTGTTAACTAATATCATGCGGCATAAATTCAGGGACTGCATCACATAATAATAAATCAGATAACTTCCCACATCCTTTAATTTAAAAAAAAATGATTAAATAATGCATGCTTAACTAAAGTTGTTTCCCCACAATTTTTATGTACGTAAGGATAACTCAGAAATCTGTTACAACCTGACGCTCTACATTTTTTATTGATCGACAATGGGAGCACAAAGTCTGAAAATGAACCTTGCAGGGTGGGTTTCATAGAGGCCCTCATGCTTCCATTTACTTCAAACTTCAGTACATGCAAATCCATCACACTATGAGCCCGACTGCCAGTCTTAAATTGGTTGTCAGCATAATTTTTAGCACACTGTGATTTATTTAATAAATATTGACCAATCGCGAATCACACCTCATGTTGGACACTGTGTTTGAGTTTTGTAAGCATGGGCTGGCTGGGCACAGTCTGTACCTTGCCCATTGTGAATAGCAGCTGGGACCTGCTGTTTGATACGATCCGCCAGTCTTTGGGACGTACTGCCTATATACCTAGCATCACACTGGCACTGAAATATATATATGACATTCTTAATTTGTGTGAGAGGCAGAACGTCTTTTTAGCTTGATGGCAGCATCCTGTTAGTGGCCAGTACCATTCATGTTGTTACTGCATTGTAGCAGTGTAAAACAGCTAGCTTCACCTGTTGCTCACATTTTTCAGATACCATGCCCTTCCAGAGTAACCTGAAGTAGGTTGGGAATCTTTCAGGGTCAAAACTGATGGCCTTAGGCCCGTTCATGAGTTTGCGTGATATACAGCGTGAAATGATCTGATCAGGATAGCAGTCAAATGAACTCCCTTTCTTTGATGTACAAGTTGAGAAATCTGCTAAGGGGTTCCCTAGCACAGTCTACTGCAAGCCTACCTTCACTGGTCAGTATACATGTGTTCGGATTCTTACAGTTCCACGTGCTATAAGGTTGGGCTTATCTGCAACCTGATGAGTAGGCCCTGAGCCATTTGCTCACGATGTAAGCTTGATGCTGGAATAAGGCACGTCAAAGACATCCTGCAGGATAATGGCTACCTTGATCAGATCATTTCACTGTATATCACGCAAACTCACAAACGGGTCTAAGGCCATCACTTTTGACCCTGAGAAGTGTCCAGTTACCTCAGTTTACTCTGGAAGGGCAAGGCATCTGAAAAATTTGAGCAGCAGGTGAAGCCAGCTGTTTCCCGCTGCTACTATGCAGTAGCAACACAAGTGGTATTGGTCACTAACAGGATGCTGCCGTCAAGCCAAAAAGACATTCTGCCCATCTCACAAATGAGTGATGTGGTATATGAATTTCAGTGCCAGGTTGATATTAGATATTTAGGCCCAAAGACTGGTGGATCATATCAAACAGCATGTCCCAGCTGCTGTTCACAACAGGCAGGGTACAGACTGTACCCAACCAGCTCGTGCTTGCAAAACTCAAAACATAGTGTTCAACATTAGATGTGATTCCATGATTGCTAAATAATCCTCAGTGTGTTAAGAATTACGCTGACAACCAATTTAAGATTGTCAGTTGGGCTCACAATGTGGCACATTTGCGTGTACAGGAAGCCACATATATCATTGCATGGTGCCCTGTTCTTTGCAGACAGAAAGAACATGTATACACATTGCACCTGTTTCAGCTAAACAAAATAAGTGACAGCCATTCGCTGGTTCATTCCTCAGGGCAATGCCTTGACAAATCAGAGCCAAGCTGCCTGGTTTAAACTTCAAACAATGCTTGGCAGTTAACTGTCAGTCACCATTAACTAGTACATTCTCCATGGCAATGCCTCTACCAATTAGAGTCCACTTGTCAACCAGTCATCACTCTCTTCCCCTGACATAGGTATTCTTGCAAATGTCCTGATGAGTCCAAGATGAAAAGCTTTGACAAAATGTCTTTTCTCAGCAATACTCAATATTTTTCTGATTCCCGTTTAAAAAAAAAAATCACAGGTGACTCTCCTTGTACAAAGAGCTTTGAAGAGTACATGTTGTAAATAGTTTCTGATTGAGATGCCCAGTGTTTCTGACAGATTGTTCTTCACACTTACTCCCTGCTTTCAGTGTAGTCAACAAACTGGTACAGCTGTGCACCAGTCATTCATTCGGAAAAAAAAAATCCTGTTTTGGACATTTTCAAAAATAGGACCAATTAGGATAGTTTAATTTGCAGGCATGACATTTACACTGGCAGCACTTCAATAAGTACTGAGCTATTAAATTGGCCCAATTAAAATGACTCTGACCCAAAGTGAACTTTGCTGGAGACATTGCATTTGTTTCAGAAGGTCCAATGTAATCCTCTTTGACCCATTTTAAACTGCTCTGTTTTCAAAGAGGTTATTTGTAAATTACATGTGGATGATTTCTGCCAGGATAGCACTAGGGACATTAGAATTGATAGAATTGACCTATGTATATTGGACTTGAAAAGGGAAAAATCCCATCACTGATCACTATGCAGTGACTCCTGTTAGGAAGTTTGAATGCGTGGTGGATGAAACAGCACAGAATTGGGGCTCAGCTGTGATGCCCCATCCCTCCCTCCCTTCTAGTTGTTGCACTGCCTGCCAAGACTCATTGTTTAGGCTCACACATCAAGGATGAGCTCTCTGATGATGTACCTATGCCAGCGTGAGACTGCTCCATCTGAAAGATTGGAGAGGGATTCAAATTTACACGGAATGCCACTTTAATGTTTGCTGCAGTCTGCAAGAAAATCATTTATGTTGCAAAAATGTCCATCAAATTTTAATTTTATTCTCTTTTAAAGATTTGAACATTTGATAACATCATAAAAATGTGCATCATTGAGGTTGGCAGAGTGAGCAATGCTCAGTATTAACTGGCGAGAACTCACCCACATTCAGAGTTTATTCAGTAAGTAATTGAGTCTCACACACCTGGAAGATCTCAGGTTTGATACACAATCAGGGCTTTGTGGAGCCGAGATACAATTGGCTTCAGCACCACTGGGCGAGGGAAGGGAAGACTTATCAGAGTTGGCGCCCCTGATTATGATCCATTCTCTCCCACGGGAAATTCAGATGTAGAGGGAAGACAGGTTTTGGCTCTGCAGTGATGGCATATGGTTTTATAGCCTATCAGCACAAATGGCCAATGACATCTAGGAAAGATCTCATACCCAAACAAAGACTTAACGTCTAAAGGACAGGGGAGGAAAGAAAACTGGTGAAAAAGAAATAAAAACAGTGTAAATGTTTTCAAAGCTGTAATGATATTACCCCAGACAGATGCTTCATGAGCTGTACAATCCTGGAGTATATTGCTATATTGAAGAAGATTGCTGATGATAGTGGCTGTTCAATTGGTTCTTCAGAATATCGCATATCGAGGTCCATGATTGGGTTCCTCTTCTCAGGAAATGTGTATGATAGGTTGTGAAAAGAAGGACTTGTATTTCTATCGCATCTTTCACTGCTCAGCCAATGAAGCTCTTTTTGAAGTGGAGCCACGATTGTAATATAAACTAGCTTTGTTCAAAAATGTGGCTTTGTTCAGGATCACAAATCCATAATAAGGCTAAGGGAAAGTTTTCTTAGTTGCTGGTACTCTCTATAGCTTGGGTTATAGGGAGAAAGCAACCTTTAAAAGGTTATAAAAGCAGGAGGGGTGAATCACTGGTCCTGGGCTCCCACTGGGCAGTTGCAGTCAAAGGGAGGTTAAAGCTGGAAAACCCATGCAACCTTCATTTTAGCCCAGTTCCTGTTTCATTCTTCCATTGAGTGGGGTCCCCATTAGGAGCATGTGAGTGGTCAATTTGCCCAGTTGCTCTCATACCTATTCACCCAGATGGGGCAGAAATGCTGTTTGAAATAATCCCACTCTATCTCTCCCTCTTTAAGGGTGTCCCTACCTTTTAAAGGTTAAATCAAAAGTAGCACACCCTCTGTCTCCCACGACTTTGACATCTGTCAGTGAGTGACACAAGTTCACATTGAAGTAGGAACTGACTTCAAAAAGATCCCCATGCCCTTCTCCCATAAAAACACAGACTTTCCACTTTTGGATTATGGTCATACAAGATGGCAGAGTGTGAATGAACTTCAGTATGATTCTATAGAGAAGAAAAGTATGATTTGAGTCTTTACTCTGTGCTTTCATTGCTGAATTTAATAAGTAAATCTGTTAGAGGAAGTTGACTGGAATCACTGGAGGATGGTTGAAAGGAGTATGGATTTTTGGGGAGAAGCAATGATGCTTTAACCATTTTAGTTGTTTTTGTTATTTTCACAATGTACAACAACTTCACTGAAAGATTACTGTTTTGTAGAATGTGTGCAGCAGGGTCGAATTAAAAGGTAGAAACATGGAGGAAAGAGGTTGTATGCTAGACGGTGGCCAAAGAGAAATATCTGATTTTTAAAAAAAAACAGCTGAGCTGGAACTTATTTTTCCATTTTTGATGAAATGTCTTTAGGCTTGATTGAATGTTTTCCCCTCAAATCATTGAGGAAGTCAGTTTTGTTATTTTTGCGTTGCTGAGTCCACACTGTTGTTACAGCTTGCAGTTTTACAGCTTGAGGTTTTCCTGGTTACTAATGTACATTAACCCTTTGGAGTATTAAATCACCAACAAAATTGAAGCCTGTGAGGCTGATAAGGCAGCAAAATGTGGCTGTAAAACACCTAAAGTCCCAAGAGCATGTGTAAGACACTCAGTCCCAATAACCTGCGGTCCAATAACCAAACTGGTGTCCCTGAAAATGCACCATTTGGTCAATTTTACCAGTTGCAATGGAGGACTATAAGAAAATGTTTGCAGTTTCTATTCCAAAGTGGTCCCCATATTCCACAAGAGCAATGCAGTTCATCTTTAGTTACATAACTGCCGGCTGCTGTCAGGGCCAGAAAACCCCAGCCATTCAGTTCATGGCCTCTTAGAGATGGACAACAAATACTGGCCTTTCCATCGATGTCCACATCCTGTGAATAAAAAAGAAAACAACTGCCTCTGCATTGAGGCCATTGGCAGGATCAATTATACAATTAAAGGACCTGCCCGTCCAACCTTAAGGCTGGCGGGCTGGCCAGGATCCCCGGCGGTAAATAGAGAAAACATGAAACCTCATCCAGCGGTGGGAAGAGGTTTCATAGGGTTTTAAAAAGTTTAATAAAGTTATTCTGTAAATTATGAACATCTCTCATATCATGAGGGGGACATGTTAGGGAATTTTTTTTTCTATTTTTCAAAGTGTAAGCGATCTACCTGAGGCTGCACCTAGCCTCAGGGAGATGTGTGCTCTTTCATGTGCATGTGGGAAAGAGCGCACTCTCGCTTTTGGGGAATCCCTCCCGCTGCCCGCACAGGGAGTGCATAGCACTTCCTGCCAGACATCACGTTGAATGGGCCTTAATTGGCCCGCCCACATAAAATGGCGGCGGGGCCCGCTTCTCCGGTGGGGATCGGCTCCCCGCCCGCCGGAGATTGGGTCAGGCCTGCCCGCCCACATGTGCCCCATATGTTTCAATCAGGTCTCCTCTTAATCTTCTAAACTCCAGCGGATACAAACCTAGTCTGTCCAACCTTTCCTCAAAACAACCCACCCATTCCAGTATTGGTTTAGTAATCCTTCTCTGAACTGCTTCCAATGCATTTACATCCTTCCTTAAATAATGTGGACCAATAATGTACACAGTACTCCAAATGTGGTCTCACTAGTATTCTGTTTAACTGAAGCATAACCTCCCTACTTTTGTATTCAATTCCCCTCGTAATAAATGATAACATTCTATTAGCTTTCCTAATTACCTGTAGCCTCCTACTTGTCTTTATCAATCACAGTGTCCCCAACATTTCAGTATAAATATTTTTAGGGGCCTATGGAATGTCTCAGCCTTAAAAATACAAGAACTAGGAGCGGGAGTAGGCTATTCAGCCCCTCGAGCCTGCCCCACCATTCATTATGATCATGGCTGATCTCATTTCGGCCTCAACTCCAATTTCCTGCCCTCTCCCCATAATCTTTCAACCCGTTACTAATTAAAAATCCGTCTATCTCCTCCTTAAATTTATTAAGCGTCCCGGCATCCACTGCACTCTGAGGTGGTGAATTCCACAGAGTCACCACCCTTTGAGAAAAGTAATTCCTCCTCATCTCTGATTTAAATCTACCACCCCTTAGCCTAAAACTATGGCCTCTCGTTCTAGAATTCCCCACAAGGGGAAACATCTGCTCCACATCTACTTTGTCTATCCCCTTTAGCATCTTATATACCTCAATTAGATCTCCTCTCATCCTTCTAAACTCCAGCGCGTATAGGCCTAAACTGCTCAATCTCTCCTCATAAGACAGGCCCCGCATCTCTGGAATCAATCTAGTGAACCTCCTCTGAACCACCTCCAATGCAGCTACATCCTTCCTCAAATAAGGGAACCAAAACTGTGCACAGTACTCCAGATGTGGTTTCACCAATGCCTTGTACAGTTGCAACAACACTTCCCTATTTTTATACTCTATTCCTTTAGCAATAAATGCCAAAATTCCATTTGCCTTCCTTATTACCTGCTGTACCTGCATACTGGCTTTCAGCGATTCATGCACGAGGACACCCAGATCCCTCTGCACTGAAGCATTCTGAAGTTTCTCTCCATTTAAATAATAAGTTGTCTTTTATTCTTCCGACCAAAATGGATAACCTCACACTTATCCACGTTAAACTCCATCTGCCAGATTTTGGCCCATTCACCTAACCTGTCCATATCCATTTGTAAATTTCTTATTTTTTCATTGCAATCTACTTTCCCACCTATTTTGGTGTCATTGCAAATTTAGCTATAGTACCTTCTATCCCTGAATCCAAGTCATTAATATAGATTGTAAATAGTTGGGGCCCAAAGAATGAACCCTGTGGTACCCACTAGTTACAGCTTGCCATCCAGAAAAAGACCCATTTATCCCAACTCTCTGCTGGGTTAGCCAATCCTCTATCCAAGCTAATATATTACCTCTAACTCCGTGTGATCTTATCTTGTGTATTAATCTTTTGTGCAGCACCTTATCAAAGGCCTTCTGGAAGTCCAGATATACTACATCTACAGGATCCCCATTATTCACTTTGCTTGTCACATCTTCAAAGAACTCTAGCAAATTAGTCAAACACAATTTATTCTTCATAAAACGATGTTGACTCTGATGGATTGCATTTTGACTTTCCAAATACCCCATTACTACTTCCTTAATCATGGATTCCAACAATTTCCCAACGACAGATGTTAAACTAACTGGACTATAGTTTCTTACTTTCTGCCTCCCCCCACCTTTTTGAATAAGGGCGTTGTATTAGCATTTTTCCAATCCATTGAAACCTTCCCAGAATCCAGGGAATTTTGGAATATTATAGCCAATGCATCCACTATCTCCACTACCACTTCCTTTAAGACCCTGGGATGTAGCCATCAGGTCCTGGGGACTTGTCACCCTTTAATCCCAATAGTTTGCCCAGTACTTTTTCTCTAGTGATGGTGATTGTTCTTAGTTCCTCCTTCTCTATAACCTCTGCACTACCTGTTACTGTTGGGGTGGTACTAGTGTCCTCCACTGTGAAAACTGAGGCAAAATATTGATTAAGCGCCACTGCCATTTCTGTGTTCCCCACTATTAACTCCCCAGTCTCATCCTCCAAGGGACCAACATTCACTCTAGCCACTCTCTTTCCTTTTATATACTTGTAGAAGCTTTTGCTATCCGTTTTTACGTTTTGCGCTAAAGAGATTATTAAAGGAATATTAAATGATTCTGGAGAGATTGATTACCCAAAGTCGAGATGCTCGACTGTTTGACCTTATCCCAGGGTCTTAAAAGAGGTGGCTAATAAGGTAATAGATGCGTTGGTGTTAATTTTCCAAAATTCACTAGATTCAGGAAAGGTTCCATCAAACTTGAAAGCAGCAAATATAACCCCTCTATTAAAGAAGGGAGAGAGGCAGAAAGCAGGAAACTATAGGTCAGTTAAGTTTGATGTCTGTCCTGGGGCAGGTGTTAGTGTCTATCATTAAAGGGGTTATAGCTGGGCACTTAGAAAAACACAAGGTAATCGGGAAGAGTCAGCATAGTTTTGTGAAAGGGAAATCATGTTTAACCAATTTATTAGGGTTGTTTGAAGGAGTAACGTGTGCTGCAGATAAAGGGGAGCCTGTAGACATAGTGTACTTGGATTTCCAGAGGGCATTTGATAAGGTGCCACATCAAAGGTTATTGTGGAAAATAAAAGCTCATGGTGTAGTGGGTAACATATTAGCCTGTTTAGAGGATTGGTTGGCTAGCAGAGAAGAGAGAGTATGTATAAATGGGTCTTTGTCAGGATGTAACTACTGGCGGGGCCTCAACTTTTTACAATTTATATCAATGACTTAAATGAGGGGAGTGAAGGCATGGTAGCTAATTTTGCAGACGACACAAAGATAGATAGGAAGGTGTACTGTGAAGAGGACATATGGGCAGAATCTTGCCCTCGGATGGCGTGTGGACCCCACCGGCTCGGCGGCAGGCGGGCAGCTGACCCCCGCCACCGAAACAGGGCCTGCCGCCATTTTGAGTAGGCGGGCCAATTAAGGCCCAATGGGGGAATCCCCAGCTGTCAAAGTGCGCTCTTTCACGCATGTACATGAAAGAGTGCACTTCTCCCTGAGGCAAAGTCCAGTCTCAGGGAGAATACTGAGTGTCAAAAACATTAAAAATAGAAACATTAAAAAATTATTAACATGTCCCCCTCATGTGACAACGTCACACGAGATGGTACATATTAATAAAGACCACATAAACTTTATCAATTTTTTACAATACGGACATGAAACTTCACCCCGCCGGTGGGTGAAGTTTTATGAATAATCTGCAGCCCCCTGGAGCTCCTGGCCTGGCTTCCAGCCTTAAGCCTGGACGGGCAGGGTCTTTAATTACTTTAACTAGCCTGTCAATAGCCTGATTTGGGCCATTGACAGGTCGGCGGGCGGACAGCTGATTTCGCTGTCCACCCGCCTTCCTAAACATTTCAATGATCCGGGATGACATCGGGGGTTCCTCCCGACGTTATCCCCCGGCAATTTCCCCTCGGCGGGGAGCGGACCCTGCTCCCAAATCGCCGAGGGGAAAATCCTGACCATGGAGTTTGCAGATGGGTTATAGTTAAGTTGAGTGAGTGGGCAAAACTCTAGCCGATGGAGTACAATGTGGGAAAATGTGAAGTTGTTCACTTTGGCAGGAAGAATAAAAAAGCCGAGTACTACTTAAGCGCTATTTCGCTCGGTGAGCATGCGCGACAGTCGGAAGCGGACCCGCTGACAATTAAGTGGGCAGGTAAGCCCTTTGAGGAGGCAATTGAAAAGGATTTTTTGTGGCCCGTTCACTTTTATGATTGGAAGACGGGCCAATGGGCCAGACGGCCTTTACATTTTTGCTGAAACCTCCGGGATGAAATCTCCGTGGGGAAATAAAATAAAAAGAGATATCTGGGGACTGTCTTTTGTGAGGTCTGCTTTCAGGTGCTTGATTGTGCTGCATGGACATATTTTGCAGAATTTTTGTTGTTTCGTTGTTTCTGCGGAGGTCCGCAGCTCCCTGGGGCAGTGTCTGCCCCCACCGGCCGTGCCGAGCCTTTCTCAACGCGCGTTCCACGCCGGCTGGCCGTTAATTGGCATTTCCTGTCCACTCCTGGGCTCTCCGATCGCACGCGCCCAACGAGCATAAAATTCAGGCCTTAGTATGCAGATACAGCGGGTAGTTAAGGAGGCTAATGGAATGCAGTTCTTTATTATGAGAGGAATTGAACATAGAAGTAAGGATGTTATGCTTCAGTTATACAGGGCATTAGCGAGACCACATCTCACATACTGTGTGCAGTTTTGGTCTCCCTATTTAAGGGAACTTGTAAATGCGTTGGAGGCGGTTCAGAGAAAGTTTACTAGGTTGATACCTGGAATGAGTGGGTTGCCTTATGAAGGAAGGTTGGACAGACTGGGCTTGTTTCCACTGGAGTTTAGAAGAGTGAGGGGTGACTTGATTGAAGTTTACAAGACCCTGACACGGCCTTGAGAAGGTGGAGATGGAAAGGTTGTTTCCTCTTGTGGGTGAGTCCAGAACTAGGGGGCACTGTTTTAAAATAATAACCCTTATAGGACAGGAGAATTTTTTTTCCCTCAGAGGGTTGTGTGACTTTGGAACTCTCTGCCTCAGAAGGCATTGCAGATGGATTCTTGTTAGGCAAAGGAATCAATGGTTATCGGGGGTGGGAGGTGGGGGGCATAGATGGGAATGTGGAAATCAAAACTCAAACAGATCAGCCATGATCTTATTGAATGGCAGAGCAGGCTCGAGGGGCCTAATCCTGCTCCTATTTCATTTGTTCGTATATAAGGCGGGAAAATAGCTTTAAGTAAATTGCTCATTAAGCTGGTACGGACATGATGGACTGAATGGCCTCCTGCGCTGTAAAAATTCTGTGATTGTGATGTGTCTTGTGCTTGTGTGAGTGGTGAAGCTCATCAGTTACTGGTCATTGGCTGAGTTGGATGTTCGTCGCGTTCAAATGTGGGTTTAAAACTTCATCTGAGTGAGAGCAGTGTGGGTAGATTGCACACGGCCTGCCTTCTACACATCCTCTGGTTATTTTTGGCAGACCCCTTGAAACCTCTCACAGATCTGCAGTGAGAACCCTGTTTTAGCAAATGCCGCTTGTTTGAAAAAGGCTCAAAGAGCTACTGGTGTGTTACCCTGACAGTTTGCAGCAGAATTGATAATATTGGTGTTCTGCTGCCAGCAGTCTGCTAACTAAAACAAAAGTGTAATTTACTTATTTAAAAATGTGGTTTCTGCCAGGGCAGTAGGTGTCGATCCTTCTCTCCTGAAGATGCAAACTAATCTAGTTCCTGAAGCAACACATAGCGCAGTGACAAATATTTATGGTTAGGCCTGTTTCTAGTGTTGAGCCAGAGAAGGCAGCCAGTTATGTTAGTTGGGAATGGTTCACTGCTAAGTTAAATAGAGAAAATTGTATTTGCTTAACCTGTCACCTAGAGGCAAGCCCCTTACAATATTAAATGACTTCACTAACTGATGAAATGGGTTAACTTTGGTGCTCACTATTTACAATCTTGTGTACCACAGATTTTTAACGGGACAGAAGGAGGCCATTCAGCCCATCATGTCTGCACCAGCTCCCCGATTGAGCATTATGACCGAGTGCCATTGCCCTGCCTTTTCCCCGTACCCTTGCTCATTATTTTTATGTAAATAATCATCCAATGCCCTCTTCAATGCCTCAATTGAACCTACCTCCACCACACTTCCAGACAGTGCATTCCAGACCCGAACAACTCGCTGTGTGACAAGGCTTTTTCTCATGTCACATTTGCTTCTTTTGTAAATCACTTTAAGTCTGTGCCCTCGCGTTCTTGATCCTTTAGGAGTGGGAACAGCTTCTCCCTATCTACTCTGCCCAGCCCTCTCATGATTTTGAACATCTCTATCAAATCTCCTCTTAGCCTTCTTCTCTCCAAGGAGAACAGTCCTAACATCTCCAATCTATCCTTATAACTGAAGCTTCTCATTCCTGGAACCATTCTAGTAAACCTCTTCTGCACTCTCTCCAATGTGTTCATATCTTTCCTATAATGTGGCGCCCAGAACTGTACACAATACTCCAGCTGAGATCCAACGAGTGTCTTATATAAATTCAGCATAACCTCCCTGTTCTTGTACTCTATGCCCCTATTAATGAATCCCAGGATACTATATGCTTTATTTACTGCTCTCTCCACCTGTCCTGCCACCTCTAATGATCTATGCACATATACACCCAGGTCTTTCTGCTCCTGCACTCCCTTCAAAATTTCACCCTTCATTTTGTCTGTCCATGTTCTTGTTCTTCCTACCAAAATGCATCACGTCATATTTCTCTGCATTTAACTCCATCTGCCACCTATCTGCCCACTTCACCAACATGTCTATGTCCTCTTGAAGTTCCACACCTTCCTCCTCACAGTTCACAACACTCCAAAATTTTGTATCATCTGCAAACTTTGAAATTGTCCCCTGCACACCAAGATCTAGATCATTAATATATATCAGGAAAAGCACGGGTCCCAATACCGACCCCTGGGGAACTCCACTACAAACCTTCCTCCAGCCCAAAACACATTCATTGACAATTACTCTCTGCTTCCCATTTTTCAGCCAATTTTGTATCCACGTTGCTACTGCCCCTTTTATTCCATGAGTAATAACTTTTCTCACAGTCACAGGAGGGGACATGTTTCATTAAATTTTTAATGTATTTCTTAATTTTTTTTAAAGCGCTTGAATTTCCCTGAAGCAGCTCCGTGCCTCAGGGAGATTGAAGTGCTCTTCCGCGTGCTAGACCTGACTCTTCCTCCTCCCGCTGCTCGCTCAGTGCTATTGCTAGTGATCCATGCAGGGCGGGCCTTAATTGGCTAGCCCGCATAAAATGGCGACGCGGAGCCAATCGTCAGCAGCGGTCGGCTTCCTGACCGCTCTCGCCAAGCCCGCACCCCGAACGTAAAATTCTGGCCCTAGCTACTGTGATTTTGCCAGGACAAGGAGCAGACATAAGCAAAGATAAACATGGTTGGAGCTAAACACAAACAAAATTTGAGAAGCAACACCTTTAAGTAGAGAAATGGGAGCTGCAATTTTGCACACAGTATATGAATATGTTGTATAGTTTCACTCTAAATCTATAGCGGACGTAGGGCCAGGACATCAGTAAAGTAGCTCAGGTTGGTATTCAGTGCACTGTACCATGCAATGTTCTCTCCCAGTGATATAGAATAGTTCCTGAATATAGAGCTGCATTAGTTTTAAACTGTAAAAGCGTGTGTATAAATGTCAACTCTGTTGTTAGTGTCTGCTGCTTCATGCATTGGAATATCCCAGAATCAAGTGTAAATGTAACATTAGTAGGACTTGCAGTAGAAGTGAAGTTATGGGTTAACTATAAGCGAAGAGATGCTTATCCCAGTTACCTTTTACAGAGTGCACTCCTGCTGCTGTTATAACTCAGAACTGCTGGTGGCTGCATATTGGGAGATGCACAGCAGGAGGTACAAACAGTTAATGCAAATCACCTGCTGTTTTCTGCCTATTGGAAAAAAAGATTCAGCTAATACCTCCCTGCGCATGAACTAAAGCACGAGAACCCCACAGGCCCTGGTGAATTCAGCTTGAATTATTTTGATCGATTGGTTTGCAGTCTCCACAGGACTGGAACTATAAGTGGACTTCCTCTTGTGTCACAGCTCAGTGGGTGGAATCGCATCTTTAGATCAGAATGTTGTGGGTTCAACTCCCACTCCAGGGACCTGAGTGCAAAATCCAGGCTGATGCTCTAATGCAGTGCTTAAGTAGTGCTGTACTGTCAGAGGTGCCATCTTTTGGATGAGACATCAAACTGAGGCCTTGTCTGCCCTCACAGGTGGATAAAAAATATTCTTTGGCACTATTTCAAAGAAGTGCAGGGGGCTTCTCTCTGGTGTCCTTGCTGACATTTACCCAACACCTCAAAACAGGTTAGTCATTATCACATTGCTTTTTGTGGGAACTTGCTGTGTGCAAATTGATTGCTGCAGTTCCTACATGTCAACAGTGACGACACTTCAGAAATATTTGATTGGCTGTAAAGCATTTGAGTGTCCTGATGTTGTAAAAGGTGCTATATAAATGCAAGTCTTTCTTTGACTCCAGTAAAGCATAAATCCCATTCCAGCTGTTCCAGTTTAACCTGCTCACCAGTGCAGATGTGCTGAGCTTTGTCTTCAATGTGGTGAACGTACACAACTAAAAGAAATAAATCCTTTGGCCAATCAGATGATGCAGGAGTTTCATTGGTACTGGTATAGTTGTGAAGGTCTGATTGTGAATATATGGGAAATCCCACATGAGGCAGACATGGAACAAGAAGCCTGCCTGAATGGCACTGTCAGGCTTGTGTTCAGAGAATAATCTGTCAACCAACCTCGTGTGGGGACAGTCCATGTACTCAAGGCTGGAAATAACAAATGATTGAATGAAGATAAAGTGTAAGCATATTTGATATTCTTTTTGCTACACAAAGTGCACAGTAGCTGAGATTAATCTGTGACTGCAATTTGGAGAAGGACAATTCAGATCTCTTTACGAATTATTGTTCTTTTCTAGACCAGTATGCATGCATTTTTAACCATATAGCCAACAAATAGGGTAAATGCATCACCAAGACAGCCTGACAAACCATTTACAAGGGTCAATCTAGTGGGTTTACGGGGCTTTATTCTTTAATTAACACTGTCTGCACATCAAAGAGCTTACTCCAGCAATGGCAACATGGGATTCCACATATTATTCTACCTCCTGCTGATAAAAGGAGGAAAGGGGAGATTGAAACTGCTTGGTTATCAGTTGCACAGCATCTGCAGTAATACATCAAGCAGAATATTTGAACCTGCGCGGAATTTGGTACTTTGCATTTTGTAGTGAAATGTTAAAATGGATGCTGCAAGCTCCTTGTGAGGTGAAATTCACATAGAATGTTTTATAATCCAATGTAGGCAGCTGCAATCCATCCAAACTTCACTTTGCTTTCAGTGCAGCGTAGCATTTGTGGTGCTGGTGGGCTGTGGTGCATGAAATAAGAATGAAGGGGGGATTTTATAATAAATAGCATAATGTGATTTCTTCAACTGGTAACATAAGAAGACAAGAGATCTCAACAACTGGAACAGGACATTTTGCTAAACAACTCAATCTTCCTACATAGGCGCAGCCGCCTTCAATCCCTTTAACAGAAATGCTTCTTCAACCCATTTGTACTGTCAGCTTCAATAACCTTCCCTGTGAATTCACAATTCTTATTACCCAACATTTGGGAAAAGTTCCATCTGATGTCCTTTCTTACTACTAACCCGCTCATTTGTCCACTTGTGAACTCTGGCACTTCAAACAATTTTCCCTGAGTCAGTTTTATATCCATATTCCTGTGAAATTTCAATCACACCAATTTGAAATCTCTCTTACCAAAAAGAAACAAATGCAACTTCCTCAACTACTCTTCATAATGTCACGTTTCTGATCACTGTAATGTAATCGGTTCCTATCCAATTACCAGGAATTTGTGCATTTAATCTGTTGAGCTTTAGAAGGAATGAGAATTAGCTTCAAGTCATTAGCTTATGTCGAGTTCCTTACAGAGGATAGCTATTACTGGAAGTGATGTTGTTTCTCTGAACTCAAGCACAGTTACATCTTTTATATATATATACACACACATATCACAATTTGTGGTGCCTCTTGATCTCTTTGAAAAAGAAAGACTTGCATTTACGTAGCAGCTTACACAACTACCAGACTTCCCAGAGGCCCACAGCTTGTCATTACCGCCAGTGAGAGTGGGTGGCTGCTGACACATGGTAACCACCAGAAGCCCAGGATCACTGTGGGACTCAAGGCTCAAGGTGAGTGAGGGCAGGAAAGGGGTTGCGGGCTGGTGGTTTGCGGGAGAGGGCAAAGGTGTCAGAGACAAGATCAGGGGCGTGGCTTTCAGTGGCCACCCCCCCCCCCCATCCATTGCTGGGTCCCTCGGTCAGGTACAGAGTGCATGGCTACAAGAGACCCCTTTGGGAGGCTGCTGTGTTTGCTGGTGGCCTTCCAAGAGAGTGGCAAAGTGTGCAACTGCTATTTAATCCCTGAACCACCTCTAATTGTGATGGGCTCATGGATGATGAGTGTCAATTGGCTCATTAATTGGTCTAATTGGCATCCTGCCACCAGTCAGGAATCCTGCATCAGCCCCTTCTGCCATCTGACTTACACTGGTGGCAAATCTGCCCCCATTGAGACTGATGCAAGACTTTCCCATGATTAAGTGGGCCTGGCCAGAATGTTTCTCGCCACGACAGGCTGTATTAAATCCAGCCGGATACCTCCGACAATGCAGCACTCCTTCAGTGGTGGATGGGAGTTTTAGCCTTGAGGCTTGTGTTCAATTCCTGCTCCAGGAACCCGGAACCATCCAACTCAGAGCTGAGAGTGCTACCAGTGAGCCATTTTGTACCATAGTTTAAATGTTTTGATAATTATATAAGTACGCAGCAGTGGGTGGTGCCATTTTGTAGTTCACCATTGAAAGAAAAGCAAAATCTATCTGGGAGGAGAGTGAGGAACAATTGCATCTTCCCAATGCCATCTACATTTTCAGATACTTGCAGGGGAGGAAATTCTCCTTGACAATGATTTCACAAAAAAGTCTGTGAGTGCAAGGTCAGAATTTATGGGGGCTAAAATTATCGACAGGGGGAATTCCATCCCTAATTTTCCCATTCAATTAAAACTGTAAATCTAGTTAAAGACATTTTTTTCTTTGTCTTGTCTGCTGATCTTTGCCCACCTGTTTGGTCTCTCCCAGTATGGTCATTCACCTCTGCAGGAACATCAGGTTTCTCACTCAATTGGTCTTTATTCCTGTGAGAATTCTTGACAGTAAATGTTGGCGGGATATTCAGCTGCAAGGGCACACCATAGCAGAGCTTCCTATTAACCTCACTCCATGTCTTGTTGTGCAGTGCTTCCCATGTTGGCCTCATGATCATGCTCCATGAACGCTCAGCCATAAAACTCCATGACACTCTTCCCGTGCTATGCTAATCCAGACTCAGCCATTTCCCTTATCCTTGCTAATCTACATTAGCTCCCTGTCCCCGGATGATTGAATTTAATATCTTTGCTGCCTTCTACAAATCTGTTCATAAATATTCCCCATGCTCCCTCTATAGTCTTCTAAAGTTTCACGTCCTCTCCTGTGTCCTTTAATCCTTCACCTCTACTCACGTGATTACTCATCACATCCACTCTACTTCTTCAGAACTCGTCATGTGCTGAATCAACAAAATGGCTGCACCTCTTTAAAATAATCATGAAAATAACTGCATACATTTGTGAGGAAAGGATAAAAGATCCAATGAGGACTCTACTATCAAATCAGGATTGTGTTGCTGTGTGTGATTATGCCACAGTCAACTGCTAAATAAAGAAATAACAGGTCACTCCAGGAGGTAGAAATTAGAATTCCTCCTCATGCTGTTGCTTCCAGTGAAGGTCACATGGGCAGGCCATTTTTCTGAAGCAGTCTTAACAAGGACAAGATGATTGTGGTTACCTGAATCTGATTTAAAATAATGGATGGAAAGAGAGGACATTGTCTCTTTAATGTAGAATGTTTTTGGTATCTGAATAATTACCAGCAAGAGGCATTGCCAGCCTTTGAAGTTTGACATATGTTACAGCATTTGTATCTTGCTCACATTCTGCTCTGCAGGCTATTTTCTTTTAGATGTTCATTGCAGCAAAGCCTCAGTTTTGTACTGAAAATGTTGTTAGCCTATAAACTTACACTCCTGTACAGTGTCTATGACCGAAGCAAGAAATTGTCAAAGGTTTACCACAAGCACAGCAGTAAATTGTTTTACTAGTGATAGTAGAATACGGAGTTGTACACAGGATTCCTTTTTTCACTTGGCATAAAATCATTTTAATTGGCACTTAACTTTGCTTTAATTAGGTTCTTGGCTTTGAATTACACACTATAGGAACTAGAATGCTTTTTGAATAATGTGTGAAATATTTTGGCAGGTCACTTCATTTAAAGTACCTAAAAATTCTCAGTGTTTTAAATCCAAGGTGCGATTATATCACTGAGCCATAGTTGTGTATGGACATGTAAAAGTTTGGATGTGGCAGGTTAGACACAGGTGGTTTTCAATCGATTAGATATCACTGCTGCGTTTTTTTCCCTGAATTTGTGTAGTTCCCTTCATGTTGCGAAGAGACAATCATATTTTCTGCTTTTTACGGTTCATTAAGGAATAAAACTGTCTGAGAGCATTTCCAGAAACCATGAAGCTGATCATGTTATTTCAGTGTGGCTGAAGTTTCATGTATGTTTCTGTCAGCCACAATTGTGCATATAGCCGCAGTTTTTACTTCCCGCCCAAAAATGTCAAGATAAACGACTTTTCCCTCTGATTGGTGTGAAAATAACTTGAACACTTGTCCTGCAGCCAGCTCCACAGAAGTTCCTGTCACCTCATCAGCAAGTTGCTTGCTAAGATTTTCAACATTAATTGAAATGGCTGACCGGATTTCGACTGGCAGGTGGGTAACTGGCAGAGAATGCCACCCACTTGCTCAATAGCGTTGAGGGCCCAATATCAGGCACTTGGAGGCTGGCTCAGCCGGGACAAAAGTTAGTTCAAGGGGAGAGTGGATTTGCGACAGTGGTCCAGGTCACTTTTGTACAGTCCTGTGCCTGTTATGCCCATAAAAATTGACAGGAACTTAATTTGAGGCTCTTCCTTGGCAGGGCTGCAGCTAAGATTGGACAGAGCAAGTGCAGCTCTGCCCAGTTCTGTCCTGAAGTGGCAGTTGAAGATTTGCACGTTAAAAGGCCTAGTACCTGAAACAAGAGGGAATTTCAGCTGCCCAGCAGTCACCCCTCTGAAAGTGATGGCTGCATGAGCCCTGATATAACCATGAGGGTGAAATGTTTTTCATCCCATTTCACAGTTGAAGGCTAACTCTACATACCGGGATAGCCCAGAGCAGCATTGATAAAGTAAATGGTATGCTGATACAAAAAGTCAAAACCCTAGAGGGAAAACGTACCCTGTCTGTGTTTAGTTCTGGTCACCAAGACGCAAGAAAGAAATTTTGGGGCAGTTCAAAGTAGAACAGACTGAATTGTGAGAACAGACGAGAGGAACCTGGGCTTTGCGGTCATGAAAGGAGCCAATTGCTAAGTGATCGCCCAGGGTGTGCAAGATAGTAAGCCATACAGACAAGCTAAATCCTGCAAACTATTTCAAATTAAACCAGGCGAGTAAGACCAGGTTCCAGTTCATAAAAGGCAAATTAGGATCAGGAAATTCTTCACTCCGAGCAATCAGTACATGGAATAGATTGTTGGTGAGAGTGGTGGAGTTGCAATCAGTGTAGTGGAATCAGATGAAATTCAATTTAGACAAGTGTAATACGCTACACATAGGAAGAAAAAATAAATGGAGTTCTAGTGGACTCTACAATAAACAGGCCCAACTAATGCAGGGGAGCAGCCAACAAAACCAATGTGATGTTGAACTACACTGCCAGAACAGTATAGAGAGATCGTGATCAAGCGTTATAGTGCTCTGGTCAGGAAAGCACTTAGAATGCTGTACCCAATCGTAGTCTCAAAAACCTGAAGCATTCCAGTGCTGAAGGCAATGTAGAGACTTGTTCTCTGGTGTCAAGGGTCTGAGTTAGGAGCATCAGAGAAGCTTGGGCATTTTAGCTATTTTAGAAAATTTAAAGCCTGAAATAATTTAAGAAATAATTGACTTCTATATGGGTTTGGGGCGTGTAGATTTAATTCGATTATTAATTATCTTGTGCTAAAGTTGGGGCTTTAAGATCTTTCTAGTTAGCTGAATAAGATAGATTGAATAGTGTTCCTTCTCTATATTTACCTTGTGATAGAAAGCCAAAAACTAACGTTACAGAATTAAAGATACAAAATCTGAGAAAAGTTTTATTATGATAACATTAAATAGCAAAAGCAAACACTTAAAAAAGATCTAAATACAAACAGAAACATGAATGCTTTAAATTTGCTCCTCTTTGATTCCTATTTTCATCATTTTAACATTCATTAATCTAATCTATTATCTCTTTGTTCTTAAAAAATAACCCATTTCTCTTGACATTCACTGTTGGTTTTAGAGATGATGCCAATTGCTTGAATTGCTAAGACTAAAAGACTGCTTAAGATTTGTTAAAGATTGGGTCCAGCCATATTTGCTTTGGCTGTTTGAAAGTCAGCAGAGTGAAGATTTAAACACTGCTAACTTTGTCACATAAAACTTATAAAACCAAGTCCATGTGTAAGTATCGCTATTAGCAGCCTCCAGAGCAGCCACACTTGGACAGATAAACTCATCCAAAGTGTCTCAAGGGTTAAAAATGTAAGTAAGTTTAGGAAGGAAGAATACATAGAACTTGTAAAGTGCAGAAAGATAAGAATAAAAACAATGGATAAGACTGAAGTGGTTCTCAGACAGCACGGATCCCCCATGTATCTTTAAAGCTTCTTTAAATCAAACTCTCCAACAAGGGGTTGCAGAACTTCAGAATTAAGTGACGCAGATGTTAAACTCTGATAGCCAGATGGTGAATGAATCCAAAGCCAATCTTTACTTGGTTTAGATTCTTTCACCCTGTGAATAATTACGCATGTATACCTCCTAACTCAACCCTCAAGGATCTTTTGTCAAGTAGGTGGAATTGAGACGCAAGATCAGCCATGATATTATTGAATGGTGGAGCAGGCTTAAAGGGCTGAAATACCTACTTCTGCATCTATTTCTTGCATTGTGTTCATCTGAGCTTAGATCACTCTTGAATTTGAGCACTGGGGTGTACAAACAACAATAACAGTGCATTACTCGACAGGCAATTAATAAATAGAGTGGCAAATGAAAAAGGACAGGAGCATTTATTTGAAATGAGAAGCAAGACCAAAACATGCTTGAAACTTTAGCAAAAGTAGAGAGAAGAAAGTGCATGGTAATCAAGATGTACAATTAGTGGGAACAGCAGTTTTTTTAATTCATTCACAGGATGTGGGCTTCGCTGGCTGGGCCCAGCATTTATTACCCATCCCTAGTTGCCCTTGAGAAGGTGGTGGTGAGCTGCTTTCTTGAAATGCTGCAGTCCACGAGGTGTGGGTACACCCACAGTGCTATACCCACAGTGTAAGCTAGCAAGTAATATAAAAAGAGACAGTAAAAGCTTCTTTGAATAGATAAAAAGGAAGTGAGAGGCCAAAGTGAACATAGGTCCCTTAGAGAATGAGGCTTGGGAAATAATAATGGGGAACCAGGAATTGGCAGAGGAGTTGAATAAATACTTTGCTTCAGTCTTCATGGTAAAAGACACTAATAGCATTCCGAAAATACTAATTAATCAAGAGGCAAAAGTGGGGGAGGAAATAAAAACAATAACTATCACTAGAGAAAAAGTACTAAGGAAACTATCGGGACTAATGGCCGATAAGTCCCCTGGACCTGATGGGTTGCATCCTAGGATATTAAAGGAAGTAGCTACAGAGATAGTGGATGCACTGGTAGTAATCTTCCAAGGATTCTTAGATTCTGGAAAAGTCCCAGTGGATTGGAGAATGGCCAATGTGACACATTTATTCAAAAAGGGAGGGAGACAAAAAAACTTGTAACTATAGGCCAGTTAGCTTAATATCTGTCGTTGGGAAAATGTTGGAGTCAATTGTAAAGGATGTAACGGCAGAGCATTTAGAAATACATAATCTAATCAAGCAGAGTTAGCATGACTTCATGAAAGGGAAATCATGGCTAACAAATTTAATAGAATTTTTTGAGGAGCTAAACTGCAGGGTAGATAAAGGAGAACCAGTAGATGTAATATATTTGGATTTCCAAAAGGCGTTCGATAAGGTACTGCGCATGAGGCTACTTAATAAGATGAGAGCCCATGGTGTTGGCGGTAGTATATTAGCATGGATAGAGGATTGGTTAACTAATAGAATTATTTACAATATATTTTAATGACTTAGATGAGGAAGTGAATGCACTATTGCCAAGTCTGTGAATGATACAAAAATAGGTGGGAAGGCAAGTGGTGAGGATGACACAAGGACTTGAATTTTTGGCTTGGCGAGTGGGGGCAGGGCCCACCCGCCGAGGCATAAAATGACGCACGCCCGCTGAACTGTCAAAGGCCTATTAAGGCAATTTAAAAATCAATTAAAGTAATAAACTGAGCTGTCCGTCCAACCTTAAGCTTGGCAGGTAGGCGAAGAGTCCAGGCGGCCTTCACATTGTTTATGGAACCTCATCCATGGGCACGATGAGGTTTCATGAAGGGTTTATAAATTAAATAATTTTTTTCATTAATTTTCATTGACATGTCCCAGCTCATGTGACACTGTCACATGAGGGGACACGTCCTAAATTTTTTTCTTTTCTTTATTTAAATTTTTGCAAATTAAACTGAGGGCCCTGACTCAGGGAATCCCCATCCCACCTGCACAGGGAGCGCTCAGCGCTTCAGGCATGCGTCACGCTAGGCGGCGTGGAGCTGATAAAATGGCGGCGTGGAGCTGATCGGGATCGCACCCGACCCACACAACACCCCTGATGGGGGGAAAATTGTCCCCAAGGAGTCTTCAGAGGTATATAGACAGGTTAAATGAGTGGGCAAAAACTTGGCAGAAGGAATATAATGTGGGAAAATGTGAGGCAATCCACTTTGGCAGGAAGAATAGAGGAGCTGAATATTACTTAAATGGAGAAAAACTGCAGAAAGCTGCAGCACAGAGGGATTTGGGAGTCCTTGTAAGTAAATCCCAAAAACCTAACATACAAGTTCAACAGGTATTAAGGAAGGCAAATGGAATGTTGGCCTTTATTTCAAAGGGAGTGGAGTATAAAAATAGGGAAGTCTTGCTAAAACTATACAAGCACTAGTTAGGCCACACCTAGATACTGTGTACAGTTTTGGTCCCCTTGTCTAAGGAAAGATATACTGGCATTGGAGGCAGTCCAGAGAATGTTCATTAGGTTGATCCCAGGTATGGAGGGATTTTCTTATGAGAAGCTGAGTATGTTGGGCCTGTACTCATTGTGGTTTAGAAGCAGGAGAGTCAACCTTATTGAAACATATAAAATTCTTAGGGGGCTTGACAGGGTAGATGCTGAGAGGTTGTTTCCCCTTGTGGGGGAGTCTAGGACCAGAGGGCATAATCTCAGTGTAGGGGGACACTCATTTAAAACTGAGTTGAGGAGGCTTCAAGGCCTAGTGCTGGTAAATGGGATTAGGTAGGTAGGTCAGGTGTTTCTCGCATGTTGGTGCAGACTCGATGGGCTGAAGGGCCTCTTCTGCACTGTGATTCTGTGAATTTTTTCCCTCAGAGGGCAGTCAACCTGTGGAATTCTTTACCACCGAGGGTTGTAGAGGCTGGGTTGTTAAGTATATTCAAGGCTGAGATAGACAGGTTTTTAATCAGTAAGGGAATCAAGGATTATGGAGAAAAGGCAAGAATGTGGAGTTGAGGATTATCAGATCAGCCATAATCTCATTGAATGGCAGAGCAGACTCAATGGGTCTACTTCTGTTCCTATGTCTTATGGTCTTATAGTCTGTTAGGGAAGAGGTTCCAGGATTTTGACCCTGCGACACTGAAGGAACATCGATATATTTCCAAGTCAGCATGGTGAGTGACTTGGAGGGGAACTCCCAGGCGGTGGTGTTCCCATCTATCTGCTGCCCTTGTCCTTCTAGATGGTAGTGGTCATGGGTTTAGAAGGTGCTGTTGAAGGAGCCTTGGTGAATTCCTGCAGTGCACCTTGTAGTTGGTATACACTGCTGCTACTGTGTGTCGGTAGTGGAGGGAGTGAATGTTTGTGGACGGTGTGCCAATCAATCAAGCTGCTTTGTCCGGGATGGTGTCCAGCTTCTTGAGTGGCGTGGGAGCTGCACTCATCCAGGCAAGTGGGGAATATTTCATTACACCCCTGACTTGTGCCTTGTAGATGGTGGACAGGCTTTGGGGAGTCAGGGGATGAGTTACTCTTCACAGGGTTCCTAGCCTCTGACCAGCTGTTGTAGCCACAGTATTTATATGGTTAGTCCAGTTCACTTGCTGGTTATTGTAACCCCTAGGATGTTGATAGTGGGGGATTCAGTGATGGTAATGCCATTGAACGTCAAGAGTCAATGGTTGGGTTCTCTCTTGTTGGAGATGGTCATTGCCTGGCACTTGTGTGGTTCGAATGTTACTTGCCACTTGTTAGTCCAAGCCTGGATATTGTCCAGGTCTTGCTACATTTGGACATGAACTGCTTCAGTATCTGAGGAGTTGCAAATGGTGATGAACATTGTGCAATCATCAGCGAACATTCCCACTTCTGACCTTATGATGGAAGGAAGGTCATTGATGAAGCAGCTGAAGATGGTTGGGCCAAGGACACAAGTGCAAGAAATACAAAGAAACGTGTAATTGGGAGCTGGAAAATTGGTAATTATTGTTTAAGTGGTGCTACAGAGAGCTCTCAAATCAAAGTGTACCAAAGTGTTTGATTCGAACATTTGATCTCAACACCAGTGCTCTACCATAGGAACACTGGCACTCATTATTATTGTAGGGAGAGATGTAGCACATTGATTTCATTGCAAATAATGCACCTGTTGAAGTGATATAGTGTACCTGAATCATATCGACCCTTTATACTGCACCAGGTAATTCAATGAAGGGGCTCTTTTAATAGTGATATGAGCAAGGAACTGCAGTTTATTCTTGGCCTCACTTGTTTTTGACTAAATGAAAGTGAAATTCTACATATCCTGAAATGAAATGGGAATTCTACTAACTGATCCCCAACTGCCAGTGAAATTTTGAAAGATTAAAACAGAACAGTCAGCTCTTTCTGATCTTGGGAAGTGAAAAATCTGTGCAATGGGCTGTGTAAGATTTGTCTTCAAACAAAGATTCAAACAAATCTGCTTTCTAACTGCAGCTGGTGTAAAGCAGCTGCTGCATGTGTGGACCCACCTCTTCCAAACACTGACCCAGGCAGCTCTTGGACGTCTGATCATCACATCTACTCTGCTGCTCTTGTGTCCAGTGGTGAGAAAGACCACAGTGCTCCAGCGTAAGACCTATGGGATGACAGAATCGTTACTGAATTAATTCCAAAGTTTGCAGCAGAATTCCTACACTTCAAAATCCAGATTTTCTCTGAAAAAGTGGGAAGCGAGAACTAACTGATTGCAACTCTCCAGCTTTTACTTGTTAACACTTCGCATTGAATTAAAATTTCATAGGTTATTAGCAAACTTGAAGAGGGTTTTAGGGTGGATTAGAATATTAAAGAGTAATAGAATGGTTTCAGCACAGAAGGAGGCCATCTGGCATATTAAGACCATGCTGCCTCTCTACAAGAACAATTTATTTACTTGTGCTCCCCCACCCTTTCCCTGTACCCCTACATTTTTTTTTGCTTTTAGGTGCTTCTCCAAGTTTTTGAAAGCCACAATTGACGCTGCCTACACCACAATTCCAGATCAGAACCACTCGCTGCATGAAAAAGTTTTACCTCATGTCACCCTTGGTTCTTTAGCCAATCACTTTAAATCCACTGTCCTCTGATCCTCAACCCTTCCACCAATGGGAGCAGTTTCTCTCTACCTACTTTGCCCAGACCCCTCATGATTTTGAGCTCCTCTTTCAAATCTCCCCTCAATCTTAACTTCACAACTTATAAAACCATGTCCCATTCCCCTTCCACCCAGTCCGCATATAGTGTGAGTCACTATATGTGACTGCTTTTTGTGAAAGTGGGACCAGAAAGTGAAATGAGTATTCAGGATTGAAAGAGCCCGAGAGGAGAGCTCTCAGAATAAAACTGCAGAAAAGACAGGTGGGATCACCAATGGGGGGGAAAGAATAAATAAAGCAGAGGACATCAGGGAAGAGCTTAGGGAGTCTGTGTACTGTGGCGAGACTGTGGAAACACCAGCTTGTATTAAGTCAAACATCCAGTACACTTGCCAAATGGCCAATGACCAAAAATAATTTCATTCTGATGTAAGTACCGTTGTTTTTACAAATGCAGACAATGTCAACAAACTGCATGAGAACAGGGTGATAACTGAAAGCAAAAAAAATTAAACCTATACAAGAAGATCGGTGATCAACACACGTCTGAAAGGATGGCTCAAAGCTGCCCATTCAAACAATGGTAAACATAACATTTTTTTAACCATAGAGATAAAAACAAAAAAACTGCGGATGCTGGAAATCCAAAACAAAAACAGAATTACCTGGAAAAACTCAGCAGGTCTGGCAGCATCGGCGGAGAAGAAAAGAGTTGACGCTTCGAGTCCTCATGACCCTTCGACAGAACTCGAGTTCTGTCGAAGGGCCACGAGGACTCGAAGCGTCAACTCTTTTCTTCTCCGCCGATGCTGCCAGACCTGCTGAGTTTTTTCCAGGTAATTCTGTTTTTACTTTTTTAACCATGTTCTTTTAAATGCAAAATATCACAGCATTGACAGCATATTGCAGCCCATCGTGATAGCAAAAGATACGTAATCAACAAGTGGAAAAACCTCTAATACACTGTTAAATTATATGATATGTGATTATGTGATAGGCTGCATTGCACTTTAAGCTGCCTATCTGGTACAGGTTTTGGAACATTAGGCATTATTTTGGCATGAAGCAAAGCTAAGTCCTAAAATACTCCATGCTGTGGTGAGGTGCACTTGCACCACTGAAATTTTACCTTAATCTGAAGCTCCAGGGTTGAAGGGAATTTACTGACTCCAGCTCAGAGCTGGGGCTGAGCTCATTTTCTTTATTTGTGTAGGCTAATTGACATTAGTTTCACATTGCAATGAGCTAGATTTAATCGTCGTGAAAATCCTTTATTTCAAATGTGATCGGTAAATTAGTTGCAACTGTTGTGCTGAATTCACTTTATCAGCAAAAGCTTGTGGCCCAGTTGACTCACTCCCAGTCCTTGCTTGCCCCAGGTACAGTTTGGGACTTTGTAAAAAAAAAAAGCGATACCTGACAGCCTCACGGTGAGCATGCATCCAATCTTTGTCAATTCAGTATTGGCATGTGGCACTTCTGTCCAATTAAGAAACTGTGCTTAACTTTGAAAGTACAAAGTTTAAATAAAACTGGATGTATTCATTTGGAGAAAAACATTCATGGGACATTTTGTTCAGAACACAGAATGCAGGGTATATTTGAATTAATTGACATAGAGTTATTACTATTATTTGGTCTAATGCAGGAGTTATCACAGAACCATGATAAGGATTAGAATTACCGTAATTACGCAAGTCACAATAGGGTGGAATAGATGGGACATGATGCTTTGTGTAAAGGAAATACATTAATGGTTTTCTTCCCCATTCTTGTTACCCTTCCAAAACGGGAAAAAAAAACCTTTATACTTCTTTATTAGGGACTTGATTGCTTAGTTCGTATTTGTTCGGTTCTTATCCCTGATACACAAATATACACAATAAAAGGTCAGTTAGGAAATTGGGTGCATCATTTTACATGAACACAAGTGGTTGTGTCATTTGTTAAAATAAGGAAATTGCTTTCCTTATAGACAATGGGGTTGCTGCAGGCATCCTTGTGTCCCTGACCCCAAGCAGATTGTGCTGTGGCTGAACTCTTCCTGCGTGTCCAATTGGGACTGGGAGCCAGTTAAACTCAACAAGCATCCCTAGTGTAAAGCCAGCCTTCTCTTCCTGCTCTGAATGTGCTGAACAGCAGGATTCAACAAACTAGTAAGTGCAGCTGTTTCCTGGTTACAACACAACATCGCTTCTCAGAATCGTGTAGAAGGGTTTTTACCATATGATCATGATCTCATAATAAGCAATACATCATCTTCCTTCCTAAGACTTCTCAAAGTGCTAGAACTCTCAGATCACTGTATGGTTTGAAAATTGAAAGGAGCACTTTAATTTCGGTGAATACAAATCTAAAGGACTTTTCCAATGGCCCACATAGACCTCTGGTTCCAATAACCAGTTAGCAACCTGTCCAGGACAGGTAGAAATGTGCTGGGGTACATACGAATTAACTGTTAGCTGTTTGTTAGGTAAGTAAATGAACTTTTAACTTCCTTGTCACTGTCAACTCCCAGCAGAATCTGCAATGAAATGGTTGTGATAACAGAGGGTTCTGGCTTGTTAAACTTAAAATTCCACACAACATAAAGCTACCCTGGCATTAATATTAATGCTGCACTTGAGCTGCCATTCATTTTGTTGATTATAGTTTCGCAATAAAATTCAATTTGACAGTATTACTTTTACCTAATTATTTTAACAAAAGACTTTTTGAAACTGCCTAAAATAACTTATGTAAAGTTACAAAGATTTGTATGTTTTTCTGTCATTCTAACAGACTGCACTATGTCGGGATTTGTGAATGAAATCAGAGTGTTTGTAATCTGTGCTGAAATTACGACCAGTTTTACATACATTTTTTAAGCATATCCTGGTAATTTTACTGTTATACGGAATATATACTTTTCCTGTGTTAGAGTGAGGGGATATATCTGAATGTTTTTCTTACACTAACAGATGCCGTGTGTTAGAGTCACCAATTGTACACCATTTTCTTGTATTCTTACATTACTGCTGTCGTATCCTCATAAGATGTGTCTATATTTTCACTGTTTTTTTCTGTAAACGTTCAATTTCCATGAGGAAATGAAAAGAGATCAAGAAAAGAGAACCAATTAAACTGTTTCCTTATTTCCTTTATGTATATACTCATTTATGTTTCTTTAAATCTAAGATTATATCTCATCTATTTTTTTTCTTATTCCAGTAAAATTTTCCTGACCTTTTGCTCCTTGTTGCTTTTCTTCCAAGATTCAGTTCATTCCCTCAATTCTTTACCATTTTTAAAATTTTCACCCCTCAGATCCCAGTTGCGAGTATGCAAAGACCCAGAAATTGCTGGATAAACAAGCGAATTCATAGCCCCCATCCTTATTAATGTCAAAAAAAAACCCTAGCAATCCACGGCGGGAGAAAGCTATGCCGTGAGTTCTGATTTAGCAAGAACTGCTGGTCGATTTGTACTGTTCCACTGTTACAGTTGCCAAACCTGAAAAAAGTTACCATCTTGCCGAGAGACACCCATGTGTGTCATGAAATTGCTGGATTTACGGCGTTAAGACAATTGATTTTGCTGCAACCATTTAAGGTTGGTATTTCCTGTTTGTAAGGACAGCATATGTGATGTATGGTCCTGACATACCACTCAATCTTGGATGGCCAGAAAAGAAACAATAAAACTGTAGAGCCTCATTTCGACAAGTAGTAAATTCTACCCAGAGCTTTTTCAAAATTTTAAATTTTGCTTATATTTTCTGTCACTTCTCTCTCTCTCTTAATCCACTCTCATTTTTCACTTTTTTTTTTCTCTTTCTGTGTCTAAATAGAGGCTAATTCACCCTTCCTTCTCCATCTGGTTCTGTTACTTTCTCTATCCATATATCTAATTGGTTAAGGAGATAGACTTTTGCAGCTATTGTTGATGAGATTCCAGGTGACCTGTTGACCCTATTATCAATTTAAATTTCCCACAATTTCTGGTGCAAAAATAAAATTTGAAGGTTGATTTCACAGGACGTGGCAATAATGTGATTTGAAGGTTGAAGGAAAATATCCAATTCATGGGAACCGCTGTGAGATTCTGTACTGCAGCAATTTCTGGGCCATTGTGTTTTTCTCTTTGAAAATTCCTGTTGAGTCGCTCCAAACTCTCAAACTTCTATTGCTTATGCTAATCCAGATATAAGCAACACTGGTTATACTTCGTCCAAACCTGTCGTCTCACCTGAACGAATTACAGAAGAAAATGAATAACTGAACCTTTCATGACATCATAACATCCTAAATTGCTCCATGACTAACGGAGTACTTTTAAGGTGTAATTTTTGTTAAAATGTTGGGAATGGGGCAGCCAGTTTGTGTATAACAAGGTTCCACAAACAGCAATGAGAAATTCATGAGAGAAAAAGTACAAGGGAAACTAATGGGGCTAAAGGCCAATAAGTCCCCTGGACCTGATGGGTTGCATCCTAGGATATTAAAGGAAGTAGCTACAGAGATAGTGCATGCACTGGTAGGAATCTTCCAAAAAACCTTAGATTCTGGAAAAGCCCCAGCGGATTGGAGAACAGCTAATGTGTCACCCTTATTCAAAAAGGGAGGGAGACAAAAAACAGGTAACTATAGGCCAGTTAGCTTAACATCCATCAATGGAAAAATGTTAGAGTCTATCATAAAGGATGTAATAGCAGAGCATTTAGATAATATAAACAAGCAGAGTCAGCATGGCTTCATGAAGGGGAAATCATGCCCAACAAATTTATTAGAATTCTTTGTGGAGGTAATAAGCAGGATAGATAAAGGGGAGCTAGTAGGTGTAATATATTTAGATTTCCAAAAGGCGTTCGATAAGGTACTGCACAAACGGCTACTTAATAAGATAAGAGCCCATGATGTTGGGTGAAGTATATTAGCATGGATAGAGGATTGGCTAACTAATAGAAGACAGAGAGTTGGGATAAGGGGTGCTTTTCAGGATGGCAACCTGTAACCAGTGGAGTGCCACAGTGATCAGTGCTGGGGCCTCAATAATTTACAATATATATTAATGACTTAGATGAGGGAAGTGAATGTACTATCGCCAAGTTTGTGGATGACACAAAAATAAGTGGGAATGCAAGTGGTGGGGGGTGACACAAAGAGTCTACAGAGGTATATAGACAGGTTAAGTGAGTGGACAAAAACTTGGCAGAAGGAATATAATGTGGGACAATGTGAGGCAATCCACTTTGGCAGGAAGAATAGAGGAGCTGAATATTATTTAAATGGAGAAAGACTGCAGAAAGCTGCAGCACAGAGGGATTTGGGGGTCATCGTGTATGAATCACAAAAAGCTAACATACAAGTTCAACAGGTAAGAGGGAAGGCAAATGGAATGTTGGCCTTTATTTCAGAGGGAATGGAGTATAAAAATAGGGAAGTCTTGCTAAAACTATACAAGCACTAGTTAGGCCACCCCTAGATACTGTGAACAGTTTTGGTCCCCTTGTCTAAGGAAAAATATACTGGCATTGGAGGCAGTCCAGAGAATGTTCATTAGGTTGATCCCAGGTGTGAAGGGATTTTCTTATGAGAAGTTGAATAGGTTGGGCCTGTACTCATTGGAGTTTAGAAGAATGAGAGGTGACCTTATTGAAACGTATAAGATTCTTAGGGGGCTTGACAGGGGAGATGCTGAGAGGTTGTTTCCCTTGTGGGAGAGTCTAGGACCAGAGGGCATAATCTCAGAGTAGGGTGGTGCCCAGTTAAAACAGAGATGAGGAGGAATTTCTTCTCTGAGGGTAGTCACTCTGTGGAATTTTTTACCGCAGAAAGCTGTACAGGATGGGACATTAAGCATAATCAAGGCTGAGATAGACAAATTTTTAATCAGTAATGGAATCGAGTGTTATGGGGAAAAGGCAGGAAAGCGGAGTTGAGGATTATCAGATCAGCCCTGATCTCATTGAATGACGGAGCAGACTCGATGGGCTGAATGGCCTACTTCTGCTCCTATGTCTTATGGCCTTTTGGTCCTATGATCAGATAATCTGTTTATGGTGCTGTTGGGTTGAGGGATAAATTTTGGCCAGGACGCTGGGAGAACTCATTTCTTTTCTTCAATTAGTGCCTGAGATGGCAGAGGGGGCCTTAGACAGTTTGAAATGTAGAGCTACAACATTTCCAAAGGTTTTCAAGATTGATATTACCGGGACAGAAATATTCAGTGCTGGGGAAGTTTTCTGGGGACTTTTTTATTCTTTTGAAAACAATTGCCTTTCTCATTTGACAAGTCTTCATGGGCCAGAATCTTTGGGTCGGCGAGTGTGGATGGGGTCCTGCTCACCGCTGTGCAAAATGACGCGCAGTGATGTCAGGCGTGCATCCCGATGTCACCGCGCACCATTCCGATTTTCAGTTCAGCGGGCACGCACCCGAGCCGGGCAGGCGAAGATCCCAGGCGGCCTTCGCATTTATCATGGAACCTCATCCACGGGCGGGATGAGGTTTCATGAAGGTATTTAAAATTCATGAAAATTTTTAATAACAATCATAGACATGTCCCAGCTCATGTGACACTTTCACACGAGGGGACGTGTCTTAATTTTTGTTTTCTTTAATGAAATTTTCAGAACTTCAACTAATCTCCCTGAGGCAACTCTTTGCCTCAGGGAGAATACTGCATCCTTTCGTGCATATGCATGAAAGAGCACACTCCCTGACTCAGGCAACCAACCCCCCCACCACCCCCCAATCGCACAGGGAGCGCACAGCACTTCTGGGCGCGCAACACATTGGGCGGGCCTTAATTGGCCAGTCCACGTAAAACGGCAGTGCCCAGCCGATTGTGGGCAGCGACCGTCTGCACACCCGCTCCCACCCAGCACCCCCCCCCCCCGATGGGGAGAAAATTCTCCCCATAGTGTTAGTGAGGAGTTTATTAACCAACTGGCAATGCTGCTTCCTCCCAATCCTTAGCTTTCCATGTTTTCTCTATCCAGCCATTCAAGAAGGATTTGGGGACGTTTCTCCTTTCTATCCAAATGTAGGGAAAGCAAAACTTTGGAATATTTGTCCGACCTTACATCATACATTATAGCCTCAATTTTGCATTCAGAGAAAAGCTGGAATAACTTATGCCTGTATCATGTGAAACGGACAAACTTGGTACTGTAAGGTTGATTCCCCTATTTTGAATAGAAAACAAGGGACGCAATGGCTGATTTCTCACCTGCAACTGTCACATGTAAGGTCCTATTAGTGGTGTAATGCCACACAAAACTTAACTTTTTATATCGTGAATCAATTTTCACGAATTCAGAAAATATATTATTCCACATCGTGTTTGTTTATCACTGTACATACTTACACTTAGAACCTTCAGTCCTGTTCCTAACTAGATATTCTTTCAAACACTTTTTTTTGCCAAACATGTTAAGTCACATGACATTAATTGGATGTTTGTCACAGCTATCTATGAATCTAGGGGGAGAAAAAGGTTTGTTTATTTTAATAAGCGTTTATACAAGTTTACAGCATTTCTCCATAGTTTCCATGGGTCTTCAGCTGAAGTTACTGCAGATGTTCGAGAGAACCTTGGCAGGACTGAAAACCTAAAACTTGTTAATTTTATACTTAAGTTTTTTAGTTCCTGCACCTGTCAACCCCAGTGACTTTACATTCTTGCATTAGCATTACTCCTTTTTAATATTATTAAATCCTGGAGTTTGTCTTTTTTCCCCCCCACCCCACACACACACACCCCCCCCCCACCCCGGGTAAAGTAAGGTTAGCTTTTTCTGAGCCTCTCAGATTCTTAAATTCCAGAACAGTAGGCTGCTGATTTCAGCTGGGTTGTCTGGTGAAGCCATGTGGACCCAAAGCATTTCTCCTCTGGAGGGTATGTCAACATGCAATAACTTTGTGCATCTTGTGGCAAGCAGTGCAAGAGTAGCAGAAGCAGAAACTCCTTGATCAGGTCTCTCAGTTGTGACTTGCTGTGCCTCCTGGATAAGAGAGGGGGCAAAAAAGGCAAGGAAAGGTCAGTCTTAACCTAACACATTTGAGCGGTTCCTTTTAAGATGGTCATTAGATGGAAAATGATGGGCTGCAGAGTGCAGTAAACCCTATGCCAGCTGTGGTCACTGGAGTAAACAATTCTTTAGAATGCTAAGAAGAATGGGTTAGGGCTGATATAAGCACCAATTATCATTTCTTTCAGTAAAATCTAACTGCTTTTTAAATCTCCTATCCATTGTGGAGGGGAAATGTCTCAGCTTTTGTGATGCGATGTATGAGGCAATTTTCTCGCTAGCTCGCATTAATTCAGATGCACCGATGTAAATGTACATAGGAAATGGGACATTTTAATGTTTTTTCAGTGGTGTAAAATGGTGACTTGTGTCACGAATAGAATAGGTGAAATTGTATCGGAATTACCCAGTTTCTTCAAGATTCAATTTCAAAATCCATGGAGTCAGTTTATTCAGCTTTAAAAGCAATGAGAGAGCCTATCTCATGGGGTAATGGAAACCCTGAGTGTTGGGCCACATTCTTGAAGTGGACTGTGGCTGCACTGTCAGGAACGCAAACCGTCACCCCAAAATCTGAACTAAAACAATGTAAAGAGGAAAGAACTTTCACTTATATAGCACCTTTCATAACCTCAAGATATCCCAAAGCACCTTACGGCCAGTGAAGTAGTTCTGAAGTGTAGTCACCCCTGCAGGAAAGACAGGCCCATTGCTGACAACAATATGATAATGACCAATTGATCATCTGTTTTAGTGGTGTTGGTTGAGGAATAAACATTGGCCGACATTGTGCTTCACAATAGCACTGAGGGATCTTCTGAGCCCACCTGAGAGGGCAGACAATGTTAAATACATAAGACGACACCAGCCTAGATTCTGTGCTATGGTGTATAGAATAGGACTTGCACTTCAAGGCTTTTGGCTCAGAGATTGGGCCATGGCTGACTCCTCGTAGTATAACTGACAAGAAACCTGTAGAATACAATGAAAGCCTTGACATTTCTCAGCGCTCTCACTTCATAACAAGTATCAGAATGCTTGATTCCTACTTGTTATCTGTGTTCCTCCAGTTCTGGCCTCTTGTGTATCCCAATTATAATTGCTCCAATATTGGTGGGCATGTCTTCAGTTGTTAGGCCCCAAGCTATGAAATATCTTCACTACACCTCCCCACTTTCCACCTTGCTTTCGTCCATTAGGACACCCCTTAAAACCTACCTCCTTGACTAACCTTTTGATCATCTAACCTAACGTCTCCCTATGTGGCTTGGTGTTTAATAATGCTTCTGTGAAGCACCTTGGGGTGTTTCAATAAGCTAAAGGTGTTATATAAGTTGATGTTGTTTCCAGTGCAGGGACCTGTCCTTTGCAGACAAAAGGAACATGCCCAGTCATTGTACCTTTTTTGAACTAAACAAAACCCTTGGGGGACTATAGCTCCCTAGTGCAGTCTCCATCCATACCTCGACGAATCGGGCTCGGCTCCCCACCAGCACCCTTTTCTCATGCAGCGTAGATTGTTGATCCCTTTGAAATTTGACATTCTTGGATCTGTCCTGATAAGTGCAAGATGAAAAGCTTTAACAGCATGTCTAATTTTTCAGCAGTGCTCAAGTTCTGTACTACCAAGAAACTATTTCCAACACATGTGACATGATCACTTGTTTGTCATTAGTCGTGTAGTTAGTTGTCTGGAAAGGATACCAAACCTATTAGCTGACCATCGTGAATCAACTAAAGCACGGCCGTGAAATAGCTGCATTCTTGCTCGCTAAAGAACAATCACTGAGCTGCTGCACTGCTGCTAAAAAGGCAGATTCATGAAACTTTTCTGGAACGTTAATTTTGCTAAATTAGCTTTGAGGATCTGAGCCATAGTTTTTCGTGGATGTAACTAACTAGATTATGTACAAAATGTATTTAATATACCATTAAAAGAAAGGCAAAATACTGCGGATGCTGGAAATCTGAGATAAAAACAGAAAGTGCTGTAAAAACTCAGCAGGTCTGGCAGCATCTGTGGAGAGAGAAACAGAGTTAATCTTTCCCATCCGTATGACTTCTTCAGAGCATATGTAAGGACCAGGAAAGGGAATTATGATATGTGGAATCAGAGAATGTCACAGCAATGAAACAACTCATTCTGACCATTATGTCTGTACTGTTGCTATTCTCCACATAAGTCGCCAAATTTACTCTCATTCTCCTGCTTGCATCCCAGACCTTCTAAAATTTTTAAAGGAACAAATTCTCTTGTATTTTATGGTAGGCTTGATTAGCGTTTGTGCTAGAGAATTTCACATTCTAATTAATTCCTGGTTAAATATGTTTTCTATCCTTCCCTCATGTTCTTTTTGTGATTTTGGAAAGACCCATTCACCCCGCGGTAAGTGACTGAGACCCAACTGGTCCCAGGTTCACTTGAGTTTGTACAGCCAGTTTACATTTCCTAGATTTCAGTTGCATTGAAAGCTGTTGCTTTTATTGCTTCATGACATGTCGAGCATGCATACATGACAAATTATTGAATTTATGAGCAATTAAAAATATATCTTGAGTACAAGGAAACTATTGGCTGAAATGCTTAAATTTCCATTTTTACCTGCCATGCTGGCAAACCCATGCCCTCCCTTGCCCTGAACTGCAGAAGTCTGCAACTGTGCAGCAGTCTGGAACCTGTGAAGCTCCGCAGTTCTGTCTAAGCCCTAAGCCCTAGAATTGATGGTCTCAATCTGTTTACATACAGACCTCAAATTTGCCGGGACACCGAAGCAGATTATCTTTTATTACCTTCATTTGTTGTATATTCTTCCCCTGCTATAAGGCTTCACGTGCCTTAGAAATGTCATTGTACATAGCAAGGTCAGTAGAGAAAATGTTTTCAATAGTTAAAAGGTCAATAACAAGATGGCGCAGATCTGGTGAGTAGCAAAAGCGCCAGAGGTGACGTGACAAGAAACTTTTTAAAGCCTACAAGTGGCTGGGATTTGGAATGGTAGGGGAATGGATACAGATTCAAAAGGGAATGGGATAAATATTTGAAAGAGGTAAAAATTTCAGGGATATGGTGGAAAAGAACAGAGGAGTGAGACTAACTTTGGTTTGGTCTTTGAGAGAACCAGTGCAGACTTGATGGGCCAAATGGCCTCTTTTGTGCTGTACTATTCTGTGATTCTCTGAGATTATGGCTTATTATATAGATGTGTTGTCTAGGTGCTAATTCTCCAGTATTTCATACTGGGATCAAAAAGCTTTGTGCAGGAAGCTACATCTCAACCTCAGTCTATCTGAGCAGGATGGTGCAGGGACAGTGGGATGGCAAGGATCATTAATTAATCTGCTTCTTCTGGCCCGAGATGCATCTGCTCTTTGCGTGTTTGGAAGGGCAGTACCCAACAGTGCATTTTGAATAAAAACCTGTTTGCTCAAGTTTTTCTTCATAACTGTAACTCCGGTTCAGGTAACCCCGGAGTGAATCTATGCTGCAGTTCTCCCACTGTTTATGTGGCTCCCCCACTAATGGGGCACTACCAAAGATTCTACCTGTGGCTCCACTATTATACGTCACCATGCTTCTATTTAGTGAACCTATTTGAAATCTGAGCTGTGGAATGTAATTGATTACTGTCGACGTCCTCCCAGTGGAGAAATCGGGGAAGCGGTGATGTGCCGACTATCACTTGGAGCTTCTCTGAGATTGATTTTTCCATTGCAGATGCCCCTGGAGTTGTCAAACACCACTCAATTTTTTGTGCTCCCTGCCAGAAACACACCCGGCGGGGGCAGGTAAAATGCAGCCCAGTGAGTAGGTGTGTGAATGGATCGAGTAGTTGAGATCCAGTGTATTGTAAAGTTTTTAACTGTTTGTATTTTTAAAAGCTTTGCATGAAAAATCCTGCATATTTAGTCATCTGTTCATCTTGTCTCACTGAGTTTCTGTCTTAGTTGTTCTGTCAAATGATAATGGATTTTTCATCTTTGATTGAGTGACATTTTCATCATTGGTGTTTGAAGCCTCTAGCATTTGAAGTCAACAGTACAGGACATCTTGTATCCTCCAATTCTCTGGCATTGTAGAGTGGGGGAGGGCTGAAAAGATCCTTGCACGTCCTTTTCACTTGAGTTTCCAATTCTTCTACAAATATCAAATTGAGGAAACATTCCATGTGTGTTAATACTCTAACTTACTATGTCACTGCCCTACCACCATTTTTCATGCAATAAAGAGCATCAACTCCTAATACTTATAATATGTCATTGGGTCAGTGCTGCCTTAGGTCATCAGGGGTCACACGTTAACGTGGCATTAATGTGGACTCTTTGATATTTGCAGGGAGGGAGCAGGGGCACTTTCAGCAGCTGGAAAACCCTGAATTGTCGGGAAGGCAGAGGACCTGTCCAAGTTAGTAGGAGGACCTCATTAGAATTGTTTTTATCCTGCTTCCTGCCTGGGAGCTGGCCAGAATGAGAGGCTGCCAGCTGGTTGATGGGCGAGAATATCTGTTGCACGAGGAAGCAACCAGCCTATCCCAGTGATTCTGGGGGTGGGGGTGGGGGAGGGGGGAGGGGGGGGTGTGTGTGACAGAGCTGGTGCACATCAGAAAAGAGGGAGAAATTGCTCTGGAGGAATGGAGGAAGATCGTGGTGGGGAGGGGGGGATAGAGATTGCAGGGAGAGAGAGAAAGAGAGGTCACAGGGAAAGAAGGTCACGGGAAAGATGATCTTGGGGAAGAAAGATCATGGGATGAAAGAAATTATGGCAGGAAGAGAGATTGTGGGTGGAGAGAGATTGCAGGGAAGGTGGAGGAAGGTAAAGAGATTGTGACCAGTTTGATTGAAGGACTGGGGTGGTGTTTGGAGAACTCTTGCTCCACCAGGCCCAACAGCATTGCTGGAAAAGCACTTACCTGCTGGATCTTACAGGTCTCACCTCCTTTCAACTGCCGGGCTACATGAGCCCTGGAAACCCAGCCCACCAACGGCTACAATTAAATGGCTGTAAAATCTGAGGAATAACATCAAAATCGCTGAGGAGAGTGAGTTACTCAGCTGACACCAAAGCATCCATGATTAAACTGAAATCGCTTTGAGGCAAACATCCCATATTTTAAAAATTAGGGAAGATGTTTGTAGTGTATAAAATTAAAAATTCAGCATTAAATCTAATTTCCACAAATGTACTTTTCTTCATGTCCTAGTGAACGGCAATCTATAGTTTAAATGAAATACTAACTACGCTATTTGAGGCCAAACTCAGGTAGGAAATAACTTCAAGGGCTTTTTTCAATTCAGTAGAAATAGTTTAATTAAGGCAGTAAAAGAGCAGGGCATAGCCCAACAAAGTAATTGATCAGTCATATACATTCTGAGAATAACATCTGAAGCTACCTTTACTGCTTATAATATGTCATTGGGTCAGTGCTGCCTTAGGTCATCAGGGGGTCACACGTTAATGTGGCATTAAATTTACTTGGAAAGGGTGGTGTTCCTGTGGAACTTCAAGCTGACAGATTCAATCCGACTGCTTTAGCTTCACGGAACATAACCAAGTGGGTAGTTTGGCTCTCCTGCTGTGGTTGGCTGGATTGTATATGTCACTGCGCATCTTGTTTCCTGAAATGCAGGAATCTAGGGAGGAAGCAAGTGTTCTGTTGTGGGGGATGGAACAGGAAAAAGAGAGAGAGGAAGAGCCTGTGACAGAAGCAGAAGCTTGCTAGAGCAGAGCCGCGTGCCTTTCAGATATGACAAACAGTCTTTTGTTGTGCACTGAAGGGAAATGAAAGGCACTGAGACTCTCTGCACCATTTATTTGAGCCCGCCAGCTGATCTAGAGTCATATCAACAGTAAGCTGGTCCCAGCAGACCATTTGCTATATTGGAGCAGGTGTTGTCACAGTAATGGAATGCATCTTGCACCTTGCTGAACAATCGGGCTTCTATGTGTTAAAGCTAAGATTCAGGAGGGCAACATTAACATTGTGCACTGAATAGTAGCTGTGTGTCTTCTTAAAAATTCAAAATCCAAACCTTTCAAAGAATAAATTACAATTAAATAGATCTTCCAGCAATAACATTTGCAGAACAGGATATTCTCCTTATAACGTAACAGTATGGGTTGAGTGACAAGCTGAACTGGAAAGGCTAATTGATGCATACTCCAAAAATATCGATGCATTTGCGTCAGCTGCAATTTTTCAGATGTTAAGTAATTCTAACTAAAGAAAAGACATTTGATGTATGCTGCACTTTTGTTTCCAACTAAAAATGCTGTGCACAAAACTACAGAGATTTTCATATAGCATCATTGATGGTGTCCCCAATATTTCAGTTATAAAGTGTGGATTTGGAGACCCTAATGCTAGCAAACAATCATTTGTTTAATCTGAAATTGCACTCTCTCTTTGTAATGACAGCGTTAACCCATTTGTTTTGAACCTATTAATGCCTCCAGCTGAAATAGAGGAGTGAAGAATTGCAGATGAAAACATTAAACATTTGTAAGCTGGTCTCCCACAATGCTGTGCCAGAGCCTGAGAAATTCTGAAAATCATTAAGATCCTAATGATATTGTTTATCTTTCCTGCAAGATATCTGTATATATTCATAGATTTAATTAATTATGACATAGCATTTTCATGGACCCTGAGTTCTGAAGAATAAATCAAGTTTGACTTGGCTTGTGAAAATTGATTTGTTCCACAAAACTATTACTTTTAGTTGTCAGATTAAAGTGACATAGCAGCTAAATCTTTGTTTGTGGAAAATCACATTTACACCAAGCATGCTGAAGCTGCACAATAAAGATTAATCTGTGATCAGGAATGCAAGGCAATTTGCAAATGATATGAAACTAGGAGAGACAGTGCCAGTGAAGGGAGAAATTCAAAAATTACAGAAGTATTAGACTAAATTTTTAAGTACTCAGAATAATAGTAGATAAAATTTAATGCAGATGAGTGTGCAGTCCTACAACTAGGAGAGAAATAAGTGACATACGCAATCCATTAATTATATTGAAAGGGTTAAGAATGCAGCTAAAGACATCTAGATGTCGTCTCAGCACTAAATGTGGGTAGGTCTCTTGGTGCAGTGGTGGCACTCTTCTGTCTGACTCAAAAGATTGTGGGTTCAAACCACACTCCATAGAATTGATACATAATCCACGCTGGGACTGAGGGAAGCACTGAACAATCAGAAGCGTTGTCTTGCAGATAAAATATTAAACTGCTCTCTGGGGTTGATGTAAAAGATCCCATGGTGCTAGTCAAAGAAGAGCAGTGGTGTTCATCCAGTGTCCCATCATGTATTGTTTAACCAAAGTCAGCTCCATCCATGTCCTCACAGCCAGGAGGGCACCTCTTCCAAAGAAGAGCTGGAAATAAGCAGCCTGGAAGACCCATCACAGCGCTTACCCACACCCTGCAGCAGCGCAGAAACACACATCTTGGTGGGACCTGGATCTAGAGCAGGCTCGGGTTCACAATCTGGCGGTCACCACACCAGCACTTGGAGGATTGCCAGGGACGAGGCATCTCTGAGGTCAGAGTCAGATGACGAACGTCTAGATTCGGCCTTCCAATTCATCCTGGAGGGTCAGCAGAAGGTATAGGAACATCACAAAGAGCTGTTGGAAGCCCTCAACAGAGTGGCACGCAAATCGGAAGAGTGCATCCCCTGCTTTCTGATGCACCCACTTGTGCATGCGTGGAGGTCACTGTGGGAAGAATGGCAAACCGATGCAGAGCCTGCTTGAGCAGAATATGGAGATGCGTGCAGATCTGCCATAGGTGAATTCCTTGAGTGGCAACGCGAGAAGGAAACGGGGCACCTCGATGTCCCTCCAGGTGTTCCTTGCCCTCAAGTGGTCAGGCCGGGCCCCTGACCACCCAAAGGGAGGAGGAGCAGCAGCTCACCACCCCTGGGTCATCCGCTCAGGAATCTCCGAGGTTATCTTCTTCCTCCAAGTCCCCTGTGTCTGTGAGCCTCTTAAACTCGTCCTCTGTCACCGCAGTGGGAGCAGCTGGCCCAGAGGAGGACTGCCAAAGCAAGCTGGGGCCCCCAAGGCTTCAACTCTCCAGAGGACCCACGCCAAAGGCTTCAGAGGCAACAGGACCAAATGCGGTCTCCACCCCTGCTGGGGATGTCAGGGCAGCAACTAGGGGGAGAACTTTCTCCCCATCGGGTAGGTTGGGCAGGAGCGGATGCTGGCGGGCATGCAGCCAATCACCACCCACGATCATTTTACGCGGACAGGCCAATTAAGGCCCGCCCAACATGGCGCACACCTGGAAGTGCGGGTGGGGGGAGTAGGCTGAGTCGGGGCCTGCACTCTTTCGCATGACAGTGTCACATGAGCTGGGGCATGTCAATGAACTTTAATAAAACCTTCCAATCAATTTATAAAAACTTCATGAAACCTCATCCCGCCCGTGGATAAGGTTTCATGATAAATGCGAAGGCCGCCTGGGCTCTTCACCCACATGCCAACCTTAAAGTTGGACGAGCAGCTCGGTTAATCATTTTGGTTAGTGGTTAAATAGTCTTCATAGGCCTTTGAGAGTTCAGCAGGTGCGCAGCCGACTCCGGTGCGCGCCCACCGAACTGAAAATCAGAATGAGGCGCGGTGACATTGAGACACACGCCCAACATCACCGCACCTCATTTTATGTGTTGGCGAGTGGGGGCCATCCCCCGCACACCGACCCGGAGATTCTACCCTAGAAGATGGAGGCATTCAAACGTTAATAAATTCTGATCGCAGTTGGTTGTGCGGGTGAGCGAATTTTGTCACTTTATAATCTGTAAATATATTCACTTTCACTGAATAATACGTGATGGTGTCTTTCAGCTTTACTGACAGGCTTCACGAGTCATCTCCCTGCACCCGCCCGCCCCCCCCACCAGCAGTTCAACAGCACGCAGCCGGCCCATGAGGGATTCTGGAGGGAGAAGTGTGTGTGTGTGTGTGTGTGTGTGTGTGTGTGTGTGTGTGTGTGTGTGTGTGTGTGTGTGTGTGTGTGTGTGTGTGTGTGTGTGTGTGTGTGTGTGTGTGTGGCCTTTCGGAGCCTCGTGCAATCACTCTCCCACGCACGTGGATCCTTCCGATATCACACTCATCTCAATGTTCTGAGAATTTTCAGTGCTGCCTGCTGGGGTTCACTATCCGTTGTCCATCTGAGCTGAGCTGCATCTCCACCCACGCACTGGTCACACTCCCACCTGACCTCACCCACCACGACTCTCAATTCACTTTCGATTTAGCCAGCAGGGTAGTACACTACATTTTTCCTTTCACTCACCCACCCTTTCCCCTCCCTCAGTTACACATTTCCTTTCCCTCATCACTGTCAACACCGCCCCCCACCCCACCGGCTTCACTTTTCACCTCCCCTCCGTGACCTACCAGTCACAACACCTTTCCTTCAAGGATGTCCAGGTAAATGTACACGTTCCCCTCCTTCTCAAAAATGCCACCCCCATCCACCTTAACCTACCCGACCTCCTCCTTCCCACCCCCAGGGTCTGTGTCTGCCTCTGAGTCCCCCTTGCCTCCAACCACCCATGCCAGCCCTTTTTCCAATGCCGCCGAACCCTCATCCTCCCACCCTACCACCTCACTCTGCCCTTGGTCATTCTCACCATCCCCTCGTTCCACCCTCAGCTCACTCCCCAGAAGGCAATCATGGATTCATCAGAGCCCTCTCTTGCTTGTTCACCTGGACATCGCCAGCCCTGGACTTCTTCCCCGTTGGAACTTCCCCCATTGCAACTCCTTCCCCCGCACCCATCCCTGGACTCCCATCCCCTCTTGGAACTCCTGCATCCCCTTGGAACTCTTTGCCTCCCACTCCTGGACTCCCTCCCTGTTTGGAACTTCCCCCAGACTCCCCCCCCTACCTTACTCCTTCCCCATTCCTGACTCCTTCAGACACCCTTATCTCTTCCTCCAGCCCTACTCCTTCCCCCTTCCTGACTTCTTCCTCCACCCTTACTTTTTCCTCCACTCCTACTCACTTCCCTCCCCACAGTCCTTCCTCTCCTCAGACTCCTTCCCCATCAAGACTCCCTACCCTTTCTGCACTTCTTCCCCCTTCTAAACTCCTTCCCTTACACCTTACACCCCCCTTCCCCCCCTTTCACCTACCTCCCCAGTTGCAATCTTCTCCCCCATTACCCCCTCCTCCCCCGAGGAGCAGAGCCATGTCCATGAGAATCCACCCAGGCTGCTGTGGACGTTCTCCAGGATCCCGCTGCTTTTGGGCTCCAGCATCTTCTGCTCCTCGGGTGTCCACGATGCAAGCAAGGCCCCGGCAGTAAGTCCTGACTTCTACACGTTACAGTTGTCGAGACGTGTTCTGCACTGGCGTGTTTCCCTGCCAACGTGAGCAGATGATCCAGCGTGGGCTGGTCTTACGGTGATATGCTGATGTATTACAGTTAGGTTGCTAATGCCCAATGGTGGGAAATTGCTGAGCAGATGATCGCAAACTGGTTTGGGCCTGAATTTCTCAGTCGGCGGGCAGGCTTGGCGGGAGTGGGCAGGGGAAGAGCAGGCCAATTAAGGCCTGCCCAGCGTAAGATGCGAGCGGTGGTGCTCAGCGGGTGGAGGGAGGTGGGAGCGTCGGGGCGCGCAAAAGAGCCTCTTCAATCTCCCCGAGGCACGGAGCAGCCTGAGAGAGGTTGAAGCGATTGTTAAAAAAAGTAAATAATTGGATTCAAAATTTAATTAAGCATGTCCCCCTCATGTGACTGTGTCACATGAGATGGGACATGTTTTTATATTTCAGAGAAATTTTTTATTTAATTAATAAAAGCTTCAGGAAACCTAAAAGGATGAGGTTTCCTAAAAAACGTGAAGGTCGCTTGGCCTTTTTGCCTGCCCCGCCCGCTGTAAGATTGCAGCGTAAACAATTCCATTAACTAATTAGCTAATGGCCTTACTAGGCCTATCAGGTATTGGTGGGCGTGCATCCAACTCTGATGCGTACCCGCTGAGTGAAACAATGCAAGACAGAGTGATGACATCAGGACACACCATGATGTTATCACACGTCATTTTATACCTGCACGCCGACTGAAAAATTCACGCCCCTTACATGGTGAAACTGATTTTTAGCCTTCTCACCATCCTGTCCGCTCACATCACCGAACACGCCCAATACGAATGGGCACAGAAAATTCTGCCCAGTGTCTTGTTATCAGACTGAAATTTAACCTTTTTTTTAAATTTGGCACTGATTTGAAGTTTTAATCAGCTATAAGCGGATTCCTGACTTAGGTGTTAATTATTGTGCTAACCACTGATGTGCATCTCGCATGGTATGCCTACCTCTTTGTGGCCAGGAAAGGACAGCGCATTTTGCAGGAGTAAGGGAAACAGCAAGAAGTCCTGGTCCATGCTAGAATCAATCAGAAAGGTAGGAAAAGGTATGGGTCTGACAGACAGAGTTTCAGAGACTAGGCAGCTGGATAAAGAGCTGGATCTCAAAGGCATTAATCTCTGGATTACTCCCAGTGCCATATGTCTCAAAGTAGTGATAATGGGGACTTTAATTATCCTCAGAAAGATCAGGAAAATAACAGTGTAAAGGGCAAAGAGGAGAAGGAATTCCTGAAATGTGAACGAGAGAACTTTCTTGAGTGTGTTTTCGGCCCAACATGGATAGAAACAGTGCTGGATCTGCCTCTGGGGAATTAATTGGGGTAAGTGGGAATGCATTTGGGAAATGATGATTAGGATTCGAGTTGTTATGGAAAAGGATCAGGACAATATTCAACTGGAGGAGACTAATTTCAATGAGTTGGCAAGGGATCCTGACCAAGAGGATCGAAATCACAGATGAAACAGTAAAACAGTAAATGAGTAAGGCCTTCAAAGAGGGATTCATTTGGATACAGATTAGACATTAGGGAGAAATGAAGGTCATCTAAACCTGGAGCTCCCTGCATGACAAAAGATATAGATATAAAATGAAACTGAAAAATGCTTATGATAAACGTTGAGTTCATAATTCAGTAGAAGAACAAGTTCAATACGAGGAAGAACAGAAAAAGGCGATGAGAGTAGATTAGTGGGTATAAAAGGGAACTCCCATGTCTTTTATGAACATACAAATTGTCAAATGGTAGTCAAAGGAATGGTGGGTCAGTTTGGAGGTAGAGGTCACGGCTAAAATAATATGAGTGCATTGGATCTGACTTCACTAAGGAAGAGGATGATGCCAATGTCACACTAAAGGAGGAGGTACAGAAATTGAATAAGATAAGAAAAACACAGGGCAGGACCTTCCCCTTGTCGGGCAGGCGCAGCAGGTGGTCCCAGGAATGGCCGCGAGACTGACTGCCGTCCCCGCTATTGGGCCCTGACAGCAAGTTCACGCTGGCTGGCGTGAAACCATCTCTGAGAACCTCAGCACTGTTGGGCTGGGGGGGGGTGAGTGTGCGCATGCACGGGGGTGCACTTTGTGAAAGCTCTCTGAAGGCACAGGGCTGCCTTCGGGAGCTGAAGATTTTTAAAATGAAAAATAGAGATTCAATAAAATAAGGGAAACAGGTCCCCGCATGTGACTCTGTCACATGAACAGGGACATGTGAAAAGCGAGTTTAAAATTTTTTTTGTTTTTTTGGATACCTCATCCTGCCCATGGATGAGGTTTCACAAAAAATGCAAAGGGCGCTTGGCCTATTTGCCCACCCACCAGCCATAAGGTTGGACAGGCAGTGAGAAACTCAGTTTAATTAATTGATTAATGGGCTTAATAGCCCCTCTTAACTGTCGGCGGGCGGGTGTGCTGCTGACTGAAATATGGCGCGAGTGCGCGATGACATCGGGATGCTCGCCCAGCGTCACCCCGCGCTATTTCACACTCATGCGTTTCAGGTGCGTGCGCACACGCCAAGCTGAAAATCTTGCCCATCGAGGAGTTCCTTAAGAGATTGGCAACACTCAAAGTAGAAAGTCACCGGGACCAGTTGCAATGGATCACAGGTTGCTTAGGGAAGTAGGTGTGGAAATTGCAGAAGTACTGACCACAATCTTCCAACCCTCCTTGGACGTAAGTAAAGGTCAGGGTTGGTGAGGGGAATGCGACTGATGTTATTTATGGACATGAAAGAGTGGTAGCAAAGTTGAACCCAATGGAATTAAGGAAACAATGACTGGATTGATACAAAATTGGATAAGGGTCAGAAAACAAAGATTATTGGTGAACCATTGTTTAGTTAGAGGTGTGCAGTGGTTTCTCCCAGGGGTTAGTGGCAGACCACTTCTCTTTTCATATGCAGATACATTAATAACTTGCACCTGGGTTTGCAGATGATATGAAATTCAGAAATTGTGGAAACAGTGAGGTGAATAGTAGCAGATTTCAAGAGCACATAAACAGACAGGTGAGATGGGCAGGTACTTGGCAGATACAGTTCAATATAAATAAATGCGGAGTGATTCATTTTGGGAGGAGAGGCAATATACACTGAACTGAACAATATGACAAATGGTGCAGGAACCTGTACATTAGCAAGTCATTGAAGGTGACAGGATAATTTAGGAAGTCTGTTAAAAATGCAACTGCTGGAGTTCAGAAGAGTAACAGGAGACTTCATTAAAACACATAAGACTCTGAGGGATCTTGACAGGGTGGATGTGAAGAGGATGTTTCCTCCTGTGGGAGAATCTAGAACTAGGGATCACTGTTTAAAACATTTTTAAACATTTAAGACAGAGCTGAGGAGAATTTTTTTGTCTCAGAGAGTCGTGAGTCTTCTGAACTCTCTTCCTCAAAAAGCAATGGAAGCAGAGACTTGAATATTTTTAAGGTAGAGCTAGATAGATTCTTGATAGGTAAGGTGTGAAAGGTTATAGGGGGTGGGTGGGAATGTGGGGTTGTGGTTACAATCAGATCAGCCACCATCTTGTTAAATGGCGGAGCAGGCTTGAGGGGCAGAGTGGCCTACTCCTGCTCCTAATTCTTATGCTCCTATGTTCGCATATGGGATCCTGGGCTTTATAAATAGAAGCATGGGGTACAAAAGCAAAGAAATTATGTTAAACCTTTCTAAAGCACTAATCAGTCCAAATGTGTATTTTAGCTAATTCTGTGCACCAAACTTTAGGAAGAATGTCAAGGCTTTGGAGAGGGTACAGTGGAGATTTATTGCAATGGTACCAGGGATGAAGAGTTTCAGTTACCTGCAGAGAATTGAGGGAGTGGGTTTGTTCTCCTTAGAACAGGGAAGAATAAGGAGGCATAGAAGTGTTTAAAATCTTTAAAGGTTTTAAAAAGGGGTTCAGGGTAGTGTCCTAGGCCCAACCATCTTCAGCTGCTTCATCAATGACCTTCCTTCCATCATAAGATCAGAAGTGGGGATGTTCGCTGATGATTGCACAATGTTCAGCATCATTTGCGACTCCTCAGATACTGAAGCAGTCCCAGTCCAAATAAATAAGTTCTGAACAATATCCAGACTTGGGCTGACAAATGGCAAGTAACATTCGAGCCACACAAGTGCCAGGCAATGACCATCTCCAACAAGAGAGAATCTAACCATCACCCCTTGACATTCAATGGCATCACCATCACTGAATCCCCCACTATCAACATCCTGGAGGTTACCATTGACCAGAAACTGAACTGGACCAGCAATATAAATACGGTGGCAACAAGAGCAACTCAGAGTTTAGGAATGCCGCAGTGAGAAACTCACCTGCTGACTCCCCAGAGCCTGTCCACCATCTACAAGGCACAAGCAGGAGTGTGATGGAATACTCTCCACTTGCCTGGATGAATGCAGCTCCCACAACACACACTCAAGGAGCTTGACACCATCCAGGACAAAGCAGCTCACTTGACTGGCACCACATCCACAAACATTCACTCCCTCCACCACCGATGCACAGTAGCAGCAGTGTGTACCAACTACAAGATGCACTGCAGGAACTCACCAAGGCTCTTTCGACAGAACCTTCCAAACCCACAACAGCTACCATCTAGAGGGACAAGGGCAGCAGACACATGGGAACACCACCAACTGGAAGTTCCCCTCCAAGTCAGTCACCATCCTGCTTTGGAAATATATCACTGTTCCTTCACTGTCGCTGGGTCAAAATCTTGGAACTCCCTCCCTAACAGTGGTGTACCTACAGCGCATAGACTGCAGCAATTCAAGAAGGCAGCTGACCACCACCTTCTCAAGGGCAATTAGGGATGGGCAATAAAAACGCTGGCCTAACCAACGACACCCACATGCCATGATTGAATAAAAAAAAAGAGAAATTTCCCAGTGAGGGGCTGTGCTCTGGAAAGCACTGCCTGAAAGGGAGATGGAGACCGATTCAATAAGAAATTTCAGAAGGAAATTGGATAAATATTTGAAAAGGGAAAATTTGTAGGGCTATGGGAAAAGAGTAGGAGAGTGGGAATAATTGAATGCCAGCACAAGCATGATGGGTCAAAAGGCCTCCTTCTCTGCTGCATCATTCATTGATCCTATGATCAGAAAATCCAATAACTACATAGACAAAATATAAGTGCGAGAAAGTAGTGATCAGAATCTGTAGTGCTGTGGTTGATCAATCCTTCCATACTGCAGCCAGTTGTAGTCATTAAGAAACACGAGTGACACTGGAGACATCAAAGACTAGAGCCCTGAGGCTGATCCCTAATGTAAGAGGTCTGTAGTATAATACATTTTGAGGGTTTGAATAGTTTATGGCTGTTCCTATGCCCCACAGAATATATTTAAAGTACATATAGAATAATCACAACATAGAATAAACTTCCACATAGAATCAGAGAGGAAAATCCTTAAACTCATTTAACATACTATAATGGGGGAATAAGATGCTTCTGGATAGATGAATTAAGTTGGGTCAAACGTCCTTCCTCATCCATTATTATCTTTTGATCTCATGATATGCAGTGACGTGAGACCACATTTTGATGATTAAACAGCCAACGTGGATAGGAGTGGAACACTACACGCCGGTAGGAGATCCAATACTTGAAGACGTGTATTGACATTTGTTCAGATCAACATATCAGCCAAATTTAAATTGTTCCTGGACAAAATGCTAAATGGAGCATTGGAAAGTTCCCCATCGCAATAGAAAAATCAACAAAACCAAGAAAAACCCCATCTTTGCCCTGAAATGCACTCCCCATCAATTGGTCAGAGAGTACATCCAGTATGAAATACTCTGGCTCCACTGCAGGGCTTATTATTCCACTCTCTTGGCTGAAGGAGAAAGTACGTTCTCATGGGGCTGCATCTCCCGGTCGGTGGGGGGGTGGGGCCCGCTCGCCAACCAGTAAAATCACACGGGGGGTGGCGTCGGGCGTGTGTACCAACGTCTCCCTTGTGTCATGTAGATTTCCAGTTCGGCGGGCATGCAGTCGAGTTGGCTGCGCACCCACCGAACTGTCAACGGCCACTTAAGGCCTTTGAAAAAGTAATTAAGCCAATTAAAGGACCTGCCCGTCTGCACATCCTCCCCCCCCACCACAACGGGGAGGAAAATGTTGCCCATGGTGGGGGGTGGGGGCAGGGTGCAGAATATTTTTTAAAAAATGCTTGGCTTTCTGGAGAGTTAAATGAAATGCACTTGCCTTTAACATCTAGTGATAGTGTGACACTTTGAGGTGAGGTAATTACTCCATAAACACAGACGCCAAGTGAATTCCCAGGTCCACTAACCAAGTAAACTGGAGCGAATTGGCAGAATTAGCTGAAAGGGGTGCTCCTGTCAGAACAAATGAAGAAGGGGAGTGGGAGGTGGAGGGTTTACCGATCGCCACAGAAGACCCATTAAAAACTGCTTTTGAATTTTTCCAGCAAAAGCAGGCCTGTCAGCAGTACTGATGGGAGAAATCATCTGAAAGATACCATTCGTTTTAGCGACACCGTGTCATTTGAGTAAATTTTCTCAATTGAACTTTATATAATAGCAGCTTGCTAAACAAGCAGAAAATTGAATTTCCTACAGTGTTGAAGCATTCGGAAAATCTCTCGTACCCAGAATCATTTTTTTGTACATTAAACAACAAGAGGGTACTGTGAGAAAATTCACCCACTTCTCCCTGTCCACCCACCCCACCATGTTAGATATTGGTGAAATATTGAAGATAATTTAGTCGTTTGTAAAGACGTAGAAAGCATTTTGTAATTATTATAGAAATGCTGTTGTAACTGGAAACCATTCAGTCTATTGGATCTCTGCCATTGCTGACTCCCATACTGGATTTATCAGTTCTAATTCCATTTTCCTGCTCTCTCCCTTCTGCTAATAATTTTCTTTTTTTAAGTGTTTCCCTCTTTACTGTTTCAGCTTCAACAGCCACTTGTGGTGAAGCATTTCATACGTTTGTGACCCTGAATGTAAAAATAAGTAACTTCCCCTTTAAAGCTTTTATTACTAATTCTGAATTCGTGTTCCCTTGGTGCTGATTTACTGGCCATTACCATTGCACTTCAGGAATTGCAAAACAAATAGAATTACAGCAAAATGAGATGGAATCATAAGACTGCAATGTAATTGAAGAGTCCAAATAACATTAGCCTGAGTGGTGTTTGACTGTCAGCTCAACTCGCAGCTACATCTTCCAATTCTGTTGATCATCCCCATTTTCCGTCAATTCACCATTGGTAGCTGTGCCTTCAGGCAGATAGGCGCTAAACTCTGGAATTTCCTCCCTAATCCACTGTCTCATCTAAGACACTCCTTCAAACCCACCTCTTTAGCCAAGCTTGTGGTCACCTATCCTAATATAGCTTTACATAACTTGGTGTCGAATTTTGTTTGATAACACTGCAGTGAATTGCACTTTGGGACATTTTATGATATGAAAGGTGCTATGTATCCTTGTTGTATATCCTTTGATAACAGAATAAAGCTATTTCCTGCCCAATAAAATCCCATTAGCTCTTGTCCTCATTTTTAATTGCGTCAGTGTGATATTTTAATTTTCTGCAATATTCAGCCATCCCTGTAATCTGCGAAATGAAATTGCCAGCATACAGGGGAAAGAATTCCCATGTTCACTCTTTTTGTATAAAACTACAAATGGTTTCTTTAAAATCACAACTACCTTGCAATGGCACAGTGGAAATCTTTCCCTTGAATGTCAAAATTTTGTGCAGCAGATACATGAAGGCTCCTCAGAAATGGCTGGAGACACCTCCACATCTTTTAATTTGGACCCTTGTAGCATGAAGAACAAGGGGAACTTTCACCCCATTAATCTAGATTGAATTCAAATTGCCCCAGAGATCAATAAAGGAGCCTGACTCCAATCCACTCTACCAAATGCTTTCAGGACTTAACATTTTAAACCATTAACAGTGTTCAGAGGAGGTGCCCTTACTCAGTTCATAGAACCATAGAAAAGTTACAGTGCAGAAAGAGGCCATTCAGCCCATCACGTCTGCAGCAGAAAACTGCTGTTAGTGAAATGTGCTGTAGCTCTGTGGATGTGTGTTGTGCAACATCAGAATTTTAAAATATTTTATGCTAACATCTTTGTTAAAAAGCCTCCATTTTGAAACCAGCAAAGGAAATTCAGTACTTAATTAATTCATTCAGCCTACTTAATATTTTTAGTTTCACTTACGAGGACATTTTATAAAAACTATGGATTTATGGCTTGAGGTTTTCCCATTTTTGCCAGTCATGATTTTCCACTCGTGCAAATGAATGGCCAGAAAATTGCGGGTCAGTGATTTCAGATTCAGGAAAACCTTGGCCACTGTCTGAGCATTGGTTTTACAGCTTGGAAGTACACGACATGATTAATAATTTGTGAGCCCCATGGGCAAGTGTAACATTTGAAAAGTATCCAAAGGTACACAGGCTTTGAGGTCAAGCATTCATCTCGAATCTTGAAAGTCAAATGCTCACATCCATTTCAATGATGCACCTGAGCTTGGCTGCAGTGTCAAAGCATTGGGTATTGTAACATATTAATTCTCTGTAACTCAGGTGATTCATTTTGGTAGGAAGAACATGGAGAGGCAATATAAAATAAGGGGTACAACTCTAAAGGATGTGCAAGAGCAGAGGAACCTGGGTGTACATGTACATGAATCATTAAAGGTGGCAGGACAGGCGGAGAGAGCAGTTAATAAAGCGTGCAGTATTCTGGGCTTTATTAATAGGGGCATAGAGTACAAGAGCAAGGAGGTTGTGCTGAACTTGTATAAACCACTAGTTAGACCTCAGCTGGAGTATTGTGTACAGTTCGGGGTGCCACATTTTACGGATTTAATCACATTGGAGAGAGGGCAGAAGAGGTTTACAAGAATGGTTCTAGGGATGAGAAACTTCAGTTACGAAGATAGATTGGAGAAGTTGGGAGTGTTCTCCTTGGAGAAGAGAAAGGTAAGAGATTTGACAGAGATGCTCAAAACCTTGAGAGGGCTAGACAGAATAGATAGGGAGAAACTTTTCCCGCTTGTAAAAGAATCAAGAACGATAAGGCACAGATTTAAAGTGATTTTCAAAAGAAGTAAATGTGATGTGAGAATTTTTTTTTTTCACACAGCGAGTGGTTCGGGTCTGGAATGCGCTGTCTGGAAGTGTGGTGGAGGCAGGTTCAATCAAGGCATTCAAGAGGGAATTAGGTGATTATTTAAATAGAAACAATGTGCAGGGGTACAGGGACAATGCAGGAGAATAGTATTGAGTCATAATGCTCATTTGGTGAGCTGGTGCAGACAAGATGGGCTGAATGGCCTCCTGCACCATAACAATTCTGTGATTCTGTAACACTATTCTTGCTTCTGGCAGTTAGTCTGGAGTCAATATGCTGCCTCCTTATGAATTTATGTGAGATCTAACCAAGACAATACATATGCAGAGTTCAGGCTTCAACCCTTTATTTAATGTTAGAGGTCAGATAATGTTGCTAAGCTCCTCTGTGGCTACAGAAGACATTACAGTGTAAGAAGTTCTCAGATTGGCCCCTGTTTTCCAATCTCTATCAGAGAGAGCTGGGCTGCCTCAATTGGTCTCTGTATTCCTGAGCTGGGTAGCTTCTGGCACAATAGTTATCCTGCAATAGCTGTAGACAATGTATGTCAGGCTGTGATCCTGCAGTTGTTTGAATGGTTTTACTGGCACATGTTCTCCAGGCCCAAAAATCAAGGAATGGGCATCTGGCTAAGGAATGAAGGGTGGCAGTTTCCCAATGGAACCAGCATCAGTGACTTCAGGGAAGAACAAGGAAAAAACATTGACAAAAGTGCTAAGGTATTAGTTTATGTTTCCTCACTCTGACTGATTTATTACTTTACAAGCAGTTGCTGAGCTGGAGACATCAGAACGTAGGAACAGGAAGAGACGATTCAGCCCCCAGCCCGTTACACTGTTCAAATGGATTGTGGCTGATCTGCACCTCAGACCATCTACCTTCATCACCACCTCCCCCTCACTGCTCCCCCCAACCCCCACACACCTCCTGCCGCCGCCCCTTTGCTAAATCTTTCCATGTCTCGATTGAGTTGAAAGGACCCTGAGTGGCAGCAATTAGCCTCCAGCACTCAGGATGTGGCTAGTTGGAGTGCTTCTCAGCAGGGAGTCACACTTAGTGACCTTCACAGATCAGACTAGATTTAAACAGAGCCCCATTTGCAGCTGTCTGTTTTTCTCAAGGGAAACTGAGTAGGCCATGGATGGCAGTGTGTTCCATTAATGGTGTGAGAACTGGGTGAGGAAATAGGTTGAGATTGTGTTTGATTTTTAAAAAAAAAATATAACACCAGGGTACCACAGGATGTGAATTTACTCAGTGCTGGGAGTGAATTGAGTCTGCTTAAACTGCTCAATGAGCTAGATACCAGAAAATGAATCCTGACTATTATTTCAGAGCTAATTCTGACTAAAGTAGGTGAGAATAGAGCTCAGCTCAAGCTGCCTCACCTGCTCTGAAGAAGAGTCATACAGACTCGAAACGTTAACTCTTGTTTCTCTCTCCACAGATGCTGCCAGAGCTGCTGAGGTTTTCTAGCATTTTCTGTTTCTGCCTCAGCTGCTGTTTGCAGCTGGTGTGGGGATGGGAATCGACAAGTTGACGAATCTGTAGTGATCCGGTACTGCTCATGTCTGAATGAAGGATGCTTTTTCACAAACAGAGCAGGATGCCATTTAATTAAAGGTTCACTGTCTTCTTGAGCACTTATATGCTGCCCGTGGAATAATAAATTAAATCAAAACACTCCTACTGCTCACAACTGCTTTCTCTTCACATACATTGAATTCTGTCATTATAAATTATACCTTACAACAAACTGTATAATAATGTCAGGTAAATCATAGCTTTGCCTTGGCTTGCTGTTTACACTTTATTAGCAGATTTGCTGTCTATAAGAAGTGCTTATTTATTTGAGGGGAATGTTCAGCACTGTTTGGACAAATGTGAGTTGAATAACTTTGCAGCAGACTTATGTTTCATTCTGACCTTGAATTATGTGATCTCCTACTCCAGTATAGAAGTATGCAAAGGCGAGAGACTGGCTTCATTGGTGAAGAAGGTTTGCCCCCAAAAAAACTTAACCTCAATAATTAAACCTTCCAAACTATCTCATAGAAGTGGGAAAATATATATATTTTTAAAGAGCAGTAATCTTTTGGTGTTCAGTTCGTTCCTTAGAAAGGCTGAGCTTCTCATTCACAAACCAGCCACCCAGTTCAGGAAGCAATATGTGGCAACATTACCCTTGAACTATTAAATGCTTTTGGTCTTCTAAATGTTGCTGGGTCTAACAGTCAGGATCCAGTGAAATAATCTCATCAGCTGATTACTACTTTTCTTGCTGACGTCATTATTCCAAACTTTTACCAAACCAGTAATGTTCTGTAAGATTCTTGTACCCTGTGCAAGGGGCAGCTGGAGCTTAATGCACAAAGTGGCAATAATCTATCTCAGCTTCAAACAATCTCCCACAGGATATAGATGAGAACTGGCAAGAAAGTGTACTGAGAGTCATGGAGATATTTAATAGATCTGTTTGATTCGCATGTGGATTAAGAGTAGAGTATAGAGATCTTGCGTGGGAGAGAGTTGGATTGTATAATATGAGCTAGTCATGAATGGGCTGTAGCAGGATCGAGCTTCGAGGGGTCTTAATGGCTCAGAATGCTGTATCAGTGGTGAATTGAAAGCGAAATCCAATGATAAAACTCAGTAATAATCTTCATACTTCGCAATGAACTTTCTCTACGAGCATTCAGTATAATTAAGTGGTATTGTCACAGGACTGGTATTCCAGAGACCCAGGGTATTGCTCTGGGGACCCGGGTTTGAATCCCTCCATGACAGATGGTGAAATTTGAATTCACTAAAAATCTGGAGTTAAAAGTCTGATGATGACCATGAAACCATTGCCAATTGTTGTAAAAACTCACCTGGTTTACCAATGTCCTTTAGGGAAGGAAATCTGCCATCCTTACCTGGTCTGGCCTACATGCAACTCCAGACCCACAGCAGTGTGGTTGCCCTCTGGGCAAGGGCAATTAGGGATGGGCAATAAATGCTGGCCTAGCCAGTGACGCCCACATCCTGTGAACGAATAAAAAATAAATGCAAAACACAGATGGAGAATTTCTTTATTTGTTGAGAACAAGCCCTAAAATGGAGGTTTCAAAGCTCTCACTTCTGAATAAAGAAAGCTAAGAACTAGGACCAGTTATAGACTAAAAGGCCCCTTTAGCCCTGCTCCACAGTTCAGTATTTTTGTGGCTGATCTTCATATACTGCCCATTGAGCCTGCACCCCATATATTACCTGAGAGGTCAAAAGTCTGCCCAGCCTTGAATGTATTCAATGACCTTCCACAAAGATTCACAACCCTCAATAGGGAGAAATTTCACTTCATCTCAGTCCTAAATATTTGACCCTTTATCCTGAGGCTGTGTCCCATGTTCTAGATTCTTCAGCCAGAGGAAACAACCTCTCAGTGTCGACCCCGCCAAGTCCCTTCAGATTGTACTTACCATGTGGCAATTATTTAAAAAATCATTCTTGGGATTTGGGCACCGCTGGCAAGGTAAACATTTATCATCTATCCCTAACTACTCTTGAGAAGGTGGTGGTGAGCTATCGCCTTGAACTGCTGAGTCTGTGTGGTGTAGGGTACTCCAGGATTTTGACCCAGTGACAGTGAAGGAATGGCGACATAGTTCCAAGTCAGCATGGTGTGTTATTTGAGGGGAACTTGCAGGTGGTGGGGTTCCCATGCATCTGCTGCCCTTGTCCTTCTAGCTAGTAGAGGCCGCGGGTTTGGAAGGTGCTGTATATGTAAATGTATTCTGTATTGTACCAGTAACCTTTGAAATTGAGCTGAAACCCATGCTGTCATACAGGCAAACGGCAAAGCGTGGATTTTGAATATGGACAGGAAATGTACATTTACATGAAGGGTTTCTAACTGATGTACAATACATTACAACTCTATTTATGTAGTGCTTTAATGTAACAAAACATCCCAAGAAGTTTTGCAGTGAGCTTTGCTTTTCTTAAAACAAAAGCTACATTATTTTTTTCCCTCTCTGTTTAGGTGTTCCTGAAGCAGGTAGTCTAATGACAGGCAGGTCTCACTCCTCCACCGATGATGAGTTTGAGCTAGCGTCGGTATCATCTTGCCAACGTATGAAGATAGTAAAAATCTCACTTTGGTTATTTATATTTTGAGGGCTTTTTAAAATAAAATTAGAGTGAGAAACTTTTGGAGGAATGGGGATTTTAAAACACAGGAATGAGATGGAAATTTATGGAGATAAATATAGACAAAAGATGATCTGTTCTTCTGTGGAACACCATCATCTTTATGCTTTTGAGACCATAGATATATCTGTAGAAAGCTTCTGGGCAGTTTTAATAAAGGCAGTTGTAAGCTTAGACAGATTTCTGCAGTTTTGTTTGATTACCTTTGGGGACAGGGGAGTATTTATGCAGACCTTTGTCTGCAAGAGGTTAAATGAGTTGGGTAGAGTGCATGATAGGGCAGATCATTCATGATCTGTGCAAGGGAATGAACTTGTTTTCTTGTCTGCTAACAAGTTTGTTTTAATGTTGTGAACTGTGTCTTTCTGATTTTAACAATATTTCTATTATTGGAAGAGCTTGACATTTCAGCTGCTGGTTTTCCATTGACTTGTTCTGTGCAAACTGTTTTCCTGGCAGATCATCATAACAGAAACAAGAAGCCTTGAGGATACATTAATCAGAGATAACAAAAAATGAATCCCAATTCTTGATTGTTGTTAGATTTTATCAGCACTGGTCATTATTTAGATTGGTAGAAACGTTTGAATATATCAGACCTTTTCTGACTCAGGTTTAGCAGGCATTGATGAAAGCATTCTTCTGCCTTTCTGAATTTATTGGGCCTCTCTGGAAAGCAGTTTGTCAGATATATTTGGTTTGATTTGAGATGACACCGGATTGGGTATATATAACCACTGTCAGACAGATCAGCTCTCCGTGTGATTGAAGGGCGTATTAGTTGGCTGTCGAAGTTGTTTCATGAGTCAGGACAGGTCAGTTTTTTGTTGGAATGGTCGATAATTGTTTACAGCCTCGTTCTTCCATGATCCTATCTTAGCATTAGATAAGTTTAAACATCTGACCATTAAACCTATAGTATATATCAATATATATTTTATATGCACAGGCTGACCATTTGACCTGGGTTTCTGTCTATTGTTGGCATACTGTTGGGATTCTCTGCTTTATCCCTAATGCCTTTTGTGACATGGGTTTAAATTGAACTCAGTGCCACTTGCTTCAGTCACTTGCTAACACTGAAGTTAGCTGCTGATAAGTTATGGATAACTGATGGATGTTACAGGAATTGTGCCTGTAAGACTGTTTTACAAAATGCTGCTAAATCAGCCACTCAAAAGGCATGCCTGGTTTTAAAAATCAGCAATCAAAATTTAAGTATATGCGCTGTTGACTCTCTCTTCATCATCACTCAAAAACTAATTCGTGTATCTGGATAAAAGTGTTTTTTCTGCTACTGTGGCATTGCAGTGTTTACTGTTTGTACATGGTTAGTTAAAGGCAAACTACAGCGGATGCTGGAAACCTGCAGTAAAATAGAAAATGCTGGAAAACCTCAGCAGATCCGGCAGCATCTGTGGAGAGAGAGGCAGAGAGAGAGACAGAGTTAACGGGTGGAATTCTCCCACCCGGGTCTAAGTTCCGTGGCTGGGGTGGGGAGTGTTTCCTGCTCCGGATGCCGCCCGGGAGTCGTGTCTTATCACATGATCCTGAGCTCATTGATGATGCAGTCAGGGGGTTTCCTGATGTTTCGCACAGAGGGGCAGTCTGGATGGCACACTCCCCACCATCATGTCCAGGCACCGTTTTTAAGAGGCGTCCGGACATCACTGACCCAGCACTGAAGAAGGAAGATGGACCTTCAGGAGCACTCTGAAGCTGGAAGATGGACCTCCTCAAAGACACTGAAGCTGGAAGATCCACCTGATAGATGCTCCCTGCACCACTGCTGCGTCTTCCAGGGTCTACGGCCAGTGGAGTTCTCCATCCCGAGCTCCGGAAGAAATGCTTTAATCAGACATTTACTAAACAACTATCTTGGGGGCAAAGTCCCTGAACTGCTTCAGTGAATTCCCACTTGTTAGGGAAGGAAACAGTTAATTGTCAAGGGGTGTTTAAGTGGGTCCTTGTAAGTTAACAAGCTAAGCACATCAGTGGTTTGTAGATAAAGGGGAAACCACGTTCGCAGCCGGGTATCCTTGGAGAGAGAGCATGCAGTGTCCATGGGCCTTCTGTGCCCTGTGGGTACTGTGGGGACTGGGGTGCTTTATTGACTCCCTTATTCATGTATTGTTTTGAACTTTGTAAGTTTCCTTTAAGATTTGGCAGTCTCCCTCTTTAGTTTGCCCTTGATTTGTTAATTTAGTTCAGTTGGTTGCCCAAAAAAGAGTATGAAGGGGAAACAGGTGAGGCAAATGGGCTGTGGAGTTTTATATCATCGGAATATAACTTGCTTTGGAGAAGTAAAGACTTGGTCTCTGCCTTTGTTATCAAGCGGCAATTGGAACTTAACACCACTGAATGTTGGATTGGCCGTAAGCTTTGCATGGCCTGGCACACCGTGCATTCCTGATTTGACCATGACAGGGACAGAACTCCCTTCTCTTCTTATAAGCCCATCAATAACAACAACAACTTATGTAGCACCTTTCAAATAATGAAACCTCCCTAAGTCACTTCCCAGGAGCATTATAAAACAAAGTATGGCACTGAGCCACATAAGGAGACGCCCAAAAAGTTTGGTCAAAGAATCAGATTTTAAGAAGTGTCTTAAATGAGGGAAGTGAGGAAGAGAAGTGGATTGGGATACGGAGGGGTTACGGAGGGAATTCCAGAGGTTGGGACCAGGCAACTGAAGGCACGGCCACCAATTTTAGAACAGTTATGGCCGAGAATGCACATGAGACCAAAATTAGAGGAGCACAGACACGTCAGAGGATTGTGAGTTTGGAGGAGATTATGAAGATAGGGAGGGGCAAGGCAGTCAAGGGATTTGAAACTAACAATAGGAATTTTAAAATCAAAACATTATTGACGAGCAGCCAAAGTTGGTCAGCAAGAACAGGGGTCACAGGGTAAGGGGACTTGGTGCGAGTTAAGACGTGAGCAACAGAGTTTTGGATGACCTCAAGTTTATAGAGGATAGAATGTGGGAGAGCAGCCAGAAGTGTGTTGGAATAGTTAAGTCTAGAGGTAAAAAAGACGTGAATGAGTAACAACAGTAGAAGAGTTGAGTCAGGAGTGAAGTCCGGCAGTGTTATGGAGGTGAAAATAGGTGGTCTTAGTGATGGCACAAATATGAGGCCGGAAGCTCATCTCAGGATCAAGTGTGACATCAAGGTTGTGAACAGACTGGCTTCATCCTGGACTGTTGCCAGGGAAGGAGACGGAGTCGGTAGTTAGAGAACAGAGTTTGGAGTGAGCATGAAAGCAATGGCTTTAGTCTTTTCAAAATTTAATAGAAAATTTCTGCTCATCCACTACTGACTGTTGGGTGAACAGTCTGATAATTTAGCAACAGCAGAAAAGTTGAGAGAGGGGTTTTGAGGCAGAGCTGGGTATCAACAATGTATATGTGAAAACTAATGCCATCACAAGAGACTGGACTACAATATGAACTTTTGTTTAATGTGGCCTTTAACACAGGGGTGGAGACTACCTATGAGATATGCAGAGATATCTCGGTCTCACTAGGAATACCTCACTGACAAAAGGCAGGAGCAGCCCTATAAGTTAAAACTTGTCTATAGCCAATTTTTTAAAAAAAATCTTACTGTCTGAGAGTGTGGTAGAGGCAGAAACCCTCGAAGGATTTAAGAAATATTTTAAAATGCACATGAGGTGCCATAACCCACAGGGTTATAGTCCAAGAACAGGAAGGTAGGATTAGATTGGATAACTCTCAACCAATGAAAGTGATGGGCCAAATGATCTCCTTCTGTGCTATAAAGCTTTCTACTTTTCTAAGTCTAGCCAACCTGTTGACTGAGGTCGAAGCCTGGACAACGGAAGGTGGAAGAGAATTTTTTTTCTCAGTATTCGCAACAGGCTGTTCCTCATTCTGGGGGAGAGTTTGCGAGAACAGGAAACCCGAGTCGTTAAGCTTCGGTTTGTGTTTCTGGAAGCTTCAGTGTGGAGTGTCCCAGACAGGCCTGCAAATTGCCAACGGAACGCTTGTGGCCTCTTCCTGACCCTTTGGGCTGGGGTGGGAAATGGGGAGGGCAGACCACAGGTGCACTCATCTGGTACCTAAACCAGAATAATCTCACCCCACCCCCCCCCCCCACCCAGGTTTGCTGTGCCTCCGTCTCTACAAGAATGCACATTCTTTCTATATTAGGCATGTTGTTCTCTTTCTCCATGTGGTTATTAACCGGTGGATTACTGCTTTTGAGCCTCAGTGGCTGAAACACTTGCTGACTCTGTCTCACTGTCTGTAATGATTGAATATGAATAATGCAGCTCAAATGACAGAGATTAGAAGAAGATTAATTGAAAACATACAGCCCATTTTGCAGTGTTGTTGTAATGTGACTTCTTTTTTCCAATTTAACTCCACTATCTGAAATGAAATCTATACATTTTCCAGCGCTTACATCATTTGTTTAAAAATGTTATTTCAGAAGTATTTTCCCTAATATAAATCTGTAAACCACAGGATTTAATGACTCTTGTAGATTTTTTTTTTCCTTTTTAAATCCTCCTTCCATCTCGCTCTCCCCTCCCCCCACTCTCCACCCCGCCCCAGGGCAATTCATAGTGAAGTGTGTGGACAAACTGACAAATTTTACCTTTGGCAGGTGGGCGCGATCGTCGGGCCTGGGAGTGGCCAGGAAACGAGCCCCCAACCGCGTTTGACCGCGCCCCCCCCCCCCCCCCCCCCCCCCCCCCCAATCGCGATGTCACCTTGGCTGGCCAATTAACGGCCAGGCAGGGTGAAGCGAGCACTGAAATGCTGAGCGCTGCCGGGGTGGTGGGGGGAGGAGGGTGGGAGGAGGGTGGGAGGAGGGCAGTGATGACATTTCTGTGGGAGTGGGCGAGCGCAGAGAACTGCCTCGGGGAGCTGCAGACCCGAAAACACTAAAATAAAGATTTAAAAACTGCAACAACAAAAAAAAAATGTCCATGCGTCACAATCAATCACCTGAAAATATCACTGATAAAAATGCTGCCCACAGATATTTATTTTTATTTTATTCCATAACGGAAATTTCATCCTGGCCTTGGGTGAGGTTTGATGCCTGGCAGATTCGCCCAACTGCCAACGATAAGGTTGGATGGGCCACACAAGATCAGAGACAATTGCATCGTTGACGGGCTTAATTATCCTCTTAATTGTCGGCGGGCGCGCATCCGACATTTGCATCTGCCTCCCGAGTGAAATATTGCGGCGATGATGTCGGTACAGTCACCCCGCGAATTCTCACGGGGCTCTTGCGCCCTATCGGGTGGGGCGCGTGCCCACCCATAGGATGTAAAACTCAGCCCACTGTTTCGATAGACCCTATAGGAATCCATAGGTGAAATTTTCTGTGCCCGCTGGCGTCGGGCATGATTGATGGCATGAATGGACAATATGGCACCGTTGGTCTTACCATGGCGAGAAACCAGTTCATGATCGTCCGCTTGGCGCACCAACAGTGGGGCCACATTTCCCGCCATCGGACATCAGGAACCTCATTGTGATACATCAGCGTATCGTTATCCGGCCAGCCCTGCTGGAATCGTTCCCTCCACCCCGCTGGATCGTCCGTCCACATCAGCGGGAAGGCACGCCAACTTGTTCCGCAACAGCCCATAAAAGGCGCGCACTTGGTGGCCTGCCCTCTGAGGGGAACTTGGGGGTGAGTGCGCAGTAACGTTGTGCAGCGCTCACCAGGGTTGCCTGTTGGACTTTGAGCTCCATGGGGGCCGAGGTTAAGGGCAGCCCTGCTGTGAGGCGACTTGTGGGGTAGGGGAGGGATGCCAAGGGCACCCCTGTCATTGAATATAGCGCACACGCATTCGGGGTGGGAGGAGGAGTAGGGTGGGTGAGGGAAGCAGTCACCATTGGGGAAACCTGTAGAAAGTGACCATTCCTCTGCAACTGAGACAGTTCAGGCGCAGCCACTTTGATACGATTGGGGTCAGACTCCTAGCTTATCTGTCCACACAAGCAACGCAGAGACACCAAAGTGCCAGCAGTGGTACAGAGCTTCCTCCCCACAACCCCCTGCCAGCACAGTCTGCACCTTCATTAGCATTTCAGTGGACGGCAGAACAGCTGGATGACTGGACACGTTGTACAATCTCCCCACCAAAACTGGCTGTGGAGCAGTCACTGCTGGAGACACTCACAGCCCCTTGCAATGTTAGCATCCCAGTTTGGACCAGTCTCTTCCATGATTCAATCTAACAAGGCAGCCTATGCAGTGCACTCATCTCTGGCCATCCAAGTGGTGGCCAGCTCTCTCTGGGAAGCGTTAATGGGTCTTCACGCGTACCCAGGGCAGGTTCTTAGTACACCCATGCTAACCACGTGTCTCTCTGTTTCATCCCGCTGGAGGAGTACATCAGGGTCGTGGAACCTGGTGAACTAGCTGCATGCCTGATGGTCTACAGAGCACAAAGAAGATGGAGGAATGATTGACTAAGGCTCCTGGCTGCGCAAAGGCAGGAGCAACACCCTCAGCAACAAGGGGCGGCTGGGACTGCTGCCCGAGAGCCACAGCGAGCAGTCGCTGGCTGGCGCCTAGCGACACCCAGGTTCTATAGACGCCGCCTTTCATTCCTGCGAGTGACAGAGAACCAGGGTCGCCAAAGACTGCATATGTCTAGGGAACTGGTCGGTCATATCTGCCAGCTACTGCAGGATTTGGCGCCACAGGGATATGGAAGGCATCCACTGCCAGTAGCCACGAAAGTGATCACCGCGCTCAATTTCTACACCAGTGGCTCCTTTTAGGGCTCCACAGGTGACCTCTGTGGGATCTCCCAAGCCTCCAACCATAAACACATCCATGAGGTCACGGATGCCATCTTTGCGAGGGCACACAACTTTGTGCATTTCACCCAGGACCAGAACAGCCAGGTTGCAATAATGATTGGATTTGCCCAGATCTCAGAGTTTCCTGCAGGGTGCAATCGACTGCACTCATGTGGCGCTCAGATCCCTATCGCAACATGGGGTGAACTATATCAACGGCTAGGGGTTCCATTCGCTGAATGTGCGACCACCAGAAACACATCCTGCAGGACTGTGCACAGTTCCCAGGGATCATCCATGACTCCTACGTTCTCAGCCAGTCACAGATCCCTGGAGTCTTCCAGAGTCCACAGAAGCTGCAGGGTTGGCTCCTCAGGAACAAGGGCCACCCACAGAGGCCGTGGCTGATGACACCCGTGCAGCAGCCTCAGACTGCAGCAGAGCGACGCTGCAATGAGGCTCATGCAGCAGCTCACAACTTGGTGGAGCAGACCATCGGGATGGTGAAGATGAGGTTCCGGTGCCTGGACTGGTCTGGTGGAGCCCTGCAATACAGCCCACAGAGGGTGTCACACATCGTCATCATCTGCTGTACCCTTTACAACCTGGCGCTGCAACTGGGAGAGGAGCTGGCTGAGGAGGAGATGGAGGAGCTGGAAGTCTCCTCTGATGAGAAGAATGCAGGTGGGGATGAGGGTGAGGAGGCAGCAATGAGGCCCTTACACTGGCTGGATGAGGCAGGTGTGCTCGGGAGGCCTTCACAGCTGCCAGATTTGTGAAGGATGGTGATGACATGCAGTGAGGTATCTTCATAGATCCTCACATCGCAGTTGTGAACGTTTGACTCCAGTCTGGCTTATGGCAGCGCCAATACCCTCTGTGAGAATGCTCCTGACATGGAGACACAGTTGAGGCCCTAATAGTCACTCGATTGCAGGAGGATGATGACAACATGCAGTGAGGACACTCCATAGATCTTCACACAGCCTCTGAGAATGTCTGACTCCTGTCTGGCCAAGGGCAGCTCACTCACGCTCCATGATCAGGGCCATCTCAGAGATGCAGCCATGAAACTTTAGAAGCATCTGATCCTTTGTCCACTTTCAGCACCTCAGCCCTTCAGGAGCTGGTGCACAGCATCACTGATCACAGATGCTGGTGTGATGGGGGCCAGTCCCACCTTAAAGGTGCTGAGAGAACACAGAGAGAATGAGGGAACTCTGTGGTGCCTGCCCACTACATTCTGGCAGCAATGACCAGCACCATCGAGGTGCAGGCATCAGTAATGTGTCTGGGGAGTGTGAGGCTGGACCATCGCTGTGGTCTGAAGGCTGCACAGACACAGGGAAGAGGCCCTGGACTGAGACACCTGCCTTTATCTTGTGCAGAAAGGATTCACATCTGAATGACACGAACACGGCTCATCAGAACAAGGAGCCACAGGCAGGGAGACATTCTTGGGAGTTTATTTACAGTAGTGAACAGAATGAACAAGAGATTAACACCTGTGCCCAGGTTGTGCAACTAATTCTCCTTAACTTTCCGAACCCTGCCGCTATGTCTTGGTGCTCCCTGAACATCCACAGCGGAGGTGGAGGCAGCCTGCTGACTGTGACCCCCTGTCTGTGATGACTTTGGTGGGCGTCCTCTGGAGGGCTGAGACCCGGTGGGCCACAGCCGGCTTTCAGGGTCCTGCTGTGTGGCAGTGGCATCATCCTCGGCCTGTGGAGCTAGAGCTGCTGAGGTCACAGGAAAAGGGGATTCAGATGGGCCGGTCACTCCCAGAGTCTCCTGGGTGGATGGGCCTGGAGTGTGCACCTGCTGATCCTCCTCCCTATGGGTGCCTGAGGGCCCCAGGCTGACCCCTTGAAGAGAAGGGGTAGCTGGAGTGAGATCGAGCTGCCCTGCACCCCTCTCATGTACACAATGCATCAGCAATGGAGTTAAGCCTGCGCAGCAGTGCAAGAGCGACATCCTGGACCAAGGTTGCTATGGCGACTGCCATCCTGCCAGTATTGACCTTGGTGTATTGGCATGCCGATGCTATCACCTCAGCCTAAAGATGGACGGACTCCTCCATCGTGCCTTGCAATGTGGGGAGTGCAGCGGACATCCCTTCCTGATGTTCTCGAGCTTGCCTTTGCAGCTCCAGCAACTGTGACATGACCGAGTCCGGAGGCTCCTCATCTGGTTCGGAATCAGCAACGTTCTGGCCTCCAGCAGCTCCTCCGAGTGTCAGGGACCTGGGAAGTCCCTGCCTTCACCTGCTGTGGATCAGACAGTGCGGTGTGCTCACCAGATTGTGATCCTAAGGTTATTCTAAAGCTAGATCCCACCGAGGTATGTGTCTCTGCGCTGGTGGAGGGTGTGGGTGACACTGTGACAGGACTTCAGGGAGGGTGTCTTCAGATTCCTCTTCAGAGGTTTCTTTGGGGTTTCATTGGAGGCTCTGGGTCATGGACTCTGTCGGCTGTTTCCCAGATGTGCCTGTGAAAGCAAGGGGAGATAATTAGTGCCTGGCAGTGGCCTGTGAAAGAGGACACGTCACTCACAGCATGGTTATCTGATGGATGTTGCACTGCTGAATCCTCACTTGGTAGAGCAGCACCAACCTCACCGTCAGCACAGGAACAGTCCAGATCGTCACCGACCAGCTGGATGGCTCTGATTTCAAAGTCCATGAGGACCTTGATTTTGGGCATTCCTCCACCGGTCTGCGACCTCGCCCGCTTGTGTGCCAGCTTGTCCTGCATGAATAGAGATGGGGAGAGTGTATCAGGACTCCTGCCGGGCCAGATGATAAGTTTGCCTGGCCTGTGTGGGTGGTGAGTAGTCCCGTGGACAGGATGTTACTGCCCATCCTGCCACCCTCTGGATAGAGGACATCCCGATGGGCCTCCACGGCATCGATAAGGTACCCGAGAGACGTGTCACTGAACCTGGGGGCTGCCGTCTTCTTCAGTTTCAGAGCCATGTCTTCGGTGCAGCAGTGGTGGTCTGGAAGGACCGAGATGTGTGCTCGCGGCAGGACTTTAAATATGGCGCCTGGTGTGATGCAGTGGCGATGGTGGACAGGCGAATGAAAGCCTGCCAACCATGGAAACCATGTATTTTCCAGCAATGCATAAATTATGCGGCGGGTTTGGGACGACGCAGCGTGAAAACCTGCCAATGTGTCATTTTACCCACCTGCTACCGCGCTTAGTGCCAATCAGGGACGATTCTGCCCCATGGATTTTCCCCAAATTGTTCCCTTTCTTCCCTTCTCTCTGCTGATGTTTCTCATCGTTCTGTATGGGTTCACCTCTGACATGTCAACTATTTTAGCAGTTTTCACCTTTTGAGCCAAAGTCACTGACTGAATACTGGACACTCTCCTGCCAAACCCCCGTGCATGCACACACACAAATGATTACCTTAGGGCAGACCAATATAATTTTAAATGAATATTGTAATTGTAGGCATTGGTTTGTGGTCCTGGCAGTAACTTAATAGGGGTGGAATTACTTAAAAAGTATTGTTCAAAAAAAATAACTAGTCAAACTGAAACAAAAACAAAAAATTCTGGAAAAACTCAGCAGGTCTGACAGCATCTGTGGAGAGAGAAACAGAGTTAACGTTTCAAGTCCGTATGATTCTTCTTCAGAGCTTCTAGCTTATCTTCTAGTCAGGCTGAAATCGTTGTTACATTATAAATGCAAGTCTATAACTTCCACTTCTGTTTCAAGAAAAGGCTTATGAGTTGAGTAGTTTTATTTTTCAAAGAAACAAAACAAGCAAAGAAGATACTCTGTAGAGTGCATACCTCCACTATGATGTGTAACTCAACATTATCATGATTATGCAGCTCTTCCTTGAGGCTTTTCCTTGCCTGGGTTGATGCTTTGTAACCACAAAGCTGAAAAAATAAATCTTCTCGTCAATCTCCCTGAGGAGGCTTTGGGCCGGTCCATATCCAAAAACCTGCCCTGAAAACTCTGCTCAAACTTTGACAGCTGTGACAAATGCCACCACAGCAGCTGAGACAATCCACAACATTCTAAAGCAATCAGCAGCATTCGAAACAAAACAGCACACACATCATTCTAAAATAGAAGCCAATTCTCCCTATCTCCCAATGTTAGCGGATCCTTAAAAAAATCCAAAATCCAGGAATCCAATCTTTGCCAAAAGCTAAACATTTCTTCCCTGGGCCAAACGCTATCTGTGCATCAAGTTTTGTTGAAATCCGTCCATTAGGTTATATTGTTTGCAGATAAAGAGGCTAACAGGGATGAAAACGGTGGTGAGGGTAACAAATTAACTCAAAGCAAATGTTGTAAACATTCCCTGAAGCAATTCATCTGAATTCATCCCATAGATCTACTTCTAATCTTGGCAAATTTAAGGGACAACAAGCTTATTGGCCAAAACTTCATGTACATTACCACACTGGACACATTAGTGCATTTTCCAATTACCCACATTATTCTCGTGCTCAAAATGAAAACAGTGATCATAAAGGCATCCAGTGCCAGATAGGGGAGAGGCCAGTATAAAACCGGATGAATGGCCACCCTTGTGGTAATTGTCAGCAAGCTCATTGTCCATGAGAGCCGCACCGATTCACAGAGTCATTATGGCACTGAAGGAAACCATTCAGCCCATCGAATCCATAACCCCTCACCCAACATCATTACGTGCTTGTTTTCCTGCCTAGCAGAGTTCACTGAATGGTGATCAGGGCAGGAACTTTGGTTGCTTTTGTTCTTAGCCTGACGATGGTGAGACCGACGTTGGTGACCCCACTGCTATCTGAGACCAGCAAAGTCAGCACAAACCAGGGGTTAAATCTGAGATGGTTTTGTTCCACAATGTAACTGTTTCCAACAGGAGAAAAAAGAGCGAAATGGACAAAATAATCAAGGTTCTTACCTTGAGTGATAAGCCGATGAGTAATCAGGAAGGAAGGAAACTGCAAAAATATCCATGAAATGGAAGATTAAAAAGTTATGTTTTTTTTTACAAATTTTTACATTTTTAACAAATAAGGTTTCAGGTTTCTAGGATTCACTTTCGAATGTCTGCAGATCTTTTCAGTGACTCTGTGAATTTTGACATTAAAGTTCGCGTGCTACAGTTTCAACATGTACAGTCATTTAAACCCAGTAAATGGGAGATAGGTTAATTCAACATAACTGATCCTGATCAGTTCAATCATGAGGTAAAACGTGAAATCACATTTAGTTCATAAACTCTGTTCTACAATTAGCTGAGGTTTGAAAGGCCAGGTTTAAAGGTAATGATTTTTCTTTTTGCAATAAACACAGGCAAGCACGCTCCGGTTATAGGTCAGAGCCAGCTGAACCCACAACACTGCTTCTCTGATCTGTGCCCACCTTGTGTGAGCCTCTGTGGGCCACTGATTTCAAATCTTATGTCTGGAGCTATAGGAAACAAGAGCTGTTTTATATAAATTACGTTTTTACTGAGCTGTTGTATGGGGTCTACATGCAACATGATGCCTAGCAAAGTTTTTCTAACTTACTAGTTTGAAGGAGATGCTTTTGCATTTTACAATTGATTTTTAAAAAATATTGTTAATGAATATACTACACGGGGCATTTGAATTTCGGAAGGATGGTTAATAATAAATTTATTGCTTCAGAGAACTGAAATGTTTCTAGATTAGGGACGGATGAGTGCGTGGTCCTGTCTGTAACCATTTATTTTTGATATCAGTAACAATTATCCCAATGGCTAAAACTGAGCCCCTTCAGTTTGCAATGTCGCTTGAGAAAATGCATTTTAACATCGCGTAAGTAATGCAATATTGCTTCACCACTCACTCAGCCTGTTGAGATGTCAGGACGTAGTCTCCTTTTCAGTAATAACATTGGGTGCCTTCGTTATAGCTGGGGCTTCACTTCTGAACACACTGGTCGCAACACTGTAACTGTACTGTTTGCAGATGGCTGGAAAGACTACTTCAGAAGAAAGCTCAAAACAGGATGTTAGAGCACTGCTTAGCGAAATGGATACTGTATGCGAAGAATATGAAATTTGCACTCTTAATACAAATAAACAAATGATTTTGTTCACCCCTAACACAGTGAAAAGCAGATTTTTTTGACTGGAAACTTTTTTAGTGAAGGGTATTTCATTTCAGTATTGAGCTTTGTTAAGTGACTGAGAACATTTTTTATTTTATATAGTCAGCTTTTATTCATTCATGGGATGTGGGTGTCGCTGGCTGAGCCAGCATTTATTGCCCATCTCTAGTTGCCCTTGAGAAGGTGGTGGTGAGCTGCCTTCTTGAACCGCTGCAGTCCATGTGGTGTAGGTACACCCACAGTGCTGTTGGGGAGGGAGTTCCAGGATTTAGACCCAGCGACAATGAAAGAACGGCTGATATATTTCCAAGTCAGGATGGTGTGTGAGTGCTTGAAGTGTTGTCAGCTCAGATTCACCAATACAGTACAACATAGATTTTCAAATGGAGGGCCATTGACCCCAAAGAAAAGGAATCCCAGGGGGTAAATTAGGCCATCAAATGCCTGAAATTTGCTGCATTTGTTAACTTATTGAAGTATTATGTTTTTGCTAAATATTAATAAAACGTACTTCCTGCAATAATAGGGAAGTTGTCATTTGGAAGCTGGGAGAGGAGATCATGTATTTATTAGAGGAGCATATATTTATCATTAAGCTCGGTTAGTAACAAATTATAAAAGATTTCTGAGTGGTCAATATTTAACCAAACTGGCTAACCAACTCTTCCAGATCAGACGGAGTAGATAGGAAATTCCCCATATTTCGCCAAAAACACCTATAGTTAGCCCAGTATTGGCAGAGCTGAGGGTGTGCCGGTGGATGCCTTCACAGTGAAATTCACAGTCCGTAAGGAATATTCAGCTTAATATTTGCCCAACATCAAGGGGTGAAAAATGTGCCCCTTTCATTGTAGTTCACTAGTTCCTACTAACTTAATAATTCTTTACATATGCACACAGTTTTAAAATCCAATTCTTTCATTGTTCCTACGATTTGTAAATGACTTGTATTATGTAAAATCAATTGTATTTTTAACTAACTTTGTGCCTACATTAATGGTCCATGGCTATTTAAAGCTTTAGATTTTTAGAGGGTTAAATTTCAGAGCTTCCTTTAAATTAAGCCCAATAGGAAACGGTACCAAGAATTAAATCCATCCCTCATTCAAGTGAGCTTTGTATATCATCGATAATCCATGAGCAAAGGGGAATAGCAAAAGGAAACAAAGAATTGCATTTAAATAGTACCTTTCATGACCTCAGAATGTCCCAAAGTGCTTTGCAGCCAATGGAATACTTTTGAAGTGTACTCATGGTTCTATGTAGGAATTGTGACAGCCAATCTGTGCACAGCAAGCTCCCAGAAACAGTGCTATGATAATGACCAGATCAGCTACTTTTGTAACGTTTTATGAGAAACTTGTAGGGCTATGAACAAAAAGTAGGGATGTGGGACCAAGCACAACTGCTGTTTCAAAGAGCAAGCATGGCATTACAGGCTGAATGGCCTCCTTCTCTGTTGTAACTTTCTACTATGATTCTATAATTGAGGGATAGAATTTGGCCAGGACACTGGGGATAACTGTCCTGCACAGGATACTGGCAAGACCTAGAGTGCTGAGCTAGACACAAGAGCTAGTCTGCTACTGTTTATTGGACTCTGACTTGTCCTCATGGGTGGGTTTGGCTGGTTCAGGGTTGTTATGACTAACAGAGTCACCCCTAATCCACAGAAACATATATCGCGACAGCAGCTGAGGAGATGTCCCCAGCCCAGCCTTGCAGTTCAGTGAGGTTGTGGTGAGAAACAACAGTGAGTGTCTAATGGAAATAAAATGAACGGTGAACTTAATTCCGCCCTATTAAAAGCTTACCTCTTGTTCCTTTCGCCACGTTTTCCCTGACTCTTTACTCGCTTTAAAGCTGTTACATCTCCATCTTTTTCCAGTTCTGACGAAATGTCATTGACCTGAAACGTTGGACAGAATTTAATGCCTCCCCCTGGGTGAATTTGGAGGCGGGTGGGCATTTAATGAGGCAGGAGGGTGGCAGGATCCTTTCTGCCTCCACCCTGATTACGTTTGTGTCAGGAAGGCCTTCCCACCATGCCGCCAATTGAGGCCCTTAAATGGGCAATTAATGCTCACTGGGTATTAACCCAACATGGTTGGAGGCCTTGTCACTCGAGCAGCATGACAAGCAAAACCTTTCAGGGTTGCTGGTGGGCATCCGGAGGGGGGTGCGGTGAGGTGAGGCAAGGGGAACCCTCATTAAGAGGCACTCAGTGTTTGATCAAGGGACCCAGATGGGCCGCTGAGAGTCACCCCCTTCCTTGCTGCGGACCACCCTCCCCGGTGACCCTCCCCACCCTGCGACCCCCATTCCACCATCACTGAACTCTGACCTGGGATCCAGTGATGACACTGGGCCTCAAGTGGGTGTAGTTCCAGCAGCAGCAACTGCCTCTTGGGTGGTGCTGCCTTTCAATAGAGCTGCTAGTCTCCGATTGACAGGCAGCTCTTGGCAAGTGGGACTGACATCCTCGGGTCCCTGATCCCAGGAAAGGTCCACCACTGTGCAGTTAAGTGCCTGAGTGCCACTTAATTCAGCGGGCCTTCCCCAAAGGAGGCAACCAGGGTGTTGGAGGGTAAGTGATAGGGGCCAGGCGAGACCCCATTGCCTGGATTAAATCCAGCCTGTTAATTCCGTTTCCCTCTCTGCACAGATGTTATCAGGCCTGTTAAGTATTTCCAGCATTTTCGACAGCGATTTAAGATTTCCAGCTTCCACAGTACTTCGCTTTTACATCAGGTTAATGTTTCAAACTCATATCCTATTTTTTGGTCATTACAAGAGATATGTTTTTGACAAGAGCTGAAACTTATTTTCAGTAGTTAAGTTAAAAGAGTGCTTAAAAACCAGCTGTCTGGGAAATGTGCAGTGTTGGTTTGATGAGGTCTGCGAATAAGAGTCAACAATGAATTGAGTTAATTAATTCAACCATGTTCTATGGCAGCCTTAGCAACCCAGGAGTACAGAGAAGAAAATTGGACAGTTTTCTTAGACTTACAGAATCAAAGAATGGTTATAGCACTGTAGGAGGCTTTTTGGCCTGCCATATGTGTGCTAGCTCTCTGTAAGGACATCCCTGCCTGTAGAGTAAAGCGTTAACATTTGCAGCATACATGATGCTGATGAAATAATGATGTCAGATCACATGACTGAGAAGGAAGAGAGACCCGGAAGGAGGAGAAGCTCCAACCTCATGTAGAGGTCCAAATGTGTAAATACTTGCTGGAAATAAAGGGTAATAGTTTGCAAAACTACAGACTCGAGCAGCATACTTTGGGACCATTGGTTGCTATTGTTTCAATAGTTTGCCCTTTGGAAAGCGTCCGCTCCAGAAATTTTCCAGAGTTTTCCACTCTAGAAGGCATGGAAGGAGTGATATGCCATATGGATGGCATACTTATACATGGCTCCACCAGAGAAGAACATGATCGCAGAGTCAGAGCAGTCCTGAGTCTTACAGGATGCAGGCCTAACATTGAATGAAAAATGTGAGTTCGCCAAACGTATGATCAAGTTTCTAGGTCACATGGTACAAGCCACTGGAATCGCAGCTCATCCACAAAAAATGAAGGTAATCAGAGAATTTCCACAACCCAGGATCATAACTGAGCTTCAGAGATTCCTTGGGATGGTCAACCAAGTAGGCAAGCTCCTACCAAATTTAGCAGAGGTCAATGAGCCTTTGAGACAGCTGTTGAGACAGGGGCAACAGGGTGGAATGTGGACTAGCAAATTGCTTTTGAAGGGATTAAACAAAATCGTGGCACATTACGACCTAGAATTACCGACCAAAGTAGCAGCAGATGCATCCTCTACAGGTCCGGGAACAATTTTATTTCAAGTGCACAGACAAGGCAAGCATAAACGGGTCGACTGTAACTCTAAGGTCGCTAACAGAAACAGAACAATGATAGGAAAATAGGCATTGGCAGCAACATGGGCGTGTGAAACATTTCCAGACTACGTTATGGAATGGCACTTCAAAATCAAAACAGACAATAAACCCTAAGTCATCCTTCAGAGCATGAAAGAAATTGCAAAGATGCCACCCAGAATTCAACAACTCAGGCTAAGATTAATGAGATATGACTCCATCACAGAGTATGTACAAGGGAAGTATCAAAGAACCGCAGACACATTGTTCCCGGAACCAAACAAGAGGATTTACACTTCATCAAGGATGTTGAAGCATATGCATCCTTAATCACTCAACGTTTACCAGCTACTGCACAAAAGTTGTAGGAAATAAACCAAACCCAGCAATGAGATGAAGAATGTCTCAAAATTAGAGAATATTGTCTGGAAGGATGGCCAGACCATATCTCCACTAATCCAATACCACGGCAGTACTTTGAACAGTGTAAGCACCTCACAGTCATTGACGACTTACTGGTCTTCAACAAGAGAATAGTCATAGAGAGAGCACTTCAGCTTGATATTCTTCAAAGACTTCAGCAAGTTCATTTAGGAATAGCAAAATGTCGTGTAAAAGCACAGCAATCAGTCTGTTGGCCAGTTGTCACTCACTCTGTAGGTGAAATGATTTCTGACTGTCTTACTTGTGCCGTAAAGAGTAGGAACAAAAACTCAAACCCAATATCACCATGAGCGACCACAAGAGGGTAAAACAACATGAGGAAGAACAGAGAAGCAACCAGGCTTGGAACTTTCAATCACAGGCATAGAGCCTGAGTTACCAGTGCTGAAGCCCAGGGAGAGAGCGTGGGTCCGAGACCAACAGAGGGAAGTCACAGTCATTGAAAGAACTCCACAAGCGCGATTCTACAGGATTGAGACAGACCAGGGTATCGTAAGGAGAAACCGCAGAACCTTAATATCTTTGGAGAGAAAGCCAATAGAAACTTGGGCTTATTACTCAGATCCTGATGAAGAGGAAGAAAGACTTACTATAAGCTTTACAGCCACCCAGGAGAATACTCACACTGACGGAAGGGAGAATACGGAATATACTCAACCTCAAAAGGAGATCAGAACGAGATCAGGGAGATTGGTCAAGGCACCTCAGATACTAACCCTGTGAATTCTGAGACTTTGTGGGGAGATGCAAATGGATGTGAACATGATTGGGATAAAGATTTGGGGAGATGTAGAGAAAAGTGTTAACATTAGAAGCCTACATGGTGTAATAATGATGTCAGATCACATGACTGAGAAGTAAGAGAGATCTGGAAGGAGGAGAAGCTCCAACCTCATGTAGAGGTCCAAATGTGTAAATGTTTGCTGTAAATAAAGAGTAATGGTTTTGAGAAACTACAGACTTGAGCAGCATACTTTGGGAGACAGTGACCCTAACCACACAACAAAATACTGCCATTTCCCCATAGTCCTGCAATTGTTTTTTCTTCAGATAATTTTCCAATTCCTTTTTGAAAGCCTCGACTGAAACTGCCCCCACCACAAATCTCGGGCAGTGCATTCCAGATCCTAACCACTCTCCATGTAAGAATGTTTTTCCTCATGTTACATCCGGTTCTTTTGCCAATTACCTTATGTCTTCTGCTTCTCGACCCTTTCATCAATGGGAACAGTTTCTTCCTATCTGCTCTGTCCAGACCCCTCACTGTAGTCAACCACTACTGGAATGTATACGTGTCTAGACATTGGGTCAGGACGGGATTTGGCACTTACTTTACAGGCTCAAAAACTGAAAGCAATCCCTTGCAGTGTGTACAATAGCAAGAGCCAATGTCTTCTGGAAAGGATGGAAGAAAATGTCAAATAAATATTTTTAAAATTGCAGCTGAATCTGACAATCCGAAGTTTAAAGAAAATTCAATTTTGATGTAACTTTTAACCCAAACGATTACACCAGTTACCTACTTAAATCCTAAATATTCCACAGGTCCATGCTGGAAATAATGTTAAACCATTCAAGCAATTTTATTTTGGTGTTTTTAAATGGGACAATTTATTTCTTAATATTAAAGCAAGATACTGTGGATGCTGGAAATCTGAAATAAAAACAGGAAATGCTGGAAAAGCCCTACAGGTCTGGCAGCTTCTGTGGAGAGAGAGACAGTGTTAATGTTTCTGGATGACTCTTCCTCAGAATGAATTTATTTTCTTTATTTGACCTATTTGTACTGACGTAAATCTGTAGAGGTCTAAACATCAGTAAATCATGTGATTTGCCTGTCACTTTTCACAAGTGTGAATCACTTTTTCGAAGTGGGAGATGAAAGAATTTAAATTCAAAGAGGTGGCATAGTCCAAAACCAAACGTTCTGCAGCACTGAGTCATGGCACAAGGATAATCCGAGCTCTGCAATTGATGTATAGCAGCAAGAATGTAAATACTTTCTAAAAATCAAAGTTCATTTACTGCAATGTAGAGAACAATGATGCAAAATGACAGAATGCTGGAGAAACAGCAGCGTGTCTTAAAATGTACTTAACCTGTATTTTACAGTTAAATCAAATCAAGGAGCAAAATCTACAACCTTGATTCAGAAATCCAGTACATTCTGTTTTAGGCTGAAATGTTCTCCGTGAGTTTATTTTTTCATTCCTTCTGAGAGGTTTTTCAAAAGATTGATCAATTGACTGCTTGTGGTTTAAAATTTAATCAGTGGATGTTCTGAGTCTTCAGTGTAATAATTGTTTTAAACTGAAACCTTAGCTTAAATGTTGATAATGAATGATTTATTTTCAGAATGAATTTGAATTTGAATCTTTCAAAGTTTGGGTGAATATGACACGGATTTTTACTCAACTCTTTGCACCATTTACATCAATGATGGAAGGGACTGAAGGTTTTCTTCATAGGAAAATAGTGAAGATGTCAGTGGCAGCACAATTATTAGATTATTGCATTATAAAATGTAGCAGTGAAATAAAATAAGATATCACATGCACTGCAACCCTATTAATGATAACGAGACCCTTGGGTTAACCTACTGGTTAAAGTGTGTTGCTGTTCTGTGGATGTCTTCCTTATTTTCTTTCCTCGCCAGTTTTCTCCCAACCTGTCCTGGGGAATGGTTCCATAGGGATCAGGTTCCTCACCCAACGAGCCATTCTTAAATTCTTCATTTGTGAATCTCGGTGACAAATGTCAACAGACTTTTTGAAAGTGGAGGTCATCTTAAAGCAGCAATGCTGTTGTCACCCAAGAGCCACCATTTGTGGTTGAATTTTTTTTTTGCCTGTTTGAAGGCAGTGCCCCTTTCACCATGTGGCTCAGATTAATTAACTCTCCACAGACTGGGTATCGAACCAGGAACTTCTGGGGTCTTGTATCACACATCTAAAGTGGAACATAATCTGGAGAGTGGGCAAGGGCTGTCCACAATTCCCCCTGCCCCAGGCTTAATCAGGGCAGAGACAGGAAGGTGGTGAAGTCCCCAGCTGGCACCCTCCCACCTGATTAAATGCCCCAGTCTCCAAACACGTCTCTGGGAAGGGCATTAAATTCACTGGAGGAATAGCACTAATCCAATGAGGGAGCACATTATGCTTTTTTTAATGGCTGTTTGCACCATTTAGAAAATTAATAATATTCTGAGATTAGTGAGCTCTGGCCAGAGTATTTCATACACAGTCTAGAATTATTGCAGGTTTCTCTGGGTTTTGGGTTCTAAGTAAGAGTGGACTCTTCAGCACTGTAGTTCGAATTATATTGAATAGTTTACCATCAATTGCAATGTTGACATGAATCTGAATAACTGTTCCCAGCTGTGCTGTTCAGTTTATTTTAATACTTAGTAAGTTAATTTAAAGCTGAAATTTTATTTTACCTGGTGTAAAAATTAAACCAGAGTGATTCTCCCGACCCTCCCTCGGTGTTAATCAGGCAGTGAATTCTTGCTGGTCATGTTTTAAGCATTGCTTCCATTGAGGCTGAAGCTGAGAAACGCCTGGGTCAGAAAGAGGCAGTTTACAGTCACTCGATCTTTGCCGGGGAAAGGGCAGCGTCAAAATACTTCCGTCATTAATTAAACAAGAACGCAAACCATTTCCATTTTGTGGCTGCACTGATGGCTTTGCTGCACTGGCACTAGACCACCTCGCAAATCCTTCTGCAGCTTACAGCATTGAATGATGTCTGAAAGTGTTGACCTCATTTATTTTTCTTTCCTGGCTATTATGGAAAATGCCGTTAACATATAACTGATCAGATTGCTGAGTTTTTCCAGATTGCTGCCACAGTTCCTCATGCATTATCTCCTTGTGGTGCAATCTCTATACAGGCAAAATGGAACTTCAACATTTCTGTTTCCTCTTATCCCTTTATCTTTGTTCTTTGGGTACAAGTCAGTACAGGTGAACCACATTATCATACATTACTGTGCAGTAGGATGAACAGGGGCAGAGGGAGAATGCTATCTAAGCTCTATACAAGTTTACAAAACTTTAAAGGTGGAATAGTAGAATCTTACAGCATAATGTAGGCCATTCAACCAATCACCCATCAAGCCAACTATCATATTTTTCTTCACATGCATTACCCAGCCTAATCTCACACTTCAGTTTGCTCCCTTATTCTTAAGCACTCTTTTCAAGTAATTATCCAGTTCATTTTGAAAGTTGTACAGACTCTGCTCCAGCAATGGTTTGTGGCAGAGAGTTCCGCATTCTAACCCTCCTCTGTACAAGGTATTTTTTTCTAACTTCCCCTTTAGCTCTGCATTGAGCGATCTTAAAGGGTTTTCTTCCTCGTTACTGTCTCACCAACCAACCGAAACAACTTGTCACTACCTGAGCGTAATTGGGAAGACATTGATCAGGTCACTTCTCAATTTTCTTAACTCCAGTAGAGTACAGCCCTAATATCTCATGTCCCTTGATAATTATACAATCTCTTATTCCGGAGGATCTGCTCATTAAGTAAGCTGCACCATGTCCATTGTTTTTATATCCTCTTTTAATGGGGTCCCAAGATTATGCATAATACTCTCACTGCCATCCAAGGTTTTGAAGAGGTTTGACAATACTTCTTTCATGGCTCTAGATACAAAAGCAAATATTTAAAAAAAAAGAAAGACCTGCGTTTATTAAGTGCTTTTTATGACCTCAGTCCACACTAAAACGCTTGACTGAAATATTTTTAAAGTGTAGTCATTGTTGTAATGTAGGAATAGCAGCAGCTAACTTGTGCACAGCAAGCTCCCATAAATAGCAATGTGATAATGACCAAAAAAATCTGGTGTTATTTGATTGTTGATTGGTCAGGACACTGAAGGGAATTCCCCTTGACGTCTTTGAAATGATGTCCACCTGACTCAGGGCCTTGGTTTAATGTCTCATCCACGTGAGAGCATTGCGGGTAGTGGAGCACTTCCTCAGTACTACACTGAGAGCATCAATCTTGATTTCATGCTTAAGTCTCTGGAGTAGAACTTGAACCCATTCTAAGAGTTAAGACTGCTACCAACTGAGCCACAGCTCATCATTTTTATTATTTACTCTTCATCCAGCGATTGATTTGGATCCCCAGCTCTCATATATATTGTGAACCCTCCCCTACAAACCCTTCCTTACATATCCCCCCCCCCCACCTTACCCCCGGACCCCCAGCTTACCACTCAACAATTCACTCTTGATCTGTCTGACTGGTATAAATGGGTCTCTTGTTAACTTGGGGGTGGGGGGGCGGGAGTCTGTATCGGTGGGAGTTTTAAGAGAATAAAGAAGCTCACGTAAGGAGGCTGATGTGGCATCGTTTACTTTGCTGTGCTGAAAATACACTTCCTTTGCTCATAAAGAAATGACCCAGAATGCCCTATGCTTCCTGTAAATGAGAAGAATGCAAGGTGACTGCAAATCTTGAATTATTGGAATAAAATCCCAAGACAAAGTAATGACTTTGCATTTTTATTTTCAAATCTTGGATGCACGGTATTATGATCCCTTCAGAATATTTCTGGCACAGTCTACTGCACTGAAAGATATTTGCAACTGATTCATTTCTCGTTCTGTATTGGTTTTCTCAATGAATGTGTCATAAAATCTTAGTGCTCTGTCCCTCAGCCACACACATTGTCACTTTGATATGCTTTTTAGTTAAGGCATTAACTTCTGCTTAATTAAATTAAAATAGTTCACTGACTTTGGGAAAAACTCTTTTATGTTCCTTAGATGCAAGTTGCAAATTGTTGTCCATGGTAGATTCCTATAATGTACTCATTTGTAGCAATTTTTATTTAACAATTGCCAAAATGTGAAATAAATATATCAGAAAGAAAGAAAATGCTGAAAACATTATCCTCAAAATTACAGTGTGCAAATATTAGCATTGGAAACACTCTCTTTGTCCTTTGCAATGTAATCAGCAACTGTTAAAAGAAAGCAAATCAAAAACAAAAATACCTGGTAAAACTCAGCAGGTCTGGCAGCATCTGTGGAGAGGGACACAGTTAACGTTTCAAGTCCAAATGACTCTTCATCGGAACTAAGTAAAAATAGAAGAGAGTTGAAATATAAGTTGGTTTAAGGGAGGGTGGGACAAGTAGAGCTGGATAGGGGGCCAGTGATAGGTGGAGATAAACAAAATATGCCACAGACAAAAGGACAAAGAGGTGTTGAAGGTGGTGATATTATCTAAAGAATGTGCTAATTAAGGGTAGAAAGCAGGACAAGCAAGGTACAGATAGCCCTAGTGGGGGTGGGGTGAAGGAATTGAGGTAGAAATAAAACAATGGATGGAAATATATTTTAAAATAATAGAAATAGGTGGGAAAAGAAAAATATATATAAATTATTGGAAAAAAGGGGGATCGGAAAGGGGGTGGGGATAGAGGAGAGAGTTCATGATCTGAAATTGTTGAACTTAATATTCAGTCCGGAAGGTTGTAAAGTGCCTAGTTGGAAGATGAGGTGCTGTTCCTCCAGTTTGCGTTGAGCTTCATGGAACAATGCAGCAGGCCAAGGACAGACAAGTGGGCATGAGAGCAGGGTGGAGTGTTGAAATGGCAAGTGACAGGGAGGTCTGGGTAATGCTTGTGGACAGACCAAAGATGTTCTGCAAAGTGGTCACCCAGTCTGCATTTGGTCTCTCCAATGTAGAGGAAACCGCATTGGGAGCAACAAATGCAGTAGACTAAGTTGAGGGAAGTGCAAGTGAAATGCTACTTCACTTGAAAGGAGTGTTTGGGCCCTTGGACGGTGAGGAGAGGGAAAGTGGTGCAACACTTCCCAGCATCCGCAGTTTTTTGCTTTTACCTTAGTGTTAAAAGAAAGCAGTTGGCCAAGGGTTTTCAATACATCGCAGCTTGTGTATGTCGAAGATCACACAGAATAATGCTAGGGCCATTATGATTTGAATTTTGAACTGATTGATTTGGAATCTGTAGTTGAAAGCAGATGACAAGATCAATTGTATCAGTTTTTCTGCTCCCTGTCTCCTTGAGTGTTACTGTTTCGAGGAAAATGGAGTTGGTAACCTTACCCCTCCCTCTCTCTTCAACCTTCTCCAGTACCACAGTCCTGCGAGATACTTGCACTTCTCCAATACTGGCCTCTTGAACATCCCCAATTTTAATTACTCTGCCGTTGGCTGCTTTGCCTTCAGCTGCCTGGGCCCTAACTTCTGACATACCCTCTCTAAACCTCACTGCCTCTCCACCTCTCTTTTCTCCTTTAAGACACTCCTCAAAATCTACCTCATTAGTCCAAGCTTTTGGTCATCTGCCCTAATATTTTTTTGTGACTCGCTGTCAAATTTTGTTTGGTAATGAAACTGTGAAAAACATTGGGATGTTCTATCATGTTAAAGGCAAATAGGGAAATGCAAGTCATTGTTGTTAAACTCACTGATGTACTCACTGCGATTACGATAGCCTACCATAGGCAGGAGTGTATGTCTGAAACAAGTTGTTTCTTTTAGAGGCAACTAGGATCCTAATTTATGATTTTAAGGAGTACATAGGTGGAAAGCAGAACGTGCAGACTCACTCATTTGTACAGACGGTTCAATCAGGAAACTAGAGTAATTTTTTTTGAATGGTGAACGTATGTGAAGCTATAAGGAGCAGCTTCACAAAAAACCCCTGTGGGCTGATGTTGGCCTCGTCTCTGAGGACCCACATTTGGCCTCTACCAGTGTTCCAGCCAACAGGCGTTCCTGGGGTGAAGTGAGCAGTGTTGGGACTCCACTGCACCACCCACAGCTCACCTGCTGAATTTGAGGCCCTGACCTGCAAAGCACCAGGGGGCCTCCTTACAATGGAATGACAGCCAGATATTCAGCGACCCAAAAGTCCAATTCAGTCCCTTTGTATCAGTTACACTTCCAAGCCAGAGCAGGTAAATAAACTGATTTGAAATGTCAAATTCTGAAATGAAATATTAATGGCCTTTCTCCTTGCTTACAGATTTCCAGATAATGGGCTGTGTGCATTGCAAAGAAAAGGCATCGACGAAATCCCAAGCTGAAGATGGGGATGGATTCTTTAACCAAAACACGAACCCACGCTATGGACCGGACCCCACCAATCAGCCTCAGCCTGCAGTCTTCACAAGGATCCCTGACTTCAACAGCTTCCATGACACTGCCAACACGGCACTGACACCTTTTGGTGGCTCTGTTGGCTACCCAACTGGGTCACTTCCAACCAGAAGTGGAGGGGTGCCAGGTTAGATGCCCTGCTCACAAATTTAATTCCATGTAAAAATGTTGCGACCCGACTGGTATACCTTTTACTAGTGAAAGGCATTCTCAACAATAATTGTGCAACAGGTATAAATAGCTTAGCAGTTATAATATCAGTGATAAAGGGATATTGGAAAACTGTTGGAGAGAGAATATTCTTGGGTGGTGTAATAATTGTCCTTGTTCTGTTTGCTAAGGGCTTTAGAAGCCACAATCTCCTGTCATTGCAGTAAAGGATGTTGTTGATTCTGAGTCTTTTGGGTGGAAGTAAACACAAAATGAACAGAAGATAGCCTAACTATTAAACCACCTTTATTTATGGGCATTAATAACTTTTTTCTGATAATTGTACCTCGCTTCCAATTTCCCTCTCAGTCATTTCAGTTTCAATCCTAATGATCTAATGATTGTTTTCTCCTTTAGCTGATTCCAACTGAAGTAAGACGGTGAATCAAAAACTATTTTTGATCTGCAGCCTCCAGAGAGTCTATCTGTAAAAGAGTTCAGCCCAGATATTCTTGCTGAACTTGCCTGCCTGTCCTTATCTTCCTCTCTTCCCAAATATTAGGAGAAAATCTCTACGCCAATACTGACATTACTAGGGTACAAACCCATTGACCTGACAGCTTGCTGCTCCATTTAGGGGGTGGAGGGGGGATGACACAGGTCAGTTTGGCCAAAGATGTGAAGGCCTCGGTTCTGCTGTGTTAATGCTTTCTCACAGGCATGGCCCGTGGTCAAATAGCAATTGATCTCTGAGATAAAAGCAAAAAACTGCGGATGCTGGAAATCCAAAACAAAAACAGAATTACCTGGAAAAACTCAGCAGGTCTGGCAGCATCGGCGGAGAAGAAAAGAGTTGACGTTTCGAGTCCTCATGACCCTTCCACAGAACTGAGTGAATATTAGGAGAGGGGTGAAATATAAGCTGGTTTAAGGTAGTGGGGTGGGGGAGAGAAGTGGGGGGGGTGGGGGGAGAGAAGTGGGGTGTGGGGGGTGGTTGTAGGGACAAGCAAGGCAGTGATAGGAGCAGATAATCAAAAGATGTCACAGACAAAGGAACAAAGAGGTGTTGAAGGTGGTGATATTATCTAAACAAATGTGCTAATTATTATTATTGTGATAATATCACCAACTTCAACGCCTCTGTGTTCCTTTGTTCTTTTGTCTGTGACATCTTTTGATTATCTGCTCCTATCACTGCTTGCTTGTCCCTACAACCACACCACCCCCCTCCACTTCTCTCCCCCCACCCAACCGCAGCGCCCCCCCCCCCCACCACCTTAAACCAGCTTATATTTCACCCTTATCCTTGGATTCACCCAGTTCTGTTGAAGGGTCATGAGGACTCGAAACGTCAACTCTTTTCTTCTCCACCGATGCTGCCAGACCTGCTGAGTTTTTCCAGGTATTTCTGTTTTTGTAATTGATCTCTGACTTCAATTGGCATTTTAATACTCATTTTCAGTTCTGCTTACAGCTATTGTGTGGCAAGTATACCTACTTCATGTAGGCATCATTTACCAGACCAGGTGTAACTGGATTCCATCAGACAAACCCACAGAAATGAGGTGGAGATGGAGCGAGTGGGGTTGGGTGGAAAGTTCACCTGGACGACCTCTGTCAGACATTCCCACCTGGAATGGGACAGACACACGGTAGAAATGCTGCTCTGATTTCCTGCACTCTGATTCCCACTCCCCATCTACGTCCCTCTGTCCTTGCAAACTACCGACTCCATCTGCAGCCTCCCTTTTTCCTTCACCTTCTTGAATGTGTTGTATCCCTCTGCAGATCTCTCAAAAATTATATCCCCTGTGACTGTGACCATCCCTCTGCATCGTTCTCGACCTCTCTGCACTTATTACACAGTTGATGATGCCAAACATTTCCAACTCCATTCCTCCATTTACCTACTAGTGTTTTCACTTAGACTCTTTCATTCTTGCTCATCCAATCATAACCAGAGCATCTTCAACAATGGTACCTCACCCTGAGCCTAGAATTGATCTTTAATTAGTTCCCTCCCCTTCCTCATCTACATGCTTACTCTTAATGACATCAATTATAAATATTCAGTCAGCTTCTGCATATATAAGAAGGCATGCGGGATACTTGCCTTTATTAGCTGAGGTATATAATATAAGAGCAGGGAGGTTATGTTGGAGCTGTATAAAACGCTAGTTAGGCAACAACTGGAGTACTGTGTGCAGTTCTGGTTGCCACACCATAGGAAGGATGTGATTGCACTGGAAAGGAGATTCACCAGGATGTGGCCTGGGCTGGAACATTTCAGCTATGAAGAGAGACTAGAGAGGCTGGGGTTGTTTTCCTTAGAGCAGAGAAGGCTGAGGGGGGACCTGATAGAGGTATACAAGGTTATGAGGGGCATAGATAGGGTAGATAGGAAGGAACTTTTCCCCTTAGTGGAGGTGTCAATAACCAGGGGGCATAGATTTAAGGTAAGGGGCAGGAGGTTTAGGGGGGATTTGAGGGAAAACCTTTTCACCCAGAGGGTGGTTGGAATCTGGAACACGCTGCCTGAGGGGGTGGTAGAGGCAGGAACCCTCACGACATTTAAGAAGTACTTAGATGAACACTGGAAATGCCAAAGCATACAGGGCTACAGGCCAAGTGTTGGAAAATGGGATTAGAATAGATAGGTGCTTGACGGCCGGCACAGACACAATGGGCTGAAGGGCCTGTTTCTGTGCTGTATAACTCTGTGACTCTATGATATGTGAACATCACCTTGCTCCACCTCATCATCATCTATGTCCGCTTACTCTGTGTTGTCTGTCTTCTTGTCCGACATCCTAGGTTTGGATGAGCTGAAACTTCTCCCGCCTAAACTTTTGGAATACCAGCGAGATTACCTTTGGCCCCAAAACAAACTCCAATCCCTTTCCGCTGATTCTAGACATTTCCTTTGGTTGAACCAGGGTGAATCAGCTTTCTCTTCAGCTCCAAGCTAACCTGCTGACCCCATGCATCCAGCTGTGGCTCAGTGGGTAACACTTTCAACTCTGAGTCAGGAGATTGTGGGTTCAAGTCTCACTCCAGAAGTTTGAGCACAGAGATCTCAGCCAACCCTCTGGTGTAAGGCTGAGTGCTGTGCTGTCCTTCAGATACAATATTAAACTGAGGCCCTGTCCGGCCTCTCAGGTGGATATTACAGATCTCATGCCACTATCTTGAAAAAGAGCAGGCGAATTATCCCCAGTGTCCTGGCTTTTTTTTTTCATTTGTTCATGGGATGAATACATTGCTGGCTAGGCCCAGCGTTTATTGCCCATCCCTAATTGCCCTTGTTCAGAGGGCATTTAAGAGTCAACCCTCATTATTTTGGGTCTGGAGTCACATGTAGGCCAGACCAGGTAAAGAAGGCAGATTTCCTTCCCTAAAGGGCATAAGTGAACCAGATGGGTTTTTATAACAGTTGGCAATGGTTTCATGGTCATCATCAGATATTCAATTCCAAATTTTCATTGAATTCAAATTTCATCATCTGCTGTGGTGGGATTCAAACCCAGGGTCCACAGAGCATTACCCTGGGTCTCTGGAATACTATTCCAATGACAATATCACTATGCCACCACCTCCCCGATATTCATCCATCAATCCACAGACATATTATCTGGTCATAATCACTTTTTTTTGTGGGAGCTTGCTGTGTACAAATTCACTGTTGTGTTTCTTGCATTACAACAGTGACATTTCAAATGTGCTTTGTGAGCTGTGAAGTGTTTTGGGATGTCCTGAGATCATGAAAGGTGCTATATAAATGCAAATTCTACTTTCTTTGTATCTCCTCCATCACACGTAATTATTTACTGCCACGCTATAACATGTGCTGAGGTATAGGCAGAGACAGACCACTTGCTGCTGAACCCTCATCCATGCCTTTGTTTCCTGTAGGCTTGACTATTCCAGTACTTCTCTGACTGCTGCGCTGTCTGTAGACTGCGGATGGTATAAAACCACTAGCTTGCAGATGACACAAAGATTGGCTGAGTAGTGGATAGTGTCGAGAATAGCCATAATCTCCAAAACGATATAGATGGGTTGGTAGAGTGGGTGGTAAAGTGGCAGAAGGATTTTAACATAGAGAAATGTGAGGTCATACATTTAGGGAGGTCAAACAGTTACAGGGATTACAAAATAAATGGGAATATAATAAGAGGGGTAGATGAAGTGAGAGATCTTGGTGTACAAGTACACAGGTCCCTGAAGGCAGCAGTTCAAGTAGACAAGGTTGTAAAGAAGGCATATGGAATGCTCTCCTTCATTGGCAGAGGTATAGAATATAAAAATAAGGATATAATGTTGGAATTGTATAAAACACTGGTGAGGCCACAACTGGAGTATTGTGTGCAGTTCTGGTCACCACATTACAGGAAGGACGTAGTAGCTCTGGAGAGAGAGTAGTGCAGAGGAGGTTTACAAGAATGTTGCCAGGGTTAGAAAAGTGTAGCTACGAGGAGAGACTGGACAGGTTGGGGTTATTTTCCTTAGAACAAAGGAGGCTGAGAGGTGACTTGATTGAGGTGCACAAAATTATGAGGGGAATAGATAGAGTGGACAGGATAAAATTGTTCCCCTTGATGGAGAATTCTAGAACCAGGGGACATAAATTCAAGATAAGTGGCAGAAGGTATAGGAGGGACATGAGGAAGAACTTTTTTATACAGAGCGTAGTGGGTGTCTGGAATTTGCTGCCCAAGTTGGTGGTAGAAGCAGAAACTCTAAACTCTTTTAAAAAGTGCTTGGATCTGCACCTGAAGTGCTGTAAGCTGCAGGGCTATGGGCCGGATGCAGGAAGGTGGGATTAGAAAGAGCACTGGGATGTCCTCAGGCTGGCATGGACAAGATGGGCCGAATGGCCTCCTCCTGTGCTGTAACTTTTCTATAGTTCTATGGAGCTACAAATTTGATAGCCAAAGCCTCATATTTGAAATTCCCTTTCTTGTGTTTACATCACTTCACGGCCTCACCCTCCCTCCCTTTAGAACCCGCCCCAAATCCTTCCTCTCAAAGTTTCGATTCCCCTGTCTCTTCAACAATTCACGCCAGTGTTAACAGTCATACCATTCTGCACCTCAACTCGCATTCCCGATTCCCCTCACTCAGCCCCTCCATGCTCCTTTGAGATGCTCCTTAAAACTCACTTCTTTGGCCAAGTTTTTGGCTCCCATCTCCTGAAATGACTCTTGACTCAGTCTTCAGTCTATTGATTACAGCCCTGTAAAATACCTAAACCCACAGCCCCCCCTGAAATAGCCTAGCATCCAGTCAGTTGTCAAGGAGGCAACTCGGTTAGGGATGGGGCAATAAATGCTGGCTTTACCATTGACACTCATTTCCCATGAATGAATAAATAAAAATCCGAGCTTCCTTCATCCGGGTGCTGATCCATTTTAGTGGGTTAGTTGCTCTGTCCTCACCTGAACTGCTGTTTGCATTAGTGCTGAACCTTTTTATTTGAAGCTTCAACAGTGGAAGATTTTACATGTTCTGTTAAAAGCGTGCGCTTTGTCTGGATCGAAGAATATAATAAGGTGGCCCATTCCAGACAACAGCTATTGACATTGGACCCCAGTGGTGAAGAATTGTACTGATTGGAACTGGCCTGGGCTCCTGTATAGTGGCTTCCCTCTGTTTCTAAATATTTATATATTTTTTTTATTTCAGGGTAATATTTCCTCTACATACAGGCCTTGCATGTGCCACCAGTGACCCAGAGAAAGGCTAGCCTTCAGCTAAGCCTACCTCAGTGCTACACCTCAACTGGCATCCGGGCTACTGAAAGCTGCTAATTCTCCTTGTCACCCCTTTCCCAAATAATCTTCCGCCAGTTTTTTGTTATCGGAATTAACTGCAATGCCTGTTTGCAGGATCATTGGGCAACATGGCAACGACAATGGGGATTGATATTTAAACTGTTTATTTTAAATGCTCTCCATTATCTATATGCGTGAGTCAATGAGCTATGGGACTAGATGAGAATATGTACAAATACATTCATTTATCATCATACTGCTTGGAGTAATTATTGGAGTTCTGGAGGCCTTTTCTACTTAAAATATGTGGATTAACCATTATTTCAATGTATTTTAATCTTTGGAATATTTATTTTGCTACAGACTCAGTATATGGACCATGTCACATCAGTAAACTGCAGGGTTTGAAAATTTGTGCATCACTGTTTAGTCATATTAAACTTATATAAGCAGCTGAATCAACAGAAATTTAGCATCTCGTAGCAGCGCTTACTAAACAAAATGTGTCAGGAAAACATAGAAAAGAATCCAATTCTCATCACGGCCCCAAACAAACTGTTTCCACTTTTTAAAGATTTCAGATATTAGTTTTCGATCCACTTCTTTAGCCAAAGATCAGCTTACAAATGTTTAGAGACCTCTGGTTGAACAAAGGAAATCCATTGCTGTGCTTTTTGGGTGAGGAGCTTTTTATAAACTCATTTCCCTTTCATAGAAAAATCTTACACAGAGGATGCAGCTTGTGCCCACGAACCTATCCCAGTGTCTTTACAGTGCAGAATGAGGGCATTCGGCCCATCAAGTCCGCACTGGCAACTTCCTATTTCATGCTTTTGTGTCAACTTTTCCCAATCAATTTTGCTCTGTTGATTGTTCTGTCTGTAGTCAAATGACCTGGCCACTAATGTGGGGAACGCTACTGAAGTGTGTCACCCCCAACCTCTTTCTACCTTGTAAAGAAAATCACCGATTGTAGGAGATAGGCCTGCAATTGTTGAAAGCAGCAGTGACTTTAGCACTTAGAAATGACAGCCACCACCAGCCTTCCAACCACTTTCCCTCTTGGTGATGACAAAAAATTCCCCTCAACTTCCCAACCAACCTCGATTTTACTAAAAAAAAAAATAAAAATAGGATATCTCGGAAAGGGATTAATCATCCATTGGAGTAGAGTGGCGTGGCCTCACTCCCAGGGATACAGTGCCAACAACAGCCCAGATCTTCCAGCCTCCTGTTGGTCATACCCCAGTGGTACCCTGGAAGATGCGCCAGGTCCCCTCAGAAGTCCCAACACAAGGCCTCCATGGGAATTGCCCCAGGAAGTTTCAAATTCCAATGGATAATTCCTTTTTGCTAGGGCCCTCTGAAAAAGTCTCCTACTCTGAGTTAGAGTCATAGGCTTTAGAGGGTTACGACTTACTTACCTGGATAGTTACCCAGGAAATGTTAGACAAAACTAAACTAACTCCTGAAAAGTAAACAACTGACACACCCTCCGACTCCATCGCCCATCGACACTCTGAGACCACTGACCCACTCACTTCCGACTGACCTGACCTGATCCAACGTCACCACCCTCCCCACCCTCCCCACCCAACAGTGATTGTCACTCCCTAGAAGATTCAACCCAATGAAAAGAGTCTAAGTTCTTGGTGGATAATTACCCTGATGACTATACAGATCAGTACATGACAGACATTGTCCCCCACAAGCCTCATATAACTGTATTGCTGGGAGGATGAGATTCATCTGTGATACCTCTGACTACGTCAATCCTTTCATCTCTCATGTCTTACCTCCTATTCTGGCCTGATGCTGTAACTCAAAACCCTTCTCTCCTTGCGCCACTTAATTTCATTCATTCTGCCTGTCAGTGGCCAGGGTTTCAAAGGCTATGTTGCACTCCTTCATAGGAACAGGAGGAGGCCATTCAGCACCTTGAGCCTGTCCTGCCATTCAATTAAGTCATGGCTGATCTGCACTTTAACACCGTCAACCTGACTAGGCTCCATAACTCTTAACCCCTTTACCCAACAAAAATCTAACAACCTCAGTTCTGAAATTTTCAATTGATCCCCACCTCAACAGCTTTTTGAGGAAGCGAGTTCCAGATTTCCCTTACTCTTTGTGTGAAGAGTTGCTTCATGACATCACCCCTGAACAACCTAGCTCTAGTTTTAATATTTTGTTTGTGTACCCTTAAAATCCTGTCATCGTCATGAACAATTCAGTTAGACCTTCTCCTAATCTCTGTTCATGGGAATACAAGCCTAGTCTATACATGGGAATACAAGCCTAGTCTATACATGGGAATACAAGCCTAGTCTATACATGGGAATACAAGCCTAGTCTATACATGGGAACACAAGCCTAGTCTATACATAAGAATACAAGCCTAGTCTATACATGGGAATACAAGCCTAGTCTATACATGGGAATACAAGCCTAGTCTATACATGGGAATACAAGCCTAGTCTATACATGGGAATACAAGCCTAGTCTATACATGGGAATACCAGCCTAGTCTATACAACCCTGTCTTCATAATGAAACGCTTTTAGCTCCAGAAATCATCAAGTCAATCTACAGTGTTTCCTTATTATCTGACCTTTTGTCAGCCATCCTGATTCATGAACCCCTCCATCTCAGCAAGATGTCCAGCCCGAGGGAACTGAGCATTGTTCATTGAGGCAGCCAGCAACAATAAATATATGTACCTATTCTTGCCAACTTGGTAAAACATCCCAAGGGGCTTCACACAAGCTTTATCAAACAGAAGTTCACACCAAGCAGCTAACCATAAGGAGCAACTAAACCTCTCCATTGGCTCTCTCATTTGTTTAGAGAGGGAATTCCGCAGCTTAGTCTAGGCACCTGAAGGCGTGGACGCCAATGGTGGACTGATCGATATCAGGAGAGGTGAAGAGGCCAGAATTAGAGGAGTTCGGAGATCTTGGCGCAGGAGGCAGTCAGAAACTGGAGTGGCCCATCAGAAAGAAGAGTGCAGGAACATTTTGAGCAAGTTACTCTGCATTCAAACACTTGTGAACAAGATCCACAGCAGCTGATGTTATTGGACTAAGGGGAAGGTTTTATCTGAGTGAAGTTGTAGATCTGTTTATGAAGGAAGTGTTTCCTGCCTTTGGGATATGAGAGGAATCTTTCCTCAGTTTCTTCCCTCACAGAATGTGATGGGGTTAAAGTACAATGAAACCTGTAGAAATTTGTTTATTTTCCATTTTGTTGCTGTTGATTGTATTTTGTGTTTGATTGAAACAGGAGGTGTGACCCTGTTTATAGCATTGTATGACTATGATGCCAGGACAGAAGATGACCTCACCTTCAGGAAAGGAGAGAAGTTCCATGTAATCAATAGCTCGTAAGTACTGGAGACAGAGTCAGTTGTTGATGATGACAAGTGCTCAAAACACACAGGTCAAATTCCTCCCAATATGTGCACAGTTTGCACTGTCAAACCTCAAAGCAGAGGGCACAGTCACATGTTATTTTTCTGTTACTGACTAACTAAGGGTAGTCAGTGAGGAAAGGCACTTGTCTTGAGAACTAATCATTGTTTTAATGTCGACGCAGGAACTGGGATGATCGGTGGGTCCAAGTTCCTGGCCTTGACTTCCTGTTTTAGTTTTGTATTTTCTGGGGGGAGCAGCAGAAATGCAGGAAAATGTAGAGTCGAGTTTTGTGATTGGAACACCGTGGTCATTCTGTTGGACTCTAATGTACGAGATGGTTTAATTTAATTTCCGGTGGGTTTGATTTGTGCTGTTTTGCAATCCCAGAGCTGTGAGTTCTACTGTAACCGGCTAAAATCGAGCACTTTTGATGCTGTTTCTTTCACATTTCGTTGAACCTCAATCTCAGACACATCTTGCAGCTAAAATACAAAACCAGGATTCACCCTGATGCTGTGCTAGTCACAAGTCAGTTTGCAAGAGCAGGCGGAGTGAGGAGGGAATAGATAACACACAGTCCTTGCTTTGTTAGGTTCCTTTAGTCGTCACATTGTATTGCTCTTTCCAGCAACTTTTGCAGCACTTTTAAATAAATTGACATTGAATCTACTTTCCAAACGTTAATGATATATTTAACAATTTTACTATTTTATCAGAATCATTAAGGCTGCATGATAAACCAATCAGAATGTGGGCTTTTGCTGCCCCCTGGTGGCTTCACTTTGCTTTCCTCAATGACAGAACAAGAGCACCTGATAGCCCAGATTTTGCAGGGAAAATAACAGCATGTGAACAGCATGTAATAATATAAACGTGCAAATTGGCTAGAAACTTGTGGCAAGGAAGAGATACTTCATGAATTGCAAATCGCCAAAAGTTGCTGGGCAATTTGCTCCGCTCGACTGTTAGCTTTTCAAATAAAAAAGGCACCTTGCCCTCAAACCTCTCTTGAGAGTTTCATGGGGCAGGATTTTCAAGTCGTCGGGCGGGTGGGTCCGGGAGCAGCCGGGAAACGGCCCAGCACCCACAATCGGTCACCCCACCGCAATTTCCCACTGGCTGGTCAATTAACAGCGCTGCCAGGGTTCAGGGTGGGGGGTGGTTGGGGCAGGAGGAGGGTGAGGACAGAAATCTGCGCATGCGTGGGAGGGAGCGCGGCACTGAAAGTTCCCAGGAGGCACAGAGCTGCCTCAGGGAGCTGAATAACTTTAAAAATCAAAAAGGTGAAAAACCTATCCCCACATAGCACTCACTGACACGAACATAAATGTATTAAAAATGATGTCGAATTTTTTTTTAAATTCATGTTGGAAACCTCATCCTGCCCGTGAATGAGGCTTCCTTAAAAATCCAAAGGCCTGGCTGATTGGCCTTCCTGCCAACTGAAAGGTTGGACGGGCAGCGAGAAAGAGCTTTGAAGTAATTGATTAATGGCCTTAACAGACCCCTGAATTGTCGGCGGGGGTGCTGCCGACTTTCACCCCCGCCCGTCGACCGAAATATTGCGCCGGTGCACAATGACGTTGGCACGCTCGCCCAGCATCATCGCGCAGTATTTTACACCCGCCCGCGGGACAGAAAATCCTGCCCATGGAGTTGCTGCATTTGCGCATTAGTTACACATTAAACTCACCACAGAAAGTTAAGTCAAGTAATTAAACGTGCAGGTCCCCTTTTTACTGATGTAATAGTTGTGAATGACTGACAGTCAACCCCTTTGGCCCTGAAAGTGAACAGTTATAAACGTGATGTGAATTGCCGTTAAAGAATTTGACAATGCCAGATTTAATTATTTTCTATTTTTTTCCTGCTTTTTCCTTTTTACCTTTCCCCCCCTCAAACGAATCTGTCTTTCTCCCCACTTTATTTCTCTTTCTCTACCGGATTTGATTCTAATTCGCCCGCCTTCTCTCTCATTCCTCTGTTTCTTTCTCAATCCTTCGATCTCATTGGGTTATGGAATTTGCTGTTTGTCCTGTTCACGGAGATCCTGAATGCTCCGTTGCCCTCAGCACGCTGTTATCAGCTCGCGTTTCTAGCAGCTTTATGATCAAGAAATCTTTGCGTTGAAGGGTAGTTGAAGTCTAGCACACTGTGCCCCGCTCCGGCAAATTCTGTTGTAAAGTTTCTGTTTATACAGAGCAAATTGGAGACCACCACTGGGATATCACAACAGTTTCTGCACATCCTTTTGATCTGTAACATTTGGCCTGTGTTCAGGACACCTCGATGAAGCTGTAATGTCGAAGTGCGGGGGGAAAGAAACCCAGAAATAGCTGAGTAAACGTTAAATACCGGTGTAGTCAGGTAGCAGTGCCACCTTTGTAAAGACTGTCTTACACGGAGCAAAAATTGGAAGTATGAGAACATTCTAGAAATCAGGAAAATGCCGCATTGACCAACAGGCGGAGGAAAAAGAAAATCACTTTGAAGCTTCTGGTGGGAAAAGTGAATTTAATCAGGGCAAATGGGACAATGGAATGGGGTCCCTAGAGGAAGCAGGAAATTGAATGCAGCTGACTGAGGGAGCTGGTGGCTTGTGATGCATCAGTAAAAGCCCGACTGGAGATATAGAGAAAGAAAAGTCCAGTAAAGAAAGGGATGGATCGTGTAAAGTTATGGGGAGGCAAGGTGGAAAGAGGTTTGAAGCAAAATGAATTAAATTGATGTGGTTTATTAAAGCTGGAAAGAAACTATTGAGTGGAATGGGGGATAGATGATGAAAGGGATACATTTCGGCTGACCTTCTTAGATGTCAATTTTCATCTCTAGTGTCATTTACTCTCTGATCCGTGTTGTACATTTTCAGAAAGTTATTCACTTTTTGAGCAATAACTGTAAAACCAGAGTTAATTCATAAAGGATATTGCATAAATGTTTGCCTAAATACTGAACTGGTTCTAAAGGTTGCAGTCTTATCAAGAGCCCTTCGTATGTCGCTCTGTCTCTGTTCTGTCCCCATTTGAAGGAGGAAAGGGTGTGTGAAACCTCTTTTCAACAACCCCACCATCGGCAAGTTCCCCTCCCCAAGCCACTCACCATCCTGACTTGGGAACATATCTCCATTCCCTCACTGTCACTGAGTCAAAGTCCTGGAACTCCCTCCCTAACAGCACTGTGGGTGTACCTACACCACATGGACTGCAGCGGTTCAAGAAGGCAGCTCATCACCACCTTCTGAAAGGCAACTAGGGATGGGCAATAAATGCTCGCTACACTCATATCCAAGGAGTGAATTAAACTTCTGTCTGAATTTGCCATCCTCTTAGATTAGGTTTTCAGGATAACCTTGCAGATCCTCTGGGTGGGTGATGAATGGCTGCAGGAAGCAAGAGGCGATAGAGACGGTGTTGTGTGTACCAGACTCCTGTCAAAACAGAAGTCCCTTCAATACCTGCTGTAACCTGGTTTCTGATTTCTTTGCCATTTTCTTGGCATTGTCCTAGTTGATTTCTCTTTGGGTATAATTGAATTCTGAGAGTTATTTCCTGGAGTTGGATTAGCCCTGGATGGAGTGATCATTACTAACCAAGCAGTGAGCAGCACAGAATGCCTCAATCGTGGAATCCAGTCCAGGTTCCCGCTGTTTTGCAGCTCAGTGTGTTTTTGTCGGCTCGCTCTGGTTCTCCATTTTACTTTATTGTGCTCTTCTCCGCCGATGCTGACAGACCTGCTGAGTTTTTCCAGGTATTTCTGTTTCTGTTTTTGTTTTGGATTCCCAGCACTGATGCTCCTTTGGATGTTCCAATCTATGCTGGAGATCTATATTCTGCTTATTAAGGCAATTTTCTAAAGGATGGATATTTCCCTCATTTTCACCAGCCCCAGCCCACACACTGGCTGATCTGGATATTGTGGAACTCCCATCAGCTGCTTCTCTTAACCCAGAGTTAAATTTACCACCATCTCGCCTGTTGGACATGAACAAACATGCTACAGGGATGTGCTCTGGGATCTGACACTGTTGGCAGTTGCAGCAGGTGCAGACACAGCCTGTGGCCCATTCACACACAGACCCGAGCTGCTCTGCCAGCGTAATTTGGAAGATGTGAACATTTGTGAAGATAGCCATCCACATTTAATACCATAGTAAAGTCAAGGGAAAAGAGATGAGAAGTTCCTGGTATGCACGGACAAAGAATATTAATTCCTGGGTTTCCCAGCCCCACCACGCCCTCACAAATCCCGAAAAACATAGGAACAGGAGGAGGCCATTCAGCCCCTCAAGCCTCTTCCACCTTTCAACAGCATCATGGCTGACCTCTGACCTAACTCCATTTTCCTGCTTTTGCCCCATGTCCCTTAATACATTTAGATAATTTAGATAGGTTTGGATAATAAAAATCTATCAGTCACAGTTTTAAAATTAGCAATTGATCTAGCACCAATTATCATTTGTGGAAGAGATTTTTTGTGAAGAAGTGGTTCCTGATGCCACTCCTGAAAGGTCTTAGCCCCAGTGTTTGGACAATGCCCCAGCTCTGGACTCCTGAGTGAGTGGCAATAGTTCCTCTCAATCTGTTTCCCTTAATATTTGTAAACTTTGATTAAATCACCTCCTTAATCTTCTAAATTCCGGGAATAGAATCCGAGTTTGTGTAGTTTCTGCTCATAATTTAATATTTGAAGCCCAGGTATCATTCTGGTAAATCGACACCACACTCCCTGCACCTTACATTGTCCAAACCTGCTGACAGTGACTCCAGATGCCCTGCAGTCAGATCACATGTACAACCTGTTCTTCACTGGGTTGTAACTTCCCAGCTCCAGGTGAGTGTAACCCGGTGGGGTGGGGGGGGGTGTGGAGAGAGAGAGAGAGAGAGAGAGAGAGAGAGAGAGGAGTGGGGGGGGTGGGGGAACCCTGCCCTGGACATTCCCGGGTAAGGTTTGTGTGGCAATTGCCCAGGAAGTGCTAACTCCCGGGGCAGAATTTTACATCCGGCGGGCGCCCAACCCGATTGGGCGTAAGATTGCCCATGAGTGAGAGTCCCGGTCATCGCACGATATTTCAGATGGTGGGCACGCGCGGGTACCAGAACCACACCCACCGATAATTAAGAGGCCGTTTAATCCACTCACCAGTCCAATTGAGGGCGATTTTTCGTTGCCCATCCGATTTCACACTCGTCATTCCGGCAAAACGGGCAAGCGGCCAGCTGACATTTTCAGAGCATCGCCAGTGTGAGTAGTGAGCAGTTTTGGAGATAGTTTGCTGCTGGTTGCTTATTGGTACTTGACAGCTTCATTCTGAGCATTTCCAGGCTTCACTTCAGGACTCATTGGTGTCTCCAAGGCCCCCGGAGGATTCAGACCGTGTGGATCCTTCTGGGTATCAGACAGCCTTCCCTTACCCTGGTTATAGGGTTTGTGGTCTCCGCTGGAGGCACCTCCTCTGAGGGGGAAGAGAGGGGCAGAAGGGGGAGGAGGCCGGGTGTCCCAGTGCAGATTCCAGGGGAGGGACCTGTGGGAGGAGAGGCGCTGGCACAAGGGGAGCAGGGCCAGCAGGTAGTCCAAGGCAGAAAGGGCCGCAGAAGATGCCACTATCCTGCTGCCAGGGTTTACAGGCAGCGATGCAGCTACCTCAATATGTCTGAGGTGCAGTGCCGAAGGAGGCTCTGCCTCTCTAGGGAGACAGCGACCTCCATCTGTCAGATGATTGGCTCCGACTGGGAGGGTGGACACCCCAAGTCAGTGTCCCTGAAGGTCACTATACCTCCAGCTCTTTCCAGCACTGCGCCCAGGAGCGCTGCACCACATGATGGCTGCTCACCAGCGCCACCACCTCCTCCCATACCCTCTTGGTGAGGTGCAGTGACCTCTTCTTCCCATCTCTGGGGACAAGGGTGTCCCTCCTGGCAGCCTCCTCCTTCAAGAGGACAGCAAGGCACTCGTCCGAAAAGCAGGGGGTTGAGTGCCCACCTGAGCTGCCCCCCCCCACCCCTGCCTGCTGTGTCCAGCCGCACTCGAATCCATCGTCAAATTACAGGAGATGTCCCAGTGTGGCAGCCTGACAGGGGCAGCCAGGGCTGCTTTTAAACTGGCCGTCGGGTCACCATTAGACCCGGCAACTGACAGGCCCCCACCCCCGTCCCCGCCTCCGCCCCCACCCCCACCCCCACCCCCCACCCCCGTCCCCGCCTCCGCCCCCACCCCCACCCCCACCCCCATCTCCATCCCCACCCCCACCCCCGTCCCCATCTCCATCCCCACCCCCCACCCCCACCCCCACCCCCACCTCCACCTCCACCCCCACCCCCACCCCCCACCCCCACCCCCACCCCCCCACCCCCACCCCCACCCCCACCTCCATCCCCACCCCCACCCCCATCCCCACCTGCAACCCCACCCCCACCCCCCACCCCCGTCCCCATCTCCATCCCCACCCCCCACCCCCACCCGCACCCCCACCTCCACCTCCACCCCCACCCCCACCCCCATCCCCACCTGCACCCCCACCCCCACCTCCATCCCCACCCCCACCCCCACCCCCACCTCCATCCCCACCCCCACCCCCACCCCCGTCCCCGCCTCCACCCCCACCCCCACCCCCACCCCCCACCCCCCACCCCCACCCCCCACCCCCGTCCCCGCCTCCACCCCCACCTCCACCTCCACCCCCACCCCCACCCCCATCCCCACCTGCACCCCCACCCCCCACCCCCACCCCCCACCCCCGTCCCCGCCTCCACCCCCACCCCCACCCCCACCCCCACCCCCCACCCCCGTCCCCGCCTCCACCCCCACCCCCACCCCCACCCCCACCCCCCACCCCCGTCCCCGCCTCCACCCCCACCCCCACCCCCACCCCCCACCCCCACCCCCACCCCCCGTCCCCATCTCCATCCCCACCCCCACACCCACCCCCACCCCCACCTCCACCCCCACCTCCATCCCCATCCCCACCCCCACCCCCACCCCCACCTCCATCCCCATCCCCATCCCCACCCCCACCTCCATCCCCATCCCCACCTGCACCCCCACCCCCACCCCCCACCCCCGTCCCCGCCTCCACCCCCACCCCCACCCCCACCCCCACCTCCACCCCCATTCCCACCTCCGCCCCCACCCCCATCCCCGTCCCCATCTCCATCCCCATCCCCCACCCCGTCCCCATCCCCACCCCCACCCCCCACCCCCACCCCCACCCCCACCCCCACCCCCACCCCCACCTCCACCCCCATTCCCACCTCCGCCCCCACCCCCATCCCCGTCCCCATCTCCATCCCCATCCCCCACCCCCACCCCCACCCCCACCTCCACCCCCCACCCCCACCCCCACCCCCACCCCCACCTCCACCCCCATTCCCACCTCCGCCCCCACCCCCATCCCCGTCCCCATCCCCACCCCCACCCCCCCCCCATCTCCATCCCCATCCCCACCCCCACCCCCACCTCCATCCCCATCCCCACCCCCACCCCCACCCCCATCCCCACCCCCCACCCCCACCTCCATCCCCATCCCCACCCCCACCCCCACCTCCATCCCCATCCCCACCCCCACCCCCACCCCCACCCCCACCCCCACCCCCACCTCCACCCCCATTCCCACCTCCGCCCCCACCCCCATCCCCGTCCCCATCTCCATCCCCATCCCCCACCCCGTCCCCATCCCCACCCCCACCCCCACCTCCATCCCCATCCCCACCCCCACCCCCACCCCCACCCCCACCCCCACCCCCACCTCCACCCCCATTCCCACCTCCGCCCCCACCCCCATCCCCGTCCCCATCTCCATCCCCATCCCCCACCCCGTCCCCATCCCCACCCCCACCCCCCCCCCCATCTCCATCCCCATCCCCACCCCCACCCCCACCTCCATCCCCATCCCCACCCCCACCCCCACCCCCATCCCCACCCCCCACCCCCACCTCCATCCCCATCCCCACCCCCACCCCCACCTCCATCCCCATCCCCACCCCCACCCCCACCTCCATCCCCACCCCACCTCCACCCCCATTCCCACCTCCGCCCCCACCCCCACCCCCACCCCCACCCCCACCCCCACCTCCACCCCCATTCCCACCTCCGCCCCCACCCCCCGCCCCCACCCCCACCTCCGCCCCCACCCCCATCCCCATCCCCATCCCCACCCCCACCCCCCACCCCCACCCCCCACCCCCGTCCCCGCCACCGCCCCCACCCCCACCCCCCACCCCCGTCCCCGCCTCCACCCCCACCCCCCACCCCCGTCCCCATCCCCACCCCCACCCCCATCCCCGCCACCGCCCCCACCCCCGACCGAGCAGATAATCAGGTAAAAAAAAGAGCGGAGCGGCAGTCCAACTCTGAGCGCCTCTCTGTGGAAGCTCAGGCCCATCATCTAATTCTGGCACTTTGTGGTCTATTACCAGCTCAGTAAAGTTGATCATCACTAAAAATTATTATTATATCTGTTATTTATTACAAATGACCACTGGCGTAATTCCCAGAATAGGCGGTAGATGGCAGTGCTGTTCCAATTAGTATTCAGCACAGATTTCAGCCCTTCTCAGCCTGGCTGTTGAGAATCTCCCCATCGACATTTCATTAAGTGTGGTAGATCAGTGGGAACTCTTCGTGTTTCTCTACACTTTAAAACACTGCAAGGCTCTGATATGAACCTAACAGATTTTGGCTAAAAAAAAAAAGAGCTACTTTTGCTGACGTGATTTTACGTATTAATCAAAAACAAAAACTGACAAAAGATAAACCTCTCTGCAAAGAAAATAAAGCCACCTTCACGTAGATAAATAGATAATTGGTTTATTGAAAAATCATTTTGGGCTGAATTGTGATGATGATACAAACAAAACGTAATAATTCATAACATAGTTATAGACAATCATTAAAATACAATCAAAGAGTAAAATAATAAAAGGGCTGTATGGAGATGAACATTTAAGTATACAAATAATTACAGTACATTGCAAGATTCAGGTCTCAATTTACAGAATAAAAATGAAAGGTCTACCGTGCTCCACGGTTTTTTATTAAAGCACATTTCACACTCTCAGAACGTCACAAACTGCTTCACCGCCAATGTATTATTTTGAAACACCATCGTTCTTGTACAGTACAGAGGGATGGCAGCACTAGAAGCCTCCACACAAAGCAATCAGATAAAGGGCGCGTTAATTTTGGCAAACATTTTCGCTCAGGCACTGGGAGAATTTCTCTGTTTCTCCTGGAATGGTAAAGCCTTATCAAAAAGACCCTTATGGGAAAGAGGTTGATGTTGAGCATCTGGTGTAAACCTTCAAATCATGGACTCCACATGTGCCATATATTTCCTGTTTTTAAAATTTGCTGTTATTATGCAGCACAAATGTGTTTTTTTTGAATATTTGAGTCAGTGTCAGTTAAGCTGTCAGGGAACACTCACAGTGAAAGTCTGGCTCTTGTCACATGAAGAGATGAAAAACTAGCCAACCCAGCACTATTCTTTACATCTGATTCAGAGCGACACTGGTCGAGATGGGACTGCCTGCGGGTCTAGCCAGCAACACCGGAGGGGGACCTAATGATGGGGCTTCTAATTGGAAAGATGCTTCAAACTTAGATTCAAGGCTGATAACAATCTTGCACTTGGCATCAATCAGCACATTGAGATTTGGCCTCTACTTTCTGTTTCCAGTTCCTGCCTCAGCAGCTGTCAATAATCACAGGCTCAAAGAAACTTACAGCACAGAAGGAGGCCATTTGGCCCATTATGTCTGTGCCAGCCCTAAAGAAGAACCATCCAGCTTAATCTCAATTTCCAGCTCTTGGCCTGTTGCTCTGTCACTTGCGTGCACCAAATGCATATCTCTTTTTTAAATGGATGAGGGTTTTTGTCTCGATCGCCCTTTCAATCGGTGAGTTCCAGACTCCCACAACCCTCTGGATGAAAAAGACTCCCCACTTCCCTCTAATCCTTACATGAATGACTTTACTCAAGGTTTGTGCCAAATTAAATCTTTTTTAAACTTCAAAAGGAGAAAACATCTCTAAAAGCATTAGCGCTTGAAACCTGCATCCTGGTAAATAGCCCAGCATCATATTTACTGCAGTGTTCCACCCTCATGGGCTCCAGCAAATGATGATTAATGGATTGGACGGATTGATGTTTGATTACTGATGTTTACAAGGATTTTGCCTATCAGAGTAGGTATTAGTACCCGCTGGATAAAAAAAACCCCTCAGTAATCCCTCTTCACATGGAAAGGTCCGTCCGAGATACAATTACCTCTGGCTTTCTGCATTGTCTGAAGTTCTATTCCACTGTTTATTGCGGGGCTGAGATGAAGTGTTGGCTGTGGGTGGGGGGAGGAGAGAACTCACTGTGTCGGGGGGAGGTGCTCGGTTTAAAAGTGAACAATTCCTTTACATTTGAGTGATACCACAACGTGTTGACAGCATTTGGCCCAACATGCTCATTCCTGTGTTAATGCACCGCATGAACTCCCCCCCCCCACCTCCCCCTTCACTTAACCCCATCAATATAACGTAGGAGTTGGAAGCAGCCATTCATTCCTTTCAGCCTGCTCTGCCATTCAATAAAATCACAGCTGACGTCTGAACTTCCACTCCTTCCCGCGCTCTCCCCATATCACTTCCTTCACTTAGAACCCAAAAAGCAATCCATGTCTGTCCTGAATAAACTCAGCAACTGAGCATTCCCAGTTCCCGGGGCTGGAGAATTTCAAAGGTTCACAACCCTCATCTCAGTCATAAATGATCATCGCCCTTATCCTCCTATTCCCTGCTCCTTCACATGCTTATCCACTGACTCAAAGCGTTTAGTCCATTAAATTCATGTGAACATATTTTTTGCAGAAAATAAGCATTTGCATATATGTAGCCCTTTCCACGACCCCTGGATGTCTCAAGGCGCTTTACAGCCAATGAGGCTCTTTTGAATGCGATGAGGGTTTTGGTCTCGATCGCCCTTTCAGACAGTTGTAATGTAGGTTAATTTGAGCTTAGCAAACTCCCACAATGTGATAATGACCGGATAATTTGATTTTAGAGATGTAGGGTTGAGGGATAACTCCCCTGCTCTTCTTCCGAATAGTAGAATGGACTGCAGCAGCTCAAGAAGGCAGCTCACTGCCACCTTCTCAAGGGCAACTAGGGATGGGCAATAAATGCTGGACCAGCCAGCGAAACCCACATCCCGTGAATGAATTTTTAAAAATGGGATCTTTCACATGTAGCCGCACAGGCAGACGGGGCCTCAGCTTAACGTCTCATCTGAAAGACGGCACCTCTGACAGTGCAGCGCTCCCTCGGTGCTGCGCTAGAGTGTCAGCTTTCATTTTTGTGCTCGGTGGGACTTGAACCGTGTTTATGTTTTAGTTAAAAGAAGAGTACATTCACCTCATCTGTTCTATTTCTCTTAATTGTTTTCAGAGAAGGAGATTGGTGGGAGGCTCGATCATTGTCAACTGGGAAAACTGGATATGTCCCGAGTAATTACGTGGCTCCTGTCAACTCCATCCAAGCAGAGGAGTATGTTACTAAACTATAAAATGACATTTTAGAGAATATCCACAACAGATGGCAATAAATGTTTACAACGTTTAAATGCAGTTTGCATAGCTGTTTGAACTTGGTTTTCTATGTAATTGCTGCCTGTTTATCTGGTAATGGAAATGCTTCTCATCAAAGACTCGCCATTAAAAATCACTTGCAGAACAATAAATTCTTGGTGACCCCAGCATGAAGAGTATTTTTATGTTACTTTTTTTCTCTGTTTGTGTTCTCTGCGCAGATGGTACTTTGGTAAGATGGGCCGAAAAGATGCAGAGAGGATGTTGCTGTGTCCTGGTAATCCGCGGGGAACCTTCCTAATTCGGGAGAGTGAAACAACCAAAGGTAGGTCAAGCAACTCACCCAGACAGGGGACAGACAGGTACGTGTCATCTACATTTAGAAAGACTTCTAAACCCAAGTCTTTTTTTAAATTCCTTCGTGGAATGTGGCATCACTGGCAAGGCCCGCATTTGTTGTCCATCCCTAATTGCCCTTGAACTGAGTGTCTTGCCCGACCATTTCAGTGAGCAGTTAAGAGTCACCCACATTGCTGGTGGGTCTGGAGTCACATGTAGGCCAGACCAGGTTAGGATAGAGATTTCCTTCCCCAACGGACACTAGTGAACCAGATGGGTTTTCACGACAATCGTTGAGACTAGCTTTCAATTCCAGATTTATTAATCTGCCTTGGTGGGATTTGAACCAATGCCCCCAGGGTATGACCCTGGGTCTCTGGATTACTGACTCCAGTCACATTACCACTACACCGTTGCCTTCAATACAGTCTGCAATAGTCACCTGACTCGAAAGCAGAATACTGCAGATGTTGGAAACAGAAAATGCTAGAAATGCTCAGCTGGTCTGGCAGCCTTTACAGAGAGAAAAAAAACCAAGGGTGGGATTTCCTGGCCCAGCTCGCTGGTGGGATCTTCCACTCCTGCCAAAGCCAATGGGCGTTTGGCTGGCTTGCTGCATTCACCGCAGTGAGACCAACCGCACCAGGGCCAGAAAACCCCAGCCAGAGTGAACATTTCAGCGGTTCTGATGAAAGGTCACCAATCTGAGATGTTAACTCTGCTTCCTCTCTCTCCGCAGATGCTGACGGACCTGCTGAGTGTTCCAGTGTTTTCTATTTTTAATTAAGTCACGTGACCCTATTGAATTCGCCTTCTGAATGTGCATTTACATTGAATCTATCAAACCAACTTGCAATTATGTAGACCCTTTAAAGTAGTAAAATGCCCCAAGATGCTTTACAGGAGCGATATCGAATAACGTTTGACACCGAGCCTGGTAATAAGGCAGCATTAGGACAAATGACCAAAAACTTGACGAAGGAAGTAGGTTTTAAGAAGGTTCAGAAAGGGGGAAAGATGTAGCAAGGCAGAGAGGTTTAAGGAGGGAATTCCAGAGTTTTGGGTTCAGTCAGCTTGAGACATGGCCACCAATGGTGGAGTGATTACAATTGGGGATACACTGGAGGTCAGAGTTGGAGGAGCACAGATATCTCAGAGGGTTGTGGCAATAGGGAGGGGCGAGACCATGAGGGATTTGAAAACAGGATGAGGTATTGTTCAATCAAGAGCCAATGAATTCAGTGAGCAGAGAGTGGGTGAACAGCACCTGATGTGATCAAAGCTCATGTTTATGGAGGATGGAAGATGACAGTCCGGCCAAGAGGGAATTGGAATTTTTTCTTTTAATTCTTTCACGGGATGTGAGTGTCGCTGGCAAAGCCAGCATTTGCTGTCCATCCCTAACAGCCCTTGAGAAGGTGGTGGTGGTGAGCCAAGTAGCCAAGTCTAGAGGTAAAAAAGGCATGGATGATGTTTCAGCAACACACAAACTGGTCACCTGGCCCCAGCAGGTCTATTCTGGTATTTCTACAACACGTGAGGTCCCTTCCACTATCAACATCCTTTGACAACCACTCCAAGGCAGGTATTCAAGCCTTATTGAGCAGGTGAACACAGATCAGTGTTCATGTTCAAAAGATGCCAGCAGGGACAATCATCCTAGTTGCAACAACAGAAGAGCAAAGAAGTGTTTCCCTGATTTCAGAAAGTAGTTATGAGGTTGGAGTTTGAATAAGAATGAAACGGTTGTGACTCAGGTGTTGGAACTCAGTGTGGTTCTGTTTGTTTTTATATTCTCATGTTCCCAGATTTCCTGATTCTCTCTCTTGATTTACAAGTTACCGTACAATGATATTATATGTTTTTATAATTGGTTTCATCCATCAGCTTTACTTTGGCTGTGGCTTCAAAATTTCAAGAGCTCTGTTTATATTCTACTCTTTAAATCAATAGAATAAATGATAAAGGGAGGCTGGGTAGTCAGCTGGTTAACATCTGTCTTTTCACTCGGGGACCTGAACCAAATCCATTCCAGCAATAGGATGAAAGCCTCCTTCCGATAACTTTGCATCAAATGGATTTAGACCATTTAAATCCAATTCCTAATGGGTGTAAGTCAACAGTGCAGAACTGCACCTTCACTACCTATGGGACATGTTCCTATGTTAAAGATGCTATATAAATGCAAGTTGTTGCAACTGTCCCTACTTCAGTGATAATTAGAGCTGGATTAGTAATCTCAGTCACAGTGGGGATAGTGAAAAACTGGGTGTCACTGAAACAGTATTAAGGGAATTTAAGAGGAACTCCCTATGCCTGACCCTGTCATTTTTTGACTCCCAATGTTGATATTGGTTCCAAGTGCCAGAATTAGAAAGTGTTTTACTCGGAATGGATATCCCACATCTTAGTGAACATCGAAAAGAATGATGGGTGGTGGGGGGAGGGTGGAAAACATGCTTCAAATGTCTGTTTTTCACCTGGTTTATAAACAGCCCCTGGACAGAAGTCATTAATGGAGATTGCACAGGTTATGAGTCAACAGCTCCCAAGTTGAATCCCTCCTGTCACTCGCACAGATCTGTTGGTTTAACACCTGAACTCTGTAATGAAAGACTGGTATCACTGTGAGAATTTCATCCATTCTCTTCACTGAGATGGAGCAATGGTAAAGAATAATGGTTTCCATGCATAGAGATATTTAGTTATAGATATTCCTTCTGTGTACCTAGGTGCCTACTCCTTGTCCATTCGGGATTGGGATGAGGTGAAAGGAGACCATGTGAAACATTATAAGATTCGTAAACTGGATAATGGTGGGTATTATATCACAACAAGGGCCCAGTTTGAAACTGTACAGCAACTGGTCCATCATTACACAGGTATGTGCAATGCATGAATGAGATTGTTGCGAAAATACATGCAGCATTTGAAAAGGAGCAATAATTATTATTGAAGATAAGCTAGCATAATTCAACAGACCAGCAGGCTGGGCACTTAGGGCTGAATTTTCACTGAGTTGGGACAGCTCGGGTGCCCTGTAAAAAATGGCGGCTGGGTCTCGATTCCAGGGTTCCCAACCTCACTGCCGGGCTTTCTGATTTTTTGGGAATGATTTTAAGGGTCACACCCTGGCACCCGTCCTGGTCGGCTCCATTGCAGAGGGTAGGCATGTCATACTCCTCCGCAATTTTAATGGTGCTGGACCATGTTGTTAAAGAATCGTGCTCCGAACCCATTTCTGCCTCCAAACTTTTCCATGGGTTGACTGGCTTCCGCTTCAGGCAATGTAGCTCCTGTCTTTGCAGGGCACTTGCTCCTGTGCCAGTGGGGCTGAGCCCGGAATTTTGCCACTACTTGCTTCGAAGATGAAAATTCAGCTCTTACTAATTTACTGAGGAACAGCCCTTTCAAAAGCTGAACTAAAACATATTTATTAACCAAACGTAAAACTTAAATAAAATTAGTTTTGAAATGGAAAACACATTGAGCGTTTTTTTTCCATCTTTTTTATATTTATACTTATAGCTTTGCTCATGTGTTGGTAATATATCCATATAATATCTATAATAATATATCTGTAATATATCTAATAATATATTTGTAAAACTGAGGCATTGAAAAATCTGTGGTTGAAAAATTCAGGAGTGCAATTAGATTAATCCTGATATTAAGAGTCAAGCTGAGAATGTTTGGCCAGAAGTAACTCCAATAAACTGCCTAATTTTGTAGAGTTAATGTGTTTGTACTGTGATTGAATATTGGCGTTAGCTTCTTAAGTATTTCCTGTCTAAAGAAAATTTGGTGGTCAATTTTCTGCTTCACATGATCTTGTACCTACATGAGTTCTGAGTAAACAACATTTGGCTAAATGTTAAGTGTTAAAACACCTGCTTCAGCTGTTCAAAGTGCCCTTTGTTCTTTGTCTGAGACTGGAGGTATATTTTCCTGATCCAGCACCTGGGACTAGTGTAGCAGGGGCTAGTGCAGCGAGTATAGGAAATCAGGTCAGGGGTGGTGATGGGGTGAGTGGGAAAGCCAACCTAATTTATGTCCTTTCATTTAAATAGAAGGAAGCACTGGCCATTTGGGCCAGCCTTGCTCCACACCCAATCTGGCATTTAATACACCCAGATGATCAATAGCCCCAGAAACAGGACCAGGAGAATATACCCTTGTCAATCTAATGTGTTGCATCTCCACTCAGGCCAATTATCTTAAAGTAGGCCGTGTGAGTTATTGATCATTAAGTTATATTTACAGCTCTTGTTGTGTACTTTGATCTTTATTCAATGCATTTCCACTGAGTGGGCTAGTCTGTAATCTTTTCAAAAATGGGAATTAATAGAACATCTGATAATATCTAACAGCAAAGAAAATTTAACACTGTCTGTTAAAAATAATAACGCAAGAACCTAAGTGAATTCAGCAAAAACCTGCAAGAGACGTATAATACATTCCTTCCCCACTTGTGTGTTCATCGTTCGATTATCCACATGTCACGTCATTAAACAAAATATAAAATAATGTGCAATATATGTAAACAAGGTTTTAACCATATCTTGTAACCTTCTAAAATCAAAAGCTCTCCTTGTAAAAAAAACCCTCCTCATGACATCAATCCCAGACAGCGAGTAACCTGCATCCAAAAAGTAGAATGAAGATGGGCGTGGGGTGATTTATGTCTTTTTGACTTTGTTCAACAAATTACTGCATTCCATTTACTACCTCCTCGACAGGCACAAGTCCTTATCCAAACTCTCAGTGCGCACTTAGCGGAGTGCAGCATTGTTACGTCGCCTATATTACAATGCAAGATGTTATTAGTGAATTGCAGCATTGATTGAACATGCAAAGAGAGGATTGAGTCATTCCGAATGTACTCAACAGGAGGGAGAACATTGTGACATCCTGCTATTCAATCTGTCTTCTATCATTTACAGCTTCCACCAAATCGGTTATTAACTCCCCCATTCAAATAACAAAGAGTAAATTTGTATTTGTACACTCAGATTGTAAGTAGTCATTTCAGGGTTGCGATGAATTAAAGCTAGTGGTTAAATGGATCTGATTTTATAGCATATTTAGTGGAGATGCATTGACATGATTCTCGAGTATTATAACGATTTCAAAGGCCATTTCGCTGCAATTTATTTCCAAACTGATAAAATGTTCTACTCTGAAATATTCATGTTTGCTTCTGAAAGCTGTTCAACGTGTGAAGCATTTGTTCTGTAGAATGGTACAGTGCTGATATTTACACTGCCAACAATAGTCAGACTTACAGGTTCAAATCAAAACCATTAAATATAAGGGGATAAACCTAAAAAAGATCTAATGTTTCTGAAGAGTGAGCTTGTGCTATGTTAATTACCATTTTCACTGAATGCTCACGTTGTCTTGAATGTCTATTGGATGTTTATATTAATTGATGATAAATATTTAAAACTGAATTGGGTGTCAATGTACCAATATACATAAGAAACTGAAACACGAATTAGCATTCACTTTTAGAACATCAGACACTGTAGCACTCTATCGACTTAATGAAAATGATTATTTTTGCTTATTGCCTTTGTGACTGTTGAGGTTGCCTCAGTCTGTGAATCTGCATTGCTGCTATTGGGGTGGGTTGCTAGTGTCACTAATGTTATAATCAGGTTGAATCCAGATTAAGCCATCTGAAGAGGTACAGAAAACTTACTGGAGCTTCAGTGCCAGTGAACTTTAGTTTTACACTTCAGTTAAAACACAACCCATGCAGAGCAGATTATTGTGTGTAAATGTCTGCTTCCTGTCTTTCAACTGTATGGGAAATATCAGGCAAAGCCTTTTTCTTAATTGAGAAGATGACAGCAGTTCACTAATTACCCGGTACTTCTATCCGTCCTGCAGCTTACTTGATTTGAAACATTATAGAGATGTGCTGAATCTTTTGGATTGGTGGAAGATGTACAGTAGTCAACGTTAAACCCAAGGCTATTTAAAACTTCACATTAAAAGTTACCATTAGTGCAATATAAGAGACGGTCCCGCTTGACAATTAAGATCTATTTGAATACTGTCAGAGGAAGAATTTGTGGATAGCCTCTGTTTCAGAAGCCATATTCCAGGAATGAAAAGGAACAGCCCTGGAAGATGAAAAGCTCATTATTCCCATCAGATGGAAATTATTAATAGAGGGCAGTATGAGCTTGAAAGTACAAAATGTAGAAGTATTAGCAATCACTCACTGGACGGGATTTTACAGCCCCATCAGGGCCATAAAATGGGGCAAGCCATTCAAGACTCCATTCACGTCAGCAGGAAAGGAAGATCTCGTCAGCAGGAGGGACTGTAAAATTCCACTCTAACAGCACTGTAGGTGTACCTACACCACATGGACAAGAAAGCAGCTCACCACCACCTTCTCAATTAGGCAATTAGGGATGGGTAATAAATGCTGGCCTAGCCAGCGACGCCCACATCCCATGAACGAATAAAAAAAATAAATTCTATCAAGCGTATAAAAGTAGATTAAGTCAATGGAAATAACACTCTCCCTGTACCACCCTGACATGAAAATAATTATATAAAAGCAAAAAACTGCAGATGCTGGGAATCCAAAACAAAAACAGAAACAGAAATACCTGGAAAAACGCAGCAGGTCTGGCATCATTGGCGGAGGAGAGCACAGTTGACGTTTCGAGTCCTCGTGGACTCGAAACGTCAACTGTGCTCTCCTCCGCCGATGCTGCCAGACCAGCTGAGTTTTTCCATGAAAATAATTATGTTCAGTTAGCTGACCACTGAAGAAAGATGTCCCCATATGTTAGAGAACATCTTATGAATACTGATGTGACATAATTATTAAAATATCTTAACACGACGTGATCTGGTATCACTATACTTAAAGCTTCAATTTTTTTCTGAATTCTGTTGGCAAAATGAACAATAGTTTTATGTGACTTTAAACAATTTGTGAAAGGAGACAATGACTCTGCCTGCATTTTGCCATTGTTTGGATGACCTCCTTGAATTCCTTAGAAGTGTAATGATGATAGGCAAACACAGGAGGCAGGAAGGTGAGAATGTTGGAAGGGAGATATATTTCATTCAAGTTTTCTGCAAGATGTAATTACTTTTATAGCCTATGAGTTCTAAAATGTGATAAATTTCAACCGGTTAACCACCAATAAAATCCTCAGTTGTGCCCTCATAATTCTTGCTGTGAAGGCTAGACATTAAGAAAGGACTGAACATTCAGTATCTGCACCTTTAATAGCACCTCCTGTATATTTGCACTGGATGGGCTTTGCATTCCCTTCATTCATTTTGTGAAATCTAGTAGTCGCTGTTCTAAATTAAGTTGGTATTTTTGGGATTTTAAACGGTGTTAACAATAGCAAGAAATCACAGAGTAATTCCCACTAAAAGATCAGAATTTGGGAGACTGGTGTATCCGAGAGTCTTACAAAGAAGGCAGCATTATAATTTCTGCTTTTAGTGAAGCTATGTAATTGTGCATTTCTGTAATTATGTATGCGTTTGGTGTCAGTTACTGGTGTCTCCCAATTAACTCTCTTGTCTGCTTTTCTTGCTTTTCTCTCCTGTGCATCTGGTATGTCCTGGTCACAGAACGAGCTGCCGGCCTGTGCTGTCGCTTGGTGGTGCCATGTCATAAAGGGATGCCGAAGTTGGCAGACCTTTCGGTCAAAACCAAAGATATGTGGGAAATACCTCGGGAGTCCTTGCAGCTGATCAAGAAACTGGGCAATGGGCAGTTTGGGGAAGTGTGGATGGGTAGGAACCGCATTCCACGTCAAGGCAGAGTTGGGACTTGCAACAAATATGCAGTGACATGTGGTACACTCCATGGTCATTTATAATTGGATCACACAGAGCTGTCACTTACATGGAAGTATTGGCTATCTTGCGGAAATAACACATTATTCTCTGAAATTGGATCAAACTATCAATTTGAGCACTTGGAGTCATTCAGACGATTTGGCCTTTGTTAGAATCATACAAATTACAACAGAAGAGGATTTAATTCCATGCAATCGTATGTGGTGATACAACTCTAGTTTGGATTTACTACCTCCTAAACCCATTACCCTGCCCCAATGTGCCACATCCTTTTATATTCTCCCTTTTCAAATATTTATCCAACTTCTTTAAAATTCTTAAAATATTCTGTTCTCTGGTTTGAAAGCCATTTGTGGTAATGCATGTTGGGGAAGCAGTGACATAGCAGTAATGTCACTGGACGACTAATCCAGAGGCCCAAGCTAATGCTCACAGCAGCTGGTGGAATTTGAATTCAATTAATAAATCTGGAATTAAAAGCTAGTCTCAGTAATGGTGACCATGAAACCATTGTCGATTGTTGTAAAAACCCATTTGGTTCGCTAATGCCCTTTAGGGACGGAAATCTGCCATCCTTACCTGGTCTGGACAACAAGTGACTCCAGACTTAAGAGTTTTTTGACTCTTAAACGCCCCGTGAAATGGCCTAACAAACCACTCAGTTGTATCAAACCGCACAAAGTCTAAAAATGTGGCGAGCAGCAGTTTAAGAAGCCGCTGATGCCCACATCCCATGAATGAATAAAAAAATACTCTGTGGGTAAAAATCCTTGAACTGCCATTCACTTGAAACCAGATTTCATTATTTATTCCTTGAAAAGCTTTCATCATTTGATAAACCTCTATTAGATTACCACTTTAACTTTCTTTGTTCCAATGAAAAAAAAAATTTAAGCCTTCTTTCTTGGCTAAAATCTCATATTTGCTATCATTCTACTGCTTACCCCCTGTATTCTCTCCTTTGTTTCAATATCCTCACTATAACATGATTTCCCGAAATTCATAGGATGTTTGAACTGTGGCCTATTCAATGTCAATTCAAAATCACTTTTTTCATTTTGTGCATTGGATGCATTGCGAACGAGTGCAAGTTGGTCATAATTACCAATAGACATTACTGAACAGCTATATATTGGCAAGGCCTTCTGATGAAGCTTGTTTCTCTGGTACCTTTCTCTGGCACATCAATACTCCAAATTGAAGCACTGATAATATTCAAGGTGAATTTTTCATGGCATTTCAAATTGCTGAGAAGCTTTTTGTTTATTTGATTGCCATGCCCCTTTACAGTTAACCCAGTACCCTGGTACAATCTTTAACGCGAAGCCTGAAGATGAACTTTTCCTTAGACACAGATGGTTCTTTTTAGTCTCAAACCCATTAGCACTTACAAGCTGGCTCACACTTACACTGGAGTGAGTAAACCGAGGATAATCTGTTAGCCAAAAGATGCCAATGGCAGCTGCAATCGTTGCAAGTCCTGTAGGCACTAATGCATGTGAACATGTTTACATCCTACCTCCATTGCATCCATTCCCCACAGATCATACTGACGGTTTGTGCCACGTGTTAGCCAAGGCTTGTCCGGGTGAGACGCCACAGACTCTAGGATTGGGTAAAGATGCATGGGAGATAAATCGGCAGTCCCTGACTTTGGACAAAAAACTTGGTCAGGGGTGTTTCGGAGATGTATATATGGGTAAGGTGAAGAATTATTTTCCTGCTATTTCCTTTAATTAAAGATCCAGGAAGTGGTAAAAGTTACAAAGCAGGAGCCAAGCAACAGCCGGTGATACAACTTATAGGTCACAAACAGATATTGTTGCCAAGCCGTCAGTAATACTTGTACCTTAACCTGTTAAACATCCCTTGCCTGCTATTTCCATCATTTTATTAATGTTGACCTTTCTATAATAAATCATTGGATTAATCCTCTCCTACATCAAGTAATTGTGTGTAGATGTAAATACATTCATCATCTACCTCCCTAAGCATTTCTTAGACTTAGCACACCTTCCATTTACACCAGAGTTTTGAAACCACATTTTAGTCCAAAATATAGTAACTTAAAGTAGTTAAACCATTTAACGAAATTACTAGTTTATAAAGTCACAAGGAACAGACAGTATAACAACTCCTTGAAGCTAATAACCAAAGAGCCTGTGGTATTGTAAATATTCTGAGACGATTCATCTTAACCAACAGATTGTGACATTTATTTAGGTGCAAAGGTTTGAGCTTAAAATATTTAACCTTTAGAGCTTTTACGTTAAGCATAATTTTGGTTTGGTATCTTAAATGTTTATTTCCCCCTAAAATTGCTTATAAAACATCAAGCCCCTATCTATTCTAATCCCATTTTCCAACACTTGGCCCGTAGCCCTGTATGCTATGTCGTTTCAAATGCTCAGCTAAATATTTCCTAAATGTTGTGAGCGTTCCTGACTCTACCACCCCCTCAGAAAGTGTGTTCCAGATTCCAATCACCCTCTGGATGAGAAGTTTTTTCCTCAAATCCCCTCTAAACCTCCTGCCCCTTACCTTAAATCTATGCCCCCTGGTTATTGACACCTCTGCTAAGAGGAAAAGGTCCTTCCTATCTACCCTATCTATACCCCTCATAATTTTGTATACCTCTATCACGGCCCCCTCAGCCTTCTCTGCTTCAACGAAAACAACCCTAGCCTATCTAGTCTCTCTTAGTAGCTGAAACGCTCCAGCCCAGGCAACATCCTGGTGAATCTCCTCTGCACCCTCTCTAGTGCAATCACATCCTTCCTATGGTGTGGTGACCAAAACTGCACACAGTACCCCAGCTATAGCCTAACTAGCCTTTTATACAGCTCCAACATAAGCTCCCTGCTCTTATATGCTCTGACTCAGCTAATAAAGGCAAGTATCCCATATGCCTTCTTAACCACCTTATCTACCTGTGCTATTGCCTTCAGGAATCTATGGAAATGTACACCAAGGTCCCTCTGATCTCTGTACTTCCAAGGGTCCTACCATTCATTGTGTATTTCCTTGCCATGTTAGTCCTCCCAAAATGCATCGCCTCCCATTTCTCAGGATTAAATTCCATTTGCCACTGCTCTGCCCATCTTACCAGCTCATCTATATCGCCCTGTAATCTAAGGCTTTCCTCCTCACTATTTACTACACCACCAATTTTCGTGTCATCTGCGAACTTACTGACCATACCTCCTATATTCATGTCTAAATCATTAATGTACACTACGAAAGCAAGGGTCCTAGCACCGACCCCTGCTAATCTGTTCAAGTATATCACAGTCCCCCTCCCTGATTTCTACACCTACGTCGTCCTTCTCTATAATGAACACAATGAAAAGTAATCATTCAAAACCTCACCTACGTCCTTCGGCTCCACACACAGATTGCCACTTTGGTCCATAATGGGCCTTACTCTTTCCCTGATTATTCTCTTGCCCTTAATATATTTATAAAATGCCTTGGGATTTTCCTTTATCTTGCCTGCCAATGTTTTTTCATACCCCCTCTTCGCTCTCCTAATTACTTTTTCAAGTACCCCCCTACCCTTTCTACACTCCTCCGGGGCTTCCGTTGTTTTCAGCCCTTTGTGTCTGCCATTAGCCTCCTTTTCTCCCTGATCTGATCCTGTATATCCCCTAGAAAAAAGCAAAAAACTGCGGATGCTGGAAATCCAAAACAAAAACAACAATACCTGGAAAAACTCAGCAGGTCTGACAGCATCTGCGGAGAGGAACACAGTTAATGTTTCGAGTCCAAATGACTCTTCATCAGAACTTCAACAGTTCTGTTGAAGAGTCACATGGACTCGAAACGTTAACTGTGTTCCTCTCCGTAGATGCTGTCAGACCTGCTGAGTTTTTCCAGGTATTTTTGTTTTTGTCCTCTATATCGCTTGACATCCAGGGTTCCCTGGATTTGTTGGTCCCACCCTTCACCTTACGGGAACATGTTGGCCCAGAACTCTCACTATTTCCTTTGAGTGACTCCCACTGCTCTGATGTAGACTTTCCTACAAGTAGCTGCTCCCAGTTCACTTTGGCCAGATCCTGTCTTATCATATTGAAATTGGCCTTCCCCCAATTCAGGACCGTTACTTTCGGTCCATCTTTGCCCTTTTCCATAACCTACAGAGTTATGGTCATTATCCCCAAAATTCTCCCCCACTGACTCTTCTACCACTTGCCTGGCTTCATTCCCTAAGATTAGGCCCAATACCACTCCTCTTATAGGACTTTCTATGGCTCAAAAAGCTCTCCTGGATGCACTTTAAGGATTCTGCACCCTCTAAGTCTTTCACACCAAGTCTATCCCAGTTAGTATTGGGGAAGTTGAAATCCCCTACTATTATTACCCTATTATTTTTACACTTCTCTGAGATTTGCCCACATATCTGCTCCACTATCTCTTGCCGACTGGAGGCCTATGGTACCCTCCCAGCAAAGTGATTACCTCCTTTTTGTTTTTTAGTTCTACCCATAATCCTCATTTGAGGAACCTTCTAAGATACCATCCCTCCTTAGTGCAGTAATTGACTCCTTGATCACTAGTGCAATGCCACCTCCTCTTTTACACCCACCCACCCCATTCCCTGCTGTCACACCTGAAGATTCTATACCCTGGAATATTGAGCTGCCGGTCCTGCCCTTCCTTCAATCCTGTCTCTGTGATAGCAGCAATATCATATTCCAATGTGTTAATCAACGCCCTCAATTCATTTGCCTTACTTGTATATGCTGTATGCATTGTAGGAACTCAACAAGCCTCCTTAGGCAGCACCCTCCAAACCCATGATCATTATCATCTAGACGGACAAGGGCAGCAGATAGATGGGAACACCACCACCTGGAAGTTCCCCTGCAAATACTCACCATCCTGACTTGGAAATATATCGCCGTTCCTTCACTATCATTGGATCAAAGTCCTGGAGCTCCCTCCCTAAAAGCACTATGAGTGTACCTACACCACATGGACTGCAGCAGTTCAAGAAGGCAGCTCACCACCACCTTCTTAAGGGCAACTAGGGATGGGCAATAAATGCTGGCCCAGCCAGCGAGGCCCACATCCCAAGAATTAATTTTAAATATGTATTAATTCTCTACCACCTCAACATTCCAGGTTGAGCAAAAGGAAAGCAATACATTGTTAATTATACAAGACACAATTTATAATCTAACTCCACAAAAACCTCCTGATAGCAGAAGCATCTTCCTTTTAACTTTGTTATATGTAATCCCTAAAGTCTATTTATTCCAGCTTGCATTTTACAGTTACTACTGCAATTTCTCAGGAAGATGAGCTTTGAAAAAAATCTTTGACATGTTGAGATTAATTCTGCTTTCTGATTCCCCCAAAATAGTTTTCTGTAAAGTAATCACACAAACTAAAACCAAGACCTAAAGCACCCATTGTCTTTCAGGTTGGGCAAGCTCAGAATCCTCTGATTTGAACCCCCCAGGACTTGCTGTTTTGCCATGAGTGACTAGCAGCTGAACATTTACAACAACAACTTTCATTTATATAGCACCATTAATGTAGTTAAAGATCTCAAGACACTTCACAAAAGTGTTGTAAAGCAAAATTTGTCATCAAACCACATTAGGGAAGAAGACCAAAAGCTTGTCCAAAGAGGTAGGTTTTCAGGAGTGTCTTAAAGGAGGAGAGAGAGTCAGGAGAGGTGGAGATGTAGAGGCAGAGCTTAGAGCCTTGGTAGCTGAAGGCATGGCTGCCAATAATGAAGTGACTTTAAAATCAGGGATACTCAAAAGACCAGAATTAGTTGAGAGCAGAGATCTCGGAGGGTTGTGGGGCTGGAAGAGATGACAGAGACAGGGAGAGGACAAATCAATGGAAGGATTTGAAAGCAAGGATGAGAATTTTGAAATTTAGCTTAACCGAGAACCAGTGCAGATCAGCAAGCACAGAGGTGATGGGTGAACTGGACCTGGGTGCAAATTGCATTCAGACTCAGAGTTTTAGATGAGCCAGATTTTATATAGGGTGGAAGATGAGAGGCCAGTCCAGAGAGCATTACAATAATGAAGGCTAGATATAGCAAAGGCAAGCATTAAGGGACAGTCAAATGATACCCACCCTACAGGAGGTTAAAACTGGCTGGGCCATGTGTTGCCAAGCTCTGGTCTCTCTCTCTCTCTCTCCATCATTTTAATGGAGACAGTAGCACATTTGTTTTAAACAGTATCCCATGGTGTCAATTCAGGGATTTAATTAACTAGATTAGCGAAATCCAGCTGAGTAAGATTGGACAACATAAGGAATATTTTAAGTAGGAGAGGGTTAATGCTTTTCCAGTTTCACAATCTCATTGTAGAAGCATGACAGATCATTCCTTCACATTAATGTTCTCATGTCTCACCATCATTTCACATTGTGTCTCACGTCAGCAGTTCCTTGTGGAGAATTTGTTTTCATTGCTGTTGTTTCCACTGGCTGGCTTTAGGTACATGGAACGGCACCACAAAGGTTGCAGTGAAGACTCTGAAACCTGGCACCATGTCACCCGAGGCATTTCTTGAGGAAGCCCAAATAATGAAGAGGCTCAGACATGATAAATTGGTTCAGCTGTACGCAGTGGTGTCTGAGGAACCCATCTACATTGTCACAGAATTCATGACTAAAGGTAAAATGGCCTTTCTAACTGCCGAGTTTTTAATCTTTAATGTCATCATCTATTTAAAATATGGCATTTGCAGGAAACGCTCCTCGAGATCCCTGTCCTCCCCAGCAGCATCTGTAGCAGAGAGCACATAAAGTCAGCATCTCACTTACATCTGTCACTGCCTGGCTTGCGTATCTTTCAGTGTGAATTATATGTCATATTTAGTGCATGCCTGACATGAAGAAGGCCAGTCACCACAACAGAGGCATTAGGCTGGACGAGAACTCCAGGATAAGAACTTATCAGTTTATTGAATTGACTCCTGTAAGTAAGATTGAGGGGAGTAGCTGGTAACTGGTATATTTTGGCCATCCCCATTATCTCATGGGCTGATATCCCGAACAATGTCTTGCTCAAGTGTTTTTCTCAGTAATTCTCCAATATGTTTTTTCACAGAGTGAAATTAAATGGGTGTTTACTGAGTGGCAAGTTGCTTTACAAAGAAAACAAAATATACTTCTATTGTTCTCAAAACGCTGGAACAGTCAGACCTCCCGATAGGGCTCTTTTGTCCTTCTTACTGATATCTCATTTAACATTAGGTAACAGACCCAAGATACAACAGTACCAAGTTTATCCAGGGCCCCAGGTTGCAGTCAGACAGGCTACAAAAAGCTCCCTGGGCCAGTGTCTAATATAATTACATCAGCTATATAAATGGGACATTTCTCTCGCAAACATCACGTGTAATTTAATGATACTGTACAACAGACATGAGCTCAGTATCAATAGTTACATCACTGTACTCACTGAAATTTATCTTTGTTCAGTTATATTAGATAGAACTTTTTGGTAATTGATAATGCTTCCCTCAAAGTTGTATTCCTGTCGAGTGTTCTACATTGAATTGTATCTAGACAGAATGTTATTCACCACAGAAACATATATATATACTTGGATCACTACTCTATTGGATCAATGTTCAATCTCAGTAAAAAATGATCATGGTCAGGAAGCCAAGAAATATGTTGCAGCTGTTTGTAAAACACTGATTTTTTACAGAGTTCATGGGTGGAATTTTCCCTGAATGGCAGGTTTTTGCACAATATCGTCCGCTTCTAGACGTGTTTCACCTCATTAATAATGCATTCTCGGGAAACACGCTGGATCGCTGGCGGGTGGACTCGGATTTTGCCACCCCGCTGTGACACCAGCACTTCCTCGCTCCGGGGACCATATTTAAAGCGCAGCAGAGCACAGCCCACTTCATGTCTACAGAGCAGGACTGCTCCAGGCGACAGGTGGTCCTGAAAGCAAAGAATACAGCAGCCCCCAAATCTAGTGACCCCTCTCTGGGGCACCTGCTGCCTACCACAAACTCCTCTAGCCCTGCTCTGGGTGAAGACCAGCCACCAAGCTCACCAACCCAACATGGGAGGCGGTGGCAGTGGTGGTCGGCGCCAACGTCCTCCAAAAGTGAACAGCCACCCAACGCCGCAAGAGGATGAACGATCTCCTTCCTTCCGCCAGGGTAAGTCACTCTGCTCATCCGTCTCTACTCTCACACTCACAAACCCATCACACTTCCACAGAGTTCATGCTCGCTGCCAGCTCAAGGGACACCCCCACTCACTCTCTCTCTCACAAACACCCTCATCTCCCCTGCCCATCGTGTCCTCATGCCGCCATTGGCACCACTCACCCTCCACACATGCCAGGCATCCTTCTCACCTGGCCTGGCGGGCATCTTGCTTACACTCTCTCCATCTGTCTCCAAGCAAGATAAGCTAACCCACAACAACAGGGAGAGGTCGCAGACTGATGGAGGAATGCCTGACATCAAGGTCCTCACGGCCTTTTGAAAATACAGCCATCCAGTTGGCTGGCGAGGATGTGGACCGTTCCTGCGCAGACAGTGAGGTCGACGACTCTCAACCAAGTGAGGATCCTGCACTGTAACGTCCGTCAGAGAACCATACTGTGAGAGATGTCTCCTGTTTCCCAGCCCCTGCCATATACTAATTATCTCTTTTCCATCACAGGCACATCGGGAAACAGCCAAGGGCGACCACGAGGCTGATCATCGACTCCAGCCCCCTGGACACCTTGGAAGAGGAATCCGCAGACACCGACACTGAAGTCCCATCACAGCATCACCCACATCTCCCACCTGCACCCCCCTCCCCCATCCACACCCTCCACCCACACCCCACTCCCCCACCCACACCCTCTACCCACACCCTCCACCCACACCCCACTCCCCCACCCACACCCTCTACCCACACCCTCCACCCATAACCCCCACCCACAACCCCCTCCCCCATCCACACCCTCCACCCACACCCCACTCCCCCACCCACACCCTCTACCCACACCCTCCACCCATACCCCCCACCCACACCCCCCTCCCCCATCCACACACCCACCCACACCCCCCTCCCCCACACACACCTCCACCCACACTCCCCACCCACACACCCACCCACACCCCCCACCCAGGACCCCACCAACACCCCACTCCCCCACCGACACCCGCCACCCACACCTACATCCCCCACACACACTCCCACCCACACCCCCCACCCACACACCCCTCCCCCACCCAGAACCCCCCCACACACCCCCACTCACATCCCCCACCCACAACCCCCTCCCACACCCCCACCCACACCCCCCTCCCCAACCCTCACCCCCCAATCACACCCCCACCCAAACCCTCCACCCACATGACCACCCACACCCCAACCCACGCCCCCCACCCACACCCCCATCCCAAATCCCTCACCCACACCCCCCAACCACACCACCCACCCACACCCCCAGCCACAATCCCCAACCACATCCCACACAACCCCCCCCTCCCAAACCCCCCACCCACACCCTCCACCCACATCCTCCACCCACACCCCCTACCCATACCCCCCACCCACACCCCCCTCACAAAGCCCCCACCCACACCCACACCCAAATGCCCCTCCACCACACACACACACGCCCCCCCCCACCCATATCCCCCACCCAAACACCTCACCCACACCCTCCACCTACACACCCTTCCAAACCACCCCACACATACCCCCCACCCCTACCCACACCCCCCACCCACACCCTCCACCCACAACCCCCACACACAACCCCCTCCCCCACCCACACCCCCCTCCCAAACCCACACCTCCACACACACACCCACACACACCCCCCACCCATACCCCCCCACCCAAACCCCCATTTCTCACCCACACCCTCCACCTACACCCTCCACCCCCACATCCCCTCCCAAACCCCCTCCCCTCACCATCACCCCCCACCCACACCCCGTCCCACACCCATACCCCCCCCACACACACCCACCCACAACCCCCACCCACAACCCCCTCCCACATCCACACCCTCCACTCACACCCCCCTCCCCAACCCACACCCCCCCCAGCCACAGCCTCCAAACACACCCCCATCTCCCACCCGCAACCCCCACACACACCCCCCACCCACACCCCCCTTCACAAACCCCCAACCCACAACCCCCTCCCAAACCCCCCTCCCCCATGCACACCCCCCCATACTCCGCCCCCAAACCCCCCACCCACACCACCCATCCACACACTCCACCACACCCTCCACCTACACTCCCCTCCCAAACCCCCCACCCAAAATCCCCTCCCCCACCCACACCCCCCACCCACACCCTCCACCCACACACTCCACCCACACACCCCACCCATACCACCCACCCACAGTGCCCCACCCACACCCTCCACCCACACACCCCACACACACACACCCCCTCCCAAACCCCCCACCCACACCCCCACATTAGCCCCACCCACATCCCCCACCCACACCACCCTCCCAAACACACCACCTGCACCCCCCACCCACGTCCCCCACCCACACCCCCCCAAACCCCCCTCCCCCATGCACACAACCCTCCCACACCCCCTCCCAAACCCCCCTCCCCCACGCAGACCCCCCACCCACAACCCGCACCTGCACCCAACACCCCCACCCACAACCATCCCCCACCCACCCACACCCCCCACCTGCACCCATCCCACACCCAACCCCCATCCCACACCCCCCCACCCCCACACCCACCCCCACCCAGACCTCCCCCCACACACTCCACCCAGACCCCCCATCCACACCCCACACCCACACCCTCCACCCAGACCCCCCACCCACACCCCCCCACCCACACATTCCACCCAGACCGTCCACCCAGCACCCCCCCACCCACACCCTCCACCCAGGCCCCCTACCCACACCCCCCACCCGCACCCTCCACCCACACCCTCCACCAGCGCAGAGACACACACCTCGGTGGGACCTAGTTCTAGAGTAGCCTCAGGACCACAATCTGGTGAGCACATCGCACTGTCTGATCCACAGCAGGCAGAGACAGGGAAATCCAAGGGTGCCGGCACTCGGAGGACTGCTGGAGGCCAGGAATCCACTGAGTCCAGTTCAAATGACCAGCCTCTGGACTCGGTCATACCTCAGCTGCTGGAGCTGCAAAGACAAGCTCGGGAACATAAGGAAGGGATGTCCGCTGCACTCCTCAGATTGCAAGGCACGATGGAGGAGTCCGTCCACCTTCAGGCTGAGGTTATAGCACCGGCATGCCAACACACTGAGGTCAATACTGGTAGGTTGGCAGCTGCCCTGGAGACCTTGGTCCAGGACACTGGTCCTGCACTGCTGCAGAAGCTGCACTCCATCGCTGAGGCACTTACTGCCATCCATCAGTGTCAACGCGGTGGGGGGAAGAGGACGGGCACTTCGAACTTATTGCAGCTGCCCCTTCCTCCCAAGGAGTCAGCCAAGGGCCCTCGGGCACCCTTAGGGAGGAGGATCAGCAGGTGCACAGCCCCGGACCATCCACCCAGGTGATTCCGGAGTGTCCGGCCCATCCAATTCCCCTCTTCCTGTGGCCTCCACAGCTCCAAGGCCGAGGAGGGTGCCACTGCCACATAGCAGGACCCCGAAAGCAGGCTGGAGCCCTCCAGGTCTCAGCCCTCCAGAGGACGCCCACCAAGGTAACTTCAGACAGGGTGTAGCAGACAGCTGGCTGCCTCCACCTCCACTGTGGATGTGGGGAGAGAACCAAGACATAGCAGCAGGGTTAGGAAGGTTAAGAAGATGCAGTTGCACAGCCTGGACATGGGTGTTAATCACTTGTACATAATGTTCGCGATTATAAATAAACTACCAAGAATGTCTCCCTGCCTGTGGCTCCTTGTTCTGATGAGCAGTGTTTGTGTCACTCAGATGCGAAACCTTTCTGCACAAGATAAAGGCAGGTGTCTCAGTCCAGGGTTGTGAGGCCTCACCTCCGAGTTCCCCTCGAAGTTCAGCTCACCAGGTGCACACCTTTTAAAGGCAGTCGTGAAGCTCACCATTCTGAAGTCACGCCGACGTGGGAGTTAAATTTGACGGAGGGGGATTATAATGAAATGCAAATGCATTAAAATTAAGTACCTGACATTGGATGGTGGGAAATGTGGCCCGCCATTGATGGGGGGGCGGGGAACAGTCGCATCCTGGATTTACATCGCCAGGAAACGTGACTAGGGCCATCTCGTGATATTTTCCGCTCGTGCTGCCAAACACACCCATCGCTAATGGGAGCAGAATGTCGCAGCTCTCAAGGCACCTCCCGGGAACACTTTGAACATTGAATACTCTGGAAATTTATTTTGTAACTTCTCAGGCAGACATTGGATTGAACTTTTCAAATCCTGCAACTTTTACCTTTAATTCGACTTACTGCTCACAAAAATTGTTGAGCAAGTACAAACTTGACATTTTGAGATCATTCTGAGCATCCCATTCAAAGTAATGCCAGCTGAGAAACAGTGGGCCCTCTGATTTGCAGCTTGGTCCGCTGGGTCTCTTTATGTCCATGTCAGGCATTTCGACTGGCTTCACAATGTACAATTACCACCAAAAGCGAACAGTTAAACGTTACTGCAGCAGCTGATTTTCCATTGCTGTTTTCATGGGTTAAAAAGGGAGAAGGAGAGAGCACATAAAAATTGGAGTGATACTGTATCATGCTTCTTGGTGAGCATACGAATTATGTACAGGGTGTTGGTGAGGCCACAGCTGGAGTACTGTGCACAGTTTTGGTCCCCATATTTAAGAAGCGATACACTGGCATTGGAGGCAGTTCAAAAGAGATTCACTCGGCTGATTTCTGGGATGAAGGGCTTGACTTATCAAGAACGGCTAAACAGGTTAGGCCTCTATTCATTCGAGTTTAGAAGAATGACGGGTAATCTTATTGAAACGTTCTGAGGGGATCAAAGTAAAATACTGCGGATGCTGGAAATCTGAAACAAAAACAAAAATAGCTGGAAAAGCTCAGCAGGTCTGACAGCCTCTGCGGAGAGGAATACAGTTAACGTTTCGAGTGTTCCTCTCCGCAGATGCTGTCAGACCTGCTGTGTTTTTCCAAGATTCTGAGGGGGCTTGACAGGGTAGATGTTGATATGATGTTTCCACTAGTGTCGCAATCTCGAACTAGGGGACTTAGTTACAGAATAAGGTGACACTCATTTAAAACTGAGATGCGAAGGAATTTCTTCTCTGAGGGTAGTGAATGTCTGGAATTCTCTACCCCAGAGAGTTGTGGGGTATAAAGTATTTGAAGAGGAGGTAGATAGATTTTTGAAATATTGGGGAGTTGAGGAGCTGGCACGTAAGAGGTGTTGAGGCATGGGGCAGATCAGCCATGATTTTATTGAAAGGCGGGGCAGGCTTGAGGGGCCGAATGGCCAAAACCCTTGGATGAGGCCATCAGGTCCTGGTGACTTGTCTGCCTTTAGTTCCATTAGTTTGTCAAATACTTTGTCCCTCATGATAGAGACTGTTGCAAGATCTTTCACCCCATTAGTTCCTTGCTTATCTGATATCTTTGGAATGTTTATAGTGTCCTCCACAGTGAAGACCGATGCAAAATATTGGTTTAAATTCTCTGCCATTTCCCTGTTCCCCATTATCAATTCTCCAGTCACATCCTCCAAGGGTCCCACGCTCACTTTAGCCACTCTCTTTTTATATACCCGCAGAAGCTCTTGATGTGTGTTTTTATATTTCTTGCCAATTTACTTTAATAATCAATTTTCTCCCTCTTTATTAGCTTTTTAGTCATCCACTGCTGGTTCCTAAAAATTCCCAATCCTCTGGCCTACCACTAGTTTTTACTGCTTTTTATGCCTTCGTTTTTGATTGGATACTTTCCCTGACCGCCTTTGTTAACAACTAGTGGTTCAACCTTCTCATCGAGTCCTTCTTTATGACCAGGATAAATTTTTGCTGAGCTTTATGAAATATCTGCTTAAATGTCTGCCGCTGCTCATGCACTGACCTTCCCCCATAGTCTATTTTCCCAGCCTGCTTTAGACAACTCTTTCTTCATACCTCTGTAATTGTTCTTATTTAAGTTGAGGACACTTGTTTGAGGCCCGAATTGCTCGCCCTCAAACTGAATTTGAAATTCTACCATGTTGTGATCGCTACCCACGAGAGGATCCTTAGCCATGAGATCTCTTACTAATCCTACCTCATTACACATTACTAGATCCTGTTCCCGGGTAGGTTCTGCAATGTATTGGTCTAAGAAACAACCCCTGATGCACTCTACAAATTCATCTTCCATGTTACCCTCGCCAATTTGATTTGTCCAGTCAATATGCAGACAAAAAGCAGGAATTTTAAAGAGGCAGCACAGGCAAGATGAGTACGATGGCCTCCCTTCTGAACTTTAAATGTCTGTGATTCTATAAAAGATGTCTTTGCGTCCAGAGTAATATTCACTGCACTTACTTTTAGAAAAAACTAATTATGTAGAACACTTTGAAATGGCTCAACATTAGAAAGCGCTGTATGAGTATTTACTATAGGTCATTCGGAGAAAGAGACTATATAAAAATAGTCAAAATCCTGGAACTCCCTTCCTAACTGTACTGTGGGTGTACCTACACCACATGGACTGCAGCGGTTCAAGAAGACAGCTCACCACCACCTTCTCAAGAGCAACTAGGGATGGGTAATAAATGCTGGCCCAGCCAGCGACACCCACATCCCGTGAATAATTTTTTTTAAAAATTGAGTGAAGAATCCCATTACATTACAGTTCTGGAAAAATGGCATTCCAGAATAGGTCTGTGTCAAGCATCTCTTCAATCCTTTGGAATCTAGTGAGGAAAGTATTAGATTCAGAAATGACAGGCCTAGTAGACATGTTAGAATGTCAATCAATGCTAGATTCTAACAAAGACTAAAGAGGAACAAACACAGAGCAAACTGACTACCACTTCTGTGCCATGTCAGTGGGAGTAGCACATGTTTACTTATGTAAATTACATTCATCTCTATGTATGATTTATAATAGCAACCATCAACCCAGAAGGAAAAAAAACAGTACTCTTATTTCCCAGTTTTTTACTGGTGTTCCATTTTAAGGTATACGAGACCAGTTCAGACCAGTATTCTTATTTCCCAGTTTTTTACTGGTGTTCCATTTTAAGGTATACGAGACCGGGTCGGACCAGTATTCTTATTTCACAGTTTGTACTGCTTTTTCCTCCCGAGAATGTCACTTTTCCTATGATTTTTGTCCTATGTCACTTGTAAAGTGGAAAACAAAGGGCAGATTCCTATCCAATAATGGATTTTATGTCCATGCTCTTTACCCGTTTCTTTCTCTTTTCATTCATGGGATGTGGACATCGCTGGCTGGGCCAGCCTTTATTGCCCGTCCCTAATTGCCCTTTGAGAAGATGGTGGTGAGTCATTTGACCAAGCGGCTTGCTTGTCTGTTTTGGGGACAGTAATGAGTCAGCCACAATGCTGTGGGTCTAGACTCACATATAAGCCAGACTAGGCCAAGGTGGCAAATTTTTTCCCCCCTCAAGAACATTTTTGAACCAGATGGGTTTTAATGAAAGCCCAGCAGTTTCTCGGTCATCACTTCTGATGATGCTTCTTAATTCCAGATTTATTTAATTGATTCAGCTGCCTTGTTGGGAGTTGAATAATGCCTCCATCTTCTGGCTGACTGGTTCTGTAACATAACCATCGCCACTCAGATATTCTGAGATATTGAAAGAATAAAAGTTCTCTATTTTAACCATTCAAGGACTCCATGAACAATTTGCAACCTGATTATATCTAAAATTATTCTCGTACAAACTGAAGTTTTCTTGAGGACTGATGACCAGTACAGATCCTTTATACAACATGACTTCGAAAACTGCACTTGGGGGAAAAAAAAGTTAAGCAATATCTCCAGAAAATAAATATAGCTGGAAACAGACCATGGGTCACCTAGTTAAGCAAGAGTTCTCAATTTTTCAAACTATTCACTTCTGCCCTAATAGAGATGCTGCAACGCTTGCAGAGCTGCTTAGTTTACTCCATATAAATTGTTGTAAACAGAGGCAAAATGCAGAGCTGTCAATGAATTTATTTTTAGGATTGGTTTATTCTGACTGGCACAGGGTGACAAATGCTTTAAATAAATAGATTCATAAGAGGTGATTTTATCTTTTGATGTCCGTGTTGAATGAGAGGCATTTAAGATAATTGGTTTAAAAAAAAAGCAGGGCAGATGAGTGGTTAGGAGCAGGAACGCACTGCTTGTAAGGAGGGCGGAAGCAGATTCACTTGTAACTTCCAAAGCAGAATTAGATAAATACTTGAAGGAGAAAACTTTGTAGGGCTATGGGGTAAAGAGTAGCAAGTGGGAGTAAGTGGACAGCTCTTTCAAAGAGCCAGCACAAGCACGATGGGCTGAGTAGCTTTCTTCTGTGCTGTGCAATTCTCTAAATCTTCTACACCAATTGGCCGTTCATTATGCCTCCTGCCGACATTCCTTCCCATCAACTGCAATGGACAGAAAAACAGGCTAATCTTTATCCCTCAATCAACATTTTCAGATTATCTGGCCATTATCACACTACTGTTTGTGGGAGTTTCCTGTGGACAAATTGACTGCTGTGTTTCCTACATTGCAACAATGACTACACTTCAAAAGCACTTAATCAGCTATAAAACGCTTTGAGACATCCTCTGGTCATGATAAGTGCTATATAAATGCAAGTCTTTCTTTTTAAAATCACCTAATTCATGTCTGAAAAATACAGTTCTAAGGAATGGAAAGAATGATTTTTAACAAAGAAAGGGCTCCATTTCCAGTCTGTGTTGAAGAACTTGTCGAATCCCTGGTGTTTCCACCTACTTGTGTGACCAAGGAGTGAGTTGCGCGAGGAGTCACTTCTGCATCCTGCTACAATGCACCTGGTATTCATCCGTATGAAAACTATTGCAAAACTCTTACTTCGCAATATCCCTTTCTCAGGTCTTATGGTGGAAGTTAAAACCGTTGAAAATTAAAGCGTGCTGCGTTCTGTTTAATGTTCTATATTTTATTATGTTTTTCTTGTAAAATTATAATTGGAATTGACTCATAAATTCTGGTTGCGAAACCTGGCCAGGTACCTAAATCGGAAACTTATTGACCTGATATAACACAGACAATTAGGATTAACACTGCAAACTGGATAAAGCACACAGCAGCTTGAATATGGAGAATGAATATGATGTGTGTGTGTGTGTATGTGTGTGTTTGTGTGTGTATATATGTATGTATGTGTGTGTGTATGTGTGTGTGTATATATATATATGTATAATATATTTTTAAATACACTGTTGTAAATAAAGACAAATATCTAATTTTATATGACAAGCATGGCCCATCGAATCATAAGCCATGAATTGAGTCCATTCTATTATAGAAAAATTGAGGCTGAAAGCATCTAATATGGGAAGACACTTTCAAATGGAGTATTAGAATATCTGACATAACTAGAATTCTTTTTTCTAATTGTCTTTGCAAACCATACAAGCAACATATTGTAATGAGGGGTGTTCTTTTTAGTAAATTAATGAAGTGAAAAATGAATGAAGCATAAAAGCCAGCCAATGACACCACATGGGAACAATAGGCTGGATTTCAGGGGGTTCTGCAACCTGCACCCCATTGTTAAAAAGTGGGGTGAGCCTGCCCGCAATGCCAATGGCAGCCCTGCAGAACTTAATGCTGGGAGCAGTGTTAACCACTTTAAGGCGGAACTTCAGTCCCTATTTTGGGAGAGCTGCTGGCCAATGGCCACTGCTGGGATCTCAGGTAGTCCCACCACGATGAGAATCACAGGCAAGTCTGGGGCCAGGAGTCGGGGTGAGGGGCTGGATTCAAGAAGAGGTGGGTTGAAGAGGGGATGACCTTTGTGTGGGTCCCTCCAAATGACCCAGGACCCCACCCCCCGCCATTGCCCGCCATCAACCCATGCAGCTATTGGCCACTTAAGGACCTCAGTAGGCCCAAAGGTGGGGCAGACTGCCTGCACCTCTTCCTTCCATGCCCCCACACCGCCCCCCACCCACCCACCCACCAACCCCAGAAAATTTCAGTAAGATCGGGGCAAGGGAGTAGGTGGCAGGAAGGTCACCAGCTGGATTTGACGTGCCCCTCTGCCTAATTTGAACCCGCCATTGACGAGAGTAAAATTGAGCCCAGTATCTCAGCTTGCTGCATTGTTAGATGATGACCACACGATCAGACAAGAGGGACAGATTTATAGAAAACAGAGTCACGATCTGTATCATCAAGCTTCAGGCTCTTGATAATTTCTCTAATTTCCTTCTCAGGAAGTTTGCTGGATTTCCTGAAGGATGGTGATGGAAGGGGATTGAAATTGCCCCAGTTGGTCGACATGGCAGCTCAGGTACTGCGGATGGCTTTCTTATTCTCTCATGGTTTTATCCCTTTGATTGTTTTTCCCCTTAAGTTTTTAGACCTTATGTGATTTTGCTTTTAAGGCAATGATATTAGGTCGGTACTCCTCACTTGAGTCAAATTTATTTATTAGCAACAGTAGTGGATGTGACGAGACATGTTAAGAGCAATACTGAATATGAAAAGTTACAGGAGCATTCATGAAGCCAATAAACATTAAGTAGCACAAGAAAAAGGTATACACTTTTACGGATATCTGAAAAAAACACATTAGTGAATATTTCCAAAAATATATTAGGCGGAATTTTGCCCCTGTGGGGTGGGCTTGGTGGGGGTGGGTGGGAGTGGTTGGGAAGCCGACCGGGATTTCACACTGCTGAGCCAATTCAGGTCCGCCCAACGTGAAATGGGTGCTGCAGCTCTGCCTGTGTGGGATGGGGGAGGAGGACGAGAGTGCAAGTTCACGCTTGTGTGCGAGTGAGCGCAGGAAAAGCTCTACGAGGCACAGAGCTTCCTCAGGGAGCGGAAGATAGAAAAAATGAAAAATAAAGAATCATAAAATGGTTAAAAAGAAAAACCTGTCTCCTCCTGTGACTCTGTCACATAAGCAGGGACAGGATATTCATGAAATGTTAACATATTTTATTTTTATTTGCTGTTGGAAACCTCATCCTACCTGTGAATGAGTTTTCCTGGCCTTTTTACCTGCCCGGCCAGTCATAAAGTTGGATGGGCAGTGAAAAATGACATTTAATTGGGACTTTAAATGCCTTAATAGGCCTGTTAACTGTCGGCAGGCTCGCTGCCAACTCCCACGCGCAGCCGCCGACTGAAATATCGCGTGAGTGTGCGATGACATTGGAATGCTCGCCCAGCGTCATCACGCATCGTGTTACGCTCATTCGGGCCAGGCCCACGCCCACCCGACAAGCATAACATTCCGGCCATCATCCTATAGATTGTGGATAGTTAAATGTAGCTTTATCTGAAAGAAGAGCAGGGGAGTTCTTCCCACTGTCCAGGCTAATGTGTATCCATCAGCCAAAACCTAAGCACAGATAACCTGGTCACTAACACTGAGCTGTTTGTGGGAAGTCGCTGTGTTTCCTACATTACAACAGTAACTACAGTTCAAAAGTACTTCACTGGTACCATGAAATGTGCTACATTAACAGTGCTTTATGCAGCACTTGCTTAACAACAACCTGCTCACTGACGCCCAGTTTGGGTTCCACCAGGGTCACTCAGCTCCTGACCACATTACAGCCTTGGTTCAAACATGGACAAAAGAGCTGAACTCCCGAGGTGAGGTGAGAGTGACTGTCCTTCACATCAAGGCCACATTTGACCGAGTGTGGCATCAAGGAGCCCTAGCAAAACTGGAGTCAATGGGAATCAGGGGGAAAACTCTCCACGGGTTAGAGTCATACCTAGCACAAAGGAAGGTGGTTGTAGTTGTTGGAGGTCAGTCATCTCAGCTCCAGGACATCACAGCAGGAGTTCCTCAGGGTAGTGTCCTCTGCCCAGCCATCTTCAGCTGCTTCATCACGGACCTTCCACCATAAGGTCAGAAGTGGGGATGTTCGCTGATGATTGCACAATGTTCAGCACCATTTGTGACTCCTCAGATACTGAAGCAGTCCATGTCCAAATGCAGCAAGACCTGGGCAATATCCAGGCTTGGGCTGACAAGTGGCAAGAAATATTCACACCACACAAGTGCCAAGCAATGATCATCTCCAACAGCAGAGAATCTAACCATTACCCCATGATATTCAATGGCATTAACATTGTTGAATCCCCCACTATCAACATCCTGGGGGTTACCATTGACCAGAAACTGAACTGGACTAACCATATAGATACTGTGACTACAAGAGCAGGTCAGAGGCTAGGAATCCTGCAGCAAGTAACTCACCTCCTGACTCCCCAAAGCCTGCTCACCATCTACAAGGCAACAATCAGGAGTGTGATGGAATGAGTGTGATGGAATGAGTGCAACTCCAACAACACTCAAGTAGATCAGCACCATCCAGGACAAAGCAGCCCGCTTGATTGGCATCCCATCCACAAACATTCACTCCCTCCACCACAGATGCACTGTAGCACCAGTGTGTACCATCTACAAGGTGCACTGCAGGAATTCACCCAGACTCCTTATACAGCACCTTCCAAACCATGACCATTGTCATCTAGAAGGACAAGGGCAGCAGATAGATGGGAACACCACCACCAGGAAGTTCCCCTCCAAGCCACTCACCATCCTGATTTGGAAATATATGGCCGTTCCTTCACTGTCGCTGGGTCAAAATCCTGGAACTCCTTCCCTAAATAGCACTGTGAGTGTACCTGTACCATAGGGACTGCAGCAGTTCAAGAAGTTAGCTCACCACCACCTTCTCAAGGGCAATGAAGGATGGGCAATAAATATTGGCCCAGCAGCGAGGTCCATATCCCATTAATGCATTAAAAAAGTCATAAAAGTGAGTTCTTTTTTAATACATGTTTCAAGAAAAGCTGAGGGATATAGTTTTTCTTTATTCATTCCCAGGACATGGGCTTCGCTGGCTGGGCCAGCATTTATTGCCCATCCCTAGTTGCCCTTAAGAAGGTGGTGAGCTGCCTTCTTGAGCTGCTGCAGTCCACGTGGTGTAGAAACATACACAGTGCTGTTAGGAAGGGAGTTCCAAGATTTTGACCCAGCGACAGGGAAGGAACGGCGATATATTTCCAAGTCAGGATGGTGAGTGGCTTGGAGGGGAACATGAAGGCAGTGGTGTTCCCATGTATCTGCTGCCCTTGTCCTTCTAGGTGGTAATGGTCATGGGTTTGGAAGGTGTTGTCTAAGGAGCCTTGATGAATTCCTGCAGTGTATCTTGTGGATGGTACACACTGCTGCTACTGTGCGTCAGTGGTGGAGGGAGTGAATGTTTGTGGTGCCAATCGAGCAGGCTGTTTTGTCTTGGATGGTGTCAAGCTTCTTGAGTGATGTGGGAGCTGCACACATCCAGGCAAGTGGGGAGTATTCCATCACACTCCTGACCTGTGCCTTGTAGATGGTGGACAGGCTTTGGGGATTCAGGAGGTGAGTTACTTGTCACAGGATTCCTAGCCCCTGACCTGCTCTTGGAGCCACAGTATTTATGTGACTAGTCCAGCTCAGTTTCTAGTCAATGGTAACCCCCAGGATGTTGATAGTGGGGGATTCAGTGATGGTAATACCAATGAATGTCAAGGGGTGATGGTTAGATTCTCTCTTGTTGGAGATGGTCATTGCCTGGCACTTGTGTGGCATGAATGTTACTTGCCACTTGTCAGCTCAAGCTTGGATATTGTCCAGGTCTTTCTGCATTTGGACATGGGCTGCTTCAGTATCTGAGGAGTCGCAAATGGTGCTGAACATTGTGCAACCATCAGCGAACATACCCACTTCTGACCTTATGATGGAAGGAAGGTCATTGATGAAGTAGCTGAAGATGGTTGGGCCGATGACACTACCCTGAGGAACTCCTGCAGTGATGTCCTGGAGCTGAGATGATTGACCACCAGCAACCACAACCATCTTCCTTTGTGCTAGGTATGACTCCAACCAGTGGAGAGCTTTCCCCCTGATCCCCATTGACTCCAGTTTTTTCTAGGGATCCTTGATGCCACACTCGGTCAAATGTGGCATAGATGTCAAGGGCAGTCACTCTCACCTCATACCTGGAGTTCAGCTTTTTTGTCCACGTTTGAACTAAGGCTTTAATGAAGTCAGGAGCTGAGTGGCCCTGGCAGAACCCAAACTGGGCATCAGTGAGAAGGTTATTGCTAAGCAAGTGCCGCTTGATAGCACTGTCGATGACCCCTTCCATCACTTTACTGGTGATCGAGAGTAGGCTGATTGGCCGGGTTGGACTTGTCCTGCTTTTTGTGTACAGGACATACCTGGGCAATTTTCCACATAGCCGGGTAGATGCCAGTGTTGTAGCTGTACTGGAACAGCTTGGTTAGGGACATGGCAAGTTCTGGAGACAAGTCTTCAGCACTATTGAGGGAATACTGTCAGAGCCCACAGCCTTTGCAGTATCCAGTGCCTTCAGCCATTTCTTGATATCAAGGAGAGCTATTTGAATTGGCTGAAGACTGGCATCTGTGATACTGGGGACCTCTGGAGGAGGCCGAGATGGATCATCCACTCGGTACTTCTGGCTGAAGATTGTAGCAAATGCTTCAGCCTTATCTTTTGCACTGATGTGCTGGGCTCCCCCATCATTGAGAATGGGAGTATTTGTGAAGCCTCCTCCTCCAGTGAGTTCTTTAATTGTTCACCACCATTCACAACTGGATGTGGCAGGACTGCAGAGCTTAGATCTGATCCATTGGTTGTGGGATCATTTAGCCCTGTCTATCACATACTGCTTATGCTGTTTGGCATAACCAAGGCCCCCACACCAAGATTACATTCTATGCCCTTGCCACCCTCAGTGTTTCCTCCAAGTGCTGTTCAACATGGAGGAGCTCTGATTCGTCAGCTGAGGGAGGACAGTACGTGGTAATCAGCAGGAGGTTTCCTTGCCCATGTTTGACTTGATGCTATCTGTACTGTTACAGACAGGAGTGGGGGGGTGGGGGGGGGGGGGTTCATTTAAACAGTGCTAATTTTTCCTCTCACCACCTGTCTGTAAACAGTAAGGTTTTTTGATCAGCTTCCCACTTTATAGGCTGTGGCGTATTTCTCAATCCCTCGGTTTTTGTGTGATCCAATTTTCTATTAATAACCTCCCAATAAACTCAAGATAGGATGAACTAAAAAAGATTCAATTTAGTGCACACATTCAAAATGCAAAAAGAGGGTCGCAGCATCGCCTCCACACTCAGACATTAAAGAGAGGGATAGAGGAAGGAAAGATTTACAGGGCAGAAAACACAGAGAGAACCAATATTGTTTCCCATGGGTTCCAGGTTCCAGAATCAAAATCCAATGAGATATTCCTTCACAGAGGTCTGTGGATTGAAAACCAATGCTGTATAATTCACTTTTCCAGGATGTTGACTTCACATGATGAGATAGGCACGCAGAGTCTTATAAGTGATGGTACATAATTCCCAGCAGAAGGAGTGTAGATAGGGCCAGGTGTTCAACCTAGGTAGAGCTCCTTGTCTGTGAGGCTGCTAGTTAGATGATAAATAGCAGGCTGAGCTTTCCAGTCCAGCAAGGCAATATTACTTGTTCCACAAGCCAGAGGCCCTTATTACATGACTCCCACTCTTCACCATTTTTGACAAAGGATGTGTATCCATCATCTGGATTCCAAAACTGTTAAATGTTTTAGCCATTAGGAAGTGAAAGGAAGGTTGTGAAGCCTGTGTCTTAGCAGACAATCTACCTCTGTCTAGCCAGACTGGGCTATTAAATGCAGATGACCTTTGTATACCTCTATTTGAAGTTGGGCTGTACAGTCCACAGGATGTCATTAGTGGCTCTTCAGAGATAAAGGGGTGTGAGTTCTTCTAAAACTGCCAATTAGCTTCTTTTGTTCAGAGGCCACAGATAGGTATAGGCGCTGCCATTTTAAAGATCTTTGTTCAGGTTCAACATTTTAGAAATAGCAAAGAGCATAATCTATACATATTTTCTAGAAAGATACAGGGGAGGGAGGGGGTGGGGGGGGGGGGGGGGGGGGGGTCTGAGAACCACCAAAGGTGATGGACTGCTTGCTTCCTAAAGCAATGCCCCTCTCGCTATTTCCCCAACTGAACAGCAGAGGACAGATGTATCCTTTGGAATACTTTTTTGTCTCAATCTGGATTTGTTCTGTTTTGCTGAGTATTTCTCTGGCTCCTTTTGGAAAGAGTCAAGCAACACAACCTCAACTCTCTTTGCTGGAAATCTGTATGCACCTATTGAACTTTTGCCTGGCGGGGAAAGTTTATTTTAATCAGTAGACTTGCTTGAGGTTTGTTAATTTTAAATCTTTAGTCTACTTCCATCAGTGTCAGTGTGTACCTCTCGGCATTTTAAAGAGGTGGGTCATGCCTTCCTGCGATCTTTTCTACAATGGTTTCTCGGCCCATTCAGTCTGTGAAGCTGACAGCCAGTTGTAATTAGTTTTGCAGGGTAATGAAGCCCAAACTGTAATTATGGGAGAAAGGGGTCCCCTTCAGCTGAAGCCTGTCTGTAATTCAGTAACAACTTGAGGGTGAAGCCAGATCGATTCAGTTTCTGACCAGTTGGAATTTGTTTACTTTGAATAAGCAGTAGGCAGGCTTTTTGTGTCACAGTCATTCTGCCTGGTGTGAGATTGTTGTACTGTGTTCAGGATAGGATAATGCGATTAGAACTGTTTTGTGCTCGGCATCTACAGTGTGGAACCTTCCATAAAATAATAAGAGAACGCATGGTATAATTTATATCGCAAAGTAGCGCCAGTCAACACTATCATAGAAACATAGAAAATAGGAGCAGGAGTAGGTCATTCAGCCCTCTGAGTCTGCTCTACCATTCAATACGATCATGGCTGATCCTCTATTTGAACGCCACACTCCTGCGCTCTCCCCATACCCTTTGATGCCTTTAGAGTCCAGAAATCTATCTATTTCCTTCTTAAACATATTCAGTGACTTGGCCTCCATAGCCTTCTGTGGTAGAGAATTCCACAGGTTCACCACCCTCTGAGTGAAGAAGTATCTCCTCATCTCAGTCCTAGATGGTCTACCTATATCCTGAGACTGTGACCCCTTGTTCTAGACCCCTGAGCTAGAGGAAATATCATCTCTGCATCCAGTCTGCCCATCCCTGTCAGAATTTTATATGTTTCAATGAGATCTCCTCTCATTCTAAACTCCAGTGAATACAGGCCTAGTCAGCCCAATCTCTCCTCATAGGACAATCCTGCCATCCCAGGAATCAGTCTGGTGCACTTTCACTGCACTCCCTCTATGGCAAGTGTATCCTTTCTTAGGTAAGGAGACCAAAACTGCACATAGAACTCCAGGTGTGGTCTCACCAATGCCCTGTACAGCTCCTGTACTCATCCTCTCGCAATGAAGGCCAACATTCCATTTGCCTTCTTAACTGCTTGCTGTATCTACAGGCTTGCTTTCAGTGATTGGTGTACAAGGTCGCCCAGGTCCCTTTGTACATTAATATTTCCCAATCTATCACCATTTAAATAATACTCTGCCATTCTGTTTTTCCTACCGAAGTGGATAACTTCACACTTACCCACGTTATACTGCATCTTTCATGTATTTGCCCACTCACTCAACCTGTCAAAATTGCCTTGAAGCGTCTTAACATCCTCCTCATCGCTCACATTCCCACCAAGTTTCGTATCATCAGCAAACTTGGAAATATTGCATTTGGTTCCCTCATCCAAATCATTGATATATATTGTGAATGGCTGGGGCCCCAAGCACTGACCCCTGCGGAACCCCACTAGTCACCGCCTGCCACTCCGAAAAGACCCATTTATCCCTATTCTCTGTTTCTCAATCCATGCCAATATATTACCCCCAATCGCTTTAATTTTACACATTAACTCTTATGTAGGGCTTTATCAAAAGCTTTCTGAAAATCCAAATACACCACATCCACGTATCCATTCTGCTGGTTACATCCTCAAAAAACTCCAATAGATTTGTCAAACATGATTTCCCTTTCATAAATCCACATTGACTTTGTCTAATCCCGTTGATATTTTCTAAGTGTCCTGTTATCACATCCGTTATAATAGATTCCAGCATTTTCCCTATGTTAAGTTAATTAGTCTGTACTTTGCTGTATTCGCCCTCTGTCCTTTTTTTAAATAGTGGGGATACATTTGTCACCCTCCAATCTGCTGGGACTGTTCCAGAATCTACCAAATTTTGGAAGATGACAACCAATGCATCCACTGTTTCCATGGCCACATCCTTAGTACCCTGGAATGCAGATTATGGGGTCTTGGGGATTTATCAGCTTTTAGTGCCATTAATTGCTCCAACACTATTGTTTTAGTAATATGAATTTCCTTCAATTCCTCTCAGTAGACCCTTGGTTCCCTAGTACTTCTGGGAAGTTATTTGTGTCTTCCTCCATGAAGACAAAACTGTAGTTGTTTAATTGCTCTGCCATTTCCTTGTTCTCTATTATAATTTCTCCTGTTTCAGAGTGTCAGGGACCTACATTTGTCTTCACTAATGTTTTTCTTTTTACATAATTATGGAAGCTTTTATAGTCCACTTTTATGCTGTACATTTATGCACCGCACCCTGAATATATTGCAGGAGGAATTATTAACGTCTTTTTGGAGTGGGTTATTTTCCTCAACAGTAATGTCAGTTGCTTGATTGCTGTGCCATTAAACCAGGTTCGTCCAGCTTTTTCCATGGTTGGGGGAGTGGGGATGAGCAGATTTCAGAAATATACGTGACCATTAGACTGTAAGAGGGTGAGAGTGTGAGAGTCCGGCTCACTCCCAGGATGGAATTTTCCATGCCCGCTGGCGAAGGGTGCCATGGTGGGTGTGAGTGGACAATATGGTAGGAAGGCCAAAAGTCGGTTTCGCGATGTCATGAAACCAGTTTGCAATTGTCTGCTCCGCCCAACAATGGCGTTTCCTGCTGCTTCATGTCGGGAACTTCATTGTAATACATCTGCATATCAGACTCAGCCCAGCTCCCCGGAATCAATTCCCCACACTGGGTCATCCAGTCGTGTTGGCATGTACTTCACAACTGAACACAAGCGATGTGCACCCGGCGAGCTGCATTTTGCTCGGTACTTCGAGGGTTGTTTGCCTACCTTCCTTTGAGCAGCACTCACAGTCATCAGTCTTCATAGGCAGCACCACATCACTTTTAGAGGGGCTCATGGGCAGGTCTCTACTTACAAGACCAGCCATAAGGCGGGGGGTGACTTTGAACGACTGCGGGGCTAGGGTTTGCTTGAGGAGGGGAGAGAAGTGGCCCCAGGCAAGGGAAGAGGCTGCAGGGTGAGGGCTGTACTGGGGAAGGAGGGTGTGTGTGTTGGGGGGCACATGTTGATCTGCGCAAGTGACCTCAAATGGTGAGGGCTGAGGAGGCAGTCTCCAGAGGAGATGAGGCCAGATGGAGATGTGAGGGTGGGTGTGAGAGAGTGAGTGGTGATGTCCCTTAAGCTGGTAGTGAGTGAGATGCCAGTGAATGTGTGATGGGCTTGTGAGTGTGTGGGTTTAGAGCGATGAGATGGTTGCCTTACCCTGGCAGCACGGATGAGACCATTCATCCTCCTTGTGCACTGGATGGCCGACCTCTTCTGTGCAGCATTGGCACAGACCACCACTGCCACTGCCTCCCAAGCTGGAGTGGTGACACTGATGGGTCTCCTGCAGCCAGAGTCGGGGTAGTGGCATTGCAGCGGGCTCCAGTGGTGTCCAGACGGTGTTCCAGGGATGCTTCACTGAATCGTGAGGCTGTAGCCTTCTTGCCTTTCAGGGCCGTGTCTTCTGTGCCGCAGTCCTGGCCTGAGGAAGCACGTGAGGTGAAGACATGGCGGGCAAGTCAGAGGCCACCTGCCAGCGAAACAGTGCGTTGATTAATGAGGTGGGATCGGGTGTTATGACGCAGCATAAGTCTTGGTAAAGGCTGAATTGTTTAAATCCCAGAGGGAAACTTGAACAATAGTCATAAACGATGTTGTCAATTGGTATGTTTGAGATGCAGCTCTGAATTTAGAAATAAGACCACCGAGCCTCGAAAGGATTTTTATATAAAACTAAATTAAACGTTTATTAATTTAACAACAAATTAAACACATACACATGTCTACAAATTACTACCATAATAACTTTTAAGCAAATCCCCAAATAAATCACCCCCAGGTAAATCTTCACCAAGACAGCAGTAAACCATGGACTTTAAACAGACACCAGGCAAAGCACATTTGACCTTATGAATACCAAACGAGGTTCCTTTCAATTTGTTTCTTACAACTGGTTAAATTTTAAATGCCTCTACCTTACACACACAAACTCCCTTCTGTTTATACCTAGCTTTTCCTTTGAATGTAATTTTTTCATTGTATTACTAGGTTTTTTAATTTTACCCCTCCTAACAATAATCCTTTCATTCCAACAATGTTATTAGTAATATAATAAAACACATTGCTTGGCATTTTCCAGCTAGATGCAAGATTTTACCCATCCTTTTGAATGGCTTATTCAACAAATGCAAATTTACACTTTATCTTCCCCTCCTTACATTTATTTAATTAACATCTCAAACTGCATCATTGCACCCAGACCAGCTGGCTTTAATCCAATTAAACCACAAACATTCACACACATAGACACGGACCCTATGGCAATTCCAATTTAAAAATAATTTCCAATAACATTATAGACTTCAGTGTCTCTTCATGACACTGGGACAATATGGCGTGAAAGCCCGTCATTGCGCCCAGCAGGTAGAAGGTCCTTTTTCCCCCCTGCTACCACACAGTGCAAATCTGGAACAATTCTGCCTCCAGTTTCAGGACGTTTATTCACTCACTGCGAGAGTAGGTGAGAGTTTCGTGTTAGTGTGTGGGGTTGAGGGTGACTGAGAATCATGAAATTGGGAGTGAGCCAAGCTCTCTCTCTCTCTCTTGCGCACACACACACACACACTCACTCTCCCCCACCCCACACACATCTTCTCTCCCTCACAAGCACACACTCTCTCCCTCTCACACAACTCACTCTCTCCCTCTCTTTAATGCACTCTCACTCTCTCCCTCTCTTTCACACAAACAAGCACACACACTCTCTCCCTCTCTCTCACACACACATTCATACATACTCTCTCCTTCTCTCTTACACACACACACACACTTTCAACACACACACACTTGCTCCCTCTTTCACACACACACACTCTTCCTCCCTCTCTCTCTCTCACACACACGCGCACACACACACACTTGCACACACTCTTTTCCCCTCTCTCGCACACACACTCATACACACACACACAGACACACATAAAAAATAGGAGCAGGAGTAGGCCATTCGGCCCCTCAAGCCTGCCTTGCCATTCAATAAGATCATGGCTGATCTGCCCCAGGCCTCAACTCCTCTTTCGTGCCAGCTCCTCATAGCCCTCAACTCCCCAATACTTTAAAAATCTATCTACCTCCTCTTTAAATACTTTCCGTGATCTAGCCTCCACAACTCTCTGGGGTAGAGAATTCAAGACATTCACTACCACCTGAGAGAAGAAATTCCTTCACCTCTCATTTATAAATGAGTGTCACCTTATTCTGTAACTATGTCCCCACTAGTGGAAACATCTTCTCAACATCTACCCTGCCAAGCACCCTCAGAATCTTATACATTTCCACAAGATCACCCCTCATTCTTCTAAACTCTAATGAATAGAGGCCTAACCTCTTTAACAGTTCTTGATAAGTCAACCCCTTCATCCCAGGAATCAGGCTAGTGAATCTCTTTTGAATTGCCTCCAATGCCAATATATCTTTTCCTAAATGCTGGGACCAAAACTGTGCACAGTACTCCAGGTGCCGCCTCACCAACGCCCTGTACAGTTGTAACAAGACTTCCCTATTTTTAAACTCCAACCCCTTAGCAATACAGGCCAAAATTCCATTTGCCTTCTTAATTACTTGCTGCAACCTGCATGCTAATGTTTTGTGTTTCATGCGCAAGAACACCCAGATCCCTCTATGCTGCACTTTTTTGGAGTCTCTCTCCATTTAAATAATTGTCTGCCTTTTGATTTTTCTTACCGAAGTGCATGACCTCACACTTTCCTGCATTAAACTCCATCTGCCAAGTTTTGTCCACTCACTCAACCTGTCAATATCCCCTTGCAGATTCTTTATATCCTTATCACAACATGTCCTCCCACCTATTTTTGTATCATCAGTAAATTTAGATACATTACACTCTGGCCCCTCCTCCAAGTCATTAATATAGAAAGAAAACAATTGAGGTCCTAGGACTGATTCTTGTGGCACTCCACTAGTTACATCTTTCCAACCTGAAAAAGACCCATTAAGCCTGACTCTCTGTCTTCTGTGTGTTAACCAATCCTCAATCCATGCTAATACGTTACCCCTGATACCATGAGCTCCTATCTTGTGCAATAACCTTTTATGTGGCACCTTATTTATGCTTTCTGGAAATCTAAATACACTACATCTACCAGTTCCCCTTTATCAATTCTGCTTGTTATATCCTCAAAGAACATCTAGCAAATTTGTCAAACATGATTTTCCTTTCACAAAACCATGTTGACTCAGTTTGATTGTGTTAATCTTTTCTAAATGTCCTGCTATTTCTTTATTAATAATGGACTGTAGCATTTTGCCAATGACAGACGTTAGGCTGACTGGCCTATAGTTTCCTGCTTTTTGGCTCCCTCCCTTCTTGAACGGGGCATCACATCAGCAGTTTTCCAATCTGCTGGAACCCTCCCGGAATCCAGAGAGTTCTGGAATATTTTGGCGATGCCTCCACTGTCTCTGTAGCCACTTCCTTTAAAACCTTTGATGCAGGCCATCAGGTCCTGGTGATTTGTCTGCCTTTAGTTCCATTAGTTTGTCAAATAATTTGTCTCTCATGATAGAGGCTGTTACAAGATCTTTCCTCCCATTAGCTCCTTGCTTATCTGATATCTTTTGGAATGTTTATGGAGTCCTCTGTATGAAGACCGATGCAAAATATTGGTTTAAATTGTCTGCCATTTCCCTGTTCCCTGTTACCAATTCCCCAGTCACATCCTCCAATGGTCCCACACTCACTTCAGCCACTCTCTTTTTGTATAACCGTAGAAGTTCTTGCTGTTTGTTTTTATATTTCTTGCCAATTTACTTTCATCATCAATTTTCTCCCTCTTTATTAGCCTTTTAGTCATCCACTGCTGGTTCCTAAAAATTTCCAAATTCTCTGGCCTGCCATTAATTTTTGCCGCTTTTTATGTCTTAGTTTTTGATTGGACACTCTCCTTGACCACCTTTGTTAACTACGGGTGGTTCATCCTTCTCATCGAGTCCTTCTTTATGACAGGGATAAATTTTCCTGAGTGTTATGAAATATCTGCTTAAATGTCTGCCACTGATTATCCACTGACCTTCCCTTTAGTTTATTTTCCCAGCCCACTTCAGACAACTCTTTCTTTATACCTCTGTAATTGCCCTTATTTCAGTTGAGGACACTGGTTTGAGACCCGAGTTGCTCGCCCTCAAACTGAATTTGAAATTCTACCATGTTGTGATCGCTGCCCCCTAGAGGATCCTTAACTACAAGATCTCTTATTAATCCTACTTTATTACACATTACTAGATTTAAAATAGCCTGTTCCCAGATGGGTTCTGCAATGTATTGATCTGAGAAACAATCCCTGATGCACTCTACAAATTCGTTTTCCTTTTTACCCCTGCCAATCTGACTAGCCCAGTCAATATTCAGATTAAAATCACCCGTGACAACTGTAGCATCCTTCTTAAATGCCTCCATTAGTTCTGGATTTATACCTTGTCCTACAGTGAGGCAACTCTTTGGGGGCCTATAGACAACTCCCACTCATTCTTCCCCTTGTTATTCTTTATTCCCACCCATACTGATTCCACATCACGATCTATTGTACCTATATCACCACTCTTCACCACACTGATACCTTCCTTTATTAACAAAGCTACCCCACCTCCTTTTCCTTTATGAATATTTTTCTGGAACATTGAACACCCTCGAATATTGAGTTCTCAGTCTTGGTCACGCTGCAACCACGTCTCTGTAATAGCTATCAAGTCATATCCATTTATTTCTATTTGTGCCATCAACTCTTCTATCTTGTTATAAATGCTGTGTGTATTCAGATAAAGAGCCTTGAGCTTCAACTTTTCACCATTATTACTCATTCTGGGTCTAATTTCTGCTGCACTCTTCTGCTGATATTTTCTGCCCCTTCCCTTCGCACTTTGATTATCGTTTGCCTCTTCATTACACTGCACCTCTGCTCTTTCATTTATTTTTGTTTTTTTAAACTTCCCTACAATTAAATCCTCCCCCCACTAATTAGTTTAAAATCCTATCTACAACCCCAGTCGCCAGGACACTGGTCCCAGCATGGTTCAAATAAAGTCCATCCCAATGGAACCGCTCTCTCCTGCCCCAGTACTGGTGCTAGTGACGCATGAGTCGGAAGCCATTTCTCCCACACCAATCTTTGAGCCACATATTTACCTTTCTAATCTTATTTACCCTACGCCAATTTGCACGTGGCTCTGGTAGTAATGCGGAGATTATTACCTTTGTGGTTCTGCTTTTTAATTTTGCCCTGAGCTGCTCGTAGTCCCTCAGCAGAACCTCTTTCCTAGTCCTGCCTATGTCATTGGTACCTACGTGGAACTGCGACAACTGGATCCTTCCCCTCCCATTCCAAGTTCCACTCCAGCTCAGAAGGGATGTCCTTAACCTTGGCACCAGGTAGACAACACAGCCTTCCGCATTCTCTGTCTTTGTTGCAGAGAACAGTGTCTATTCCCCTAACTATGCTATCCCCTATTACTACTACATTTCTCTTTTCTGCCCCCACTTGAATGGCGCTCTGTACAACGGTGCTGTGGTCAGTTTGTTAATCCTCCCTGCAGTCTGTGCCCTCATCCACAATGGGAGCAAGAACCTCATACCTATTGGACAAGGGCATCGGCTGAGGCTCCTCCAAAGCTAAGTTTGGATCCCCTTACCTGCCTCACTCACAGTCACATCCTCCTGTCCCTGACCACAGACCAAATTTGATGTAATTAATCTAAGGGGTGTGATTGTCTCCTGAAACACAGTGTCCAGTAACTCTCCCCCTCCCTGATGTGTCGCAGTGTCCGCAGCTCAGACTCCAGCTCATCAACTCTGAGCCGAAGGTCCTTGAGCAGCCAACACTTGCTGCAGATGTGGTCACTGTGGATCACACCGGCATCCACCAGCCCCCACATACTACAGCTGCAACACATGACCAGCCCACCCATCCCTATTTTATTTAATTAATTAATTTGGGTGAAAAGTGAATTTCTTAACTGTACTCTTCAACTGTAATAAAGTCTCCTGGTTTAAACCACTGGCCAATCAAAAGAGACTTGGAAGAGATACCCACCAATCACCTACCTGTGTGCCTGTGACTTCACACTTTGGCTCTGACAGTTAGAAACAAGCTGAAGGGGCTCCTTGCTACTAGTTTTTATATCCCGCCGCTGCTGCCCTCCTCACGCAGGACCCCTCTCCATGTGCTGGGCCTCCCTCTCTGTCACCGGTTTTTATCTCCCACCCACTGTGCTTTTTACACAGCTCCACTCTCCGTGTGCTCCTGGCTCTCCTCTCGCTGTTTAAAACTGTGAAAATCCCAGCTCTCCTCTCGCTGTTTTAAACTGTGAAAATCCCAGCTCTCCTCTCGCTGTTTTAAACTGTGAAAATCCCAGCTCTCCTCTCGCTGTTTTAAACTGTGAAAATCCCAGCTCTCCTCTCGCTGTTTTAAACTGTGAAAATCCCAGCTCTCCTCTCGCTGTTTTAAACTGTGAAAATCCCAGCTCTCCTCTCACTGTTTAAAACTGTGAAAATCCCAGCTCTCCTCTCGCTGTTTAAAACTGTGAAAATCCCGGCTCTCCCCTCACTGTTTTAAACTGTGAAAATCCCAGCTCTCCTCTCGCTGTTTTAAATTATGAAAATCCCAGCTCTCCCCTCACTGTTTAAAACTGTGAAAATCCCAGCTCTCTTCTCCATGTTTAAAACTGTGAAAATCCCGGTTCTCCTCTCGCTGTTTAAAACTGTGAAAATCCCGGCTCTCCCCTCACTGTTTTAAACTGTGAAAATCCCGACTCTCCTCTCGCTGTTTTAAACTGTAGGAATCTCAGCTCTCCTCTCACTGTTTTAAACTATAAAAATCCCAGCTCTCCTCTCGCTGTTTTAAATTATTAAAATCCCAGCTCTCCTCTCACTGTTTAAAACTGTGAAAATCCCAGCTCTCTTCTCACTGTTTAAAACTGTGAAAATCCCGGCTCTCCTCTCGCTGTTTAAAACTGTGAAAATCCCAGCTCTCCCCTCACTGTTTAAAAACTGTGAAAATCCCAGCTCTCCCCTCACTGTTTAAAACTGTGAAAATCCCAGCTCTCCTCTCACTGTTTCAAACTGTAGAAATCCCTGCTCTCCTCTCACTGTTTTAAACTGTGAAAATCCTGGCTCTCCCCTCACTGTTTTAAACTGTAGAAATCCCGGCTCTCCTCTCACTGTTTTAAACTGTAGAAATCCCGGCTCCCCTCTCACTGTTTTAAACTGTGAAAATCCTGGCTCCCCCTCACTGTTTTAAACTGTAAAAATCCCGGCTCTCCTCTCACTGTTTTAAACTGTGAAAATCCCAGCTCTCCTCTCACTGTTTTAAACTGTAGAAATCCCAGCTCTCCTCTCGCTGTTTTAAACTGTAGAAATCCCGGCTCCCCTCTCACTGTTTTAAACTGTGAAAATCCTGGCTCCCCCTCACTGTTTTAAACTGTAAAAATCCCGGCTCTCCTCTCACTGTTTTAAACTGTGAAAATCCCAGCTCTCCTCTCACTGTTTTAAACTGTAGAAATCCCAGCTCTCCTCTCGCTGTTTTAAACTGTGAAAATCCCAGCTCCCCTCTCACTGTTTTAAACTGTAGAAATCCCTGCTCTCCTCTCACTGTTTTAAACTGTGGAAATCCCGGCTCTCCTCTCACTGTTTTAAACTGTGAAAATCCCGGCTCTCCTCTCGCTGTTTTAAACTGTAGGAATCTCAGCTCTCCTCTCACTGTTTTAAACTGTGAAAATCCCAGCTCTCCTCTCGCTGTTTTAAACTATGAAAATCCCAGCTCTCCTCTCGCTGTTTTAAACTATAAAAATCCCAGTTCTCCTCTCGCTGTTTTAAATTATTAAAATCCCAGCTCTCCTCTCACTGTTTAAAACTGTGAAAATCCCAGCTCTCTTCTCACTGTTTAAAACTGTGAAAATCCCGGCTCTCCTCTCGCTGTTTAAAACTGTGAAAATCCCAGCTCTCCTCTAACTGTTTAAAACTGTGAAAATCCCAGCTCTCCCCTCACTGTTTAAAACTGTGAAAATCCCAGCTCTCCCCTCACTGTTTTAAACTGTAAAAATCCCGGCTCTCCTCTCACTGTTTTAAACTGTGAAAATCCTGGCTCTCCCCTCACTGTTTTAAACTGTAGAAATCCCGGCTCCCCTCTCACTGTTTTAAACTGTGAAAATCCTGGCTCCCCCTCACTGTTTTAAACTGTAAAAATCCCGGCTCTCCTCTCACTGTTTTAAACTGTAAAAATCCCAGCTCTCCTCTCACTGTTTTAAACTGTAGAAATCCCAGCTCTCCTCTCGCTGTTTTAAACTGTAGAAATCCCAGCTCTCCTCTCACTGTTTTAAACTGTAGAAATCCCTGCTCTCCTCTCACTGTTTTAAACTGTGGAAATCCCGGCTCTCCTCTCACTGTTTTAAACTGTAGAAATACCAGCTCTCCTCTCGCTGTTTTAAACTGTGAAAATCCTGGCTCCCCCTCACTGTTTTAAACTGTGGAAATCCTGGCTCTCCTCTCACTGTTTTAAACTGTAGAAATCCCAGCTCTCCTCTCGCTGTTTTAAACTGTAGAAATCCGGCTGTCCTCTCACTGTTTTAAACTGTAGAAATCCCGGCTCTCCTCTCGCTGTTTGAAACTGTAGAAATCCCGGCTCTCCTCTCGCTGTTTTAAACTGTAGAAATCCCGGCTCTCCTCTCGCTGTTTTAAACTGTCGAAATCCCGGCTCTCCTCTCACTGTTTTAAATACTCACATGCTGACACTCACACTCACACATTCACACTCACACAATGCACTCTTTCTCTCTCACTCACAAACTCTCTCCCTCTCTCTCACTCACACTCACTCACACACACACACACACACACACACATACACACACATACACACACACCACGGCCCCATGGCATCTAGCTCTCCCCGGGTCGGCTGCTCTTCCTCCCCCCACCACCCTCCCCGCACCTTCTCTTCCCGGGCCCAGCAGCCCTTAGCACACTTCCCGTCACTGGGGTTCACTGCTTCTCAAATCAGAGACAGTTTCTCTCCTTTTGCTGCTGATAGACCCACTAGTGGGCCTATCAGCTGCAAACATGGGAAAAGAATGGCCTGTGATTGAAGGAGCAGCCCCCTGCAAAATCTTGAATTTTACTTAACTGTCTAACTGCTATTATGAGCAGCAGCTCTGGGGGCCACATAGAGGGGCTTTGTCGGCCACTGGTGATACAATGGGACAACCTGCTTTAAACCTTAATGGGAACTGAACATGTCAGTGAACACTTTCAATTAATGTTTTAAACGGATTGGAACTAGGACCAATTGTTCCCCTTTTGTGGATGAATTTGGATGCTGAGACCTACCAGCTATTGACGGTAATTGTATTAGAGATAGAATGCAAGATGTCATAAAGGAACACTTGCAAATTACTGCAGTTATGTAGGAATATTCAGCACAGAAGCCATGTTGCTAACCTGAGGAAGTGACTGAAACAGTGAATGGAAGAAGTTTGGTAAATATTTTCACCCTGGATTTTTTGAATGCCTTAGACGCACATTAGAAAAATGAAATAGACGTAGGGTGGAATTTTCCAGTCCTGCCACAGCGGGAATCATGGCAGGAGCCATAAAGTCTGTTTCCCAGTGGTGGATAAACAGTTGGAATTTGGTTCTCCCGGCTTTCAAGGCAAGTTAGAGGCAGGTAGAGCAAACAATGTTGGGAACCTCATTTGCATGCATTAGCATCACAGGCATGTTCATTATAAGGTCACCTCTCTGGAATTATGTTTGTCCTCCAAATTAAGCTCCCTGCCAGCGAGAGTTTAGAATGTTCAGTTTTATGGCTGTCTATAAGCAGCGTGCACCTGGCAGGCTTCACCCTTCCCATGGCTTTGAGGTCAGCAGTTGCTGCTTCCCCCTTGTGGACCTCGCGTAACTTCACTCGAGTGCTGTTAGCAAACGCTGCGCCGAGGCTGGACCGGGAGGGCAGGTGAAGGCTTGGGGCGAGGGGTGGGGGTGGGAGTCGGGTAGGGTGGAGCGAAGGTTGGACAGGCTTACGGGGGAGTGTCCGGGGGACGGCTGTTATGACCCAGCAGTTTGTAAAGCTGAGTTATTTAAAAATCCCAGAGGGAAGCTTTAAACAACTGTCATAACCTATATTTTTAAGTGTTATGTTTGAGATACAGTTCCAAATTCAGGAACAGACCCCCAGTTCTCAAGAGGTTTTATATTAAACTAAATGAAACTTTTTATTAATTTACACAAGTTAAATGTATACACATGGCTACAAATTACTACTATCATAACTTTTAACAAATTCCCAAACTAATCTTCATTAAGACAACAGTAACACATAGACTTAACCAAGCACCAGGCAAAGCATAAATCAATAAAAACAAAAAAAACTGCGGATGCTGGAAATCCAAAACAAAAACAAAAACAGAATTACCTGGAAAAACTCAGCAGGTCTGGCAGCATCGGCGGAGAAGAAAAGAGTTGACGTTTCGAGTCCTCATGACCCTTCGACAGAACTTGAGTTCGAGTCCAAGAAAGATTTGAAATATAAGCTGGTTTAAGGTGTGTGTGTGGGGGGAGTAAACACCTTGTCAAACACCAGGAGGGAAATGGAAAGCAAGGAAGGTGAGCAGGGCAAAAGAGAGATACGGAAATCTTGTCGCAGAGAGGAACAGAACTTCTTCAAGGAGGACTGCTCTTCAAGAAATGCCTACCTCCTTGAAGAAGTTCTGTTCCTCTCTGCGACAAGATTTCCGTATCTCTCTTTTGCCCTGCTCACCTTCCTTGCTTTCCATTTCCCTCCTGGTGTTTGACAAGGTGTTTACTCCCCCCACACACACACCTTAAACCAGCTTATATTTCAACTCTTTCTTGGACTCGAACTCAAGTTCTGTCGAAGGGTCATGAGGACTCGAAACGTCAACTCTTTTCTTCTCCGCCGATGCTGCCAGACCTGCTGAGTTTTTCCAGGTAATTCTGTTTTTGTTTTTGTTTTGGATTTCCAGCATCTGCAGTTTTTTTGTTTTTATCTCTGTGTTTAATTGACTGCCACTGCTCTTCAAGAAATGCCTACCTCCTTGAAGAAGTTCTGTTCCTCTCTGCGACAAGATTTCCGTATCTCTCTTTTGCCCTGCTCACCTTCCTTGCTTTCCATTTCCCTCCTGGTGTTTGACAAGGTGTTTACTCTCCCCACACACACACCTTAAACCAGCTTATATTTCAGGCAAAGCATTTTCACCTTACGACTTAAAAATGAGGTTCTTTTCACTTTGGTTCCCCCAGAGACAACTGGAGGCTTACAGCTACTTTGATCTTAATTGCCTCTGCCCTGCACACACAAAACTACTATAAGTTATATCCAGAAAATCTCATTGAATTTAAATTCTCATTGTATCACCAGCCTTTTTGAACTCCACCACTTCTAACAATAAAATCCCTTTCGTAGTACCAGTTTTATTAGTAATGTAAACATATTGCTTGGTCTCACTTAGCTAGGTGACAGAGTTCACTCCACTTCTTGAATACTCTATTTTAAAAAATGCAATTACACTCTACCTCTCTTACATCTCAAAACTAGTACACATCTAAGCACCCAGACTAGCTGGTTTTAATCCAATTAAGACACACCCATAGGCTAAATTTCTATTTTAAAAGAAAAATTTCCAATGATATTGTATACATCAATAGCTTCATGAAAATGGGGTAGAGTGTCTTGGAGGGTGGGCTCAGTGGTGTCGACAACGGAGTCCTGGAGGGAGAGCTCAGGGTACTGGTAATAGGAGGGAGCAGTCACAGTCAGAAGATGGAGTGGGATGCAGTAAGATGGTAGGTTTAGGGTGAGAGTCTGGTAGGTGAAGGTCTCATCGGAATGGTCCCAGAGCGGGACTAGACAGGTGGCTGGGAGAACAGGAGGGAGCAGGGTCAGGGCGGGCATGGGGATGGTAACGGATGTCGGCTCTGAAGGGAGGAAAGGCATGTGGATGTGGACTGTGATAGGGTCCAGGGTAATGGGAGGGAATGTTCAAGGGTGACAGACGGGAGAAGAATGGTGATATTAGGTGGGTGTGTGGTGATGGGGGGGAAGTTGTTGGGTGACAGGGGGTGGGTAGATGGTGCTGGGGTGAGTTTAAAAGGTGACGTGCATGATTTTTCAAAACCATCACTCCCACCTCCCCCAAAAGGCAAAAGAGGCTGGTCACACTTAACACGCCACACTACTTCGCTCAAGTTTCAATCTGAAAACCAGAGTGGAGTGTGGGCAGTGTCAGCTCCAACTGTACTGTTCATTCAGTTACAAAATTATTACAATAGTAACTGACCTTTCAATCCACCTCCAGTTATCATTTTGATTTATTTGTTCCTTAAAGGTGTAAGTGGTGCTGCACTAAATGCTATCTCTTTAATGAATTGCTGTGGTTCTTCTCTCATTTCATATAGATTGCAGCAGGAATGGCTTATATTGAGCGAATGAATTACATCCACAGAGATTTAAGAGCTGCTAATATACTTGTAGGAGAAAACCTTGTGTGCAAGATAGCAGATTTCGGGCTGGCAAGACTTATTGAAGACAATGAATACACAGCACGACAAGGTACAATGTTCCAGTGGTTCTCCAGCTGTAGATATACTGGAATTTTATGATGTTTTATGTATATTTGCATCAATTGCTTTATAGTGACATATACCTGACCCTTTTGAGCATTCCATTGAATGTCCATATTCCTATCAAAAGAATAGCAAGGTGACCAACTCTTATAAACTAAACTGGGGAAACACTTTGACTGTGGGATGGTGAGGGTGGGGGATTGGAGGGGTGGGGGCATTGCTGGTGACCATAAGAGCGGGTAGGGGGGCTGGAGCCACAACATTATCATCCCTCAGCTGGCAGCCGACCTGCATTTGAGTATATTTCAAATGGCTGTCCCATGTCCCAGGGTGTTTGCTGCTGTGATGAGTTTTTCACAAACTTCAGATTAGTGTCTCACATGCACATGCAGCGTGCTCTGCTACCAACATCCCAGCCCCAGAATATTGACAGCCCCCTCCCCAGCCCTGCTACCAGTTTTGCCAGAAGCCTGCCCCTTCCCTATTCCCAAGGGCTGGCCAGCCAACCCCATGCCAAAGTGTCCCTTATATTTTTTTCCCTGAGACCTGTCACCCTGAGCAGTGTGTATTGCGAGGAATAAAGAATCTTGTTGGCCCAGATTCTGGTCAACTAGAGCCAATCACCGTGGGCAAAGAACGTTGTACTCCAGCAAAATGAGTGGTTATATGACATGAAATAAGCCAAGTACATAGCATAATATAGAAACGGTAACTCAAATCTATAAAAACTTGCTACAACTCAAAAAAATCTGTTTCCAATCTTTAATTCCATGTTTATCTATATTTAAATCACGGACAGCTAGGGACCCATATCATATAAGTTAGATTCATGTGAGCGTGAGAAGGCTAATGGAATGCTATCCTTTATTATGAGAGGAATTGAATATAAAAGTAAGGACGTCATGCTTCAGTTATACAGGGCATTGGTGAGACCACATCTCGAATATTGTGAGCAGTTTTGGTCTCCTTATTTGAGGAAGGATGTAAATCATTGGCCCTTGTGGAGGTGGGGTGAGGGGAGGGGACGGTGGTGGGAAAAAAGGATTGAAAATGGGATAAAAACAGGGGATAAACAATGAATAAATGAATAAAAATAAAAATAAATATGTGAATTGAAAAATGAATTTTAAAAGAAGGGGTAAAAGAGGGATGAAGATGAAGGAGAGAGTTCATGGTTTGAAGATGTTGAACTCAATGTTAAGTCAGGAAGGCTGTAAAGTGCCTAGTCGGAAGAGGAGGTGCTGTTCCTCCAGTTTGCGTTGAGCTTCACTGGAACAATGCAGCAGGCCAAGGACGGACATGTGGGCATGAGAGCAGGGTGGTGTGTTGAAATGACAAGTGGACAGACCGAAGGTGTTCCGCAAAGCGGTCACCCAGTCTGCGTTTGGTCTCTCCAATGTAGAGGAAACCGCATTGGGAGCAACGAATGCAGTAGACTAAACTGAAGGAGGTGCAAGTGAAATGCTGCTTCACTTGAAAGGAGTGTTTGGGCCCTTGGACGGTGAGGAGGGAGGAGGTAAAAGGGCAGGTGTTGCACCTTCTGCGGTTGCATGGGAAGGTGCTGTGGGAGGGGGATGAGGTGTAGGGGGTGATGGAGGAGTGGACCAGGGTATCCCGGAGGGGACGGTCCCTACGGAATGCCAACAGGGAGGGTGAGGGAAAGACGTGTTTGGTGGTGGCATCATGCTGGATTTGGCGGAAATGGCAGAGGCTGATCCTTTGAATGTGGAGTCTGGTGGGATGAAAAGTGAGGACAAGGGGGACCCTATTATGGCTCTGGGAGTGAGAGGAGGTGTGAGGGCAGGGGCACAGGAGATGGGTCGGACACAGTTGAGGGCCCTGTCAAACACCGTGGGTGGGAAAGCTCGGAAGAAGGAAGACAGGTGAGAAAAGCCATTTTGGAAAATGGCATAATTGGAACAGGTGTGACGGAGGCGAAGGAACTGAAAGAATGGGATGGAGTCCTTACAGGAAACGGGGTGTGAGGAGCTGTAGTCATGGTAGCTGTGGGAGTCGGTAGGATTGTAATGAATATTGATGGACAGTCACCAGAAATTGAGACAGAGAGGTCAAGGAAGGGGAGGGAAGTACCGGAGATGGACCATATGACGGTGATGGACGGGTGGAAATTGGAAACAAAATTGATAAATTTTTCCAGATCCAGACGAGAGCATGAAGCAGCACTGAAACAGTCATCGATGCATTGAAAAAAAGAGTTGTGGGAGGGGGCCTGAGTAGGATTGGAACAAGGAGTATTCCACATGCCCCATAAAGAGACAAGCTTAACTGGGGCCCACAGCCACACCTTTTATGTGGGGGAACTAAGACAAGTTGAAGGAGAAATTGTTCAATGAGAGAACAAGTTCAGTCAGATGGAGGAGAGTAGTGGTGGATGAGGATTGTTCGGGCCTTTGTTCAAGGAAGAAGCGAAGACCCCTTAGACCATCCTGGCGGGGGATGGAGGTGTAGAGGGATTGGACGTCCATGGTGAAGAGGAGGCGGTTAGGGCCAGGGAACTGGAAATTGTTGATTTAACGTAGGGCATCAGAGGAATGGCAGATGTAGATGGGAAGAATCTGGACAAGCAGAGAGAGAAAGGAGTCAAGATAGAAAGAAATGAGTTCCGTGGGGCAGGAACAGGCTGACATGATCAGTCTACCGCTACAGTCCTGTTTGAGGATTTTGGGAAGGAGGTAGAAGCGGGGTTGAGAGACTATGAGGTTGGAAGCTGTGGAGGGAAGATCTCCCGAGGAGATGAGATCAGTGACAGTCCTGGCGTCTTCCTGTTTCTACAAGAGAAGACTTGTGTCGCATGGCAGAAATAAAGAGGCCAATCCCATGCTAAATTTCCCTTCAGTTTTTCTCTATGCATGGTCTGTCTCTGGGACCAAAGTACTTCACTTTTGTCACAGGAAGCTCATTGCTTTTTGGATTCGGAAACAATTTAAAGGTTAAGTAAATATGAGTACCACCTTTCCCTTCATTTCAGGTGCCAAATTTCCAATAAAATGGACAGCACCTGAAGCTGCTCTTTATGGAAAGTTTACAATCAAGTCTGACGTGTGGTCGTTTGGTATCCTCTTGACCGAGCTGGTTACCAAGGGGAGAGTTCCTTACCCAGGTAAGAATGATGGTATACATCAAGCAATAACCATCTGGTTCTGTAGTTCTAAAAATTGCACAGCACAGTATTATTATTCAGATGTATTCATACCAAATCCCTCTGTCCCTTGTTTTAAACAAAGTACCAGTGTTTGTACAATGATTATCGCACAGCCTAAATCTGAGTTATAGTGTTCGAGCTCCTTGAACAAAGAATATACAGCCAGCCGAAAGCAACTGGAGTCCAGCCCCTCCTACCTTTGAACACCTAAAAATAGAAAATGCTGGAAACACTCAGCAGCTCAGGCAGCATTTGTGGAGAGAAATGGAGTTAATGTTTCAGGTTGGTGATGATCCTTTATCAGTAACGGATATGTGCACAAATTATTGAAGGTTGCAAGACAGGTTGAGAAAGTGGTTAAAATGGCGTTCAGGAAGCTGGGCTTTAAAAACAGAGGCGTGGACTACAAAAGCAAGGATGTTACAGTCAACCGTTGGAAAACACTGCTTCAAGCTCCACTGGAGTATTGTGTTCAATTCTGGGCACCGGATTTTAAAAAGAATGTGAAAACTTCAGGGAGATTTACAAGGATGGTTCCAGGGTTGAGGGACTACAGTTATGTGGATAGATTGGAGAAGCTGGGGTTGCTCTCTTTAGAGAAGAGAGGTTTGAGAGGAGATTTGACAGAAGTGCTCAAAACCATGAAGGGTCTAGACAGAGGGGATAGGGAGAAATTTTTCCCTATCCACAGGTAGAAAGATCGAGAACCAGAGAACACTGATTTAAGGCGATTGGCAAAAGAACCAATGACCACATGAGGCAAACTTTTTTATACATCACATGGTTAGGATATTATGACCTGAGAGTCTGGTGGAGGCAAATACAATCAGGCTTTCAAAGTGAATTGGATAAACACTTGAAGAGCAAAAATTGCAGGGTTAAGGGGAAAGGGCAGGGAGGGGGACTAGCTGAGTTGATCTTGCAGAGAGCTGGCATGGATATGATGGGCCAAATGGTCTCCTTCTGTGCTGTAACCATTCTCTGATTCTGTGAATGCTGTGAGCTTCTTCGGGGTGAGCTGTTATGCCAGCCTTTGTCAACATGAGTGAGATTGTGTGGTTTTTCCCATTCTCCCCTTCACAGTTTCATAATGGCACAACTGAGATCAGGAGCTTTTAAAGGCTGCCCCTCTTTCCTTTATCCCAAAGCACCTTTTGTACTTATGAATTCAGTGTTTGAAATTGAGGCCCTCAATAATGAGTTGGGAATTAACACTGAAATTGAACCCTCTCAAATCATTAATTACAGAGATATAGCTGACCTGATGTGTATTGTTTTCTTTGGGAGTTGTTGCAAACCTGTACAATAACATGGACTGTGTTAAGAGAGACATTTTTTGTTGGTTTCTCTTTTGAACAGAGAGGAAAAAGTCATGTGCATTTATGTTAGATTCTTGGATGTGAAAGAAAGAAACTCTTGCATTTATATAGCGCCTTTCACAATCACAGGCCGTCCCTAAGCACCTTAACACCAGTGAAGTACTTTTGAAGTGTTGTCATTGTTGTAATGTAGAAAATGCAGCAGCCAATTTGCATTCAGCAAACTCCCATTAACAGCAATGTGACAATAAGCAGATAATCTTTTTTGTGATGTTGATTGGAGAATAAATATTGACCATTTTGTCTTCCAAATAATGCTTTGGGATCTTTTATGTCCACCTGAGAGGGCAAGCAGGGCCCTGATGAAAAGACAGCGCTTACACCATTGCAATAATCTCTCGGTATTGCATTGGAGTATCAGCCTTGATTGTTGTGCTCAAGTCCTGGAGTGGGATTTGAACCCACAACCTTATAACTCAGAGGCAAGAATGCTACCAACCAAGCTACGGCACACTTATTAGAGAGTAAGTCACAAAGGACCAGCTATTAACTTGATTGTCTGCTTGTCTCTGTCAGGAATGAACAATCGTGAAGTACTGGAGCAGGTGGAACGAGGTTATCGAATGCCATGTCCAAACGCCTGCCCGGCTTCCCTTCATGACCTTATGATCCAATGCTGGAAGAAAGATCCAGAAGAAAGGCCAACCTTTGAATACTTACAGTCCTTCCTAGAGGACTACTTCACAGCAACAGAACCCCAGTACCAGCCTGGGGAAAACTTGTAGATCCCCCTGGCTGTTAGAACATTCCTTAGCCAATGACAAGCTGTATTTCTGACCATATTGTCAACCTGTTCTAAGGCCGCTGAACCTAGAGCCTGAGCTCTAATGTGACTGCAGCCCAAAACCTGAAGGAACTCGTCAAGTATGAGACCAATTAGCACACTTCCAATTAACAGAACACCCAATTAGCTTTGGGTTAATGGTGGCTTCTTTCTTTGCCGCAGTTAATATTTTTCATTTTTAAACGCAGAACACTGCAATATGGTTCCACCGTAGGGTTGGGTATGGAGGGGGATGTGACAGAAATGTACTGATGTTATTTAGTGATGTTGAGCTCCAGACACTGAATTTTAGATCTACTTGACAGGGTCTATAAACAGAACCCAGAGCACAGCCATTGCCTGTGGTTTGTACCCATTTACTTGGCATGTTGCTCTCTATCACACTGTGTAATAAGAGAACTGATCTGCGATGCTTATTTAACAAGGTTGCATAGGACCATGCTAAAATGGCTAATTCTTCTTAATTAATATTTCACTGAGCTTTTATATTTGATTTGCCATATTCCAGAAGTATTTTATTCTGTTATTTGTACAATTTTGTAGGGCCTACAGACAAGGAAATGCATTTAAAATGCCTAATTTTATACAGTGGTGCAAAGCCAGCAAAGATGGTCTAGTTTAGACACTGAATGATATGTACTTAGGCTGTAAATACAATCTATTTAGTACCAGTGTTTTATGAGTTCAAATCATGGTTATGAAGAAGGAACTCAGTGGATTAATTTACAAGGCAAGGTATAGGATAATGTGATGCTACTAAGTTTGAGTCACTGGGTATAATAAATGTGCTCATTATTTGTGAACAGCATAGCAGCTTTATATATGAGCATCTGGGAAGATAAAGGTTTACTGGGCTAGCTGAAATATTGGGGTGGTGTGATGTGGAGGAACCGCATCAGGCTGGGAAAACACATCACGTCAAGACTGAGGACTACAATAGTCCTTCCATGTTGATCACTTCAAAACTCCTGCCTTCTGTTTGTGGAGCAGCCTGGCTTGATCATGTCACGTAAGATGTTAAGGGGGGGGGGTCACTGCTGCCATTATGGTCGCAGCTAATGGTTGGGTGCAGGCTGACAATCTTTCAATCAGCACCTGTGCAAAATTCTCATGAAGTGCCACATTGAGACGACGCTGGTACTGTGCAACACCCACTGCCTTCTGAGAAAGGCTTGTGTTACGGACAATATGGGGACAAGCCCATCAACCGGGCTGGCCAACTTCAGTCCATCCTGAGAAGAAAGATCATTTGGAGAACTGGAATATGTCTCCCAACCTCTTCAGTGATGACTCGTTTGGAATAATCAGGAAGTTTCAGGTTCAGAATCAAATCATCGAATTTGAGCAACCTCTGGAGTAAAAAGGAACTGGAATATTTCTTTTTACAAAAGGTTTAATTGTGTATTATTTAATTTTTTTTCACCTACCTAACATGATCTGGATTGTAAATCCAATAAATATTTTCTCATCGTTACTTGTGCAAGTGACTGGAGATTAATTTTTTTGCTTGCTCTGAAACCGGCATTATTTCTTAACCTGTCTTAGAATAGAGACTGCTTTAGTGAATTTTCTTACTAAAAGAGCATTGTACAGCTTTTGTTGAGCATTATGTAAATTTGTTACTTTGGTGTGTTCACAAGTGACTCAATTGCGACAAAATATGATTGAATTAAAATTACTTTTACAATCAATCTTTGTAACCAGGCTCTGATAAAATGTGGACAATTTTTTTTTTTAACTTCAATTTTTTTTCTTTACTTATCTATCCTGTGCTGAAAGTTTTGACTCTTACAGGAATACAGCTCCACTTGCACTTCCACCACTCCTGCGCTGCACCAAAGTGCCTATTCTTCACATGGAAGCTTAGATGGGAAGGGGATTAATTTTCAGAGTATGCCTACAATCGGTCTGCTGGCACCAGCAAGAGGCCAGTCCAATTTTCATGGCTGGGTCTCATTACCATTTGGAATTCTCTACCCCAGAGGGCGGTGGAAGCTCAATCATTGAGCAGTTCAAGATGGATATCAATAGATTTCTGGAGACTAATGACATCAAGGGATATTGGGATAGTGCAGGAAAGTAGCGTTGAGGTAGATGGTCAGCCATGGATCTAATTGAATGGCCCAACAGGCTCAACAGCCTACTCCAGCTCCTATGTTCCATTCCTTCAGTAAGTTGCTCGCTCATTTTAAGAAGAAGGTCACTGATCAGAGAAACCCAAAAATCTGGGGGCCCCAAATCACAGCCAAACCAGGTTAGTAAAGAGAAGGAAGGAGATGATACTGGGAGAGGTATGCAGGGAGCCGGATATCAAGGGGGTCAATTTTTCTGGGGCCTAGGGAAGCATTAATGTTCCTCATGACCCCACAAGAACCATTTCAAAACCTTTTCTCCATTCTGAAGGATTTGGCAGCAGTCTCAATAAGTACTGATGGTTAGGCCAGTCAATGCAAGTACCATTGAGCAGAGTGTGTGCACCAAATGCCCTGTCCATTGGTGCCTGAGAATTTAATGGTATCATATTGATATCATAGGAACCCAATTTATCTGGACAAATGAGGCGTCTGATTGCTTTCAGCAGGAAACTCTGCCCTACCTTTTCTAGGGCACTATCAAAATGGCAGAGGCCTGGATGTTGGCAAAAATGATTATTATCATGTGACTATCCCACCACCATTTAGTGGTAAAGCTGAAAGTTGGGGCCTGAGTGTCAATTGTGGAGGGCAGTGTCAGTAGAGCTCCACTAAAAGATGGGAAAAATCTCAATATTCTCAATAAGCACATGTATAACACTGCCTAAGGGATTGTAATACTTAACATGTGTGACTGGTCAGTTATGACCCACATTTATCCTTTTATTAAATGAATTGTTAGTTAATTATTATGCTGTCATTTTCCGCTTGTGGTGAGGCTTCTCATACCAGCTACAAATGTCCTATTTGTACATTGATGGTGTTAGATAAGGTCACTCCAACACTTTAATCCTTTAATTTCATAAGGATGTTCTGCAGTTTGTTAATAACACTTCACGGGGATACAATGATGCAGAGGCACAGTTCAATAACTTATGCTCCCAAAAAATACACAGCCTGAAATATCACTTTGCTAATTCTCTCTATAGAGATCCAATTTTAAAAGTAATTATTGTACATGAGTAGTTATTGCATTATAAAAGTATAATTCACAGGTAATTGTTTCTCTGTTTGACAGTGAGGGAAGCTTGGCTGTGCATTTTGCAATCCTTCTGATGCCCCTTCCCACATGTTGCTCTGCGTGGATTCAGGGACCTGATTTATTTGTGCAAACCACATGCTATCACTTGTTTGGCCTAGACAGACCAACAGTGGAAAGAGGTGAGACAGTAAGGGCTTATAAATATAAAATAGTCCTAATAAATCCACATAGGAATTTGGGATGAAGTTCTTTATGCAAAAAGTGGTTAGAATGTGAAACACGCTACCACAGAGAGTGGTTGAGGCGAATAGCATTGAGGCAATTACAGGAAGCTAGATAAATACATGACGAGGAAGGGAATAGAAGGATATGTTGATAGGATGAGATGAAGTTAAGTGAGAGGAGGCTCATGTGGAGCATAAAAACTGGCAGAGTTCGAATGGGCCAGTTGGCCTCTTTGGAGACTCTGTGATATCTATAAGTAATCATCACACAAAGAGAAAGACAAGACATTTTAATTGCTACAGTGCAGATTCACATGTTCCATGTACTTTGGTATTTTGTACCACTCTGATTTGCATCAAACTAAATTCATTCAACCGACATTTGAAAATTTGTATGACAGAGAAACTTGATTACGTTGTGGCCCACTTACTTTCTGACATCCCTGCATCTGAAGCATGTTTCCACACAGTCAATATGATGATCTTAATTCTGTGATTAAAATGTTGCCTAGATCCTTGATTAAACTAAATTGAATAAAGCAATTATCAATAGATTGAAAGATAATTACCTGAGAAATGAACCTTTGCATTTCCTGCCACTCATCAGGTATCTGAGAAGAAGGAGGCAGTAATTAACTACTATTGATAGGTTCTCAATGTTTAAAAAAAGTACTTAGGAGATCTATTTCAATTTTCAAAATTCAGTTTATTCCTTAGGAATGAATCCATAGACACCCTACTGCTTAAGTTATTTTTGTTATCAAACCAGTTTGCGTTAGAGATTACAGATCATTTTCTACTTTACCATTCTTTGCGTGTTAACTGTTGGGTTAACTCTTTCGCTGTTTGTGGTGACTTCCTAGGCATTAGCAGGAAGTTATTGGTGCAGCTTCTTAAAGTGGCAGTTGTTGGCAGAAAAACTTGAAATTGGGGATTTTTTTTTTTGCTGTGTTTTGTGCTGAGGGGAGTGCTAGCATTCAGGAGCCAGGCCCAATATCTCACAGCAGCCTCAGCACTCTGAATGGTGGGGCCCATTAATAAAATCAAAACCAAAGGAGAGAGAGGAAATAAACGTCCACTACAAAGAAACAAGCAATGGTTAATGTCAAGACAACAAAAAAGTGACCAAAAAAATCGAAGTTCATCAAAAGCAGGCAGCTGAGGCCATCTTAAGGCTACTTTTGGTTCCTGTTTGTTTCTTTTCTTTCTATTTTTAAAAATCTACAACACTGCCAAGGCACTGTGGGTCCAAACACGCACATTTTGCATTTCCTGAAAGGAGCGGCCCATGTGCTGACATCTTGTTTATTTTCTCGGGTTATCTGCAGGCTATTTCCTGACCAAAGTTTGCAGTTTTTAAACAGATCTTCTCGTATTTTTCAACAGTTTAGAAACTGCTGGAATCCTGTCTTTGATATTATAAAATACTGAAAATCAAATGGTTGCAGAACTTTAGATTTGAATATACTTTTACAAACTTTTGTTCCTTTGCCACTGAATGTAACCCACACACGGCAACAGTCAGTATTTTATACAGAGAGGTAACATTTTGGGTTCAGTATATGTATGTTTGGTTCAAAAATTAATATGGATTTAAACTTCTCACACTCCTCCAGACCACAACAGAAGTATAGCTCTAAAAACTTGGGAGGCGATGAAGGTGGGAGATGGTTTTTGTACTTTTGTAATGGAACAAGTGGGCAGGTCAAGATGCAAAAACTGGCATGATGTGGGAAAATCCAGGAACCTGGCACAATACAGAACAGCTATAACAAGAGTCTAACAGTGTCTGACAGCAAAGGACATCAGACTTTAATAAACACAAGTTAAATACAGATCCACAAACACAGGGTTGATTATCCAATCACTGCAAAGACACCATATCTTGCCTCCAGACTATAACAGACTATAACAGAGTCTGTTGCTCTCCCATTTTATTTCAGAAAATAAATGCTGTTTGAATGACCAGTCACAGAAACCTACCCAACAGGCCTTTAACATTGGACTGGAGCTAAAAACATTTCAGTATCAAGACTTGTGGTATGGTTTTGCGACTCCTGAGATTACCACAACTTGCTATGATTCAATTTTATTTTATGGAAAATCTTTCACTTGCTCTTAAAGAATTGAAAGCTGGTTATCTAGCCCTGCAAATTGGGTAAATGTCATTTTGGGTAATAGAGTAAAGTGGCAGGTATCAATTAAGTCATTCTCTCCCAATTTTCATTTCCAGTGAAGTTAATATGCATACAAAATGGCTGAATCAATATCACTCACCTTACAGCAAAGTCAATATTACCCAACCATTGCAAAGAATCTCTGAGAATTCAGGGTTGGAGTCTGTTTGGATTTGGTATCATCTTGGTTTTTCATTTGCTAATTGATATCCATGATGCTGAATGAAATCTCTTTGTCTCTCATCCTCCTAATTGGCCCTTATCATGTTATTATAATGATACAGTACCGTGGGCTCATTTACTTATTGGTACAAGGCACCAATCACTCATAAGGGATTGGGTAAACATGTGGGTTCATTTATTAAGACTACAAACATGACAACAGTTATACATCAGTATAAAGCTTGAAGACATCAGACCTGTGTGTGTGTGTGTCTGTTCTGCTCAAAGCAAAAGTGAAACTAAGACTGGACACATTTCCCTTCTAGTGATGTCATGCTGCCATCCCTTAAAGGCATATTACAACTTCCCCCTTTCTTTTTAAATATACTTGCCCCGCTTCCGAGGAAGTATAACTATTTACAATACATGTTGTGTTTAGTTACCATTACATTAGTGCATAGAACTGATGAATCTGTGACTCTCTAAAGCATAAAGGTAATCTGCTGGTACGCCCATACCTTGTAATGATAATCTTTTCTGGAGGCTTCTTTAATTGCTCACAGTGATCTGTGGGATTTTCATTCTTGAGTGTTGTTCCTGGTTGCATTTGGGACCTTGTCCTCGATGCAATAGGACCGTTCAGTGGTTGAGCTGGAATGGATCTGATTTGTCCTCGGTTACACCTCAACTTGGACATTTGTGTGTAAGGACCTCATAGGACCTTGGTTCTGAACAAGTCCTTTTCACTTTGGCTGGTTGCCACGGACCTTCTATGGGATCCTGGATGCGAACTTGTCCCAACTGTAACCTTGGCAATTCTGTACCTACATTTTTATCATGCACGTTGGTCATCTTCTTTTGCAGTTTTAAAAGTTGCCCTCTAGTTTCTGAGAGAATAAAATGGTAAGAGTACGTAAATTGGTACATGCTGGCCTGCTAAACAGGAGCTCTGCCGGTGATGGAATATTTGCAATTAAGGGTCTCGCTCTCAGATGTAACACTGCAATCTGTAGATCTTGCTTGGTCTGTCTACTTTTGAGAATTAAGGATTTCACCTTGCATATCATTCATTCAGCTAGGCCGTTGAAGAGAAGTAGTAGTGTGATCACTATTCCACTTCTTTCACACATCCTGACATGGCTGACCAATAACTTGCAGACTGTTATCTGCAATAATCTCTCTAGGCACGCCAAATAAACTGAAAATAGTACTTAGAGTGTGCGTGACAGTGGCACTTGACATATTGTGCAATTGTCGAATAATGGAGCATTTGGTAAAGTAGTCAATGACACACCCAAAATCAGTGCCATGGACTTGAAAGAGGTTGGATGTGATTTTGGACCAAGGATGGGTAGGAATTTCATATGGAATCAATTGCGCTTTGTGCTGACTTAGCATATGCTCTTAGCATGCCTCACAATTCTTGACAACGACTTCAATGTCATTATTCATACCTGACCAAGAGACTGTCTCTCTTATGAGTCTTCTTCTCCAATCTATGCCCATGTGTGAGTGATGAAGTTGTTGAAGAATATCAGGTCACAAAGATTCCAGTATGATGACCTGCCTGTCTTTAAAAATGACTCCCCAGGAAATGCCTACCCGTCCTGATAAGGCCAAAATGGTCTCATGTTTGTGGACATGCTAAATTGCATCAGACCATCCTTCAGTGATGGTATTCCACATTTCTGTAGTGTAAGATATTTCACAGTTTCTTCTTGTAGCTACTGGCATTTGCTTTGTGCATGATGTACCAGTTTGGAGAACATTTTGGAGAACGTTTGGAGAACATCTTCAATTTCGATACCAATGAAGTCAACTTCTAGATCTAAGGATACGGCTTCTGTTTTTGCTGAGTTAAGCAATCTGCTAAGTGAATCTGATCTGGCTTGTACCTGATCTCACAGTCATAAACTTGAATATTTATCAAGAGATGTTGCAATCTTGGTTGCTTAATGGTCTTCACCAATTCATCTCCAGTGCCTTATGGTTGGTCTTTATTACAAATCTTTTGTCAAATAGATAGGTTTGAAAATGCATGATTCCAACCACTAAAGCTAATGTTTCCCACTCAGTTGGAGTAGTTGGATTACTTTACACACAGAGATTTTTAAGCAAATGCAATTGGTTTGCCTTTTTGTAGTATGCATGCTCCCAGACCTTTCTATGAGGCCTTTATCTCCAGGGTAGTTGTCTCCCTAGGATCATAAAATTGAAATGTGGATGCCTCTGATAATGACTGTTTCAGAGCTTCGAAGAGGTATTGGTGATCTCCACACCAGAAGAAATGCACATCCTTCCTCAATAATTCCCTGAGATAGGATAATCTTTGAGCAAAATTGGGAATATACGGAGACAAGAAATTAAAGAGACATAGAAGATCGTCCTTACCTTGAGGAGATGGCATGGCCTTAATATCCTCTGTTTTATTTGGGTCAGGACACATGCCAGCAATGGAATAAACAGAGCGGAAGAAATTGATCTGTTGCACAATCAGGTCACATTTCAGACTGTTAAACACCAATCCTTCATTATATGCCACTTCCTCAATAGGTGTAGATTATGGTCATGTTCTTGCTTGTTCTTCCCACAACAGCAATGTCTTCTGCGATACAGATGCATCCTGGTACAATGCATGTAATGCAGTCCATGTGAGCTAAAGAGATCCTGGCTAATAGATAGCCTGAAAGGAAGTTGTTGGAAACAGTATCATCCAAATGGAGTATGAAATGTAGTAAGACTTTGGGACTTCTCTAGAGATGTACTGACCAGAGGTGCTTGGCATCAAGGTTGAGAAGAATTTTGCACCTGCAAATCTTGGATTTAACTCTTCTAATGTGGGCATTTTGTTAGGACAAAATTTCAAAGCTGCGTGTATAGGTCATGGATTGAGGCATACTCTCAATAATCTATCCTTCCTTATGATATGTGATCAAGCTGCACCAATCTATGTGCTTTATCACTCTTCTAATAATACCAACTTTCTTTATTTGTCTAGTTGGGTTCATTGTCATTGCCTAGTTTGGCCATCAATTCGTCTTATATGTGGATGCTGCACTTATGTGGTGGATCAATTGACGGATTTGCATTCTCCTGCAAGTGTAATGTTACAGCTCCTTTGAAACTTTCAATTATGTCGAAACGTTTTGGATATTTTGATGTTAGGTCATGAACTGAGGTGATAGGAGTAGTTTCGGAGGTTGATCTGCCTTGTGATGGCTGACTGATTCCTTGGATTGTTTCTAATATGAGTTCACAACATGCCAGTAGTCCTGCAACCACTAGGCCTTTAGTTTCCACAATGTAGAATATTGGTAACACCAAAGAGGATTGATTGTACTTGTAGTCCAGGACTATGGTACTGCACATGACATTAGTAAACCATTGTAGGCTAGAAGTTTCACAGCAGTAGGTTTCGCCATGGTTCTTTTTTATTCTTTCATGGGATGTGGGCATCTCTGGCTAGGCCATCATTTATTGCCCATCTCTAATTACCCTTGTGAAGGTGGTGGTGAGTTGCCTTCTTGAACTGCAGCAGTCCATGTTGTGTAGATACACCCACAGTGCCGTTAGAGAGAGAGTTCCAGGATTTTGTCCCAGTGACAGTGAACCCAACTATTTGACAAAAGATTTGTAGTAGAGACCAACCACAAGGCACTGGAGATGAATTGGTGAAAACCATTGACCACTATGCACCACTAAGATTGCAACATCTCTTGATAAATATTCAAGTTTTTGACCGTGAGATCAGGTACAAGCCAAATAGCTTAATGGTCACATCAGATATACTTAGCAGATTGCTTAACTCAGCGAAAACAGAAGATGTGTCCTTAGATCCACAGAAATGTGGAAAGCCACCATTGAAGGATGGCCTGATTCAATTTAGCATGTCCACAAACCCATGAGACCATTGTGGCCTTATCGGGACAAGTAAACATTTCCTGGGGAGTCATTTTTATATCCTTTGATGTACCTACACAGGGAGGGAGTTCCAGGATTTTAATCCAGTGACAGTGAAGGAACGGCGATATATTTCCAAGTCAGGTTGGTGAGTGGCTTGGAGGGGAACATCCAGGTGGTGGTGTTCCCATCTATCTGCTGCCCTTGTCCTTCTAGATGGTAGGGGTCATGAGTTTGGAAGGAGCTGTCGAAGGAGCCTTGGTGAGTTCTTGCAGTGCATCTTGTAGATGGTACACACACTGCTGCTAATGTGCGTTGGTGGCGGAGGAAGTGAATGTTTGTGGATGGGATGCCAATCAAGCTGCTTTGTCCTGGATGCTGTCAAGCTTCTTGAGTGTTATGGGAGCTGCGCTTATCCAGGCAAGTGGAGAGTATTCCATCACACTCCTGACTTGTGCCTTGTAGATGGTGGACAGGCTTTGAGGAGTCAGGAGGTGATTTACTCATTACAGAATTCCCAGCCTCTGACCGGCCCTTGTAGCCGCAGTATTTATATGGCTAGTCCAGTTAAGTTTCTGGTCAATAGTAACCCCCAGGTTGGTGATAGTGGGGGATTTGGCAATGTTAATGCCATTGAAGGTCAAGGGATGATGGTTAGATTCTCTCTTGTTGGAGATTATCATTGCCTGGCATTTGTGTAGTGTGAATGTCACTTGCCACTTGTCAGCCAAGCCTGGAAATTGTCCAGATCTTGCTGCATTTAGACATGGACTGTTTCAGTATCTGAGGAGTCATGAATGGTGCTGAACATTGCGCAATCATCAGCGAATATCTGCACTTCTGACCTTATGATGGAAGGAAGGTCATTGATGAAGCAGTGGAAGATGGTTGGGCTGAGGACACTACCCTGAGGAACTCCTGCAGTGATGTTCTGGAGCTGAGATGATTGACCTCCAACACCCACAACCATCTTCCTTTGTGCTGGGTATGATTCCAACCAGTGGAGATGTTTCCTACTGATTCCCATTGACTCCCAGTTTTGCGAGGGCTCCTTGATGCCACACTCAGTTAAATGCTGTCTTGGTGTCAAGGGCAGTCACTCTCACCTCATCTCAGGAGTTCAGCTCTTTTGTCCATGTTTGAACCAAGGCTGTGATGAGGTCAGGAGCTGAGTGACCCTGGTGGAACCCAAACGGAGCATCAGTGAGCAAGTTATTGCTAAGCAAGTGCTGCTTGATATCACTGTTGATGATGCTTTCCATCATTTTACTGATAATGGAGAGTAGACTGATGAGGCAGTAATTGGCCGGGCTGGATTGGTCCTTTTTATGTAAAAGACATACCTGGGCAATTTTCCACATAGCTGGGTAGATGCCAGTGTTGTAGCTGTACTGTAGCTTGGCTAGGGGCATGGCAAGTTCTGGAGCCAAGTCTTCAGTAATATTGCTGGAATATTGTCTGGGCCCATAGCTTTTGCATTATTCGGTGCCTTCAGCCATTTCTTGATATCACACGGGATGAATCGAATTGGCTGAAGACTAGCATCTGTGATGTTGGGGACCTCCGGAGGAGGCAGAAATGGATCATCCACTTGGGACTTATTGTTGAAGATTGGTGGAAATGTTTCAGCCTTATCCTTTGCACTGATGTGCTGGTCTTCCACTTCTCTGGATACATATTGTTAGAAGCATATCTTCCAGGGCAACATTTTCTTTTAGGATTTGGAAGGATTTTGCATTATTTGGGCACTTGGAAGCTGACTTGATTTTTTTAAAATAAGTCATAAGTTCACTTGGAATGTGAACAAGCCTGCCTTTTCCAAGAAGCAATGCACCTGACCAGGGAGAGCTATTTGCTATTTGAACTGCAATCACTTTAATTGATGGAAAAAAAAAACTGTTTTAAAGCTAAAGGCCAGAGATTTACTGAAGCAGCTTTATGTTTTGAGCTTATTTTTTAAAAATTCAGTTGGGAATGAACTGAGGAAGTGGCTACCCAGCTTGCACTCTACTTGCCTTACCTAAAATGGAGTGGTAATCAGTAATCCAGCTAGGAATCCTCGTCCCGGTGAAATTTGTTTGTCTTTGGAAATCTCAGAGGTTGAGGTGTGAGAAGGATTGATCCAGCTCTATCTTCCTCCGTGCAGAAGCCCCATTGGTGAGAACCTCCAGGCATCTACTTGGACCAGCGATCTGTCTTCACATGAAGCATCGAAACCGTGTGAATTTTATCCTTTGTTTTATAAAGTATTTTCTCCAAACACCCATCTCTGCAAACACCCCGTCTGTTTGTCCATTGTTTGGTTCTGTGTGTGTGCGCTGGGGAATTTTAAGAGGGATAGATAAGTTATACTTCCGGATTACAATTGTGTGTTAACCAGTTCTTGAAACTTGTTTTTAAAAAGAAGTTTTATTTTATAATAAATCAATCATACTAAGTTTATTGAAAGAAGGCTGGGTAAAGTTTCTTTTATTCTGGGTCTAACAGTAATGAAGGTAAATAGTTGGCCATTTTGGTAAGAGAATTAAACTTTATAACTACTGTTGCTACCTGTGGAGTAGTGGGGCGAGATAACGTGCGCACTTTTCCCATCCCGGTCGTTACCTGGGGTGGAATTTTCTACACCCGCCCGCCGCCAGGATCTTCTGGTCCCACCACAAGTCAATGGATGTCTGGCTGGGGGCCACCTCGCCTGCAGCGGGTCCCACCAGCAACAGGGCCGGAAAACCCCAGCCAATGTCTTTTAGAATTCACAGAGGTAACACTTGCCTCTATGTCTATCTTGACTAAGAACGAGTAGTCACCAACTTTCTTAGGACAGATAATTTGAATATTGCCAAATGCTTTGGACGGTGTGGCGGCATTTATACTTTCTATGAGATTGACGTTGTGAAACATGTGTTCACCTCTCTGCTTCTCATCATGCACATCATCGTCTTGTTTTTGTTTGTCAATCACCCTCATGTATCTGTTTCTGATGGGATACCACATGGTCATTCTTATTGCTTGAATGTGCCCGTTGTGTATAGTCTGTTTGGATCAGTGCACGGCTCTTTGTAGCTGCATCCTTTACTCTCGTGCACTTCCGCTGCCAATGGCCCTTTCTGTCACATGCTTTGCTTAATTGCTGGAAAGCTGAACATTTCCTTGGTGCATGCAGAAGGCCACACACTCCACATGTCTCGCTAGGTTTGGGTGTTCCAGTGGATGCGTCAACAATCAGGATTGTGCTTAGGACCTGTAGGCTTCATCAACCTGCAAGGATCACCTCCATCCTTGAGTAGCTCTTCAATGCTGTACATTTTGGGCTTCTCTAGCAGATCTTGCTGGGACGCTTCCACTGGAGTGGATGCGATCACCAACTCAACAATTCTGTCTGCTAGCACTGCATCTGAAAAATCACAGTATGTACTGTATTCTCTGCATCTGCTGGCAAAGTGATCAATGGATTCTGTGGGCTGTTGTCAAAATGACATGAACTCTAGTCGATAAATACGGAAGTTTAACCTGATTCTGAACCGTTCTTCCAATGTAGTCCATATCTTTTGGGAATCCTTTAGATCTTCTGCTGTTAATCCTGACGTGTTCAGCCCGTGTAGACCTTCATTCCCAATTACTAGGTGAATTTTTATGGCTTGCTTGTCTGGTTCAGACACACCTGAATCAAGAAACCATAGCTCTGTACGCTGCTTAAACATTTTGAATTCGGATAGTAGGTCAGCTGCATCCCAATTCAAACTGGGGAATTTTGTGGTCATTCTGAAAATATCCCTTTGACCTTCCTCCTCCTAAAGTGCCTGGGATGAGTGTTGCTGTATTCGCTTTTACGTGCTTTTCTGAAGCACCACCCATGAAGGCGAGTTGTGACTGCAACGCACCACAGAGTAAATCTTTGCTTTTTATTCAATTTATTGTTCACAATTGCAACCTTCTCTGGCTCGATTTTTATGATTTTTTGTTTGATCCTCCCTCACTTGCTATCGATCTGGCCCGTACCCTGGTCACTCACCTTTCCCGACAGAGCCAAACTGGTGCTGGTCCTCTCGCCGAGGAACTGACAGGCTATGCGCTACAATCTCATCACGACGGACCTGCTTTACCAGCTTTTCATTTGAGCACTGGCACTGTGCATCCTAAGCTTTGCTTCACAGTCAGCACATTGAGTTTTCAACACTTGCCGACGTCGCAACTTCATGGTGGTCTGACCAAAACATCGAGGGTCGTCTCATGCCATGTAGCATGATCTAAGCCTGTTCACCATGTCGTCCCTGTACTTAATCTTGCTGCCACCTGTCTCACCACCGCTGGTCACCAGCACCATGTTGTGTTATTGGAACAATACAATACCTTGGGCTTGTTTACTGTATAAGACACAAGGCACCAATCGCTCATAAGGGATTGTGTAATTACGTTGTGGGTTCATTCATTCAGACTAGACACACGAGAACAGTTATTCATAGGTTTAAAGCTTGAAGACATCGGAGCTGTGTATGTGTGCTCAGCTCAAAGCAAAAGTGAAGCTAAGACTGGATCACATGACACATTTCCCTTCTAGTGATGTCATGCTAATATCTCTTAAAGGCATATTACAAAAACCCTCTACCTCTCCACCAACGTTCAGATGAAACATCAAAGATACATTGCTGGTGATTTGAATGGCAGATTTTGAACATAAGAAATGTTAGCCATTTGAACCTGCTTCACTAATCAAACAGATGATGGCTGATCAATTGTGGCCTTGATTCCACTTTCCTGCCTGACCCCGCCCACCCTTGACTTCATTGCAGTGAAAGTCAACATGGTCCCAGGGGATCATAGGCTGCTCTCTCATTAGAGAGAGACAACTGGTGCTGAGTTCAACCTTAGGGTCACCATACCTCAGCTGGAGGGGGGGGCGGGTGGGGGGGGTACAACAAGGTTAAGAAGGCAGGGCCTTCTGGATGACCTCAGTCGGTACAGGAATTGAACCTGTGCTGTGGTATCACTCTGCAGCACAAACCAGCCACCCAGCCAACTGAGTTAATAGACTCAGGTACTGCCAAATCTATCCAACTCAACCTTGACTATATTCAACGACCCAGGCCCACTGTTCTCTGGGGGAGAGAAAATTCCAAAGATTAACAACTCTTTGAAAGAAAAAAAACCTCCTCGTTTTAAATTTAAATGGGGGGGGGAGGTGTGGGCCTTATTTTTAGATTGTGTCCCCTAGTTCTGTATTTCCCCACAATGGGAAACATATCAGCATCTACCTTGTTAAGTCCCCTTTAGAATCTGACATTTTTAATTAAGATCATCTCTCGTTGTTCTAAACCCTAATAAGTAGAGGCCCAACCAGCCCAACCTTTCTTCATATGACAATCCCGACTGATCCTCGTATCTTAGCCAGAAGGACTACCTGGCATCTCGTTTCTTCAAACTATATATAGCCAGTATATTAAAAAAATATATAAAATGCTCGAAGTATTTTAAATAATTCTGCACATTTCATCCTTATTAGCAAATACTGAGCAGGATTTTCCACTCGTTGGGCAGACCTGGGAGCAGTCCGCTGCCCTCGATCGGCCCCCCGATGTTGCTGGCCAATTAACGGCTGGCCAGAGTGAAAGACGTTCTGAAACGCTCAGCGCTGCCGGGGTCGGGGGGGGCGGAGGGAGAAGGACAAGCGCGGTACACGGGGGAGAGTGAGCTGAGAGCTCACTGAGGGGCACACAGCAGCTTCAGGGGGCTGAAGAATTAGACAAAGGAAAATAAAGATTTTAAAAATGACGTAAAACCATATCCCCACATGTGACTCAGTCACATGAAGAAGGACACGTTTAAAATGTTTTTATTTACCGTTGGAAACCTCAAACCGTCCGTGGATGAGTTTTCATAAAAAAATGCAGAGGCCGCCTGGCCTGTTCATCCACTCGCCAACCAAAAGGTTGAATGGCCAGTCAGAAATACAAATAATTAATTGTTTAAGGGCCTTAATAGGCCTCTCAATTTTTGGCGAGTGCACTGCCGACTCTCAAGGGCGCACCCGCCAACCACAATATCGTGAGAGTGCGTGATGGCGTCGGGACACTTGCCCAATTTATGCCCAATCAGGTTGGGCGCACGTCCACCCATCAAAAGGAAAATCCTACCCGTTGTGTTGATTTTGTGCCATACAAAGCACTGTTGTTATTTACCTGACCGCCTGCAGTGCCTTATTATCTATCTTTTCATTCACGGGATGTGGGCATCTCTGGCTGGGCCAGCATTTATTGCCCATCCCTAATTGCCCTTGAGAAGGTGGTGGTGAGCCGCCTTCTTGAACCGCTGCAGTCCACGTGGTGTAGGTACACCCACCGTGCTGTTAGGGAGGGAGTTCCAGGACTTTGACCCAGCGACAGTGAAGGAACCGTGATACGATTGGGATGGGAGGAATGCACGAATTATCCAGCGCCGCTACTCCACAGGCTGTACCTTTAATTTAAATGTTTAATTTTCTCACTGAAACGGCCAATCGTGTACCCATACCTCTAGTAAGCAGAAGAAAAGAGACTCTGGCCAGGCTTCTTTCAAAAACTCAGAATGATTCATTTATTTTACAACAAAGCTTCTTTTCACAAGTTGCAAGTATTGATTAACGCAATTGGCAAGAAAAAATATCTATCCCTTCCTAAAGAATTCCCCCAGCATCCACACAGACACACATACACACAGACAAACAAAGGACAAACAGATAGAGTCTCTCTGCAGAGATGAGCTTTGGAGAATGGGTGTTATAACTTAAAGGATAAAGTCAACAGGGTCTTGACGCTGTTGACCTGGGGTTCCCTCGAGTGAAAACGAGCCGCTGATCCTGGTGGATGTCTGGAAGTTCTCACCAACTGGTCACGGCTTTGCAGGTCCAAATACAGACTATAGCTTCATTCAACGTGACTTTTCACAGCTTCGGTTTCTGTAGACAGCAGGCTTAATGCACAAATACTGGAGGCTTCTCACTCTTCTGGCAGATCTTACAATGTCTTTCCTGATACATAGTCTCATTTCCCCTTTTAATGTAAATTCCATTGTTCCCATATGTCTTTGGAACTTTACCTTTTCATGATATACTTCTTTTCATGGTGCTAATATTGTCAGTAATCATTGGAAAAATAATCACACTGCTTTCCCTCACTTCTCTGGCTAAGTGTAAACACCCTACCATCTTTTTGAAATTCAAACTGTCCTGATTTAACTAAAAATTGCAAATTCTCCTCACCTTACGTTCTAAGACTCAAGCCATGTTTAGGCATTTAGCATTTCAAACCTAGCTTCTTTTGATGAGTCAAAGCCTCCAGACCAGCTGTCTCCAATTCAATTAAATCCTGCCCCCCCCCGCCAACACACAGACACACACACACACACACACACAAACTATCCAAACCCCAATATTAACTTACATTTACCACAAATCACAATAATGTTATGAGAATTATTCTACTTCTGTGACACCCAGATAAATGTCCAGATCATGCCATGTCCTTCCATTTTGTAAAAGAAAAATTCAGTCTTGAGAGATACGATTCTAACAACAGTGATATAGTTCCAAGTCAGGGTGTGTGACTTAGAGGGAACTTGCAGGTGGCGGTGTTCCCATGTATATGCCGCCCGGATCCTTCTGGGACTTTAGGGTCCATATTCCTCAACTTTACGCTAATAGTTACCTTTTACCTTGAGTGCAAAATGGAGTGAAAGAGTCCGAGAGCTGCAATGATCAGTCTCCCCCTGCTTTCAAATTGCTCCTGGATTTCCTTAGAATTCCCCTCAAGGGTAGCAGAGAGTGTTTGCACCAACTGGAAATACCCGGATAGGCACCCCATACAAACTCAATGAAGAGGGAATGCAATTGGCATGGGTGAGACTCCCTCTTTTTTTCTCAGGGTAAAGGGAGGTGGAAGACTGTTTCCATGTTGGCCTTAAACCTTGTGTCCAGTTCAACTCAAGTCGAGGGATCTGAGAGGATCAGGGAATGAGATAATGGAAAGCTCTATAAGGATAAGTACAGGTAGCTTCAGGTACTGAGGCCTTCTGATTGGGGCCAGCATTGGCCATTTCTACAGGTATGGCGGGTTCACTATAGCTGGCTTTCCTCTCCCACTTCCATGCACCATTCCTTGGCAGGAGGTCGGTCAGTCCTAGTGGGACACATGACCAATTAAAATAACCTGAATTTAAAAATGTATGTGGAATTAAGTCACGCAAGATGGCGCACACTTAGTGGGGACGTAGTGGACTCTATCTCACCAGTGCCCAGGTGTAACAAGGGGAGGGAACAAAATCACAGCAGGAGTATTTGATCTCAGTGTATCATGTGAGACTTTATCAAATCGCAGCTTCGATGTGACTTCATGACTTTGATGAATACTGGACAATGTTGAAGTCCCAGTGAATACTTATCACTTTCATCAGTGAACAGGCTTTTGGTTTGTGCAATGAATGGTTAACAGAATATTTTCTAAAGACGGACGGTTTTAGTTGTGTCTGTGCTTGCTCTCCCCCTGCAGATAGTGTTTGGATGAAGTGGTGAGATACAGTTCTGATGATGTCTCTGAACTCTGTTGGTTGAAGTTTGAAGTCTGAATGAAAAAAAATCGATTCTGACATTGACAACACAACTGCTAATGAACATATCGACTTGAACAGGCTTCCCTTCCATGTTTCTCTTCAGATGATTTTACCACTGCTGTGTGGCATATTGTATGCCCATTTAAAAGCATTGTTGGAAATCATTAAACGTTTAGATGAGGGAATACAAGTAACAGATGAGCAAATGTGACTAAAAAATTACAATTGTACCACAGCCACCTCACTCTCAGGGCTGCAGCCTTCATTAACTTGAAATCCACACTTTATTGATCATGGATTAATATTTGAGTCTTTTACAAACTCATATATACCTAGGAGGAACATGTTACAATGTGAATATATATTTACTTATGGGGCCTTTAGCTGTTATTAAGTGATTTACATTGGCTCCCGGTTAAACAAAGTCTTGACTTTAAAATTCTTATCCTTGTTTTCAAATCCCACCCCATGGTCTCACCCCTCCCTCTTTCTGTAACCTCCTCCAGCCCCTGCTCTATATCTGGACTCCTCCATTTCTGATCTCCTGAGTTTCCCTGATTTGAATCACTCCACCTTTTGCAGCCGCACCTTCAGCTGCTTCCATGGCCCCTAGCGGGATTCCTCCCCGAAATCCACCTCTCTCACCCTTTGAGATAGAACAAAGAACAAACAACAAAGAAAAGTACAGCACAGGAACAGGCCCTTCGGCCCTCCAAGACTGTGCCGATCATATTGCCCGTCAACTAAAACATTTTGCACTTCCGGGGTCCGTATCCCTCTATTCCCATCCTATTCATGAATTTGTCAAGCTGTCTGTTAAACACCACTATCGTACCTGCTTCCACCACCTCTTCTGGCAGCGAATTCCAGACACTCATTACCCTCTGCGTAAAAAACATGCCCCGCACATCTCCTCTATAGTTTTCTCCTCTCACCTTAAATCTATGTCCCCTAGTAATTGACTCTTCCACCCTGGGAAAAAGCTTCTAACTATCTACTCTGTCCATACCACTCAGTTTTGTAAACTTCTATCAAGTCGCTCCTCAATCTCCGTCACTCCAGTGAGAACAATCCAAGTTTCTCCAACCTCTCCTCATAGCTAATAACCTCCAGACCAGGCAGCATCCTGGTAAACCTCCTCTGCACTCTCTCCAACGCCTCCATATGCATCTGGTAATGTGGTGACTAGAATTGCCCGCAATATTCCAAGTGTGGCCTAAACAAGGTTCTATACAGCTGCAGCATGACTTCCCAGCTTTTATACACAATACTCCTGCCAATGAAGGCAAGCATGTCATATGCCTTCCTGACTACCTTATCCACCTGCGTTGCCACTTTCAGTGACCTGTGGACCTGTACACCCAGATCCCTCTCCTCGTCGATGCACTTAAGGGTTCTGCCATTTACTGTGTAATTCCTGCCTGTATTAGACCTTCCAAAACGCATTACCTCACATTTGTCCGGATTAAACTCCATCTGCCATTTCTCTGCCCAAGTCTCCAACCGATCTATATCCCGTTGTATCCTTTGACAATCCTCTTCACTATCTGCAACTCCTCCAACATTAATGTCGTCTGCAAACTTACTAATTGTCCAGTTACATTTTCCTCCAAATCATTTATGTATACTACAATCAGCAAATGTCCCAGCACTGATCCCTGCGGAACTCCATTTGTCATAGCTCTCCATTCAGAAAAGCACCCTTCTACTGCTACCCTCAGTCTTCTCTGACCAAGCCAAATCTGTATCAATCACCTCTGATTCCGTGCGACTTTACCTTCTGTACCAGTCTGCCATGAGGGACCTTGTCAAAGGCCTTACTGAAATCCATGTATATAACATCCACTGCCCTTCCATCGTCGATCATCTTTGTCACTTCCTTGATAAACTCGATCAAGTTAGTGAGACACGACCTCCCCTTCACAAAACCATGCTGCCTCTCACTAATATACCCATTTGCTTCCAAATGGTAGTAAATCCTGTCATGAAGAATCTTCTCCAATAATTTCCCTTCCACTGACGTAAGGCTCACCGGCTTGTAATCTCCTGGATTATCCCTGCTACCCTTCTTAAACAATGGAACAACATTGGCCATTCTCCAGTCCTCTGGGGCCTCACCTGTAGCCAGAGAGGATACAAAGATTTCTGTCAAGGCCCCAGCAATCTCCTCCCTTGCCTCTCTCAGTACTCTGGGGTAGATCCCATCTGGCCCTGGGGACTTATCCACCTTAATATTCTTCAAGATGCCTAACACCTCCTCTTTTTTGATCTCCACATGATCCAGGCTATTTACATACTCTTCCTTAGACAAATCAACTGCTAAGTCCTTCACTTTGGTGAATACAGATGAGAAGTATTCATTCAGTATCTCTCCCATTTCTTCTGGCTCCACACACAGATTCCAACCTCTGTCCCTGAGTGGGCCCACCCTTTCCCTGGCTACCCTCTTGCTTTTTACATATGTATAAAAGGCCTAGGGATTTTCCTTAATCCTGGTTGCCAGTAACTTTTCATGACCCCTTTTAGTCCTCCTGACTCCTTGCTTAAGTTTCTTCCTACTTGCTTTGTATTCTCCACAGGCTTCATCTGTTCCCAGCCTTCTAGCCCTTACGAATGCTTCCCTTTTCTTTTTGACTAATCTCACAATATCCTTCGTTATCCAAGGTTCCTGAAACTTGCCATGCTTATCCTTCATCCTAGCAGGAACATGTTGGTCCTGAATTCTTATCAACTGATGTTTGAAAGCCCCCACATGTCAGTTTTTGATTTGCCCTCAAACATCCGCCTCCAGTCTAGATTCCTCAGTTCCTGCCTAATATTGTTATAATTAGCCTTCCCCCAATTAAGCACCTTAACCCGAGGACTCCTGTTATCCTTATCCACCAGTACCTTGAAACTTACTGAATTATGGTCACTTTTCCCAAAATGCTCCCCTACTGAAACTTCGACCACCTGGCCGGGTTCATTCCCTAATACCAGGTCCAGTATTGCCCCTTCCCTAGCTGGACTATCTACATATTGTCTCAGGAAGCCCTCCTGGATGCACCTTACAAATTCTGCACCATCCAAACCCCTAGCACTAAGTGATTCACAGTCAATATAGGGAAAGTTAAAATCATCCACCACAACATACATCTTTCCAAAATCTGCCTACATAACTGTTCCTCAATCTCCCGCCGGCAACTGAGTGGCCTATAGTAAACCCCCAACATTGTGACTGCACCCTTCCTATTATGGAGCTCTACCCATATTGCCTCGCTGCATGAGCCCAATGAGGTGTCCTCCTGTCGTACAGCTGTGATATTCCCCTTAACCAGCAGTGCAACTCCCCCACCTCTTCTACATCCCTCTCTATCCTGCCTGAAACATCTAAATCCTGGAACGTTTATCTGCCAATCCTGTCCATCCTTCAACCAAGTCTCTGTAATAGCAATAACATCATTGTCCCAAGCACTAATCCAAGCTCTAAGCTCATCTGCCTTGCCTGTTATACTTCTCACACTGAAACAAATGCATTTCAGACCCCCAGTCCCACTGTGTTCAGTAATTTCTCCCTGCCTGCCCTTCCTCTCAGTCCTATTGGCCATATTCACTCATTCCCAGTCATTTATTTCACCTGCCGACCTATTGCTCTGGTTCCCACCCCCTGCCATACTAGTTTAAACCCTCCCGAGTGACACTAGCAAACCTCGCAGCCAGGATTTGGTGCCCCTCCAGTTTAGATGCAACCCATCCTTCTTGTACAGATCCCACCTGCCCCGGAAGAGATCCCACTGATCCAGATATCGGAAACCCTCCCTCCTATACCATCTGTTCAGCCATGTGTTCAGCTGCACTATCTACCTATTTCTAGCCTCACTGGCACATGGCACAGGGAGTAATCCTGAGATTACAACCCTAGAGGTCCTGTTTTTTAACTTTCTGCCTAACTCCCTGAACTCCTGCTGCAGGACTTCTTCCTACCTATGTCATTAGTACCAATGTGTACCACGACCTCTGGCTATTCTCCCTTTCCCTTCAAAATGTCCCGTACCCAATCAGAGACATCCTGGACCCTGGCGCCAGGGAGGCAACATACCATCCTGGTGTCTCTTTCACGACCACAGAAGCAACTATCTGAGCCCCTGACCATAGTGTCCCCTATGACAATTCTTCTTCTGTGCTTTGACCCCCCTGCTGAACAACAGAGACAGCCATGGTGTCACTGCTCTGACTACTGCTGTTGTTTTCCCCTGATAGGCCACCCCCACCCCCCCAAAAGTATCCAAAAGGGTATATCTGTTAGAGAGGGGGACAGCCACAGGGATCTCTGCACTGACTGCCTGCCCCTTCTAACGGTCACCCATCTCTCTGTCTGTACCTTGTGTGTGACCACGTCTGTAAAACTCCTGTCAATGTCGCTTTCCGCCACCCGAATGCTCCTAAGTGCATCCAACTGCTGCTCCAACCGATCCATGCGGGTCTGTGAGGAGCTGCAATTGGGTACACTTCCTGCAGATGTAGTTGTCTGGGAGACTTGAAGCGTCACAGATTTCCCACATCCCACAGGTGAAGCACTTCACCCCAGCAACTGCCATTTCTAGAACTATTTAATAAATTAATTTAAATCTAATAACTGCTTCTTGACTCCTTATTGACTATACGTTCCCTAGGGCTAGATTTCTACTATAAATGCTAAATTCTAAGAACAGTAATCCCCTGAATCTGGCCGAGATACCCTCTACTTATTAATTAAGTGATTAATTTATTTGGTTTAATTAGTTTAACAATGTTTTAGTTTCAAATTCGGTGTAGATTCCCTACCAGCCAATCAGATCACAGATTTACCATGACGCCACTTCTAATTTATTTTTTTTAAATCCCCGAGGTAAGGTTTTTATCCTCACCTCTCTGGAACTCCGCCCTCCAACTCTGCTCCCTGGAACTAGGCCGCGAATCCCCGAGGTAAGGTTTTTATCCTCACCTCTCTGGAACTCCGCCCTCCAACTCTGCTCCCTGGAACTAGGCCGCGAATCCCCGAGGTAAGGTTTTTATACTCACCTCTCTGGAATTCCGCCCTCTGATGCTCCTTAAAACCCACTTCTTTGACCCAGCACCTGCCCTCTGTGGCACAGTGTCAAATTTTGTCTGACGATTGTTCCTGTGAAGCTCTTTGGCATATTTTACTACATTAAAGGCACTATATAAATGCAAGGTTTTGTTGTTGCTGTTGCAGTAAACCTCCCTCTAAGCTGGAAATTTACAGGTTCACATCCCACATTATGGGCAGAACCTTCTGGCTGACGTGCGGGTGGTGGAATCCACACTTAACATGTCGCATGCTGATGTCACATGAGCGTCCCAACAGCAGCGCGCTGCATCACGATGGTTCGGTCAGCGGGCGCTCTATGCAGCGGGAAACGCGCCCGCCATTAATTAAAGGCCTTGTTAAGGCCATTAACTCTCCAATCGACCAGGGTTTTGAGGGGCCCATGCGAACTTTGGCTCCACACACAGGCTCAATGGGCAGGCGGGTAAGTGATTTATTTACAAACTTCTTCCAGTGGCGGGATGAGGTTTGATATCGGAATTAAAAACTTGTGATGAAGCGTTTGTGTTCTTCACTAACATGTCCCATCTTGTGTGACATTTTCACAGGAGGGGGGACATGTTAATGATTTTAGAGTTTCACAAGAGTTTCAGCGATCTCCCTGAGGCAGCACTTAGCCTCAGGGAGGTGTGCGCTCTTTCACCCCCTGCGCAAAAGAGCTCACTCTGACAGTTAGGGAGTCCCTGCACCCCCCCCCCCCCCCCCCCCGACACAGGAAGTGCATAGCCCGCCCATCAAGGTCAAAATTCTTCCCTTTGACTTAAGCACAAAGCCGATCCTCCAACGTCGGACTACACAACAACATGACAGAACTGTTTAAAATTCTGAAAAAGATGAGTCAGGGCAAATAGAAACAGATTGTTTAGAGTAGTTGATGGATCTAGAATGGATAACCTTAGATCCAAAAGGAAAATACTGTGCTTGCTGGAAATCAGAAATGTAAACAGGAAGTGCTGAAAAGACTCAGCAAACTGGCAGCGTCTGTGGAGAGAGAAACGGAACTAAACGTTTCAGCTCTGTGAACTTTGAGACGTTCATCAAAACACTTTTTTTTAACTCCGCTTCACTTCTTATGTAAGGTCAGAGAGCTGACACACGAATTCTGTTCTTCCCTCCACAGATGCTGCCAGACCTGCTGAGTGTTTCCAGCACTTTCTTTTTTATTTCAGACCACATTAGAGACAAGATTAAAAGTAGGATATTTAGAGTAGAGACCAATTCCTTTACGCAGAGAGGGTGAGTCTGTTTGAAGTTGTGTCCAGGGTTAGTAGTTGAGGCAGAAATGATGTCAATATCCAAGACACAAACAGGTTCAGTTGAATGGCCTGGTTACATGTTCCAACATCGATATCTTACATTCTATCAAAACTTTTTAAAATAACATGCAATCCATGTGGTTTAGGCTAGATCTTTGCTGATTGAGAACTGAATTTATTCTACAGGCAATGGGGAACTAACGGACATTGCATCTGATTAATCATTTAGGCAGACATTGAAGTCAGGGGAGAAGGTGACATGGTGGTATTATCTCTGGACTAGTATTCCAGAGACCCAGGTAATGCTCTGGGGACCAGGGTTTGACTCCATGGAATTTAAATCCAATAAAAATCTGGAAATCAAATTCTGCTGATGACTGTGAAACCATTGCTGAATGTCATAAAAACCCACCTGGTTTACTAATGTCCTTTAGGGAAGGAAATCTGCCACCCTTACCTGGTCTGGTCCACATGTGACTCCAGACCCACAGCAATGTGGTTGACTCTTAACTGCCTTCTAAACAAGGGCAATTAAGGATGGGCAATAGACACTGGCCTAGACAGCAACACCCACACCCCACAAATGAATTGTTTAAAAATGATGACACCAGTTGATCTCTGAATGATTTTAATCACCTATTTTGGTAAGCCGGAGATCTG